>NW_026136720.1:18841134-19549259 GCF_905237075.1 Dicentrarchus labrax | reverse complement strand
GTTACTATAGTGCATTGCACCATCAAGCGCACTTTGCATCTGATATGACACTAATGAGCGTTTTCTGATTTGCCACCATAGTTCAAATCAGTACTACTTGTTAAATCAATGTGTTGATCATTTACTTTCACTCATTTATAAGTTTGATTCATGGGATTTCTGGTAAAGGTACAGCAAGAGATAAATTACAAGACAGCGTCAAAAATAAGTCCTGGAATGCACAGTATGCAGTATAATTCTCCTTTAAATCTGAAGTTAAGGCCTAGTATATGCAAGGATTATGTAGGCCTATAGTGATCTGGATTATTGAAGATGGACCTGTATGTCCTGTTGTTGTGCAAGCATACTAGATTTCTGTTTTCCGACTTGGTGGTCATTACACACCATAAAAGTATGAGGATATAGAAAGTGAATGTAAATAATGAGGGTTTCTTACGTTTAGTGTGATCAAGCTTGAGATCAGCCAGCCTTTGCTCTGATTGTTTCTTTATTACTCACCTCAGATTCCTGGTAAAGCCACATTGTGTTGCGATTCACTGCCATAGTTACGTTTGTTTACTGGGGAACGAGCAACTGTTGGTTGATGAAACAGAGAAGTGACTCACAGCAACTGTAAAGAATTCCCCGTGAGAGTGAAGAATCAAAAAAGTCCTGTACGAAACCAGTTATTTAACCTCTGGGTTGGGTAGGCTCTTCAATATTTTACGACAGAAGTTCATTTCAAAGTTAATTTCCTTTCTTCATCTCTGCATTCTTCAATTCCCATGTTGACTTATCTCTTCCAATCTGATTGCCCTTCCAAGTCATTAAGGTCTGTTTCCTGCTGCTATACTCTACGTTCCTTATTTCTTTCTCTTATCTTTCAATCTCTGCTACTTTTCTAGTTAATAAACTCACAAATCAATAGAGAATAAAAGAGTCTGCTTTCCCCAGGGTGAATTTATCATCAAAAAACTCATGAGTGAAAAATCAGCCCCCCGTCAACACTTCAAGAGTTCCTTTATAGCTAATGTCTTCCCCTTTCATTCAACTTCATTGTCAGAAGACAATCCAATAGGCCAACACACAGCAAGTCATCTACATCTTTATCTCTATGGCTAGACAGTATGCTTCTATTGTGTATTAAGGTTAGGCAGCTATAACATTTTGGTTCATCTGTATCTCAAAATGATTACACCCATATCTAATAAATGTAAGTGAGGCTGCTGTGGAAGTCAGGTTTGGCAAGGAGGGGCATATGGAGTTTTAGCTAAATGCTAACGCAGGTTTTTTTTTTTTGGTGGTCAGTGTAATGAACATGGAGAGCCATTCTAAAGAGAGATGTATCCTTGAGTGTTATCAGAGTGAGCTTACAAACAACCAGCATTCGAAGGAATAGTTTGGCATTTTGGGGAATACACTTATTCGCTTTTTGCATTTTATCTTGTTGTTTTAAATCCAATTCAATTTATTTATAAGTTACATTAAAAAAGAACCCTTGTTGACCAAAGTCCTGTACAAAACAGAGCAGGTAGATGTGACCATGATTAAGAGAAACAGATAAAACAAAATACTGACAAAAAAAAAATCTGATCTGAGGGGAGATGCAGTTCCACGGTTTAGGGGGAGCAACAGCAAAGGCGCGGTCACCCCTCACCCCTGAGCTTGGTACGCGGGACAGCCAGGAGCCCTGAGTCAGACGATCTGACCATGAAGGGATTTATGGACAAACAGGAGAACCTTAAAATCAATTCTGAATCGCCAGTGGAAAGAGGCCAGAATTGGTGTAATATGGTCCCTCTTCCGAGTACCTGTCAGGAACCTTGCTGCGGCGCTCTGGACCAGCTGCAGGCAGGACAGGGATGACTGACTAAATCCAGTGTACAGGGACTTGCAGTAGTCCAAAACCTGGTTTAAGTAAATTCAGAATTGTCATGGTTTAAACAAGATATAGCATGTTGATTAGTTAGCTTTGGTGGTTCTGGGAGGAAGATGCTGATACCTGTGGAGATAGGTTTAATGGTTTCTCCATATAGAGTCTTTGTGCTAAGCTAAGCTAACCAAATGCAGATACAATTTTCCCAGATGAGACTGGTATCAATTTTCTCATCAAATTCACTGCAAGAAAGCAAATGAGTGTACAGTATTTCCTAAAATGTTGAAGTGTTCCTTTCACATTGATTGCTACACTGCCATCAGTCAAAGTGATACTGGTGACCATATATGATGTTTTACTGGAACTGCTATAATTTCCTACTTTGGTACTTTGTGTAAACAGAGACAATTCTAAGTTGGGGAATCTAATTTTAGTGATGAGGACGCACCAAGGCATATTTATGCACATTTAGCTTCATTAGAAAGTGTGTTGATTTATGTTTTTTCTTCACATTTTGTTGGTGTGTAATCTCACAGTCTTCCGCAAAGCCTGCTAAAATCATATCTTCCACGATACAAAACACTTATATGCCAACTTCCCATAGAAAAATAACATGAATCATTAATCTGCCACCGTTAAACTCATCCATAAATGTTTACATAACCCAGCTCCAGAGATTGTCGTGATGTGGTAAAACCTCTGTGGTATTTTAGCTCAATATCAAACTCTGCTCAGACACAGAAGGTCAATGTACGTCAATTCTTTCTCATTCAACACAGAATTAATCATAATTTGGACAATTTAAAATATAATTGACATGCAATTATGGGTAACTTCCTTCCATCTCTCCCTCCCAATTCATTGCACTACAAATCTTTTGTATCCCATTAGGGTCAAACAATATAACATAGCTTACGTTATAAAAATCATATTTTGTGGCATCACACTATTTGTTGAGTTGTCTCTGTTTTATATATCTCCATTCATATAAACATTAAATGAAAAGTCTTATATTGATCTGTATTTTCTCTCTCATTACTCTTTACTTTTGTCACTTTCTAGCTCTGCTGTACCTCCTCACCTCCTTCTTTTTCAGTCACTTTTCAGCTCCCGGTGCATGTTGGATGTGATTCAATATCCTGAAGTCAACAGGAGACTGGGATTGTGTTTATTCTTGTAGGACCTCAGGTGATACAGCTGCTCTTAATATTACCTGACAGATGTTTTGAACTGTATAGTGCATCACATCAGAAATCTGATAATGCTAAGGAATATTACTCAGGTGTGATTCCTTGGGCTTTTCCACACTTTATGACAACATTTCAGATTTTTTTCTTTTAAGGATACTTTGATATATTGTGTTTCTAATGACTTTAATATATGCTTTGTAACCTGCCAGTGGTAGTAATGTAGATTTAAGTTGCTTGTCCAAGGCTACATCCACACTTCTACTTCTTTTGTTTTGAAATGCACAAGTTTAGCTTCATTTTCACCTAGCGTCCGCTACTCTGGAAGAAAACAAACAGCATCAGCGACTTATACCGTAAGAACCACTGGTTAATTCAACATGAACCAGCACCCTTTATCCATGGAGAAAACTGTTTAAAAATGTAACAAGTTGTGATTTTAACTTTTGATTTCTGATCTTTTATCTTAAAGGTATACGATTTTGGAGAAATCCGATACAATGACAAATACCATGATATAGTGCAGTGACACTGCAAGGACACACAACAACAACAACAGCATATCTTGGCAAATGATAAAGTAAGCTGACTGTCTGTGGGCAAATCATTTAACGTTACCTGACACACAATTCCTGGCTGGAATGGCTGGACTAACAAGTTAGTGTTGTCTGGCTCGGTCCACTTTGTTTGATTCCCACTTACAGAGCCAGGGCTGTGTACAACCACCAGATTTTATTTTCTGCGTGCACAAAGAGTGGAAAGCTAGCTGACTGTGAGGAGATGTTCGGATTCGGGTATTGGATTAGAATTGCATGAACGCTTGCCCCTCCTTTAAATGACATTTGATCAGATTAATTCAGATGCCGCTTTTAAGCGGAAATGTTTCAGTTAGTTTATGCAAATTGCCGATTTTCAAATTGCTAATTAGCATTGTGCAAGCAACGTTTCCTTTACAGAGAAAGTTAAATGCCTCTGTACTCAGCAGCAGACTCGTTCACCAAGACACAAAATAGTTTTATAACATGATTACTATTCAGTCCCGAGGCTAAACCCGAAAGCACTTCAAAGGATTTAATGCAGTCAAACAGACATTATTTTTAACTAATTAAAAAACGTATGACACACCCCAAAGCTGACTTTTTTATGACAGTATATATGCCAAAAGTACATTAACATACACATTCTGATCATGGATTTGCCATTTAGGTACTAAAATCTTGTTGCTAATCAAAAATAAAACAGCCTGAAGCTTCGATGTACAGTTCATCTGCAGGTGAAAAGAAGGGAAGGAGATCAAGCTGCTGCACGATCAGTGATCCTTATCTAAAGAGATTTATCCTATTTCTCCTACTGTGTGTCACAGAGGAACATAGGTGTTTTGAGGACATAAAACCATGGCAGACATATTGCAACACACCCATTTTGAGTTCATGCAAACACACACACACAGACACAGATCTGGAAAATCCCCCGTATAGCCCCCACCTCTAGTCGTAACTCTAATTGAAGCCTCATGCCAGCAATTGCAGCATTTGCTTTTATAGCCCAAATTCAGCAAATTAATTTAATGAGAGGGGGGCAGAGGTTGAGTGATGCTAGCAGTTTAAAACTACTGTTTCATAGCCACTTGATTCAAAACAAATGTTTTCATTCAGCTAATCCCTTAGCAAACAGAATCTATCACAGAAAGTAAAACACGATAACTTTTAAAGGTATTAACGCGTTACCATAAAATATTTCAAAAGAAGTGTTTGCAACAAGTTTTGTTACCCTGTTGAAGGTGAACTACATGTATATTGTTATTTTTATATTGTGACATATTTTGAGATCTCTATTGCCTGAATGTCACAAAAAATTCTGAGCAACTGAAAATGTCCTTTGATACTTCATGGTCAATGTCTTTTAAGTCTGCTGAAGCAACCTCAAAGAAACAAAATTACTGTTTTGAGGAGGCTTATGGAACATGAAGCACATTTGCCCCAGGGCAGCTCTGTCTGGGGAGGGCTCCACTCCGGCTCCAGTGGTCTACAGTTAGTTGGGGAGTCTTCAGTCAGATGTGGCAAGCTGCATGTGATCAGTGCCACTTTAATTTTAGTTTAGTCATCGTGTGGTGGTGAAACAAGGCAGACTGATGCCAGTCTGGCAGGAGCAACATGGATGGAGGAGTCAGTCTTAGTTGCTGTTTCTCCTGAAAGAATAATTAGATGTTTGACTTCTGACATGTATTTAGTTTGAACATTTATTTAAAATGGAGATAGGAATACAGCTTGAAGGTCAAACTCTTGGAGATGCCCCTTTGCAATACATTGTAAGAGCATGGTACATTCCTGTATATGATGGAAAATATTTACAGTCAGTGGTGTAGTGCAGGGTATACACAGGTATACTGCTTATTTTTCAGTCGGCATTGGGTATACTCACTTCTAAATTGCTCTAAACTGGACTCTGATTTTCAGGTGAAGACTAATTCAGAGATTAAATCTTAGTCTTATAACTGGACATTTTTCTTTTACTCTATCTGCACTGTTAATATCACACACATTGTATAGACATTGTGTTTTCTACCACCACCAAACTACCATAAAAGATACCTGACAGTATTATAGGGTAGATTTTTTCTTATAGGTTTGTTGTTCCCTGTTCCCTTTAATGCAGCAGGTACCTGAGGGGCAGAGTGATCATCGGAACTGAAAGCACCTGGGCCCGGTGTTTCCCGGCTATAAAAACCCTGCCCTTTTGGTCGAGTCTCTATCTCTTTTCTTGCGCTCTGTTAACTTGTGTTCAGTCATCCAACACCTACCTCTCACTATACATCATATGGGTCGTGACACAGGCCAGAAGTCAATCTGTCAGTGGCAGGTTAGAGGATATTTTGAGTGGAGAAACATAATAAAAATAAACAAGTAAACAACATAAGGCAGGCAACACGCTCTGAAGATGCTCCACTTCTGAAGCACTCTCGGTTATAAAACCCCGCCCTGTGGAATTTCAGGGCACGGTTAAGGAACGATTTTTTTACGCATATGTGACTCAGATCTGGATCTTTTTTTCACAGCACAAATCACATTGAAATCTTATCTTTTTAATTCTGATTTTTTGATGTTGTCCAAATCAGATACAGGTCTGATTGTTTTTACAATGCAACCTCAGTAATATCAAAATTCATGACTTTTATGTCACTAAAGATTGACATTTGTCATGTAGGTCACATGTAGGACTGTGACCTGTTCACACTGGAATCTATTATTGGACATGTTTAAAAGATAACAGCAAAACAAAAACAAAAGTCAGATTTAAGCAATAAATCAGAATTGAGTACTAAGGCTTGCAATGGGAATGTAGCCTTTGATGCAATGATTGATAAAACTCTCATGTCTGTGTACTTTGACTGTTTTACACATAGATGTAAAAATGGCAATTTGTAGTCTCTGGGCCTGACTTCTTCACCAAGAAATTGCTCCAGCAAAGCCAGAAAGCAAATCTGCATATTTAAAAAAAAAAGTCAAACTATGCCTTTTAATATCTACCGGTTCATGAGTGTCGAAAGACAGAGTGTGGGTGCCTTTGACCCAGAGTGGTATTTATTTATGTAATGACTAGACCCTGCACAGTGAGTGGGAGGGCAGCAGCTGACCATGAAGTAGAATTGTGAAGGTCAGCCTATAATTAGCACCTTTTGGCAGGTCAAAGTGGAGGGAGACGGAAGTGTGGCTGCAGTCTAATCAGCTTTACATCAGAGTACGTAGTGGAAGGGGGTGGACTGAATATATGGACGGTTTAATTACAGACTGCGGTTACATGCATCACATACACATACACAAAAACTGGCTGTTCTCTCCATAAAAGGAGAGGAAAAGACAAAAATGTTGGCAGTTTATCAGTGATTTGAATTGTAACCTTTCCATCAGTTTACTTTAAAGTTTAGTCAGTGCTGGCTTTAAAGGATTCATTTATTCATGTATTTATTTATGTAAATAATATAATAAATAATGAATGACAGATGGCCAATAATGCATTGTGTCTGTTTATATTAAACTGCAACCCTTTATCCACCACATTCTACCATTACTTGGCTTGGTCTTCCATTTTGAGCTGTTGTGAAGTGCAAATACATGTTTGTGCTGGAAAGATTACATGATTATTTGCCATTTTCTCAATGAAATGATTACATGAAAGAGAGAAGACCTGAAGAGGGCCAAAGTGACATTGAACTTGCACAGAGTGAAATAAAGGCCAGGTTATGCTAGAAAATAAGTAGTTCATACAATGTGTTGTTGGACCATATCGGAAGGCAAAGGTGTTTATACTGTCTGCCACACACAAAGCTCAATCCATCATGTCGGATTGTGGGTTTCAGAAAGTTAAAGAAACTGTTGGATGCTACTCTCCACTGTTGCTTCATCAGATAAGTGTGGGGGAAGACCATCCGACAAGTTTCCGATGGTGTATCCTTGCCCCTTAAGAGTGTGGAGGTTAAAATGGTAGATTGGTGAATAAATCTTCTCTTTAAGTCAACAAGTTCAAGTTTCATCTCGTGTCAATACATGGGTGAAATTTAAGCTTTTCCTTCTTAACCTGAGCCTTTATCATAGTTGTTTTACTTTAGCAAACCATCACATCTGGCCAACAACACAGTGGCCTACCTAATTTGTGCTATTGTCACATCATTTGTGGTAGAGGATCATAACCATCACATAATTTGTGTCTACAACATGTAATCTGTGTGTTACAGTCTGTGCTCATTTCATCAACTGTTAGGAGACGTTTTTTGGAGCCATAACTTGTTTAAAAGAAAAACTTAATCTTCCCTCTCCCACCATATCTGTCTTTGGCTCTACTCTCTCTGTCTCTGTTACAAATAATCCTCTCTTACAATATCTGCCCCCCACCGCCACCCCCCTCCCTGTTCAGTGTAGTGATTGATGTTATCTGGGCTTTTGCAGCTAAAAAGATAGAGAAGTAACAGTGTAGACAGAGGGTTTAGTTGGCTCAGTGCCCTAAAACAAGAACAGAGCTGTGAGTGTGATTACAACACTCCAGCTCTGCGTGTGTGTTTAGGTTTGTGTAGAGTGTGTGTAATGGGGGCTTATTGGAGGAACCGTCATCTTAATGTTTGCTTGAACCGATTGGACGTCAGCCAGGTGCCTTAAAGTTTAGGATTATTGGAGAGCATCCTGACACTTTGTGGAAGGATGTGTGTTTGTGTGCATAGGTGTGTGTGTTTGCACCATGGACCATCACAAGTGTGAAAAAGTTCAATGCATGTGGTAGCAGGAAAATATTACAAACACATATTATATTTGCATGCAATATTCTGGAATTCAATGCTGTGTTGATAACAGACACATGTTAAACTGAAATTAGGATTTTGCATAGACCAATGTCCCTGCAAACCAAAGGGTGTTATGGGTGACTGCAGGTTGCAGAGGAGCCACACCTTCCCAACTTCAACAATACGTCGCTCAGAGTGCATCGTCAGGCTTATATCATGCCACTAGAAATAAGTTGGAAAGAGCTATTTTGGGCACTCCTGGCGCCAGAAGTCTCCATCGGTTACCTGAAGATAAATATATAGCACAGAGAACAGGGACCACAACCCCCCCCAAAGTGCTATGCATCGGAGTATGAATGTGTATGAGTGAGCTAGTTTCCATTTGATGGCCTTTGCCATCAACTGCTGATGGTGAAGTTAAGGCTAAAGGACAGAAACAGAGTTTTAGTCAATGCAAAAAAGCTGAAAGGATCAAACATTTTCATAAATGAGGACTATCCTGATTCGGTTCGGCAGAAAACTCCTAAAGTATTCTGAAAAACAGTAATATGTCATCAAAAATGTATTTACTTTCATCATTTGCTAACTTTCTCAGCACAGGGAGACTATAATAAAGCAGTTAAAGAGTCAAAGCCAAAACATTACTGTAAAGAACAGAAAAAGTGATGCTCAAAGCCACACACACGCACACACACACACACACACACACACACACTGTTTTCTGCTGACACATGGTTTCTCACTCCGTACCAGCTACTGACTGACACAGAAGTCAGTTCCTAAATCCTCCCACTCACACACCTGCAGACTGACTCCCACAGAGAAACACAATTACACAAACACACCCACCTCCCACCCTCACCCTGCCTACCCCACCCCTTCGTCAGCAGGCTGACCTTTACCCTCTGGGGCCTGTAGGGATGCAAAGAGACAGAGGCATGTCTGGACGTCTGGATGCTGTGTGAGTCACTCATAGAGCTCCAGCAGGGTAAAACACTGAGCTGATTGTCCTCTGACTTCACCCACAGCTTACTTTTGGAGGCTTTGTTTAGACTGAGATGTGTTTTACAGCTGCTGATGATCAGATGAAAGAATTACAGAGTCAAAGCCCAGATTGTCAATGTGAACAAGCTGATTGATTGTCAAAAATGTAGTTTCTGTTTTGGCCATACATTTAAACTGTGCTGCATTGAGGATAGGTTTGAGATAAGGCTAATAGCACATTTCTTGACTTGTAGTAATAAACACACATTAAATGTGCATTCCTTTAGGCAAAATAGTACGATTTAGTCCAGTTGATCATTTAAGCTTCACTTAAATACAGACCTGCAGTCATGGATATATTTATGATTTAATAAGACAAGTTCTCCACAATCTTTCTGGCCCCTAAAAGGTCCAGTGTGTAACATTTGGAGAGGATCTATTGGCACAAATGGAATATAATATTCATAGGTAATGTTCATTAAAGTATAATCACCTGAATATAGGAATCGTGTTTTTGTTACCTTAAAATGAGCCCTTTTATCTACAGACACCACAGGTCACCTTCCATGGATTCTGCCATGTTGAACTGCCATGTTTTTACAGTAGCCCAGAATGGACAAACCAAACACGGGCTGTAGATAGGGCCTTTCGCAAGTTTTGTGGGCACTGTAGTTTCTCCTACACACTTAATAGCCCGTTCTCATTCCCAGGTCGGGAAAAATAGACATGAGCAGTGTTCCGTTAGTTGCCACTATATCCAACACACACTGGTCCTTTAAAATGAAGCAAAGTCAACTTGTGACCCCTCACCACAAGTTATGGCCTTAGTGTGGACATTGGCTTTGGGCAATGATTTTTCCTCTTCAGATCTGTGTTGTGTGAAGGATTTGCAGAGACCTAACCCTTCACTTATAGTTTAGAGGTCAGAAGATGTGAATGCAAATGTATTCTGTATTTCACAAGAAAAAAAATAGTGAAAAGTAATAAAGTTTTTCTGTAACAGATCTTTTTCCATATCCCTTTAATCATCCTCCTCATACTTATCTTGTGACCCCCAGGCTGGGAACCTCAGCTTAATAAAATTTGCGGGATGGAAGAGCTATGACATCATCATTGTATGTGTGGGTGGGTTCAAAGGATAGATGTAGACATTCAAGGCTTATTTCAAATCACACTGTTGTGATCTGTTATTTCAGTAGCTACTGGCTTGACCCTTGAGAGTTAGATTCCTGGAAGCGATGAGAACTCTGAGAACAACACTAAGCAGACTTCAGTTAAACAATGTTCCAATGAAGCACACAAGCTTATATAGTCAAGAACAAACAACTTACATAAAGAAAGAAATACACAGAACAATGAAGGAGTCATAAGATATCACATGGAACCAAAGAGGTATGTTGGTTGGTAACAAGACAGATGGGATGAGTGGGGGAGCACAAGGTCAGATAAAAGACTATGTTTCTGGCTCAGGGTGTGATAAGAACTGAATGTCCGAGGAAGAAAGACGTATTTAACAAACAATTTAACAGTTGTCTTCAATTGTCTTCAAATCAAAAAACAACTGCCTGGCCATCCACTACAATGGAAAAGGAAGATGTAGAAAATTACTACTACTTCAGGGTGGGAGTATCAGCAAAATGCCTCACATTTTATAAACAAATACTGCAGATAAATATATTTCACATATACCCAAAAGACAAACAAGCGCGCTCTCTGCATATCTAAATACGTGTTGTGTCAAAGGCTGCATTCACTCTCCTGGGCTGCATCACAACATGTTCTGACAGGCGGGTATTTCTTTCCTTTTATTTATCCCCCTTAGGAGAAATTCAGGAGGGTTCGTGGAGCTGAACACTGGCGTTACAGCTGTATGGAAAGATGGTCTTGATTCAAGAAAGAAGAACACCAAGCGGTTTCTGGAACTGGAATTCATAGAACATACCTGCCTGAAATCATTGCAGAATTGTTGTGAAAATGAGTGTTATCACACCATGCTAAAGGGATACGCTGTATTAGAGACAAATACCTGGAAATAGAATTTCTTTAACTTACTTATTCCACTTTGGCCACGTTTGAGAAGAAATGAGGAATACATTTAATTCATTTTATGATAATGTGCCTGGTTTGGTTACCAACGTTTATCATTTACATCTTCTACTTTAATGAATATGGCCTGAAATTAGTTGCAGTAAATGTCTAAGATGCACTGCATTGGATGCAGTTGATACAGTTAATCTGGTTTATTTAGGTTCATTCTGCCCAGGTACAAACCAATGCAAGGAAAAAGAAATAATGATGGGACTTATTGTATTTTAAACATATAAATTAAACATTTGGGTCCTCATAGTCATTATTTATTCTAAACTGTCAAAGCACAAAGAAATGTTTGCTGCCACATCAGTTTAAGTGTTTATACATACAACTTTGCCCTTGGTGGTTTCTTCTGTTTTGGTGCAAACAGCAGTCTACTTGAGACCCTTTTGCGATTATTTAGTTTACAATGTAATAAAATGCTTTTAATGACTTTATACTGATGATTTATACTTACGCGTTGCATTGACGCTTTGCATACAGTGTTTACTTGCACCTCCCCAAATTAGTAACTACACGTTACAGCGAGGCAGACCTCAATAACTGTGATTGGTCTGTGTGCACTGAATGCGAAGCGGTTCAAAACCCAGATGAGTTAATAATGCTGTTTGAGAATCCCTCTTTAAACATACACACACACACACACACACACACACACACACACACACACACACAACAATTCTCAGACAAGTGTGTCCTCATAAACACACACACAAACAGTCACACACTGGACACTACCTTGCCGCAGTACATGCTCTTGTCTGTCCCCTCATATTCTCTCATCCTTCTGGGTAACGGGCGGTGCAGGAAAAAACAAAATGAGGAAAACACAAGACAGATTGAGGAGAGAGACGAGGGAGTTTCCCTTTCAGTTAAAGCTCAACATAGTGGCACAGAAATCCACCACCAACGAGCGCTTTGGCTGTGCTATTTGCAGAGCAACACAGACACAGCAGAGCACAAGTATAAATGCTTATAACGGTGTAGGTCAGTTGCGTGGGATATGGCGTAGGCTGGACGTAGAACCAACTTACAACTATAACTAAGCCTTGAAATCTAGTCTCAACATTATTTGTGGAGACTTTTATCTAAGGCACATGGGTGGCTAAGCTATATTCAAATGGTTATAATCTGCAAGTTAACTGCTATGTGCTACAAAATCCTACACACTGGCCCTTTAATGAGAATTCAAGATATTAATTGGATCAACAACCTGTCTCCTGTCTGTTTTCACTGAGGTCAGGTCAAATAGGTTGTTTGGGAAAGATAAAACTGGTTACATAAAACTCAAATTACTATTTTTCAAAATATGGATTAGTAATATAATCATTCTTGATACCATCTGGCTCAGTCAAAATACCATTCTGTGACGCCTTAAACAAATGCTGACTGCAGTGCTGGTTGTGTGGCATTAACCCCATTGTGTCTGTGGACAAGCTGTTATTTTTGGAGAATGTGAGTGTGTTCATTTTCCTTTTGTGACCTCTGACCTTTTCTGAGAGGAGTGTGCCCAGGTTGCTTAAGTGATGGTCAAGAAGATTAAAGAGGATAGAAAAGCCTTTTCAGACTTAAAGATGACATTTTCAGGGTGACTTTCCATTGAACAACTGCACAAACTAGGTTAAACATTTACCTTAAACTTGATATTCTATATTTTTTTATAGGTGGGAGATCCCAGAGGACAGGAAGCAGTGGTTTGATATACCCAGGAGCCACTGGTTTGCTGAAGGCTACTCATAAGTCTAATTCTAATCACTTGGCTGGGTTTGCTCTCAGCTAGTGGGCTGTATGTGTGTATATATGAATCTACAGAGTATGGAACAGTGGCTGCCTCGTGGCTAGATGTGTGCCCACCCGTGGTTGTCTAAGTGCTGCTATTTAGGGGTCTCCTGTCTACTTTGGTAGGTTATTACTGTGGAAGTGGGGTCGGGCCAGAGCTGGGGGTGCGTTGCCAGATAATTGAGGTCCTTGTATAGGTGGTCACATTTTACTGAGTAGGTTTTAAATTGCAGGTCCTGACTTTTTTTTTTTTTTTTCAATCCGGTAGAAAAGAGGCTGTGATTGTAATTATTTGATAGCCTACCAATTAAGCTGAGTTACAGTCCTCAGCGGAGTTCTGATTCACAGCTGCTCTGGGGCACAGTGTCTCACTTGTTTTCACCGTCGTCTGGGGTCATGACATTATTAATGATGCTTGCAAGCCTTTAAGTGACATGTGTTGTATTATGGATTTGCTATATTGAAAAGAAAAAGGTTCCTCTGTGTATAGAACCAGCACTATTGAAAATAAAATCACTCACTGTTTAATCGTGCCACCTTCAGTTAAGAGTGGGGTTGTTTCGCAATACAAAACCAAGTACATCTCATTTTTGTCCCTAGAATAGCCTCAAATGAATGAATGCGTTAATTTACACAATTATAAGCTAAATGCTGCTCTCAATATATTATTTAGAAATGCATTACAGTAACAAGTAGTGCAAGGGATTAAAATACCAAATTATAATACCAGACATTATCCCTGTTTTAGACAATTTGAGGGTTGGCTTCTTCACTTATCATTAGGTCACATCACTCGTCTGGGCTGGGTTGTGTTAGCTTGGCAAAGGGGAGCGAGATGTAGGTAGGCCCTTAGCTTCTACCAAGCGAGAAGAAAGTCTAAAGTTGTTTTATTTACATGTGTTCTGGGCGGGCTCGGTTAAAGCTACACTCAGGAATCAACCTGGTTTTGTTCCAGGTTGGAGGGTGTGTGAGCCCAGCAGCACCATGTGAGGAGGGGACCTTTGTAGTGCTGTGAGCTTTCACCAAGGCTAATGCTATGCTAACTGTTTATGGCCTGTGAACACCTACAAAATGTAGCCTGGATGCTCGTTAAACCACAATGTCTTGTTTTATTTCTACATGTTAAATACAGAATATGTGAAGTGGGTTCGGAGGAGTTTAAGTTGTTTTAAGAAACCTTTAATAGAGCTATCCTTATTAGAGTAATGTAATTACTTTTTCAATGTGTGTATTAATTATATTTTTCATCTTGCTCAACACTGGTGGTCAATCTCACTTGCTTTTGCTCAGACCAGATTGCTCAGCCTATCAAAATAAAGTACTGAATCAGGAGAATCCCTCGTGGCTACCATTCAGTCATTTTATGCACCGTTTAGCTCAGGTTGGAGCTGTTAAGATGGTTATTCTCGGCCACCAGGTGTTTATCAAGTGTAAATATGTGTTTGTGTGTGCCTGGTGTCTGCTTTTGGGTTTGTGTATTTACATTGTGTGGATATGCTGCAAACTTGCCTGTGTCTATTCAGCCTGCATCGTGGGCAGCTTGTGCACTTATTTTACTGGGCTTCTCAAAATAGCTCTGGCCTCAGTGTGATTGTGTGTTTATGTGTGACGGACACTTCTAAAAGAGGGGGAGAAGCTAGGCTGGCAGCTCGATCTGTCTCGTAGCCAAACCTCCAGCTCAATGTGTGGTTAGCCTGCAAGACTATACTTAGCGTAGTGTACCATGTGTGCAGCTATGTGTGTGTGTGTGGTGTGGGGTATGCCAGATAGAGACAAGGGGATGCCTGTGTCCACCCCTACCTATTAATTCTTTGGGTTGGGGGGCTGGGGTTAAAGCTAACCACGGCTAAATTGAGCTTTTTGTAAATCCAGGCCTAGAGCGTATTAGTGGAAGATATGTGTGTAAAACTGTCAGCTTAGCTCAAAACTTTGTTGAAGTTGTTCAGTCCCTGTCTGTCTGTCTGTCTGTCTGTCTCTGTGTGTGTGTGTGTGTGTGTGTCTGTCTGAGAGAGAGAGAGCGAGAGACACTGGGCTTGGAATGCACTGTGTGTTTGTATCTGGGTCCATATTTACAACCCATTGAGGGAAAGCAGAGTGAATTGGGATGAAGCAACGGTGAAATAGACTTTGAAGGAAGCAAGCAGCGGCACAAGATGAAAGAGGGATAAAACATGTCTACCACACCGAAAGCTACTCACCCTGTCACCAAATGTATGTGTTTGCCTACAGCATCAAAGACATCATCAACTTCCTTTCACTTTACTTTGAGGATACCAGCCCTTTGGTCAGACATTCAAGATGAAATAATGCCTCACTTGCATATAGGGATTCAAACATTGGAGACACGACAGGATAAACATCAAAAAACATGCTAGAACCGCCCACCAAGACTCAAAGGCACCCTACATTGGAAAGTCAAGAAGTTTCAAATGTATGCCAGTGTGCCAATCCTTTGATATGTCTTTACATGCACTTCAGTAACCTGGGTTATTCCTAACCTGGGTATACATGCAGCAGGTCAGAAATGACAGAACTTAAAACAAGGAGGACAAGCACTCAACAGATTCCCAGTTATTTGTAACTTCCACAAACTACATAAATTTTTAAAAAAAGGACAATGCAGTTAAGAAACTTTATAAAGGACAGTGGAAATTACGCACAATGTCACTTATTGAGCTACTTTTTCACTACGGTCAACCAATGGTCAGAACCATGTCTAAAGTTTATGAAGCCCTGTTACCTTTTTTATTTCAAATCCTGAACCACAGAGATCTATACTTAGATGGGAGAGTAATCTTGGTCCAGTATTGTGGAGGTTTATCCAGTTCAAATTTCTACATAATATTTATCTCATCCCATTCAAGCTACATGGGTTTAATTCCAATCTAGTGTGGTCTAATTGAGGGTACTCCACTCCACTTGCCAGTGCAGGAAACAAAAAGTTTAAAAAACATTTTAGTTCACTGTGCCGCTCTACAACTTCGGGAACAAGGAATTTTTCTTGGATGTTATTGATGTTGCGAATCAACACACCTTCAATTTCAAATTTTACCATTCTATCAGTTTTTATTGGCTTTCTTATATGACATAAGCTTTGGTGAGGATTTGATCTTCAAGCACATCAATGAAACTATGCAAACTGCGAATATTGTTTTTTTGTAAGTTGGAGAAAAAAAGAGGTGGGGTTTTGTTCAGGTGCAGCACTACACCTATGACTAGAATATAGGCTCAGGTTTATGGTTAAGATTTGAGTTCATTTAAGGGTTAAGGAAATACGACTTGAGTTCAAAATAAATCTTTGGTGCTCACAAAGAGAAACAAGTATGTGTGTGTGTATAAGTGCGTGAGTACAATGGCTGTTGACTGCATGCCTTCGCTACGGTACAAAATGTTCTGGGTCAGGAGAGCTGGCACTAGACCAAGTCTCCGGACTGGAGTAACCTCAGTCTCACTACTCCGTAACTCTCTCATTCTGGCTTGCATTAACTCAGCCCAACCTTAACCCCCACAGAGTTACTCCAACACACAATTCAACCTTGCCTGATGGTATGATGTAGTTTTCTGTAATGTTTTTTCTGATGACACACAACCACCAACTATTACACAGTTTAGTAAATTATTTACATATATCATTTTCTGCTTGTGTGAAGAAGCTTTACTGATTCTAGTCTGGTATCAGGGACCAACCTACACTTACAAAAGCATTGTAGACCAGTGGTTCCCATTGCTCTATTAGACAATATACTTATCTTCACAGGAAAGACCCAGATGCTGAGATATAGGCCTACTGTGTATATATGTTTGCCGGGGGGCCGGGACACTTACCAGGGGTCGCCAAAGCCTCATGGGGGGTCACGAGGCCTTCGTGAGATTAAGCAGTGGTACAAAAAATATTAAATATTTAAAAAATACACAGTAGGCCTATATCTCAGCATTTGGTTCACTTTTATCATGAAAAGTAAATGTTAAGTAAATTGTCTAATAGAATAATGGCCAAGCGTCAGGGAAAAGAAAATACTGAATTTGTCAAAAAAGAAGCTTGTAAAGTATGTATGATTTTTAAAAATTATTTAAAAAAAAACAGACAGAGAATTTTATGTAAACACAAAACTCAACTCTGATCAATATTTACAGGAAATTATCTTTTCATCCAGTTCACTTGTTTTACATAAATTCCTGCAGTTATTGAATTCACTGTTTGGGTTCATTGTACAGTTTTCAATATTATAGGGAATATCCATAAAATATGTCTTACAGTCAGGGGTCATCAGTTTCATAAATGATAGAAAAGGGGTCCCTTAAGGAAAAAGGTTGGGAACAACTGATTTTATGTAGAAAACTATGCAGAAATGATGTATTGTGCGTATATGAAGCCTTATGGAGATTGACACGCTTTTGGAGCCAGCATAAAGTGGCCTTTCAAGGCATGGCAAGTTTTGTCACACCAGGAGTAAGCGTTGTGCAGTACAGCTAATGAAAACATATTAGTCAAGATGGCTATGGGCAGGGCTAAAGAATTATTTTTCCTGACTGAAAAAACAAATGTTGACAGCAAAATGTACTTAGCTGTAGCTAATTCCCACAAGTTGGACAAACTATAAACTGAGAGTCGTGGTTGTTCTCTCGTTAATGTGCTCAACAAGCCACTGTTGTTTTGTTTTCTCACCACTTTGTATCACAGGAAGTGAACTATGTCAAGGCAACACCAAATATTTAGAGTTAGCACATTGTAACTCGTTGTTTTCAGGTAACATTAGCTGCTAGTTGTTGAGTAAATTCCCAACATCTGGTACATAGTAAACAGTAACCTTCCAGTAAGTGAAACACTCCTTCTGTGACCTCCTTATTTCAAAAAGGGACTGTTTATTTCACAAGGCTTGGGTGTGCTACAAACTAAAATTATATTTTTTTAAGACTCAGTATCCCAGGAAGATTTGTGACTTTCCCTCCACTGGAATCCCCATGGGGGGGTCGACAGGAACAGGGGAAGGCTTGTGGAGCAGCAGAGGGATACTTAATAATCGCCCATTTTACACTGGTGGGGTTTTGGGGAATCATTTTATAACTTTATGATTGGCGGCCTGAGTTGTGGAATTTGTGAATGTTCCTCTTGTTTCAGGCAGAAGAGAGAGAGCAGGGTTTGGCTTCAGTGATGGATGTCAAGGGGTCCTGTGGTCCAAGTAATACCCTGCCCCTTCCTCATTTGCCTTTTAACTTCAATAGTAAAATTGGGTTTGGTACATTCTTCGGGCTGAACAACTTTTGGTCACAGGAAGCCAGTGAGCCTCCTGACTCTGTGGTTCCTACTCATTGTCTCAACCAGCAGGAAAGCACTGATTTTCACCACTGCCATGTTTTCACTTCATCTGCTGCTTTCCTCTTGTACTTACTGGATACATAGGGGTAAGTGTGTGTGTGTGTGTGTGTGTGTGTGTGTGTGTGTGTGTGTGTGTATGTGATGGCTGATTGTTACATTGTTGGCAAGTTGTGCGCAAGTGTTAATGCAGGGGATTTCAATATATCCCAACACCTCAATTGTAATTTGTCCAAAGCTCAGACAAATCCACAGCAACCTATCAAAAGGTAATTAATATGTGTGCTCTCACAAATGTATATATTAGGGATGTTACACCAATAAGGGCTGGTGTAGATCAGTTGCAAGCACCAGTGCCATGACAGCATTTTCATGGTTTTTCTATTAATTCTGTCAGGGATACATTTATCATTGACCATTCATTGCAAAAAGCTCTATCATTAAATATAAAATACTCCTCTTCAAGAGACTTGAAACAATCCAGTTAATTAATTTAGTACCAGTTAATATAGCATACACTTCCAAACCCTGCAAAACCAACTGCATTATGACTCAGCAAAACATAATATGGACACAGTGAAGTTGGCACCCAAACACATGCCACAGAGACGGAGTGTGTAGAAAGTAAAAATCCCCGTCCGCCCCACTTAGATGAAACTTTGCGTCTGTGCCACATGTGTTTCGGCCAAAAGTTTGGTTTGTTAGGGTGGAGCTTGTTTGTCTGCCATTTATTTATTTTTTAAACTGATCTTAATGCTATCACAAAGGCTGAAACATGTCCGTACATGAATACAAACCAGATAAGATGCACCAGACAGGTTCCAAGAAATTTGACATTTTCAATGGGTAATTCATCAAGTGTTATAGTAATAAGCAATTGGAAGGGTATTTATTTAATTAAATTGTCATAATTATAGGTGTAACCAGGTCAACTTTATTCATAGCAAATTGAATACACCAGGCATATACTCAGTGTGTAACGATCTAATTCCTGAAATAAGTTTCTGGCACTGATATCTGTTGTTATTTCCCTCCTGACAGCATCCACAGGCAGAGAGATCACAGAGGTCTCACTGAGGATTTTTTGCAAATGGAAAAACTGTAACTGTTAATCATTATGGCTCTCTGCCTGTACTCAGCAACCACTGCAGCCAGGTGGGATGCAAGCCTCCATAGACCCTCCTGTGTAGACGCGGCGCTGCCTCGGCCTGCTGTGCAGCACCAGGCTGCAGCGGAATTTTCATTATTTTCAAAGAGGCTGCTCCTTCTTGGGTGGTCCTCGCCATGTGTCGCCCCCGAGTATGTGTAAATATGCATGCATCTGAGTGTGTACGTGTTGGGGAGTTTGTGTCTTGTTGCCTGCACGTTTTGAGAATAAATTTTGTCCATGTGGCTTTGCAAGTGTGCATTTTTGCCAAAAACTGCACAAGTCACGGATTCCCTTCCCACGTAATTAGCCATAGCTGCAGTTTACGAGGGTGATAATCTAAACTGGGTAGCAGCCAAGTGGTTAGGACACAGCTAAATACAGCTGTTGTCCACAGCTTTTTCTTTTTCCTCGTACAAACTCCATAAGAATTTAACTAATATCTGAATAATATGTCATCTGTTTTCACAACTAAAAATAATAGTAAAAGTGGTGACCATGTAGGCTCCAAGAAACGATCAATCCTTCTAAAAGTGAGATGTTGGGTAACGTTTTTAGGGTGTTGAGTAATTTCTGAAAAAAGACATTTACTACAAGTCTAGTTTGAAGTGCAGTTTGAAGTCTTATGAAATACAAAGTTTACAACTTTTACAAGTTATCATGACACCAATCTTTTATTTTTCTCTCTCAACTACAAATACTACAATATTAAAGGCCCAGTGCGTAGGATCTAGCAGATACCAGCTCCATCGCTTCACCCTCCCCTTTGAAGCATGAAGGAGTAACTATGGCGGCCCCCAAAACGTTCAAAAAATGCAAACTCCCCTATTTAAACTCAGTGTTTGTTTTGTCCCTTCTCGGCTACTTTAGAAACATTGTGGTTCAACATGGCAGACTCCATGGAAGGCGACCTGTGCAGTCTGTATATAAAAAGGTCTAATTCTAAGGTAATGAAAACGCAAGGGTTCTTATATTCAGGTGATTATACACTAATGAAAACATACTTGGGAATATTATATTCCATTTCTGCCAATAGATCCTCCTTAATGTTACACACTGGTCCTTTTACAGAGCTGGATGTAGTGTGACAAGTCATCCTTGATGCCAGTTTGTCCCAGTGGCCGACTGTAATACTGCAACAGTAAAAAACATTTTCCCAATGTTCCACCATTATAGAAGACATTTCTGTAAAAGAGAGGTGTTGACAGGAGGTTAATCATTATTGTTTGGATTGCATTTAAATTGCATGACGGTTTAATATGATTATTATTATTGTTGTTGTTTTTTATTAAAAACACAATAACAATAATACAGGAAGGTTTAATATCAAGAACTTAGAGCCAATAAAACATTTTTTGTGTGTGTGTGTGACATATCAACGTGAAGTGTGTGAGACAAGCAGGTGGAGCCAGAAAGTGCAAATAATGTGCATGTGCAGTGGGGCGCAAAAACTGGGTGGACAACTTTTATCAGACTCTTGGAGTCTAGGATCTGGTTTTAATAATATATACATATTCTGGACCCAAATTAGCTTAATGGCACAAACTACAATGTATTCTACCCAGCATGTGTCCTTGGAGATGTAATTTGTCTGTGTAGAGTAGGTCCAAATGTTGGACTCTGCTACAGCTTGAGTTGAACCAGGACAAATTGTTTTCTGGAAGACTGTGCATTTCTTGTGCCTTTACCTCTCTAACTAAATTAAAGATTTTTAAATAAATTTAATAATATCTTTATTGCATTATTTCATGATCTATACACTCACATTAACCAATTTAAAATAAGATGCATCTGTAAAAAATAGTCCCCACTCCTTGATTTAAGGGTTTTTTGTCCTGATTTTGCCTAATGCATGTCCAATGTGCCTGCAGCAAAGCACCATCAAATATATGAAAATAAAAATATTTGTGGTTGTTTGAGACAGAGAAAGAAATTTGACTCTTCTCCTCCATAATGATTTTTCCTTTGTTTCGGCCAGTTCCACAGAACAAGAAAATGGAGCCAAGCACTGAGCCAAAAGAGCCAATTGTTAGTTCCAGTCAGGCTGCAAATGCTTTTTATATAAACCAGCTGTGTGTGCCATCGTACCATTATCTAAATACCAATGTTGCACACTAATCACACAGAGAAACTGCAGCAGTTTTCTTGTCATGTCTTGTCCTGCTGCCAATTTACCAAAAGCACATTCAAGGAATAATTCAGGAATGTTGCCAGTACCTTTATTTATGCAAAGAGATGAGTAGTCAAAAATCCATGACAGATATTGTGTTTTCTCACATATCATTATTCCACAGCTACATTAGACCATCAACTGCATCCATAGAATAAAACACATATTTACCTATAGAGGAAAAGAGCTTCCTAATTGAACTTCTGCCAAAACTTATTTTTATAAAGATCAGGAGTTAACCAGAGCCATTACTTTATTAAGAGGGAGTCCAAGTTATTAGTGTGTTAATGCATGGTGTATATCAACCAGATGTTAAATAACTAAAACTGACCAATGCAAGCAAATATCTGTTTTGTGTTCACAAAGTTGAAAGAGAGAAAATAAGTCCACACATGACCTCAAGAACTTACCATCACATATTTTGGAAATCTTTAAGCCTTGTTGTTTTGTTTGTATGTACAATTTCTAGACTTTTTTCAACAGTTATAGTTGTGTGTTTTTATACTTTAATATGCATCATAGTATGTGACAACACTTTGCTCAAAAGTTATTCTAGAAAATGTTTCTTTGGCCCATATCTTTACAACTAATACAGTTGTAGTCTTAGAAACTGATCAGCAATCCAGGTCCAACTCAATATTTTCTTAATGCACAATATATTGCAATGGCACTGACCTAGAAAGAGCTTTTGTTGCTTTTGCATATCAACTGCCTGCTGCCAAGGAATGTAATGCAATATTGGACAAAAGACAGACGGCGGTATATAGACAACAAAATCCCAGGTGGACTATGAAGAGACTGGAGTGAGAAAGGAGGAGTAGGAGAGGCAATAGTAAGAACGAAGAGCAAGCAAAAAAAGAACATACTACAAGAGACTGAAAGGTGGGGCGTCTAAAGTCACCACCAGCACCAGGTGAAATGCCTGGCATGCCACAGTCTCATCTGGCTTCCTGCAATGGAATCCTGAAAGGGAGAAAGTGAAGGATTATGTGGACCGTCAAGTGGGGTGGAATGTCGGGCTGGGAAGGAATGAGACGAGCCAGCGGTGCTGATTGGACCCGAGCCAAAGGACTCTGTGGGGGGTGGAGGGTGGGGGTAAGAGGCCATGGCCACTCTCTCAGGACACAAACTGTGTCCCACACTGACAAATATATAATTATATATATATATTTTTTTTTTTTTGTGGAGTTTTTATGTCAATATTTGCTTAAACTGATCTTAGGTGTTTATAGTCACGAACACTGGAGGAAAACAGTTTTTTCCTCATCAGCAACTTTAAGAGAAAGCTCAACTCAAGCTAGGCTTTGGCTGATTCTACTGCTATCTGGGACAATCAAACATATGTGAACATTTGAAACAGGATCTATGGATATACTTTGTACTATACATCCGTGTAAGCCCAAGTCTCACCCTCTGTTCCCTGGCAGCAGTGTTTTATATATACATGTGTTTTCATCTGCCTATTTTCATGTGCACATTCAACTTGTGGAAGGAGGTGAAAAGTCAGCATATCAATGAAGGATAATGGAAACATATTTTTCAAATAAACAATGACACTGCGATAACTGCACTGCTGATAAATTAAAGGAAAAAAATGTGCAAGGGCTACTGGGACTTATAGCGTGATGTTTTCATCACAACATCCTCTCAGTTCAAGTCTGGTCTAGTTTGTCCATGGCCTGTAGAGCGACACATAAGCATTTTCTTATCTGATGTTTTTGTTGACCCATCCATACACCCTGACCTCCTCCCCACCTACAGGCTTTGTTTTTCCATAACACCGTCACTTCCACCTTTGCTCTCATCATAATTACCCTTGCTGAAACAGCTGATGCTGTCGTTCTTCTTGGAAGGACAGTCTCCTTTTCTAACACCAACCAGTTATTCGAAACAAAAACTAGAATTTACGAAAATCATGGTGACATGTTCAAATTTTTGTCACACACAAAAACTTGTAAACAGATGTTATGTAAAAAACATGAAATTAAATATTTTATATAAGAATTTACTAAATGGGGGCAGGCAACGGGTGAGAACCAAAATATGTTTTTTTTTATAGAGAAATCAGAAATGGAAATGACTATGCAGCCTTTTTTTAACATCTAAGTCAGCTAAAATTTAGAATAGAATTTAAAATTCTCCTCCTCACCTATAAAGCTCTTCGTGGTCAGGCCCCTTCATATCTTAAAGAGCTCATAGTACCCTATTACCCCTCTAAAACACTACGTTCTCTGAATGCTGGGCTACTTGTGGTTCCTATAGTCTCTAAAAGTAGAACAGGAGCCAGAGCCTTCAGTTACCAAGCTCCTCTCCTGTGGAATCAGCTTCCAGTTGTGGTTCGGGAGGCAGACA
Source organism: Dicentrarchus labrax (assembly GCF_905237075.1). Lineage (NCBI taxonomy): Eukaryota > Metazoa > Chordata > Actinopteri > Moronidae > Dicentrarchus > Dicentrarchus labrax. The sequence continues at coordinate 19,525,108 of NW_026136720.1, read as the reverse complement.
CCCTCACCACATTCAAGAGTAGGCTTAAGACATTCCTCTTTGATAAAGCTTATAGTTAGGGCTGGATCAGGTGAGTCCTGAACCATCCTGGTGGAGCCTCCTCCCATGGTCCTGCTAGATTGCCATTACCAATACTGTTGTTGCTGTGCACCTGTCTGTCTGTCTGTCTGACCACCCACCTAGAGCCAAAGGATCTGTCCTAGGTTTCTGCCTTTTAACAAGCAGTTTTTCCTTGCCCTTGTCGCCAAGTGCTTGCTCATGGTGGTACTGTTGGGTCTCTGTAAATAATGTTATAAAGAGTTCGGTCTAGACCTGCTCTATTTGAAAAGTGTCCTGAGATAACTTCTGTTATGAATTGGCGCTATACAAATAAAACTGAATTGAATTGAATTGAATTAAAAATGAAGTTCTCACTGAGGAAACAACATACAGCTGCAGCAGGAGCACAGGTGCTGCACCAGTTGACATACTTACCAACCCTCAAACCGCCAGGACGACAGGGACACTGTAACCCAGTTAGCTGTAAAAAATGTGTGTACCGGGACATCAGATTGTGGTGTGTGGTCATGGTTTAAGCAAACTGGCACAGGGCTTGCTGGACATCGGTGCCCATCTGGCCGTGTGGACACAGCAGCAGCACAGTGAGTAGCAATATAGTTGGTGATATACTGCCAAATAGATATGGTTAGTTGTGATTTGAATTCATGTTCCACTTCCAATAGTGCAGGTAAAAATATGACTGTGTGTGTTCAATCGTGGGTCAGGTCACAGGATTTGACGATAATTGTGGGTACTGAGGTTCCAGTATTGAGCTCTTGAGTGCAAAACTGGACCCGTGCAGGAACCAGTGAGCGTTTTTTGCTGAAAAAAAGACAAATTAACAGTTGCTGGTAGATTCTGTGTCTGTTATGTGGTTCACAGCTATTACATGTAACCCTTGTTTTATTTAATGCTTTCATAATGCTGTTGTGTATTACCAACCTCACCTCATGTATGTGTAATACTCTCTCTCTCTCTCTCTCTCTCTCTCTCTCTCATGATTAATGTGTCCCTCACTTTTTATTTCACTGCTTTATCATGGATAAGGGAGGACACCACTCTTTTACTGCTCACTTGTTTCCTTGTAAACTTGTATGTGTATTGCCAAACAATCATGTGTTGTTATACACACACACACACACACACACACACACACACACACATAAAACCCTGCCCAGCCCCCGACCTCCACTTTGCTGACTCTACATAAACAAGTCAGAGCTCTGCATGAAAACAAGCCAGGGCACATCGCTGTGCTCACTTTTGCTTTTGGCTCCGCTTCACGTCTTAGATCTCTCTATCATTAACTGTGAGGGAGGATGTAGATGGATTGAAAAAAAGAACATTTTCATAATTTTATTCGAAACATCTTTAACAGTTTCCATAAGCCATAAAGAGTAAATCCTCCACACAGTCCAATTTTTCTGTTCCTTTTCTGTTTGACAATCTCCCCCTTTTTTCTTTTGCCCTTTCTGGCTCTTACTCTCTCTCTCTCTCTGTCTCTTTATCACCCTACGTGTCCTTCCCTAAGGTGTGAATTTGATTAAAACCATATGTGCTGCATTGGCCTTGAGACGTAGTCAGCATTTTATTTTATATAATTTTTAATTCATAGTCCCTGCAGAGATGGAAAGAACAAGATGCCAAAAACACCTGGAATCGCTCTGAGAGTTTTAAGATAGACAGGTTGTGCTTTCAGTGCCAATAATGTGTGTGTGTGTGTGTGTGTGTGTGTGTGTGTGTGTGTGTGTGTGTTCTGTATATAAGAGCACCATATAGCCTTTACCCTCTGTACTGTCTTGTGTATTTACATAACCTGACATAAATACACTTCTCTATCTGCTCTTTTCTACACTACCGTGGCAACACAGTCACGTGATGTCATAATCTAAAGGCAAATTCCAGTTAAGTCAGAGACACTTACGTCAAGTACTTGACCATTTATAGTAAATGATTATACAGTGACATTTTGTGGAAGAGGCACCACTCTCTGAAGGAGTGCTTAAAGAACCCGAGCAGCAGTGAGGATCCTCCCAACTTACACATGCATGAACATTAGATCTTAAGTTTAGCCAACAGTATCTAAAGCTTAGCCCATAAAAAGGAGATTGGGTTGATTCAAGGATTCGTGGTTATTTTATTATAAAAAAATAAAATTTAGATATATACTTACCTTTATGCTACTTTTAAAAACAAAATAGAAATTGAATCATGTCAGTCAAGAAAAAAAACGTGCCTATTTTGGCATCAGTTTTGCATGTTGTGCTGGACGAACTCACTGAGGCTTGGTTGACTTGTCAATCACAAGGTTGCCATGTCCTCAAGCATACACTGCTTTATTGTCTATTTTACTAATGTGACCATAATTTATAAAATGAACAACATGATGGTTTAGAAGAAGACTTGAAACTGGTGATTGAGAGCTAATAAATCAAGTGAGAAGTAGGGTCATTTCTCCATAAGACTCCATACTATAGGCCTTCTTTTTTGCAGCCAATGGTGCTGGCCATTAGAAATAATGCAGGTTTAAGACACTTCACATTGGCTTCATTGGCACATTAAAGGTTATATATTGTCTCTGTCAGCCAAAAACATTATATATCCAAAAAAAAACAAAAAAAAACTTGTAAACTCGTAAATATAACCTTTAAGGACTTCATGGGTCAGTCATTTAAGGATAGCATACACATAGATTTTAAAGAACTACATTTCCAGGCATTACATCAGATTTTAGCAATCAGTGTTAGATTTGAATTTCAAAAGGAAGACACCAGAGCTCATTGACTTGCAGAGCATAAAATCAATGTAGTCATTTGCATCGCCAGCGCTTGAGTCAAATGAATCTGCATGTTGTTGGCATCCTTCCTTTGACTCCCAGCAATTTTCTCCAGGTTGACAAAGCTCTGCACAGATCGTAATAAGTGCTCTGGGACGTGTTTAACCCTTCTGTCTCAGCATCCTGGCACCCTGTCCTTTGTGTCAAATCTCATTTAATCACTGCTATTGATTGTTCTTAATCACTGCTTTTAGTTTCATCTCATTTGGTGAGCACTTTTTCAGTAATAATGATACGCCCAGTGCCATCTGTTCAGAGCGTGGGTTCGATCTGGTTATCAGCCATGTGGCACCTATTCCCAGAAGACATGCCCATACAACACTCAGACGACCTGCCTGTCCAGGGATGCTCCTGCCCCCTACATAATTACTGTGTTCAGGATACTTAGTAGTGTGTGTGTGTGTGTGTGTGTGTGGGGGGGGGGAGGTGTGCAGAGGAAGATCTGGGTTTCCTTTGTGAGTATGTAACCCTTTTAAAAGTGTGTTTTAAGATAGCAGTCATTAAACATTTTACCCCCCCCCCACACACACACACACACACACACACTGTACTGCCCTTTATATAAGCTTTCTACAGATGTTTTCCGGTTAGTTTTCAATGTCTCGAAATAACTTGTCATTTAGTTTTTATGGCAACCCATCAGTGTGAAGTGATAAAAAAAACAATGACAAGGCATAAAAGGGGGTTGAACATCTAAATTCAAGGGTATCCCTCAAACAGCGTTCCACAAAAGAGACAAAACAATCACACAAAAACAAACGTGGTGACGAGCAACTGAATTGTCATTAAGGGTCTGTGCTCAGACCAGGGACACTGAACTGATAATGGGCACTCTGTACTGAGCCTGATGGCCCCACAGTTTTACAGCCTTTTACTGTCTGGTAACTCAGCGCCAACAGATGTGTTTACACAACCTTTATTACCTGTCATTAACGAGCTGTCAGCATGTATGTGTTGAAACAATTGAAGGTTTACCTCAGAGTCATGTGTGCAGAGGGTTGGTTTGAATCTGTGGATTTGGTCTGAAAGTGACTAAAGTATTAAAGATGCCTTCAAGCAAAAAAAATTACAGTTTATGTCAGCACTTTGGGAGATAATCTTGTCTGCTGTCTAACTATATGTGAAGGTAGCTATATGAAAAGATTTATATTAATTTCATGTCTGCGCAGGCAGTAAAGAGATCCAGCGTGTTAAGTCTCGAATTAGCTTGGCACAAAGACTGGAAGCAGCCAGGAAGGCGTTTAAAGTCAGGACATTGCATGAAGGAAGTTGGGGTTTTAAAAATTTAGTTTTTAAACCCCCATTTACTAATACTACTGCTTAATTTAACTTATTGCAGCTCCTGTTGAGTATGACTAATGAATCACGAATGAATTACTTTATTCTAACACTGGCTGTAAGGAGACATTTCTCTTTGATTGCATAAATAGTGACAGAAGACTTATTAATAAAAAATGAAATTTCAGGAAAAATGAAAATGACCCACCACAGCATAAGACAGGTTTTTCAAAACATCTTCTCATTACCGTATTTTTGTGTTTTGTACAAAATTCATTTTGACCTTTTGCAATAATCTTGCAAAACATTGTTTTGTTCCTTTTTCAACATGTTGCAACAGGCTTTGTCTATGAAAAACATGTTTTGATGTGAGCATGGTTTATTTTGCTCACATACAAAGTGTGTAGTGTGAACATCCAACCCCTTGTAGAGGCAGAATCTGGAATAAAAAGAAAATATTCATGATGCAAGATGACATTTTGGTGAACCTGCATTTTCATTGTGTCTTATTTTCCACATTTTTCTCATACGCAGAATAAAATAGTATGATCTTGTTTTGTTCTTTATTTATCCTACAGAAGGAATGATCAGTTTGCCTGTCCCAACAGTGAGGCTTGGGCTGCAGAGCACCTGGTAGGAACTCTTGTGCTGCTTGATGATCCTTCAGCAAGACAAAAAAAACTCATCCCAGGTCTCCCTCCACTGTAGAAAATACACAAGTAATGGGAGCTGACTAAAAGCAAAACTGAAAGTGGCAAAACTGTGTCAAGCAATGATGTGCTAGATTATTAAAATAGCCCTGATGAGGGAAGTGAGAGTGTGAATTTGAAAAGAAAGAACTTAGTGACACAGCTACTACTGCTGTCAGCTAGAGTTTCCTCATGTTTTTGATGATTCAGTGAGATAAACTCATTCCATCCTCTATAAATAATTTTTAAATGTGTTTTAATCTGACTAATGGTTTCTGTTCCTCCTACCATTCCAGCCTTTCTCTGCATATGGTCTGACAATTCTCTAAAAAAAAAAAAAAAAATGCAGGGGGAAAATTAGTGGAGAGGCCATGTAGAAGACTAAAAGTGTCTGTTTATTTTCTGCCTGTCCAGAGTTTGTTGCTGTTTCTGGTTGGCTGCAGCCTAAGCTTTGGAAAGGTCCACAGCTGCAGGCTGTAGAGTACCGTACAGACCGCTGCAATCATAGTAGAATATGTCAGCCAAGCAAACAGCTACAGTGGACACTCCAGGGACTGTGTGTATGTGTGTGTGTGTGTGTGTGTGTGTGTGTGTGTGTGTGTGTTGTGTGTGTGTGTGTCTGTTCTGTTACATTGTGTGTCTAGTTATGGACAGCTGCCAGTGGAAGGAGAGAGCAGTGAGGGGTTGGGGGGGGGGTTGGATATCAGTGTTTGCCCTGGCTAGGCGCCATAAGACTGTTTTCCTCAGCTGGCGATAATAAGTGGAGAGGAGAGAGGAAGAGCGAGACTGACCAAAAAGAGAAAGAGAAGAAGAGAAAAGAAAGGTGGAGCGGGATAAGCAAAAAAAAAAGGACTCGAGATTAACAGATAATGTAGAAGTATTGAGATATACACAAAACACAGAGAAAAAGGGGAACGAAAGAAAAACAGAGAGGAGAGAGAGTCAGCAAAACATCCCTCGGTAGAAATGGGTTGACTGTCCTTGCGTGTGTACATGGGGGGTTGGGGCAGCAGGGGGATGAGAAGGGAGTAAAAAAGGAGCAAGAACAAGTGGAGGAAGGGAAAAATTGCAAGAAGGAATTGACAGGAAAATTAAGAATAAGAAACAGGAAGAGGAAAAGAAAGGACAAAGGGAACAATAAGGGGAAGGAATGAGAGAAGAAGGAGGAAAGGGGAGGAAAATGGCAAGCAGTGCCCTCCAAGTCAGTGTCCTCCAACTGATGTTGAACATAAGTTGCCAGTGGCTTTGTAGAGGGGATATTAAAAAGGACTGGGAGAGGATTTAATAAAGTTTGACTTGCCAGTCTTTGCCAGTCCGCCCAAATCAAATCTGCTTCATTTTCCTGTTTCGACAACAAATTCATTGTGCAGTCCCTCCTGAACGGACAGACACTAAAAAACATTTGAGACACTATAAGCAGCAACAATCACTACCGCTGCGTTTCTGCTGCCACTTTCACCACTACTTTATTAACTGTTCCAGTGCAGCTGCTCAGTGATCAGTACTGCACTGACCCTTCATTCAGATGGACACAGCAGCAGTGGAAATTGCTAATCATTGTGGGGATTCAAATTCATTTCTTCATCTTCACTGGCGATTTTACTCTGTGGCTATATACCAGCCTTAAGTCGCTGCTTCTGATGGTCCCTAGCTCAATCTTTGATTCACATTGGTAATAGTGCATCATTTGTTGCTTTTCTTTAAAATGCTTTGTTCAGTTCAGTACTAAACTAGGCATGTAAAAGCACTACTTTCAAAGTTCATAACACAAGTAACACACCTCATATCATGGCTGATTCAGAGTAATTCAGTTTAGCTTGAGGATTTGATTTGAAACATCTGGTTGTTCATGAACTGAACATTTAAGTGGCCTGCATTAAAGCAGTGTTGGCAGTTAACCTGCATGGGCATATAAACCCACCCTTGTTCTCAGCGCTTCTCCCAACTCTGGTTCAAGGTAGGTCAGACACTCCCCAGGCTTTGGTTAAAGGTCAAGTGTGTAACATTTAGGTGGATCTATTGGCAGAAATGGATACCTAATATTCATAGGTATGTTTTCATTAGTGTATAATCAGCTGAAAATAAGAATCGTTGTGTTTTTGTTACATTAGAATTAGCCGTTTATATCTACAGATGCCACGGGTCGCCTGCCATGTTGAACCGCCATGTTTCTACAGCAGCCCAGGTTGGACAAACCAAACACTGGCTCTAGATAAGGGCGTTTTGTGAGTTTCACGGCCGCCATAGCTTCTCCTATATGCTTGTAAAGGGAAGTGAGGGCACTGTAAACCTCAACTACGCTGCTAGATGCCACTAAATCCTACCCACTGGTCTTTAGCAGGCGTCTCTACTGGGGACGCACACATTTTAAGTAGCAAGTTGCTGAAACCGGGCATACATGCACATTCACTGTTGGTAAGAAACACACAGACACACACACAAAGTGCGTCAGAAGGTGGCACATTAGCGTCATGTTCGCTCATCAAGCCATACAGCGGTTACAGTAATAAAGAATTACAACGACAGAGCCCATACATTACCTCCTCCTCCTCCTCCTCTCTCTCACACACATACACATGCAGCACAAGACCTATCATCCCTATTGGTGGCTTTGATCGCAGCGACCACAGATCCAGCTGGGGCGGTGTTTATAGTGTGTAGTCACCTCTGTGAAACTTTAGAGTGGAGCAGGTGGGCGTGGCACAGGGCGACACAACTTCAAAACTTCATAAAGAGCAGCCAAGAGCACTTTTTTTACACTCCGGTACTGCTACTAAGCAGCCCCTGGCCTTTTGGGCTTCCCTGTCTCTGCTCAAAAGTGGGGAAAAAAGGAGGGGTGGGAGGCAGTGAACCAGCCACGCCGGCTAATTGGGACCCACATCTGACACAGGCCTCTGCGTGATGTCAGATCTCAGGCCAGATGTGACGTTGTGGGCAGATGAAAGAGTTTAATAGACATGATTTTTTGATATTTCTTTTCCATCCATGGATGCAAGGAGCGAGCGGAGGTTTGATTCCACAATGGAGAGTTTGGTAGAAGGAGAGATAAAACACTTGAATAATGGTGTGATAAACCGAAGCCCCGACGTAACAAGTGCACGAGAGGGAGGAAGATAAAAGAGGCTGCCTCCCGGGGTTCAGCCGGCTTTTCAAAATGTTTGTTGTCGTTCGTTTTGAAGTTTTCTGTTGACGATAAGAGTGCCCTCTGATCATGAGGCCTTATTATTGAACCACTCACAAGGCAGCTCATTACGGCCATCTGATAAAAAAAAAGGGCCAAACAAAAAGGCTGATTTGTGTTTTTATAACAAAAGATAAACACACAATATCTCAGTCCCAGTGGCTTTGTTTGCTTACTTTGCTTGCCTCCCCTCCTGTCTGAGTTTCAAGTGTCTCTTGAGGCTGACAGTGTCTTATTTTGGGTTTTAACCAAATGGGTGAAAATCCTTTTGGATGCACGAGAAGCAGTGGCTTGTTACTGAGGCAGCCAACAAGCCACTCAGCTACCAAAGAGCCAAAGCCCTCCACAGGGAAGAAGGGTTCCCTGAGGGGAATATACATGCTGAGACTTCTGCTGAGGCAGTCTTTAACTTTAAAAAAAAGTTCTTACACCATTCAGTTTCGATGACGGTGCCTAGGACCAGACGTTTTAGCACAATTAACACATGCTGTTTATGTAGCGAGGCGAAAAGAGGCACCTCTAACTTTCATGCCTACTTTAACCAAACGTTTAGTTATCGAACCCTAACCAAACTTTAAGTATAGTTTATTTGCCATAACCAGGGGTTTCTCCCCTTAGTTTAACAATATTTGCTTTGATGTATTAATAAGGATTTTGATAACATCATCACTGAACATAGTCTTAAACATCATATTGCAGAAACATTCCTGTCTTGTGACAGAATTATAAATCTACTCACAGTCCCTTGCACTCACTTTCTTTATTTAAAATGTGTCAGTCAGTCGATATTTCCCAACTAAGATTCCACCTTAAGAAGGTCTATTGATCTATCACAACGCACCTGCTCTAAAAGACTTTAGTAAAGCTTATAATGTATCCTTGGTATTATTTTTGGTATTATTTTTCTGATCACACAGGCTGGAACAAGCCTCTACTTTAGCACACACTGGTAATAATGCAGCACTGCACACCAAAAGTGAGGGGGTGTACAACTACAGCAAGTATAGTCAACCAAAGTTGAACCAGGGAGTTGGTCTATAAAATCTAATGGACATTCACAGATTAGGTTATAATCTTTGCCTCCATAAAATGCTCCTATGTGCCGTTCTGGAGGGCATGAACAAACAAAGCAAACAGGGCTCACTAAATGTTTTGATAAGTCTGAGAATTATGTTCTCAACCCAGCTGAACACCTATGTGGGATTTTGTGTCAGGCAGCGCTCTTCAGCAGCATCAGTGAAACTCTAAATGAGGGAATATCTTTTTGGAAGAATATCGTTCATCTCTTCTGTGGCGTTTTAAAGACTTGGTGAGTCTATGCCACGGAGCACGGAAGCTGTTCTGGTATTACGGCACTCTATGTTGTTTTGTCCTTTTTCGACACCCATCTATATCTGATCAGACAAAGACAGTGTCCAGAAAGCTTAACATTATCAACATGTTGAAATATAAGAAGAAGAAATTACAATTAACTTGATACATCATCCTCCCGTCTAGACCTTCTACTTCTCACAACGGTCACATGGGGGCATACTTGAACCGACAGACTGCTCTTTCTCACCCAGTCTGGACTGTTGTGACACACACACGTGCACACACACACAAACACACACACACGCCCTCACTCACAGAGGGCTCCGACATTCACTCTCACACAGGGAGACACCCCCTCTCTTTTGAAAATACACAATCACCATTCACTCTACAAAATCCACACACACCACGTCCTGTCTGCTTGGGTACACTTCATCAACACACACGCTCCTGCACGCGCACGCTCAGACACACAAACACACACACTTCACAGAGGGCCCCTCGCCTTATTGCCTCTCCATTTGGCTGGTGCCATTTGTTCCACACGTTGTGTCGGAGGCTGGCCGAAAGCTGCTCAGAGCTGGTGGTGCTGTGTGGCCACATGATGGAAGCGCTTGTCCTGGCTTGCTGAAGTGTCATGACCTGAGACTTTACTAAGCATTTATCTATGACACAAGGGATGCTCTTTACACACAGGAAACATTGATGAATCTACAGCGATTCTTTGAAAGATTCAGCTTGCTTTTAAAGTTGATAGCAAGGATTTGGAACTCATCTGTTGCAGTTACTGAGAACAACTTCACGTGCCTTTTTTCTGTCCAAATCAAAGTCTGTAATTCTTGTCCATTAATGTTGTTTCGTGGTTTTTAAACCCAGAGATATCTGGTGGTGAAGATAAAATGATGTGATGTAAATATGTCTGCAGTATATCTACTGTAACAGCATTTGGAAGTAGGTTTTGTCACATCACTGGTAAATATCAAGTTAATTTAATTGATGTCAGAACTAGTGGGAAAAAAAGATTTTACTCTCTTGCTCCTTCCACACTTAATCCGTTAATAAATTGCAACCAGTAAACACAACCAGTTCAGAGCCGCTCTCTGCGATTGTTGAAGGACATTTTGAGAAATGTAGGGGAAAAAATGTAGGTATCGAAATCAGACAAGGACTAGATAAGATAAACTGAGACAGAGAGAAAAAATGAACTCTAAGCGTAGTACATTTAACCCATTAAAAAGGAACTGGAGTGAAGGTGCTTGTATAATACGTAATCTGCAAAATGTTGCTGCTTGACTTTCTAATGACTCAAAACATTTCATTCAGTTCAGTTCGAAGATTCTTAGTCACTGACAGTGTTCACTTTTCCTAAGCTAAGCAGTTACATCACTGTTCAAATACTCAAGCTGTCTACAGGTCAGCAGTACATTCAGTCTGTATCTTACAAGCACTGCACATAAGGTTAGGGTTATTATATTATATTATATAAGCAGTCATCAGATTATTATTGTGTAAACACCTAGTGATACTTCTTCTGCACGGCCTATAGCACAGTTTGTTTTGTTTATTTATCTGTGTCAGTGGCATTTGCATTAAAACTTATCATCCATTATAGCTACTTTGGTTGTTATTGGTTAAAATAACGGTGTCATAAATGATGATCATTTTATTGTCCTCAATAGGTATGGTAGATGCATACATAAGCATACACATTGATATGTTACATTTAAATTAAACTGTCATTCTGTATATTATCAGATGCACTCATCAGGATCATCTAGATGCTGGTCAATACTTCTATTCATGCTTCAAGTCCTCCTACAGACACCAACATGTTTTTACCTACTAGGAATGCTGTGTCTTATTTATAGTTTGCAGCACTGTTGCAAGTGCATCCCTACCTACTAGCTTATGTCTGTTTTTCTTCCTCCCTCTCTCTCATACAAAAACAAACACACACCCCATTTCCATCCCTCTTTCTTTCCTTATCTTTCTCTCTCACAGCTTGTGAAAAGCTACATTTGTTGTTTTCTGTGTGTGCACATGCAGGCACGTACAAGACTGAGAAAACCATCTGATTATGCTTACATGAACTGGACAGACCACACACCAGCATGCACACAGGCACATGTGGTGAACACACACACACGCACACACACACCTGAGCCACACTTGACTCAGTGGGTGGTGCAGAACTTGCCAGATTTAACCGCTTTAAACAGTTCAGCAATATGCAACAAGGTGGAGATGGGTGTGCTGTTTAATCGGGGCTTAAAGAGTGAGAGTAAATAGTTGGCAGTGTGATTAAGGCAAAACATGTTGGTGCCTTCAGCACACTCTTTTAAGTGTTTTCAAATGTCTCGTTTCCTCTTTATGTTGAGTTCTTACATCTGTTACATGTTTTCGTACATGTCTTTCCAACAGCAAAAAATAACACTTGTAGCAACTTACAATGTAACCACCTGAATGACTTTCTGTTGTAAAAATGTTAAACTTTATCTCAAACAATATGCATTCATATGCAATAGCATTATACAGCCACTTGCAACATTTATTCATTCATATGGAAAACCAGGTGTAAATACAGCCTTTCTGAAACCCAGAGTCTGCAAACCATCCGGAGCAATGAGAAGACTCCTGCACAGAATGTTGTATAGACTGAACCCAGTGACCCTCAGCTTGTACTGTCCCTGTGCAAAGTATGCAGTCTCTCTTTTTGGCCCCGGGTTATGTATTTCAGGACTGTCTGTCAGGAATTTTTAATTCAGGACTTGTTTAAAAAAACTGTGCACAATGAAGACTCAAATGCAAAACTAAAAGACCAGAAAATTACAGTAGGCTTTACCAAAACCCCAGTGTAACAGTTTGACAAATATAATACAATACAACTCACCAGTGATATGACTAAGAAACTGATGTGCTTACACTAGTCGGGACTAGCATAATTCTTCTGCTAAAATTAAAAGTTCCTGGTCAGACAGATGGGAAAATAAATACAACTTGGACTGACACCTGTTTAAACTAATTTATTCCTTTTTTAATTTAACTCATTTTTCATGTAATATCTACACTAATGAAATGGATAAAGAAAAGAATCTGTTAAAAAAAAACAATTTTTGGTAGTGTCACAACTAAACATTGCTTAATTTTCAGGGGTCACAGGTCAAACCACTGATCTACACCATAATTGTTAAAGTAGAAGAGTTAAAGAATTGGTTGACATCCTGTCAATAAATTTCACAATTTAGCTGTTAGTTTGAAAACGTCATATGACATAGAATGACATGACAACATTATTCTGGTGAAAAGATTCCACTTAACAAATCAAACGATGCTAATTCTTCCCAGTGCCCGGTCCCCCGACCCCAGTGACTCTCTAGGAATAGCTCAGGGATCACAAGGAGGGTCTTGGGCGGCTGAAGGTAAAAAAGGGGGATGAATTTGGGGGACGGACAGGAAAGGGGGGTGCTGACGGTGTCTGTGAGCAGATGGCGTGCCTCTCCCTCTCTCTCTCTTTTGGTGACGTCCACTGGGAATTGGAGAGGCCTTTAAGCATTCCTTTAGAGGCCAGAGACAGATAAGTGAGTTATGCAGTTCACCACCATCTGGGCTCAGACAGCGCCTGGCCTGCAGCTGACAAGTGCGTGCGTGTATGTGTATACTATGGTAAAAGCAGTGGGGAGGGGTAAGGGCGTGTTTCCATAGCGATAGGTCCTATTCCTGGAGAGAGGTCCCTGCATACACTTTGCACGGTGCCCTCCTCCCCGGTGCTGTGTCTGCATTGTAAACTCAGATGCTGACTTTGACAACGTTTTTTTTTTTGTTTCTTCTTTTTTGTCCTTTTTTTTGCCCTCCAGTCCCCATCGTCATTGTCAACAAATTTCAGCCCATTCTTGTGCAGCTGACAGTGTCTTCATGGAACATAGCATCTGTTGTGAAGCACAGGGAGGGAGCGAGGGATGATGGCAGGGGACCATGTAACGTTTGCCAATTTCCCTATTCCCATCGTTCAAGGCTTTGTGTGCATTGTAAGATGCTGTGCTGAGCTGCCAATTCTGATCTGTGCTTGACCTGCTGCATATCTGCCTGTTGTTATCTGTGTTTAGGTCTTTTGTTTCACTCAGGGATAACATTGTGCAAATGCATCTGTGTGTACAGTTCTGGAGATTTTTTTTCAGACTCTACGTTTTATTTTGTACCTGCGTTGTTACTTAAAACCTTTTATGAAACCATTTATACTGGTGTGTCTGCATTGCTCTGCAAACAACACTGCCAATACGCTAGTTGGCAACTTCCAACTTCCACTGCAGTTGGGCCTACTATTGATGAACCAGTGACAACGTGCCATAATTGTATTAATTTAAAGGTCCAGTGTGTGACATTTACGGGGGTCTACTGTCAGAAATGGGATATAATATTCATAGGTGTGGTTTCATTAGTACATTATCACCTGAAAATGCGACTTGAATGAGCCTTCTTTTTCTACAGACGCCACAGGTCAGCCTTCCATGTAGTCCGCCATGCTGAACTGCCATATTTCTACAGAAGCTCAGAAAGGACAAAGCAAACACTGGCTCTAAATTTTGCATAACCAAAGCAAAAAAAAGTCCTTTCAAAGAGTCTTTCTTAACTGATGTATCAGCGGTTGACGTATCCTGACATGTCACTAATTTTGGCTGAAATTAAACTCATTAGGCCATTTTTTTCATTTGCCAATTTACTTGTGTATGATTTCTCAAACAATCTTTCCAAAAATGCTTTACACCATTATGTGTAAAGCATTTTAATCAGTAAGATTCAAAAGACCTTGAATGTTCGCTTTCCTCGCATCAGTCTCTTTCCAACACTGCTGAAGGAGCTTCTTTACTAAAATCCAAGAGGACAATTGCACGGTCACACCCTCTGATTTACACCCTGTGATGGATTTGAATTGGAAACATTTGCCCATTTTCATCTTTGTCAGGCATCTCTTGGCATTCTGATGCTCTGATGGGGTACAGTGCCATCTCTGTGAAGATAAGCTGCTGCTCAGCCTCTCGATACATTGATTTCCATGTACACAATGTAGGCTGAATACCCACTGTGTAAGTACAAAACCCAAAACACACACTGAGACAGTTTCCCTTTCCCTTCAGTCTCCCTTTCTCTTTCTTAAGTCTTCTTCAAAGCAGCCTACCGCCACATCACCTGCTTCTCTTTCCCTTCTACCCATCCATAAACATTTACGTGTGTGTGTGTGTGCACGCTGGCATCCCTGTGTGTGTCTAAGCAGGCCTTTCCTGCTGTGTGATTGCAGGCTGCGTATCAGCCCATAGCTGTTGCCCTGCATGGAGACTAAAAGATGTTGCTAATCCGCCAACAGAATACAACAGGTCAAGCAGCCAGCAGTGGCTGAATTCAACCCCAGGACCACAGCCACAAATTAGGACAGGCTGACAAGGCCCTGCAGCATTCTGGGTATTGTTGTAAGCTGCCAACAGGCCTCTAAAGCTTCTGGCCCTATGTGAAGGAACAGCCAAGTAAAGGTGAAGATTAATAGTAGCTTGGTGACCTGGGAGCACGGCTGTACATCTATATCGCCACCAGACATTCAGCCACAGTGCACGTCTGTCTTTCTGTGTGTGTTGCACGAACGCACACACCATCAACACCATGTGAATGTCAAATGCAAAATCCAAGACAGAGTAAACAAAATATGACAATGAATTTGTGACATTCCAGCTTCTCCTCGTCAAATTTCCTCAGCTGGTTTGTTTTTTAAAAAAATAAAACGACCATATCTGAACATGATGATAGCAAACGCAAGCAGCTGAGGAGCTAGCAGGATGAACCCAAACTCTTCCTTGGTGCTCTGCTGCCTGATGAATGATGGTCCTTTGTTGTGTGTCCCATAAAGGCTGCCGTGGCCATCCCTTTTCATAGGACCTGGCGAGCAAATGTGAGGCATGAATAGCATTAGTCCGAGTCAGTGCACCCATAGCGGTGTAGCCAGCCCTGAAAACACAGCCTGCTAGCCCTCCTCCCCAAGTTTTATGAGCCAGGATGATTGAAGGAGAAGAAAACTGCTCTGCCAATAGGAAGGGACAGGGAGGAGAGGAGCGAGGAGGAGAGGCGTCAGAGATGGATGGATGGACAGATAAAACAGAGACAGCAGCCGCTCAACAGAGGACTCACATCCCATGCAAGAAGGGATGTGAAGGGGAACAGGTTTGTTTCAGAGGGACTGAAAAGCATCCAAACAAAGGGAGAGAAGGGAAGAATGGAGGTGGAGGACTCTGGCTGTCAGGACTGGCGCTGGGATGGAGTTAGATCTCATTTCTCAAGTGTCATCGCACTATCTGTGTCTCCTCCTCTCTCCTCTCTGTCCAATTACTGCCACAATGAAGCAGGCCCCTTCCTGCAGAGCTGCATATGGCTTTCTGGTTGTAAAGCCATCACTCGTGAGTGAAGCTATGCAGTTTTTGATAGGTACAGTATGTGGGTGACTCAAAGGGCCACAGTAGGTTGTTGTTGGACTGAGGGTGAACTTCTGCTCTGACAGTTTGTCTCAACATGATTTCCTGTGAATGCTGAATGCCACCAGCGAATCACTGACTGTAAGCAGCTGTGGAGGATTGAATCATCTACTGTCAGCATCAACATCAAGCACAGACATTTTTGTTATTTAGTTTTCTACTCTTTTTTTCTCCCTTTGAAACAGACTTAATGAGGAAACTGACAGAGAGACATAAAGAGGAGCTATCAGACATAACAGGTTTTTACAGCGTCCTGTGAGAAACTACATCACGCTCAAGTTACCAGTGGTTCACACTTTCTGTAGCTTCCTCTGTGCAATAAATATTAAAAGGAAGAACAAGTTTCAGTGGCTGCAACTTTATATGTGGGTTAGATTGAAATTCCCCAGACAACTGTGTTGTGAAGGCATTCAAATACACATAGCGTCAGTGACTGCAATGATGTGTGTTATCTGTGGGAACCCAGCACTCATAAAATCACTGACCCACTCACCATATGTTGATGGTGATCTATTGATGGTGCCGTAAAGACCAGTGTTTGTGCAACGGCAGCTGAGGATCACAAGATCAATCACTCAGGAATCAGTGTTCTTCTCAAGGACACATTGTCAGCTTCGATGCTTGATAACATGAATGACCAGCTCCTCCAATCTTGTTTGTTTAGTGCTGAAATGGATGAAAAAACATGTTGACTTATGCTTGACATGATAACATGTCACTAGATGCCACTACTTTAATACTTTAATTAATTAAACTAGAATCTCTCGTGGTTCTGCAAGATAATAATGGAAATACTGTTTTAAATTACTTTTATATTAACTAATTATACAGATAGGGGTTGAATATGTTGCAGTTTTAAATTATTGGACTTAAGGGAACTTACAGTGTGATGTAAAGTTCTATAATTAAGTACAAACCAGATCCTATAGACCTTATCTCTCCTATAGCAGAGATTTTTTTCAGTGTAAATTCATTTTAAAAAAAGGGTTTTTTTTTAAGTGTTTTAACTTTGAAATCATTTTGGACGTTTCTGTGGTGGAATTAGGGTGAAAGAATTTAGAGCAGAATGGCACCAAATCAATAGCGTGACCTCTTCACCTCTTCAGGCGGGAAAACTGGAGGCCCAATAGAGAACAGGCATCCTTTAATTGATGCTCTTTACACTGGAGAAAGTGTCCACCTAAAGTCAATTGGTCAAGTGCTTTGTCTTGAAATATATGTTGTTTTTTTAATGTGGGCAAATTTAAGGCCACAGCCCAAGAGTCGGTATAAATCCATGTCATGTACTTAATATATTTGAGGTGTGATACAGGAGACGAGAGTTTATCTTAATCTGTCTTTAGATTTATTATAATTTAACTTGTGATCTGCAGTATGCACGCATCCATTGGGGAAATTCTTGCAAACCTTTCCAAAGCCACAGGTTAATAGTGAATCCTTTCAAATGCAAATGCACTTAATACTCACTGTAGGTTTTGGCAAAAAGTTGTAAAAAAAGATTAATTTCAACAAGCTCCAAATGTGATTTAAAAAACTATTTTTTAATGAAGTATTAACAGTTTCCATGCTGTTTATTAAATGCCATCCATATCGTGCATTTAAAATAACACAAGATGTTTAAAGCCAATTTAAATGTGAATTCGTTTAAGACCACTTTCCCAATTTCCTTTAGAAAACAACACTTCCAGCAGCTTTACATTACAGTAGGCTGTGTTTTAGTGTTTTTGCAGCGCAGAAGCAGCTCGACACTGAGCCGCTCGCTCCATCACGTTGTGAAACATTGTAAAGGATCTCCTTTTCTTCTGGTCAGCTTTAAATCCGATCCCCTTGATGCATGGGGAGAGCAAAGTGAATTAGAGATTGAGGTGGGAGGCTGATTAACCCCCCCCACACACACACACACACACCTCTCCTCGCCCTACCCCTTCCAACCGAGACCGGAGTTGAGATGCAAAGAAAAGGAGGAGACAGAAAGAAGATATTTGAAAAGCTGCCACGAGTTCCCTGTCACACCGCCTCCTGCGTGGATTGAGCCGTGCTCTTTGTTATCCACAGGCATGAATACTGAGTGGATGTAAAGAGAAAAAGGCCCAGGAGAGGGGAGGGGGGGGGAGAAAAAAAACACAGGAGCACGTCTGCATGTAGAAATATAAAAGAACCCAGACCAAAAATAACTTGACCTACAAATGTCTATAATGTTGGTTAGAGGGCCTTAAAAATAAATAAATAAACATGAGAAAAATATAAATAAAGATTAAATAAAGACCACAGAAGGACACAAAATACAAATATAAAAAAGAACAATGTGACATGCGATCCGTACAGTTTGTAGGAAAGTGCAAATTCACAGTATGAAGTAGGAAGGATTTGCACTGTTTTGTATTTTCCTTACTGTCCCTAAATGCATCTGAATCTGGGGTCACCATGATATTCATAAATATTTGGAATGATAATGTTACTGCTGATTAATACTGAAGCTCTGCTATCCATACCAATATTAGAATTGTTATATTATTATTACAATATAAATAGAATATCTTCAGGAGACGATAGATAGATAGATAGATAGATAGATAGATAGATAGATAGATAGATAGATAGATAGATAGATAGATAGATAGATAGATAGAAGCAATTCGTCTTTTGAATCTTACTGACAAACACACACACACACACACACAGAGAGAGAGAGAGAGAGAGAGAGAGACACACACACACACACACACAAAGACAACAGACTCCTCCTCCGGATACAATCACCTTTATGCAAACACGTGGGTCTCTGTCTGCCCACTTCAATCGTGGAGTGGAGGGGGTTGACGAGATAGATGGGGGTGCACAGGTGTCCAACAATCCAACACACACTCCTACCCCACCCCCCAAAACACTCTGCGCACACGCGAGCGCCACGGAGACCCCCGGGCGCAAGCATCAAGGCACAAAAAAGAGAGAGAAACAAACAGGAACAAGTTGAGTATTCTGATTAACAGTCTCCATTAGTCAGAACTCTCCGTTAATAATCGTGAAATAAATGCAAAAGCTTCTGCAAAGAAAAGCACCAAAGAAAAATAAAAGAGGCATCTTGGTGACTTTAGATGCGTGAGGAAGAACAGGCCCGTGAGTCAGGAGGTTAAAGCCCAGATTAAGATGAAATATATCCACATTAACATCATCCAGTTTGTGTCAGTCATTTATTTTACTTTATTCCCTAAAACAGCTGACACGGCAAGCACTGGGGGAATCATTTGCTTCGTTTTCCACTGTTACACACACACATAATGTTGTCTTACCTTCATGTTTAGAACATATGAGATGGATGTGAACCTGAATTTGATTTAAATAAAACCACATTTTAGGATTTATGAGACAAACAGACCTGTAGAGTTCGATTATTTGCACTTTTTCTGTAATTTCTAGATTGTTTTGGTCTGCAGCTCCAAAACATACTCAGACCTAGGTTCAGGCCTCCATTCGTCACGCTATAGGTTAAAAAAAAAAGTATTTTTTTTTTTGGGAGGGGGGTAAAGGGGGTCAGGGAGCTTTAACTCGGTGACAAAGCCTCATTTGCAGGTCAATGCGATGGCACACTCGCCTCTCCTCTCCATCCAGCTCGTCTTTGTTCCCTGTCGCCTGCGCCGATGCCAGATGGTCATGGAAAATGCTAATTCCCCCTGGCTGATTTTCCTCCTTTCTATATTTAATTGCGGTCTTTGCAGACTGTCCCGTTAATTGTGTGTTTTGAGAGGAAAATCTGATTTAAGGTTGTTGGTTTTTTTTTCTTCTCTGAAATTATATTTTGAAGTTGCCACATTTTGCCCTAAACCTCGAAGCCACGCATTGTAAACTCAAAGTGGCTGCAGCTATACATCAGCCCACCTCAGACACATAAAGGAGCAACATTTTGGAGAAACTAGAGACGCATTTTACTGAACGGACGAGATTTTATTAGCAGCCATTGTGATTAATTACTAAAGACCGAATTAACAGACTGCATGGACACACGCAGAGGGCGCATTGTGCCTGCGTAAAGATTAAACGCTTAAAATCAACTTTTACACACACAACTTATATTTGTTTAACTTTACTAATCTCTTCTTTCTTTTTTTTTTATAACTCAGATTTACGACTTCATATAGTCATTTATTCGTTCCTTTTTGGCAAGATTTTTATCCCTCCGTTTCAAAATAAATGTTACAAAATAAGAGCATATTGTAGCCCTGATTTTAACACATTTTGCGGATGGACTATATCTTTATAAATCTTGTAATTCTTCTTTCATTATTAATTTAAATTCGATCCAATTCAAAGCAACGGAGGCCTGTTTATTGAAAGTATTGTAGCTCAGTTCTAATGAAACAATATTGCTCTCCTTATAGCCTACTGTTATTAATATTCACATTAACCTGTTTTTTCCACTATGACCACCTACTAAAAGCTCAGCTGTGTTGCCACTGTAAACCCGTTATAAATATGTTAAATGTACAGAACCTGAAGTTTAATTTAACTCACTGATCAAAGCAAATTACATTTGATAAGCATTTAACCGGTGCCTGACTGAGACAATAAAATTGTGGGTGTGAGTGAAAGGTCAGATGGGAGCCTGAAGGGCCCATGACGGTGATTCCCTCCATCAGCTGATGGTTTAATTCTATTGTTGTGGGCTTGTTAATGAGGTCTGTATGTTTGCTGTCATCTCTTTCCTTTATGTCCGTCATGCATACAACAGGGCTGCAGTTATAATTGCCTGCAGTATTGAGCCCATTTCGACTGTAAAAAAAAACAAAAACGGCCTTGGCATTGAAGTTCATATTATTGTGAC
Source organism: Dicentrarchus labrax (assembly GCF_905237075.1). NCBI lineage: Eukaryota > Metazoa > Chordata > Actinopteri > Moronidae > Dicentrarchus > Dicentrarchus labrax. The sequence goes on along the minus strand of NW_026136720.1, from coordinate 19,504,440 downwards.
ACATTATTATGCATGGACAGTCTGATTAAAATGATTTACTGTTTAAAACGCAAGTAGATTTTTTTCCCTTCCCCTTTTTTGTGTAAAGAGAAGCTTACTGGGTTGAAATTCGGGCCTTAACCTATGACCTTCCCGCAATGGCTCAAATCCAATACCTCTTTGAGGAAACGAATGCGATCTGAAGTTCTATTTATTGGGATAAATTTTATATAGTTACACAGCTGTAGAGACAAATAAAGGAAGACGACCCCTTTAACTCTGAGGGGGGACTTGAGCTCTTGAATGTGTCCAGTCTCCAACATAGAGGGGACTTCATTAAAGTAACACATGAACAGCTGTTGTCTTTAACATGTAAACTATTGAGAATTTAAAACTACACTGAATGGCCCCGCAGCTCCCCGTGGGCATATGGGCGTTAATTAGCTGGATATAGCCATAGATTAATTATAATATTTTTTTCGCCAATCCGTATCAATAGAGCAGCCAGACAAAGTGTCTTTTGTTCCCTGATGCAGGACATTCTGTGGCTGACTGAATGGGTCTTGGCTATGTCTACATGGATTTGCCATATGGCAACAAAAAGGAAAGAATGGAGCCGGAGAGCGCTTTGTGTTGGAAATCAGAACAAGCCCGTCAGAGCTTATGGCTGCATAGAGCTGACAAAGTCACTCTGGCCATCAAAAGTCTCCATTTTCATCAAAACATTAATATCAGACAGTCGAAGCAGCCCAGACAAATGGGAGAAACTTATGGGAAAATTACGAAATGCGCCTTTGTTTCCTGCGCACGGCGCACAGGCAGAGCAGGCCCTGCGCGCATTCAGACACTGCTGCATTTGGCTTCTTTCAATTAAGGGTAAACTTGCAAGTATGACCTGTTGAATGGTTTGTTTCAATAGACGAGGACAATTACAAAGACTAGTAGTTTTCTTTTTCCAGCTCTGGCAGGTGGCCTCCACGCCCGGTGTATCCACGGCGGGGTAAACAGTGTGTGTGAGTGGGTCTTTAGAGTGCTTGTTGAGTGCGGGTGGATGTGGGGGTGTCTTCGTGGCGGACAAAGCGGGGATCCAAAGGCAGCTGCTGCTTCTTTAGAGAAGCGAAAGGGCCTTTAAATCCCAGCCTATATCCCGCAGCTGCCATGCCGCCCAAGGCTGCACGTCTGAATGCGTTTTCCCCCCGCAAGGTATATGAGCCCATAGAGGCAGACAGATACAGGCGGGGCTCAATGAAAAGTAATGTACCTGCGTCCCCCCGGGGGCCAGTCATAAATGTCTGCGATAACACTGCATGGATTCTTGGCGTTTATTGTGCTTTCAATGCAGCAATACTTGTGTGGAGTACAATAAATCATCTCTAACGTTAGTATTAATGTGTGCAGCCCATCAGAATACGAGCAGCCTGCAATAAATGCATAATACAGCTGTTGTTTCTAAATAAAAACATGACATGCAGACACACAAAAAAACCACAAAGACGTCAAAAAGCCTCTTATCTCAGTTTCAGGTTCAAGACCAATATGACTCACAGGTAGTTTCGAGGCATCCTTATTCATCCAAACAAGTAAACCGGAAAAAACACGCCAACAAATCTGCTTAAAGTCGAAGTGAAAATATTTTATTCTTATCTTTTGCATGACATACTTAGGGCACTTGTACGAAAACACAAAAAACGGCTCAGAAACACAAAGAAACCTATCTTTTCAAGTGTGTACTACTATAGGAAAGCTACATGATTGCAAAACATCACAACACAAAATGGAAATAATAATAAAATAAAATAAAAACATGCCCTTTGGCTAAATCAACAAGGCATTTAACAAATATAAAGAAACATAAATAAATTATAAGTTAGAATAGTCTTAAAAATATACATTTACAGAAAAAACAGAACAGAAATAAACATTTATAAGCTACTGTCTCTATAAAGCTGTACACTTTTGGCCAGTGTAGACAATTCTTTTTAAAGTAATTTAGGATTGCACAGATGTTAAAACATTTAACACTGTCGAGTGGCTGTATGCAAAAGCAACAACGAATGCTACATTTGTACTGGATAGAAGTCATTCGGCGAATTTTGCTCTCCTTTCCACTCCCTTCCCTCCCCTCCCCCCTCCCCCAAACCGTTCAGTCCTGAGAGTCTGGTCCGGCGTTCAGGCTGCGCTCCGCCGGGGCGCACCGAGCCGAAGCAGCCGGCCGGTCGGGCTTCTTTCTCCCACACCGTCCCCTGCTTTTTCTCTCTTCTACCGGCGTTTAAGTAGCATAGAGAAACATCTTCCCGCCTTGATTCTCAAAAAAAAAATGCGCAGGCAAATAGTGCAAAAAAACACCTGATGGAAGGAATAGAGAAAGAAACGATGGTCAGTTTTCTGGGAATTCCGAAGAAAAGACGCGAGTCAGCTTTCTGAGGAATCGAGATCTAACCTCAGCAGCAGGCGTCACCCTTTACCCATGCCTTTTCCCGCCACATCGTGACGCAGATTCCCCTCCCCCAACCACTAGTGTTACTACTACTATCACTACTACTGCGATTTCACCACCGCAAACTCTCCCCACCCCCTCCCAGATTACACTGCCTCCGTTTTTTTTTCTTTTGGCTCAGGTTATCCTTCACCATGAAACCCAAATAAACAGTTATAATGCAGCTACAAGGTTTAACACAACTAATAATTAACAGCTTATCATGTGAGGTGTAACAAAGCGGAATTGTCATATTAGATACGATTTTAACGATTTAAAACAGTTTGAACACTTTAATAAAATTCAATAAATCTTCATACCTTCAACGGATCCTCTTTCGTGGAGTTTGTTCCACCGGGATTGGAGACTTGGAGAGATGGCAAGCGTTCATATCATTAGATTTTCTATCAGCAGCCCTCTTTCTTTTCACGAAGAAGTCTGTGGGAACGGGGAAAAAAACAGTTTAGACACATAAATCCATTTGAGGTGAAATTACGCACAGAAGGGAGCGACTGGCAGACTCCGGGATGATTTGGATACAGGGCGCAGCTCCCGGAGCCGAGAGCGCACACAACCTCAACGAGAGATTTAAGAGAACATCTTATATTTACCTGTGATGTGTGAGTTGTTGTCAGTAGTGGCCGTCATCTTGCGTCTGACACACGGGACCTGTCTGTGAACCGGCTTTCCTGAGTTGAGTTTGTCTGTGCGGTTCTCCTGGTTGACCTCCACCGGGGAGGGAGTGCCGCTGCTCTCGGGCAGGGCCAGGCGCTCCAGTACATCCAAACGAGGGGTCTCCGGGAGAGCAGAGTCCGCGGAGGGCGTCTGCTTCACGGGAGTCGCTGGCACCCTGGTCCTGTCGTTCTGTACAGAGTCCTGATAAAACACCGGGGTGTTATCCACGGGCACCTCTTCCCACTCATAATCCCCTTTCAGCGGCGTGTTGGCCTCGAAATTAAAGTTCCACCTCTGCTGGTCCCGCTCGGAAATCTCCCGCAGTTTGGTTTTCATGTCCCGGCTCAGTTCGTCATGATCCACCGGTCCGAAGAGGTTGCGGCAGACGCTTGTGCGCCTGTGGAGAGGGAAGGTCCTCCTGGCCACCAGCCTCTCCAGCGCGCTGCTCGATAACTGAACGTTGGACATCTCCAAAAATCTTTCCAACGGAGCTCCAAAATTACAAGAGAAGATGCCCGATTTAATCCCTGATGAGCGAGTATCAGGTGTTGTTGTTGTTGTTGTGCCTGAAAGTGTGTGTGCGTGTGTGTGTGTGTTTCTTTCTCCTCGCTCGTCTGTCTCTCTCACCCACACAGTCGCGTTTAAATGTACCTTCGTGGAGGAGATGTGGAGTATATAATCTCTCAACAACTCGCCAGTCAGAGGAGACGTTCTCATTGGTTGCCTTAAGTCCGACCCTCTCCAAAAAAACACTCGCAACCCCCACCCTGATTTCCCATCAGCCACTGGTGCTCATTTGGCTGTGCGCAGAGCAAAGCGCTGCGTTTTGATTTTTTCTCTCAAGAGTGTCAGCCCTCGGACTTTCCCTAAGTCAGCGTCAAAGAATCGGAGCTTTTTTTTTTTAGTTCGTCTTTGGGTACTTACACAAGCAGCTGGTGGCTGTGTGTCTATTATCGGACACGACTTCATTTTTCATCCTTCCTCTGCACAGTCACACACACGCTACCTACAGATGTGCTGTGCGTCCGATAATATGGGATCGTTTGCCTACATCAAAGCACTAAACTGAACCATTTTACAATGTTGATCAGTGTTTTATATATATATATATATATATATATATATATATATATATATATGCTGAGAGAAACAAATGTAAGGGGAACTTAATCTCGCAAGTCGATATTTGTCCCTTTAACGGTATTCCACACACCCACTGTCCCTACACACACTCTATTCTCTCTCTCACCACAACACTACATAGAGCTCTGCGGGTCATATCGTATCTTCACTCAGCCGTCTGCAGGGATTTTGCACTCAGAGAACTGCTTTGGTTTTACCCTCATCAGCAAGGTAGCAACATTAAAGGGAGGGAGGGTTATAGATAAAATAAAAATTCGAGCCCAACTCCGCGTTTTCAACCCTGAAGCCAAAGCAAGACACCTTCTCAGCAGAATTTCTTCTTTTTTTCCAACCAATTGCAGACTTGTATTTCTTTTAGATTACTGTAATCTAGTTTAATGGTGATTACAACTCGTTTTCAACACTGACAAGGACATCAAATGACTGCAGTGAAACGGGTCATATTTAATTTAGTGCAAAGGTGTTCAGTTTCAGTACGAAAGTGTAAGGTTATAAATCACTGCAGCCCTGACACAATCAGGCTGGGACCACTGGTGTGTGTGTGTGTGTGTGTGTGTGTGTGTGTGTGTGTGTGTGTGTGTGTGTGTGTGTGTGTGTGTGTGTGTGTGTGTGTGAGTGTGTGTGTGTGTGTGTGTGTGTGTGTGTGTGGTAGAATGGAGGATAGTTATGGGTTAGAATAGTTACAGTATCTTGCAGCATTATTCGGGATTTACATTCAGTTCATTGTGGGGAAACGTACTATAACTTGCCTTAATATCAGACCATTACTAACTAATTGCTGTAAGGACCAGCAGCCTGTCTGTCTGTCTGTCTGTCTGTCTCCTGTCTGCTGTCCTCGGATCCGGCTAGGAGACGCCTTTGCAGTGTATAATAGGTCCACAGTGACCCCTGGTGGTTCAACAGTAGTACTGCAATACAAGCTTGCGATAAGCTAAATCTTTATAGATCCCATAAGGTAGAAATTCTGGTGTTATAAGAACAAAAATAAGTACAGATTATAAAAGCAAATAATGATAAAAAAAACAATTAGAGGTATATAAAACTATAATAATAATGACAAGATGTAAAATTACTAACTTTACAAGCAATTAAAGTCAAAATTACAAGGCAAAGGTGGCAGTGATGTGATTAATAAAACTATTTAAACATAGTAGTGTAGCCATAATAAAGCACATATTTGTGTAAGTGGACAGTAGTCCCTAAACACACACCCACATTGTTAAAAAGGTGATATATTGATCCTGATCTGGAATATAGGACACTCTTCTTTGTATCTTTTACTGCTGTAAGTTTTATTACATCTTTTCTTATGTTATATTTTAATGTGAAAGTAGAGTAATATAATTGGAGTTGACACACATTTTTAGTTGTAAGCAACTATTCTGTAAGAACGTCATTCATATCCTGAGAATGAGTGGGCCACAGCTTGATAATAAACTGTGGCTATTGTGGGGGTTTAAACCAGTTGTTTTTTGATTAGAGGACAGTCTACTCTCTGGCAAGTTCCTCAAAGGAAAAAATGCTGCCCTTCGTGTGACACTGTGATGTCACCTGAGAGTCACTTTGGCTGATTAGACACGTTTGACATGTGAGAGTTGCTGTGAGAGTCATGAATTTAAGTGAGACCTCCTGGGAATGGATGGGTTCAGCCTGCGTGAATGTTCCACCAAAAGGTCAGGTGCTCTTTGAAAGTGATGTCCCTCTACACCAGGTCGTGTTCTGTCCCTGGGGTTGGACATGTGATTCAGCTGTAGTCATTCTACAAATGAATGTACACAGACATACATATCATTAGTTGGTAAGCAACACCTGGAAAACACACAAAAGGACTTATCTGATGTGAAGTGATCAACAATAGAAATTCTGATTTCACTACTCTCTGTATTAAAATATTGGATGAGGACTGACAGGGCATTATTAGACTTTTTGTTTATTGTGACAACTTAAATAACTAACTAATAATTATTAACTGATATTAGTCCTCATACACGTCATTCAAATACATTTAAAGCATTTGTTTCTTGATTGTTGCAGTTTTTTTAATGAACACAATGACATGACCAAATTGCAAGTCAATTGTTTTAGCTGATGATTAATACCACACCTACTTGATGATCACTGTCATCATTTTGAATCTGATCTTAAACAGGAAACAAAAACACACCCTATCTGTGACTAAGGCATGGCAGAAATCTCCATGTCTTGTTTGTTGGCTCCCTCTAGTGGTGAAAGGTGATAACTAAAATGTGGCCTTTTGTGAAAAAAATTAGGAGAAAGCCAATTGTATCATAGAAATTATTAAATAAAGTATCCATTTTTATTTCATTAATTTTCCTTTTAATGAATGAAGTGTATAAACATTATGTCACTGAGTGGATTATGATTAACAGAACCTCAGATCATCAGCGTGAGCCTCACTGTGATTTTGTTTTGATAGAAAACTATCCCTGTACACAAAATGTTGTTAATGTTGCTCATAACGTCTTATCACTCAGTTTCAAACTGGTCACCGAGAAGTGGGAGACAGACTGTCTGTTCCTCGGGCGTACAATTCAGATACTATCAGCATTAAAGGCTATGAAAATGCAAAGAAAAAGTCAGTTTTCATTACTTTTTCAAAGATAACTCCCAGGTTTCATCAGAGCTAGGTAGGGTCAGTCGACTGGTGCGATAGCCTTTGACCTGTTTCTCTCTGACAAATGCAGCAGTATGATTCTTTTATCTTTAACACGTACACACACACACACACACCTCCACTGGCTTTACATGCTCTTTGACAGGAATGCAAATACCCCGAGGGCTGAATGCATGTTAAAAAAGACCTAGACTCTCTTACATCGATAGCAGGAAAATACCAAAAGCAGGTTTGATGCTCAGAATGTGAAGCAGCTTTTGTCGAAGACCCAGTAAATCACTGCAAGACCTTGACCCAAGACAAAGTTAGTAAAATTAAATGAAATTCAAATAAAACTTTCTGTTGAAGCTCAATCTCAACAACAGGTCTTTGAATTATGTGTAATTTATATAATACTTAAACATAAAAATGATCATAAATATGCACATTGTCTGTTAGACTCTAAAAAAGAGATATCTTTAATTGAACTATTTGATGCCATTTAATTTACTTACTTACTTAGGTTTTTCTGCTGTGTTGTTTTGTGCTCTTTCTAGTGTTGATAAAAGGCCATTGGGAATAACTATACCCCCACCCCGTCATGAAGCACCCACCTGAACAAGCTCATCCTTTTGATGTTGCCGAGGGGCTGCAGGCATCACCACAGGGTCCTTTGGAAGAAGGATAAATGGTCATTTGATCCTACAACCATACGTGGCACCTATAAAACTGTTTTCTCTGCATGCAGCTAGATTGAAGTTGGCAGTCGTTTGACACACCCGGTTGGATTGATTTCCTGAATGAGTTAGCCACTGTTTCCTACCTAATGATCCGCTCCACCAAATTATGTATGCGTATCTGTAAGCTCATCAGACCTTAGGAACATGTCCTCTGACAGCAAAGAGCCCAGTGATTGTTTCATTACATCTTCCTGTAAGATGAGACTTACCATGCAGAGAGCAGAAACAGAAATACAACTGATATATTGACATTCTGGGCTCATTTAATTATAGAACACACACAATATCTGATGGTGACATTTGAAATGTTTTTATAATAACCATGCATGTTTGCAGTTGTTTCAGTTCATATGTCATTTAATAAGGTGTGCAGCATCTACTGATAGCTATTTCTGTGTATCATCTATTAAATCATGCTCTAGTCTGAATGTTTGACACATCTATAGGCTTTGTGGACGTCTATAGTTTCAGTTGCGGATAGATGGCAGCTGTTATCAATATTGCTTTTACTTACTATAGTTATTTTTTCTTAATAAAAACAGGAGATGAGATGCTTATTCCACAACAAATTATGTTCTTCTTTTTGTGGGAAATCAACTCTTCTTTCTAACAATTTAAAAACGCCTTCATACACTGGCTGGTCCATGTTTCCACCAGTTATAAATCAACCATCCAACATCCAACAGGTTGAGGTTTTAGCCTAAACAAGCTCTGAAAGGCACTGACCTGTGCCCAGTGCTTTAAAGACATTTAGAAAAATATCTCTTGGAATGTTTGCCTACTACTTTTGCAGAAGAAAAGACTTGTGCTGTTCCTTTGAAGATAAGACTTTATAGCTTATTAGCTTATAGCTTTTTGTCTTGCTGTCCCTTGAACTAGATTCGAATTCTACCTCTTCGGTATTTTAGCTGCATTTTATACTGTGTAAAGGGCAGATTTCTATTGTTGGAAGCTTTGCAGCTTTTGAATTTCTTTCTAATTATGGGATTTAAAGAACACCATTCTCTGATTTACAGAGATTGTCATTATATTAAAAGACAATTCTTTGTTTAAAAACAATAAATATCTTCAAAGGAGCAGCATCACTCAAGGGATTTTTGAATGCTAATTGTTTTATATGGCATGCAGTCAAACATTAAAATGAGCTTAGACAAATACTTAAAGCCTTGGGCTACTCCCGCCATTCATTTACCCTTACAACAACAAAACCTCTGTCCTCGTACTTTATGACCTACAGTGGCTGCTACAGTTCTCAGGCCTCAGTGTGCTTCATCCACCCTGCAGAGAGCAGAGAATGTTACCTTTGACTGACTGTGGGTACAATGCCAATCATCACACACACACACACACACACACACACACACACACACACACACACACACACACACACACACACACACTCACACACTCACTCACTCACTCACTCACTCAGAGTATAATTTAATGGTCAGCACTATTGGAATTAGATAATGGAACATCACCTGAACATACTATAGACACTGTTTAAATCTATTCAATCTAACCACTGAGGAGAATGCAGAGGACCATTGATCGGGGGTCACTTCACTGGACTGGAAAACAAATTCAAATAGAGGGATTTGGGGGGAAATGGTTACAACAGTATTCTGCTGACATCCAACACTGCGGGGACATCGACTATGCAACTTATAGGTCAAGACCTTTGCTTGTAAATATAATGTCATTTTGCAAAGTAACAACCAACAGGCCCCAGATAAACATAATGGAGTAAAAAGTAAAACAATTTCCTCTGAGATGAAGTTCAGAGGCGTCTTCCAAAATGAAAAAATGAAGTACAGAAGGTCTTTTTTCTCTTCACTTCTGGCCTGAAGCCCTCAACTCTGGTTACACAAGAGAGAGATGGTTTTGCCATGTGTTGTCAGCTGTGGGATTTTCCCAGCTGGAAAATTAGATCTTGAGGAGAACCTTCTGAATGGATCTTTGACAAGCCAAACTTGGCAACGCAGCCCAAGCTAAAGTTAATAATAACAGTGACTGCACTGCTTTTGAAAACTTATTTCACATTTGTTATAGAACAGAGCAGCTGTATACCCTAAGGTTTTCAGATTGCTCCATCTATGGGCAAATCAAGCCGTTGAAGACCGTTGGGTGAGTTTACACCACACTGGCTGATGAGATGTTCTACTTCCACATTAAAAATAAACAGAGACTTTGAATTTCTATATTTAGTGAAGTGATTAAATAATGTAGGTAGGGTGATATAGAGCTATAACATGAAGTTTCAAGAAAGTAATGGGTTCATAATATGTAACTATCAAACAAATAGCTTTATTGATGGTCAATAAATAATTTCATGCTTTATGGATAATAAGGCCTGTAAGGATTTGGGTTGCCAGGTTGTAAAGAATGCACTGGTGTTCATGCTCCACAAGCACAACACTTGCTTTTAGTTTTTTAATTAATTGGGAAGGCAACTTCAGATTTAAAACTCGACCACTATCATCTGGAAAACTGCAAAGTATCAAACCGTTTATCAACAACTTCTTAACATTAACAAATGAAGACATGATGGATTGTTTAATTGAAACCTGATGAATATTTAGAAAGATAAAAGACCTCTAAGCCTTTTTTAATGGATTCCAAAAATGTGCAAGTTGCTTTTATCAGTGCTCATAAGTAATAAGTAAAAGTGTTAGTAAATAATTTAGTCATTAATGAAGCCATCTTGTAAAATTTGTTATTAACCAAATCCTTCATATTTATGCCCACCCTGCACTGATACTGTAGATGTGTGATAATCAAAATATTATTGAAAAGTAATACAAATAAGAACTATTGGATTTATTTACTCATATGTTTGTATTCTAAGAATTTAATTGAAACGATTGTTCTTATTCTTTATTCATTTTAGTATCATTAATATATTCATGACGTCTGAGGAGTAGGCTGGACGGAAGTGACGACACACTAATTACCCAAAACATATTATAAGGGAACAGCTTTTGATTGCATGTTTTTGCAGTTGTTCTTATTGAACGCCGCATTGTGGTGGAGTTACTTATGTGTAACCAATTGTTACTGCGGAGTGTCAAAAGTTGAACATTGACTCATCAACTGTTCCAAACAAAGCGTATAAGCGGATGATCCTAAAGCCGCCAGATCGGCCAGACTGTCACTGATACAAAACCGAGGAAAATAGGCGGAAGTAAGACGTCCGAGTCAAACGTTCTAATTTCAAAACAAAACAATTGTAATGTGTAACTATATTGGGGTATTTTATTCTGAAGGGAATTAACCGGATGCGGTATTACTGCTATCGTTAACTTGACTAAAGCGACTCAGACTGCCCATGTGACAACGTTATGTGTCTGGAGTGTAACCTACAGTCTACGGCGGGTTGTCTTTTTGTTGCTACAGTAGAGGCAGTATCCAGGAGGACTGTGACACTTTACCGCTCAGCTGTTTGTCTTTCTACTAACAACGCGGATTTCACGCGTTTGTACCGATGTAGCGTGCGGCGGCACCTGAACTCTTGCGGTCCTCACTCAGTAATCCCGCAAATTCAACTGGTAAGTGACGTTAATAGGACATTTAACAGAAACACCGCACGGGATAGCTAACGTAAAGACAAAACAACACACACACACACAAATGGCAAAACACAATCTCTCGGGTAATGGTGGTGTTTTTACATCGGTTAATTGTTAACAAGCTCGTCAAGTTAACTTAGCCTTGTTAGCAAGGTCAGATAGTCAAAAAATAGCCTGCTACAAATAGCTAACGCTGTTAGCCAAGCTGCCTGTCACCCAGGCTTCGCACACATTGCAGTGCAGTTAGATACTGTGATTTGTTTACCACCTCATAGCCTTCAGTTAAATACCTTTACAGTGGTTATGTCAGAAAGTGGTCGCCATTGCTGACACATGACAATCTCGCCACGCTCGTTTTTGTTGAAATGCGGTGATTTAAGTAGGCGGTGTTACCCATCCTATATGCGTACTGTTGATGTGCCGCGCCGGGTGGCGTTTGAGCTCAAACAACTGCAGGACGTGATTTTCAGGTTATCCTCTCCCTCCTTAGTAACCCTAATTTACCTCCTACCACCCCAGGATGCTGACAGTCACTTGGGTGGGGCTGACGCGGATGACAGTACACGGGAACAGAGCCCAGGGATAAAACCAAACCGCAGAGGATCCGTTAAAAGCACCGAGGGTGGGTGGCTGGTAAAGCCATGACCAAGCCCGAGTCGAAGAAAAGCAGCGTGGCCGCGATCAACGCCACCGGCAAGTGCGCCACTGCCGCATCCGCCGCCGAGCAGGTCAACAACGGATCCCTGGAGCCCGGCTGTCCGGATAAGAGCACAGATATCAAAGCCGGTGTGATGAAGCAGACCTCCAGGGAGAGCCTGCAGCGGAGGAACACGGAGTGCGAAGTCTACGACGACGGCACCAACACCTTCTTCTGGTGAGCGCTTTCTGCCAATGTCAACTATACAAATGTCAAATACTGAACACTGCAGCAGAGTTGATGGTGGTGTTGTTGTTTTTAAATCGGTGACTACAAGAAAATAGTTTAAATCCTTAGTTCCTGCAGAAAAAGGGCCTGTTTTGTGACACTAGGGTGTGTTATTGGTTTCAAGGTGAACTGAAAGACAGGCCCAAGTGACCTCCATTGATCACAACAAATACTGAGTGTGAGTGATGTGTCAACCTTGTTCAAAATCTTTAAATACACAATGATCTATTAAGTAAGGCTTAGGTCAAATGTGTTCGTTCAAATGCAAAATCATATTGAGGAATCACCAAGGCTTTACTCCACAAGGTGTCAGTCCCAAAGATGTTCTGCTAATGTTTGTCAGTCTGTCGTGGACGCTTACATTGCACGTCCGAGCTCAGAGCTTGCTAATATCCCACAGCCTGCAACTTCAGCAGAAAGAGATCTGTGACAGACTTGAAGTCAAGACAGATATAATGCACATGCGGTAAACTGAAAGAGTGAGTTCTTTTATATGCACACACTGGCACAAACGCACAAATGTGTGGTGACGTGCAGGATGCAGGTGTTGTGATGCAAGGGCATTAAGGAAGCCCAGAAAAGTGTCATTCTCCTCTGCAGCTGTCTTTAATATATAGCTGACATGGTCCTTCAACCTGTCGCTCCATGAATATTTAAGCCTCAGTGAGTGTGTGAGTGTTTCATCTCTGCTTTGTGTGTTAACCAAAGGGCAGCAAGAATCTGCTAAGCTATCCAATATCTTTGGCAGCAGAGGAGACTGGTCCTCCCAGAGAGAAACCTTAATGAGAATTTCTCATTACCGTGTTACAACCTTGACATCCAGGTTTCCTGTTACTCTAATACTGGAGGCATTAACAGGAACAAAGATGCTAAGATACCTTTGCCTATTCAAGTTATTAAAGTAGACCAGCAGGCTGCAGTATGTAGAGGGGGGTTCTAATATACTGTATGGTCACCCATTTTAATCAATTAGGGTAGAATAAATAGTAGAAGCTTAAGAAACTAGTGTATGCAGTATAATTCAATGGCACTACAAATTGTAGCCTCCAGGATTACCATAAAGTTGAATCAACACTTCAACAGTTCCAACGCATACTGAACATTATAACCCTTATGAATGTATGGTTTAATGCAGGGTTGTTGTATTAAACTGAATTCGTTTTACGTTGCTTTACCTAATAACCTAGCAACTGAGTGTGTAGCCAATAACAAACACATAGTATTTAAAAATTGTAGTGATGTTGACTGAAGCTAGCTCAGTTTAGTGACCAGCTCTGGTTCTCCCTCTGATAAATGTGATTGCTGTTAAAGAATTTGGCTGCACTGTGGTTTGTTTGCACTCACAATTTGTTATAATGCACAACCAACAATGAAAAATGGCTTTGTAGCTGTTGACCTTGTGGTCAACTCGAAACCCTGTGGCTGTCGTGAATCATATAACATCCTGGATATTTATGGGCTAAATGATATCGCACGTATAAACACACTGAGAGCAAGACCAAAAATAAGTAATAAGAAATGTACGCTTCATGCTCTAATGCCAGTACCTTAAAGTAAACCATGATGAACTGATGTTTAAGAGCTGTCTCGTGATATAACAGTAAAGTAATTGGGTGTCAAGTAAACCAGTCAAACCAATCAGAACTGAAATAGAGGACGTGAAAAAAGCTTGCTTGTGGTGGATTTCTGATCATGGAGCCAATACAGAAGTACTGTTTCGTGGGAGTTTCCCAACTTCCCAAGTGATGGGATGTACCAGAGATATAGCAACAAACTGTCTCTGGTTAAGCAGGGTAACAATGTGGCATGTGGCCTTCTTAGCACAGATTGGAGGTGGGGAAGTGTTCTCTGAGAAAAGAGGAATAGCTTGGATAGACTTTATATAGAACTCAGCCTGATGAAGCAAAATTTGTGCTGGCACACCACTTCAGATTTTACCCTGAATAGCATTGCAGCCCACACATTTCAGTTCAAAAAGACTTCTGAGTTTGCTTTGTGCATTTTTGACTACTGACTGATTTTTAAATGTATTTTAAGAGAAGAACTGTTAAGTTAGGACAGAAACACCCCCTGAAAGAAAATTGAGCTTGTAACAGGATTTTATGTTATCTAAGTGTCACAAGGCGAGTGAACCTGTGATCTGTAGCAAATTGAGATCATGGAAACAAGAGTCTGCTGTGGTCACACACACGGAACTGACAACCGAGCACTAAACTGTACTAAATGAAGTCACATTTTCTAGCTCAGTGACGTCACAAGCTGTGTTTGTCAAATAATGTCAGATTTTGTTATAAGCTCAGCTTGCCTCTGAGTTTTACCAGGCTGGTATTTCTGGTGCGTCTTTTCACTCCCAGTAGTTTTGTGTGGTTGTCAAGCAAGGGAGAAGCCAGGCCCTCCCCTGTGTTCCCTGCCAAACAGGTTGGTTAAGGAGGTGGAACAGGAAGAAAATGCTAATGACACCGGGCGTGCCATCTCTGTGACTCAGACTCTGAGCTAAGGGCTGGCAGAGGGGGTGATGTTCTTTAGTTTGACAGATGACAGCAGTGGCCTCAATACAAAATAGGCTTATTTAAAAAGAAAAAAAAAAAACATTGTTTAATTGCGTTATTAAGTATTCTTAATTAATAGGACTGTCATTGTTTTATCTCAATATTACTGATGAAGAAACCATGGCCTGTCTAGTTACAGACTGATATAACTAAAGCTATTGACCTCGATTGCTGTCCCAAAACTATTGACAGAGCCACATTGACAGGGAACTGGCCCTCTTTGGGTGCTCAGAGGACTCTTTAACTCTCCTCCCATGTATTCAAACAGCTCTGTTGATGGTCATGGTACTGGTGAAAAAACCTGTTCTGAAAGGCCCACAAAGCCTTTGCTGTTTTTGCTTAAAGTCAATTATCAGTACTGAATTGGCCTTAAAATAACACTTGGGTCTAATCTTAACTTGCTACATGCTCAGCTATGGTAAGCAGCCACTCTGTAACTTTGTTGGTCGGTGTGTACGGAGTGTGTACTGTGTCACATTGAAGGACCACTTACTCAACTGGCATCCTGTAAGTACATACAAACCACGCTGTCTGATTTCCATTTGGTTCACCGTAATGGAAAAAAAAATAAAAATGTGTTGGTCTCTACCAGCCAAGAATAAGCACTGTGAACACACTGTCTGTCGAGCTGGTTTCACCACTGTGCTACCGCAATATCCCCAGAGTACCTTAAAAAAAAAATCTATTTTGAGAGTTGTTGAGTGAGGAGAAACTTTGTGAAATGCCTTGTATAATGTTATACATTAACTTCTTTCTTTGTGTAAAAATATACATTGTTGTATCTGTTTGTCCCCGAATGTTGGCTGGAGACTGACAGGTGCAATGCTTTGTGATGCAAGCAGGACACATGTCATTGTGATGTGAAAACACCATACTTCCACACAGAGAAAGTAAAAGTGTGTGTCCTGTTTGTATAGTTCAGTGATAAAATCCCACAGCCACCACTGAGCATCTCTCCTGTAGGGCTGCTGACAGTGCAGGTAAAACATGCAACTCTGGCTGATTTTATTGTGGCACTGAGCTGAAAAAAAACAAACGAATAGGCGAATCTTGTATTGAACAGCCGAAAGAACAGTAGTAATGGACATTGACTGAGAAAAGTCCGAGTAGGGTACAGCCCTATAGTGTTAATTGGCATATAGAGCGGGGAAATGAGATCCGATCACTAGTGGTCACTTGAGATGCATGTGGAGACTCTAATGCCAGGTGTGAACTGACGTACTTAAGGCTGCCCACTTGTGATCGAATCACCCAAGACACATGTTGATGCCAGGTCTAAACAAACCTAGTAAGTTTCGCAGTTCACTTGCACACATTGCTGTTTGGTGTCAGTGTTTTAACTGAACTCAAGGGAGTGTTTTTGACAGCTGGGGTACCCTGAGCAAACAAACACAGGATTAACGATAGGTCAAGCTTTGCAAAGTTTTTTAATCGTCCTGTGGATTGCCTTTGGGACATCCTGAATAATAATAAATCTTGGCCAATTCCAATGGCCCTCGGGCCACTCTGAGCATATAAAATATACTATTAAACCCTGAACTTGCTCTGCTATTCCTCCCACCATACACTAACTCTCCCTTTCAATTTTCTTGCAATTATGTCCTTGTCAGCTTTCCAAATACCATTTAAGTGCTTCATCATTTTCCCTCTTTGTAATTGAGAATTCCTGGGGTTATCCATTGCATACTGTGTGTCCTTGTGACTCATATCAGTGGCTGAATAAATAAAACTTTGCCCTTTTGAGATAAATCCCACAGATAGCATGGATGTATATCTGAACTACTGTCATACGACAAAGGCCAAGGTTTGTTCCCTGCCATCAGGTGATATGGGAGATATGAGCCTATGGCCAACATCAACGCCTTCAACTTAACCAAAGTCTACCAAAGCATAGAAATGTTATTAGTTCAACAGGTACTCCACAGTCAGCCAGGTCAGGCTATTTTTGACTTCTGTTCCTCCATATAAGTGAAAATAAATGTTGTAATGACTCATAAAATCCATACCTTATTTTGTTTGTTGTGCACCCTTTTTGTATCTATTTTCAGCTGGAGTAACCCAGTTTCCCATCTAGTATTTGTTTCATATCATCTTTTTTATCTCATCTCCACTCCATCATTGTATTTATATCAGTCAAGCACAAGGTGTCTAAAAACTTTAAGACACTTTGTTTAGTAATAACCAATGTATTCTGAGCTCAAATTACTGTGCGTCAATGTTGCTAAACATTCTGCGTTGGTGGTGTCAGATTGCATCAGTGGATTTTTTCCCTCTCCTCCTGTGGCTTGTTTTGAATTTTTTTCCTCTTTACAAATGTTATTAATACCCCTCTCTCTGGCCCTTCTCTCCCTCTTTCTCTGCAGGCGAGCTCATACTGTGACAGTGCTGTTCATTCTGACCTGTGCTCTGGTCTACGTCACGCTGCTGGAAGAGACCCCGCAGGACACGGCCTACAACACTAAGAGGTCAGTATGCTGCACTCGTCACTTCCTCAGTGTCCCCAAGCAAAAAAAAAAAAACCCTGCAGGACTCCGCAGGCAGCCCAGAAATTCCACATGATCCACTGTGGCGTTTTGATTGGATTGAAGTTTGAAATAGGATTCGTATCACGCAAGCAATTGATCTTGAAAGAAAACTTTGAGTCATGCTGGGTTCACATTTTGATTTCTATCCCTAACCCCTTATAACCAAATATTGACCATCACTTCATGTAGTGTTCTGTGAGGCCGATGACATTTGTTTGTCAGTCTTTTGTGGGTCATGTCACGTTGTCATTCAAAGCCCCATGAATAGGTCACATAACAAAACCAGCCAATAAGCACCACCGTTTGGATCTCACCTTTAACACGATTTGGCATGGACTCATACAACCACAGCAAAATGGGTGAGGTGTAGAATGTTTCGTTTCAAACTTTATCTCTTCCAACTTCTCCAGCATTCACCTTGAGCCCAGCTGGCCCTCTTTCAAGGCCACGTGTAGTTAGATGTAACTTTTCACCGAAAAATGAAACACTTAGGATCATGAGAAGGAAGAGCATGAACACCAGGTGATCATTTGATTAGATTAACATTTGGCAAGTGGATGCCTTACTCTTTCAACTCAAGAGAAAATATGAACCCTAGAACATTACATTTACTAAATCACAGGGACTGCCATTCATGCAAAATTAATGAGGTGTGATCCAGATCCACTTATATTGTGCTCAGTAAAGAAAAGAAAAGGCAGCACTTTAAAAGTCAGAAACAGCAGAAGCTTTCAATAGGCTGACACATGTTCTGTCTGACTACTTGTGGGTCATGCAATGGCTACTCTTGGTTGTGGCTAGTTTTGTTGGTGGCAAAATGGATATGAGGAGGAAAGCTCTTAATGGTGTGACTTCAAATCCTTCAGAGCAGGGTTTTTTTAAATAAAATAAAAATATAATGTGCAACATAGCTTCTTTTATTTTGAAGGTACTGTTCTCTCTGTAGCCTCAAGTTGGTCTCAAATCTCAACACAAACATTTTTAGATATTAATTATAGAACTGACCTGGATTTGTCCACATGGGCTGACTCAACATCATCATGTTGGAGTTCGGATTCGCACTAGTCTGATGACAGTCAACTGAGCTCTGAGCGCCTCTCTGTTCTACCAGCTCACAACTCGGCTCTGATCAGAGATTGGAAACTTATTTAACACAGGAAAAGGCCTGCTTTTTTGTAATGGCTCATGGGAACTGAAAGAGTAGGAAAAAAATCGTTAGTTTAAGTCTTTAAGGTCGAGTGTGTAGCATTTAGGAGGATCTATCGGCAGAGATGCAATGTAAAATTGGTAGGTATGTTTTCATTAGTGTATAATGAGCTGAATATAGGAATTGTTATCTTAGAATGAGCCTTTTATATTCTTTTATATGAGTCTTTAAATTGTGCTCAATTAAAATGTCAAATTAATGACGAAATTGATCACCAGAAACACCCTTAATACTTTTATTGTCCGCAAGTATGTGAGCGTCCATGTGATGTAAATTTCGTTATCAGAGACTCTGAGCAGACATCCTCGTACCTCCAATTTGTTGTGACCGTGCGGCCACTAGACTCTGCAACACGACCTCCAAGCTGACTCCCAAAAGTAGTATAAACAGAACTACTACGTGGCTGTGACACATGCAAGTATATTCAAGCCTCAAGTGTGTGACAGAGAGAGTGAGTGATGGGATGCAGTGTGTATGTTGGTGTTTGTGAGGGATTGTGGGATGGGTCTTAACAGGATATGCTGAAGTCAGCACAGTCGGGATAAGGACCCTAGAGCTTTTTCCTGGTACGCTCACATAAACAGTCCGAATATTGCTCATGTTACTCATCAACTCATGTTGGACACACTCCTCTTCTCGCACTCATTTTGAAACATAGCCATTTGGGCTAATTGGTCACTCACACTAGTTCTCACACACACACACACACATACGCGTACCCTCGCTTTAACATGTAATTAAACTCTCTGAATCACATACCCTCACTTTCCCACCTGCACACACTTGCTCGTTCACTCAATCGCAGGCGCTCATACTCCCACACTCGTTGGAAAGCACAAGCGGAAATCTCATTGTGTGTCCGCACGTTGCTAAGCCTCCCCTGTGCATTTGTAAGTTCAGGACAGTATCCTTGGCTGGTCTCCTGGTTTTCAGATCTCAACACAGCGGCAACATAACCAGCAGCAGGTTTAGATTGGCCTCATCTCTTAGAAAACACAGAGGGGATTATAATAAGGCGTAATTATCTACAGTCAGCCGCTGAGACAGGCCTCCAGATTCATATTATATTAAATTATGCAATTAATTACTTTCCCTTTCCTGGTCTTTGTACCCATGTTTAGAACAAGCCTGCATGCAACACCGTAATGTATGTACAGTACAGGGCCCATGATTAACTTTTTACACTGATAGTACTGGTGCACCTAATGTTTTCATTTAGGTGCACCGAATAATAATTTAAAGCATGACCTTTTTTTGTTCCAATACACATTGATAATTTCTTAATACATTATGTAAATGATCGTAAAAGAATAAAACTGTCGGTAAATGTTTTTCTGTATTTAAATCACAGTACACTCATCAAGAAATCACTATAACCTCAATTGTCTTCAAGTGTAGGCCTGTACTGAACGTTATTTTTTACATTCAAAGCTTCTATTGAGGTATTTTAATCAAGCTTCAAATGTCTGTCATCAAATTTTATGATGTCAAAACCCCCCGAAATTTGAAAAGCCCAACAAAATTCTCAGTTTATTTTTATTGCGTAAAGGCAGAATGATTTGTGGTTGCTGTTCGTAATCAACACACAATTCAGAGTTGCAGAGACAGCGAGACCCGACCTCACACCCTGCAGAATGATTACACATGCAAAAAAAACCCAACCTGTACAGCCTACAGGGGGGGCTGCTCTGCCGGCCACGTGTCTGTGTTTTTATCCGATCTGCTAAATATCAGGTGCACCGGTGCAACGTATGAAAATGTTTAGTTGCACGTGACAGATTTTTGGTTGCATGTGCGACCAAAATTGTCACACCCTGCATTTCACAAAGTGCTTGTGCCAAGACATTTCAATAAATCATGCAGTTTGATGATTTAAATCTTAGCTAGCAAGTAATTCCTGCTGGGTTTATTTAGCTACTCCAGCACACAGCACTTTCACATCAAGAGGGAAAGAACATTTTCCCCAAATTCATGATCTATTTTAGTGTTTTTGGACTGAACAGCATTAACACAGACTACCTTCATCTGCCAGAGGAGGCAACTGTTGGCTGTGAATAACTCAAACATCTCTGCTTTCACTGTCAGTCTAAATATGTTCAGTTCGACTGTAATGATGGTGGTGCTTGTAAACCAACGCATAAATTAAGATTTGTCCGTTGTACAACTAACTTAAATTGCATTTTCTTTTGTGTTTTTCCTTGTGGTCCTTTTAGGGGGATTGTGGCAAGCATCCTGGTGTTCCTCTGTTTTGGAGTGACACAAGCCAAAGATGGACCCTTCACCAGACCACATCCAGGTAAGAATAGCAAATTCTTTCTGCTTTCATCAGTTTTATGGCAACATTCTTCAGTCTGTAAAAGCCACAGAATATAGACATACATCTTGTGCAATGCAGGTTAAATTTCTCAGAATTTGAGTGGGCCAAGCTTTTGCAGAGATGTTTTATTCCACTCTGAATCATGTCCAGAATATGTCAAAGTGACATTTGTTTGCCCTGTTGCAACTGTCAGATAAGTGAAAAGGTTCAAATGCATCTACGAACAGCCACCTAAGCACTTAAAAGCACTTGTTTACAGACTGTGAAACTGAAAACATATCTGCCATTACAGTAATTGACAGGAGCTTTACGCTGCTCATCTAGCATGCTATTATCAGGAGAAGCCCAGGTGTTGAGTCTGACTTTTTAATGGCGCATTGATTGTGCCTCCATCTCTTTACCATGAAGAGAGGTAAGAGTACCTCAGAGCAGTTACTACTAATTCGATCAATAGCAATATTTGAGAATATCATGCTGGCCTCTAATATGAAATAAAGATCTTCTAAGTGGTGGGGATCAGTACACACAATGGATAGCTAAATGGATTTGTCAAAATAAAAGAGACATCTGAGTAAATTAAGAACTCTGTTGAAAGCTGGTGGTGTGTTTTCCTGGCATGGGTTACGTCCAATCAAATCCTCTAGAAAACAAATGAAACACCAAAAAACAAGTCCACTCTGGGTGAACATCTTTGTCCTCCTGACTTACAGCAGTAATAACTGAAGGACTAATGGTGCTCTGTGAATAGTTCACTCATGAAAATGATGCACTCCCTTTAACAGGACATTCTCAGCCCAGCTAACCACATAAACCACTCTCGCAGGTCAGCGAGGTGCTGTTAAGTTGCAGACAACAAACATAAAAGATTGGTTCTTATTTGGTCTTATTTCGTTTTAGACCACACACTGTATCCATTAGATTGAGGCAAATTTACATGGATTCATTGCAGTAACTTAACACCAACCGTTAAATATAGTTACTAAAGATAGTACTTGGCATTATACCATGGTCACTGTGAATTCTCAATTCTGAGTGGCTGGCAGGTGTTAATTTCTAGTAACCCAATAGTATAACCGGACACCTCTGATGCAGGTGTTTGTTTCTAGTTCCACTCCAACAGCAATAGGCTTAGATAAAGAATCTGAGCTTGTGTTAGATGATGGGCTTGAGGGACAGCTACAAGGAAAGGAAAGTAAAGGAAAGGAGGGAGGAAAAGTGATCAAACAACTTTCCGATAAAATATCCCTTACAGACCTTACAAGTTTTCCACAAACACTGGATTAAAAAGCTATTTGAGGACAAAGCCGATAAATCCTGTGGTTCAGGTAAACACACAAGTTAAAATTAATTAGTGTATTAGTACTTATGTGCTTTGTCATTAATTAAGAGTTTAAACCTATTAAGACCTTCAGTGATGTATTTAACAGTTTAATATAGGTTTCATCAAACTGTTTAGGTGGTGATATATATGGTGTGTTGAATCATTGTTGGTGTGGCTGAGTGCATTGTCTAACTGCTACCTTTTTTCCCAATGTACTACACACTATAATGAGTGTTTCTATTTAAACAGTGCATTTCTTAACCACGTCATTCATGCCAAAGACTCATCTCGTCTCTCACACAACATGTTTCCCAATAACTCCAGAGGGAAAGGAAGGAAGGAAGGAAGGAAGATAACAGGGTGTGGAGGTCACATGGAAACACACACTGAATGTTGTTGGTTGTTGGAGGCGTGAAGTGGCCTGGCAAGAATTTGGGCTGCTGTTGTTGCATTACTGGTGCCTTCTTGCCCCCTCCTTTTGTGGACCGAAAGACAAGGAGGTTTTGTTTGCGTGTGTGTGAGTGCCTGTGTCATACTCCCTGACCTGTTGAGCCAGCCAAGTAGGTTCAGTTGTTGTGCACCTTGTTGCAGACCCAGAGGGACTTTAAGACTTACAACCGTCAACTCCCGGTGGATCGCCGGCTGGGAGTGTCACAGCCAACTGATCTCATACACATTCATTCACAATAACAGAAACAGTTGAGTTTAATCTTTTTATGGGGCCTTTGTTGTGAACTATGATAGCTTCAGGCTTTTACCACTGCCACTATAAGTCTTTCCACGTGACTTTATTTAAAAATAAAACATTTACTGTTAAAGCTGAACTTTAATGGAAACCAGATTATCTGTTGCAATCCCTCTGACTGGAGCACTCAGTCGTTGCTGTCAAAATCAGGACAGGAACATAGGAATTAACAAGACATAACTAAGCATTATAATTCTTCATGGAGTGTTGAGTGACAAGTGCTTGTGAACTGAGTGAGGCAGTACAGAAATGGCTAGGTCAAGTAAGGATTGTCAGCAAAGTGTGTCAAACTGAGAGAGAGACGTTCTGGTACTCAACACAAAATAAAGCATCAGTCAGTTCTACTCGAGACTGTATAGCATGTACCTAATCTTGATATGTGCCCTCTAAACAACAGAGAAATTAAAACCAAAGCCCCAATAATTCCTAGATGTCATCCAACATGTTTCCTTCTGTCCAAAGGAGTGCTCAGTGCTCAGTGTAAATTGTTGCTTCAACTCTCTCTCTCTCTCTCTCTCTCTCTCTCTCTCTCTCTCTCTCTCTCTCTCTCTCTCTCTCTTTATAGCCTACTGGCGATTCTGGCTTTGTGTCACTGTCGTCTACGAGCTGTTCCTCATCTTCATACTATTCCAGGTTGGTGTGCCGTTGATATTGATGCCTTGATGGGCTGAAACAACCTCGTCATACATTAGATGCCATAGGGGAAAATTGTATAGTAATCACATGCACACATAGAATATATCAATTACACTGCATGCTTGTCTTTCACAGGTGTTTTACTTACTGACAATTTTGGTGCCGCAGTCCCCCAGAACGAGGCAGCACAACTACAGTTCTCTCACCACTCTGAGAGTCAATTTTCTGGCTATTCACAGTGACCTTTGGTTAAACCTTGGATTGTGTATTGTCTACAAACTAAAGTAAAGCAACTACATCCTGAAAAACCATGTGGTGGAGCATCTTAAAACCAGGGCTAAACACTGGCCAAAATGTAGGATTTTGTTCAGAGTTCTGCTCCAATCTGTGCTACTTTTTCTGCTGTGATCCTCCTACATCTGGAACCCTGGAAGCCTCTTTGCTCTCTCCCAATTTAATTAAAATGTCTGTCCTTGAGCCAGACCCTTTTAAATAGCCATACTTTGCAGCTGGCAAACTGTCTTAATCAGGTCTGAACAATGTTTAAAACAAATTTGACTCTTTTACCCTTACCCTTTACAAAGATGTACGATTCATTGACACCAAAAACATTTTGTGGGAGGTTCCCAGATTCATAAATTTAGTTTAATCCAATCGTAGAGAAATGTATATTTGTGATTAAATAGAGCAGGTGTTTATTTCCAAACCATTCTGTATTCTAAATATGTCAATTGTCTGTAATAATGGTGGAAAGCAAATTGCAACACACACCTTTCGTTTTCAGTATGTCCCTGTGTCTCTATAAAAGCTTTGTTTCAGGGATAACAATTGCTCATATTTTCTTTACTTTATACTTTCTAAACCCCCGTTATCTAGACGGTGCATGATGGAAGACAGTTCATGAAGTACATTGACCCCAAGCTCGGGGTAGCCCTCCCGGAGCGTGACTACGGAGGAAACTGCCTCATGTACGACCCAGGCAACACCACCGACCCCTTCCACAACATCTGGGTGAGACTATTTTATTCTTATTGTATTTTATTCTTATTGTATTGTATTGTATTGTATTGTATTTAGATTTTGTTTTATATCATTTCATGTCACGTCCAAGACAAAATTTCTGACTTTGTCCTTTTATTTATATTGTGGTACTCTTCTTCCCCAATTATTACTAATAAGGAAATTACCCAGATCTTAAATAGTGATGCAGCCTAAAGGAGTCTGTACACAGCCTTCTGCATTACTGTAAAAGTGCTAGAATGCTCTCTCTCTCTGTTTATCTCCCTCATCTAGTCACACAATTTTAAAATCGGTCTCCTTCAACCTTTCTCTTTCTCTCTCTCTCTCTCTCCCATCATTACTGTTGGCCTGATTTCAGTGTCTCAGAGTTGGTCACACCACCACATCCTTCACTTAATTACATCTGGCCTATGTGAATAACCTTTTTTAAATGTCAAATCTGTACGATCAGATATTAAGAAGTAAATTGTATTTAAAATTAAACAGATTTGGAGTTGTAGGAGATTTGGAATTTGGTAAGATACCATAACAAATGTTAAATTACAAAGCAGGAAGAACTGAATACAAATGCTACGTGGTTGAATAATACTGTTAAAAAAAACACAATAGAGAACTGGTTGTGAATGCATTTTATTCCTGGGCTTTATGATGCCCAGCCAAGTTTTGTTTTGTTTAGTGACCCAACACTCACTGTGCTCAAATCTGGTTCTGATGTGAACTAGATGTGGTACTTTTATCAGAGCATAGAGACTTGTATTCAAGAGTAAGGTTGCAAATAATGATTATTTTTATTTTTTGTGAGGAGAACTTGTTAAATGAAATCGTTGGTTTGTCTCTGCAGGACAAGATGGATGGCTTTGTTCCAGCTCACTTCCTGGGATGGTATATCAAGGTAGATATGGAGTGGGCTGAACACCTCTCTACACCTGTGTGCACTAATTGACTGACTGTACTGTTACTATCCAGTCCTGTTGGCAGGCCCCTGCATTATTTACACATTTAAATAGAGAGATTGTCATAAATCTGACTCAATAAGATAGCAATCACCCAAATCATTTATTTTCAAACAAAGAATAAGACTAGGCTATTGAAAGTTTCCATTTCAATTCATGATCTGATCATGTTTAAAAAAAAAAAAGTGTCCATGGTGTCCAGCCTGCTGTTATATGAAACAGACTGACAGCACTGGTGTGCTTTGTTGCATATGGAACAGTGAAAAATGTTAAGTTTCTTTCTACGGTATCTTGCTGACCTCCTCCCACTCCACACTATTCTCCTCCTACTCACCCTTCCCTTGTGCTCTCTTTTATCCCTCAGACGCTGATGATTCGGGATTGGTGGATGTGTATGATAATCAGCGTCATGTTTGAGTTCCTTGAATACAGCCTGGAGCACCAGTTACCTAACTTCTCCGAGTGCTGGTGGGACCATGTACGTACAAATATAACTGCTCTTCTCCTTTGCTTACCTAATAATCAGCAAGTGTGCCCTCAGGAGGAAAGATGTTACATTTTAAGGGGTCTCAGCATATATAAGAATAAAAAATATAAACCAGGAAGTTGACAAATTGTCATATTTATATTAATGTGAGATTAATGATGAAGAAAAGCTAAATGTCGATAGATAAAAAATGTGAACCACCAACGTGTTTGCCAATTCAAGACCAGTAAAATAAGTAGTATTACATAACACTTCTTTGTACACCACTTTTGAGAAACATGTTGACATGTGCAGACGTCTGTGTGTCATGCACTGACGGTGTCGAATAAAGAAGTGAAATAACTAAATATAATGTGGCAGGTTCTCAGAATGGTGTTAAATATGAATAGGCTGCATTGAGAAAACACTAGTATAGTCAGTGTTACTCCAGGTGTGTTGGTTCAAACGTGTCCACATTAGATAGAGATTCCTGTGACTCACTGTGAGAACAGACATGACTAGAAGTTGCAGACATCGGAGGGGAGGGGTGCAGTAAACGTGGCTATTGGAAATCTGTCAATAAGTCCGACCAATCGGCCTGCTCGCATTGTGACAGTCATAGTTGACCTGCAACTTCTGCTCATAAACAGGTGCAACTCAGTCTTGTTTTTTCACAAGCTATTCAGCAAGACAGATTGGTAGAGTCCTCACCATGTGCAAAGGTCACTGTAGTCCTGAGGTGCTGCTCTGCAGTGCACTGACTGGTAAAAGCACAACATGGAGCAGTGTCTAACATGAGTAGAATTGTGATTTTTGTTTTTAATATCCTGGTACCTGATGCCTGCTGCTGCAGTATTGAAGCCGTTTCATTTTTGCTGTTGAGATTTATGATAGCAATTAAATGGTCATTTCATTGTGTAGTAATAAACTTTTTATTATACCATTGGGAAACTAGGCAGCAACACAATTGATAGCAGGGAAAATCACGCAAACACCATTAGAAAGCAATAGAGCAACATAATCGAGCAAACCGATGAATAGTGGGGTTATCATACAAGGATAAACTGTTTACTGTAAAAACATATTAAGTAGACTGTGTCAATAGGAATTAAGACCACTTACTTAATTACTCACTTATTTACTTATTTATTTACTGTCACAAACACTTTGTCAGGTATGAAGAGCATTGCTGGTATCATTTTGAGGTCATCAAACTGTAGTTTCAAAAGAGTCAGGGAGATATCAGTCAACCACACTAACCCTAATCTAATGACGGTTGTGTAGAAGCGTTACTATATGTTTTCTTTACCCTTTGATAAAAGTGTTACGTTTATCTCTCTGTAGTGGATCATGGATGTGTTGTTGTGTAACGGTCTGGGGATCTACTGTGGCATGAAAACGCTGGCCTGGTTGTCAATGAAGCCTTACCAGTGGCAGGGCCTGTGGAACATTCCTACGTACAAGTAAGTTTTGTCACTTTTCAAAGCAGCATTTGGTTTATTCAAAAACGTCATTAAGATACCATCAGTACTCTCCTCTTGTAAAACTGAAACTAAGGATGTCCCAATATGATATCAAAGATCGGTATCAGGGCCGATCAAGGCATTCTTTAACTGATCCGTATCAGCTTTCATGCACAGCAATGCAACAAGTGCATCCATCGTCAACTCGCCATTGTCTGTCTCTCCTCCACTCTGCTGCTGAGCTCTGTGTGTGTGTGTAAGAGCAGAGGCAGAGTTTCACCACAGGTGGGGCTCAGGCCTGCACGGAGGAGGGACAGCAAGAACTATAAAAGCCTTGAGAGCAAAAAATTTAAATGTAACTCAGGCAAAGGCTGCACTAAAGCAACAAACACTGGAGAGAGAAACTCCCCCGAGACAACGACAAGGCCAAAAAGATAGGATTTAGGTTTTGACAGAACTTCTTCTTTGACCTTTGAAATAACATGAATTAGTGTGTTTGTATTACCCCATCAATTACAAGAGTTCCAACATTGCTGTCTTAGAAATGTGTGCCTGTCTCTGACCATATCTCTGCTGTGTTCCTCCCAGGGGGAAGATCAAGCGTATAGCATTCCAGTTCACACCATACAGTTGGGTGAAGTTTGAGTGGAAGCCTGCTTCAACAGTTCAACGCTGGCTTGCTGTGTTAGGCATCATCTTTATGGTGAGAAATATCCTGTTTTATTTACATGTAAACACTTTGGGTCATAATAGCATATAATGAGATTGCAGTACAATACAATGAAAAATTATTGAAATTTAAATGCGTACCTCCATCATACATGTCCTCAACATACTCTACATTACCAACAATGAGTCCACTTAAGCTTCTTAAGTATAGCTCGCAGTTTGTTGACAGGAAAAAAATCGGTGACCATCAAGATAATCTGCTGTTTTTCTTTCTTTGTTATCATTGTAACATGATTCCATTTTTGATTGTTGTTATATAATAGGCTTTTATAAACTATTCAGTAGAGGCTTCTTAAGACATCGTTTTGTGCTCAGCTTTTTTATAAAGCTATGTTGCTACATTGACTTTGAATTTGTTATTTTTGATGACATTTTATAAAAAAGTTGGTCGAATGTCAGTAGTAGTCATTTTCTTAGTTTAATCACATTATTAATATATCTAAATATGATGAGCCACCACCCACAAATGTAGACATATTTAGATAATCAGTGCAGGGAATAAGTAATCTATTCCTCCCTTTCTAGTTCCTCCTGGCGGAGCTGAACACCTTCTACCTGAAGTTTGTGCTGTGGATGCCTCCTGAACACTACCTGGTGCTGCTCCGCCTGGTCTTTTTTGTCAACGTGGGAGGCGTAGCCATGAGGGAAATCTACGACTTCATGGATGACCCGTGAGTAGCAGCATTAAGCTGGCTGGTAGTGGAATAAATTATTCCATTCTGTAAAGGGACATTTTGCTGACAATTAGTGTTTATGGATGCTCACTCTGTGTAAGTTATCTCAATAGGCCATTAAAACTTATATTTGCAGTTCAGTGCTAAGAGAGCGCTCCCCAAAGACCAGTACCACATTGCCTACATTGCCCCACGCTTAGCATATTCTATAAAGTCGCCCAAAAAACAACTTCTTCACCTGCGGTTGCGTTTTCACAACCGCAGGTGAATTGTGTGTGGAGGAGGCTTGTGGTTAATGACATAACATATTGAAACGGTCAAAACGAACATGGTAACAAAACCAGGTGTTTACCTCATCTGTGCTTGTGAAATATGCACGTCCACGTGTTAATGGAATGTCAGATAATGTCTCTCTCTCTCTCTGTGTTTCTCTGCAGTATGTGCGATTGTGAAATATAGATATGTAGCCAGCTGGAGGGAGAAAGCGAGAGTGGAGCTGTCCACTAGTTAATCAATCGCCAGTGGCGTTGTTCTCCCAGATATTTAAAAAATAAAAAATGCTAAAATGAGTCTCCAGATATACTCAGGCAAACCTCACAAGTAAAGCTAATGTGTGGGAAACACTGCAGCATGCACTGCATGTGAGGTTAATGTTGGCAAACCCTCAGAGTAGCTTAGGGAGTGAGTGTATTTACCTGACTGATAATGTAAGCTTATCGCATCCACATACGGAAAAGCGATATTGACATATCTATCTCACAAATATCTGACAAATATTTAAACACCAGTGCATTGTCTTTAACAATTGGCAACACTTTTTCGAGAGGGACAAACTATTTTGGTCATTTCTTTAATGTCACCTTTGAGGAAAGCTTTATGTTGTCACACACACACACTAGCACTCAGTTTGTGTCATTATTAGTAACAGAATCCGAAACAGAAAAATATCAGCTATACATTTTGACCCTCAGCAGCTTTGTCTAAATTGATGGCTTTAACTGTGCTGCTGCTTTTAGACCCACTGACCTTAACTACTACTACAATATAATGTGTATTTCGGTATTGCCCCACATCACAAGCACCCCTATAAGCAGTAAAAAAAAAAAACATCCTTCCAGTAATATTACTCTTCCACAACTCCTTTTGTTATTTTCCCAACAGGAAGTTCCACAAGAAGCTAGGCCAGCAGGCGTGGCTGGTGGCAGCAATCACAGTGACTGAGTTCCTCATAGTGGTCAAGTATGACCCCAACACCATCATGCTGCCCATCCCCTTCTTCATCATGCAGTGTTGGTTTCTAGGAATCGTCCTCATCTTTACCTGGACCGTGTGGCGGTTCTTTTTCCGGTAAGAAGTGGGGTCGTTTACAGAGCAGGGGTAAAGGAGGTGTATGGGGTTGGGAATTAGGACAAAGTTAGTTACAAAGCTACTTTAAAGACTTTAAGGACATAGATGCCTAAAGAGATTATAAAACCCTGTGCTCATTCAGATTAAGAAATTATTTTGGTGCATATAATCCTTTGACAAAAACAAAATTATGAAAATGGTCTGCAACTATGAAATTTAATCATCTAGATTTTGTTTTCAGATGATTTGTCAGTGCAGATTATAATAGCTGTCCAAAAGAGCAGGAAGGCAGACAAAATAAGAGATGTGACTGAGCTAAAAACCTTTAACACACTACAGCTTCAAATACAGGAAGAGTGTAACAATCAGTTCAGCTAAACTGCTGTAATAGTAAATCAATGTTGAATTACAAGTACAAATCACAATCATTTATAATTAACAAGAATTTCATGAACAAACGATGTGATCCTGTGATTCCATCCGATGAGATTTTTTAACAATAGTCATGTGTTTGAGTTTCTTTTTCCTCATGACCTCATCAATATACAATATATTTTAGGTTAGTTTGGTTTGATTCACCTTCTGTTGAGGAGTGTTCCTTTTAGGCATAGCCATGCACCAGCATGTTAAGCTTCTCGTCTATTTTCTTCCCTCCATGCCTCCCCGTCGTCCCTCCCTTTCTCCTTCCTAACTCCTTCCTGCTCATGCTCAACAGTAATGTCCATGTTCAGTGAGGTAGGTATAGGAGAGAGGAGCCCCTTCCAATCCCTCCCATCATCAGTGTTGTGTTTATTTTTTATTTTCTCTCTAATACATCACTGTTTGGATCTGTAATTGTATTCAGAAGATCTCAGTGATCCTCTATACAACAAAGGGAGTACTTCATATGGGCTCTTCTCCCACATGGCACTTTCAGGTTTTTGCTGTGGTGAATTTTTATCATCTTCCTTTTTTTAAGCATTTCCCCTTCACATCATTTTTATTCTCAGTTGCAGTCAGACACTGTAGAAGTGATAGACAGGAGACACAGGGGCTCATTGAATAAAACCCAGAGGAATTGTTTGCACACCTCACACACACTATGTGCCAGTCAGCATGCCGGCTCCTCCAACTGAACTGCCCGTCATCGGACAAGAGCCAAACAGATCCACTCCACCAATTCTCATACTGCACCTCCTCCATTTGTACACTACAGTGCATTAAGGACACCAGACACTAAAGCATGCCATTTTATAGTTACTCAGACCTGGGGGAAATTGTATTTGCAAACAGTTTGAATGGTTTGTTTTAGCTTTCTTTGGTTATAAGGTCTGCTTATATATATATATGTATATGTATATGTGTGTGTGTGTATATATATATATATGTAAGCAGCATATAATGTACATTAATGTACATTATTTGTCGTCAATTATAGTATGTATATACCCTTTGAAGAGACTTTATTTATTAATTCACAATTTACACACCAGCCTCCACCTATGGGCGCCTACAGGAAGAGCTACAGGCGTCGACATACATTAGTAAACACTTGTGTACACATTGAAGCTCAGAGACTGACATATATTTCTGATATGTTTATTATTTCAGAAACATTGTGTAAAGAGGCCCGCTACAGAAACCAGCTGGACAGAACGGACCCTGAGGCGGATTTCCTACTAATAGCGTGTCTGTTTTTGTTCAATCTTCTCGCAGTGACATCACACTCCGTTACAAAGAGACCCGTCGACGCAAACAGGAAGTCCCCACGGACCGGGAACGTCCCCTGGGCAACGGCAACACAGCTACCCCCTCTGGGCGGAGCAAACTGAACGGCAGCTCCGAGACGGTGCGGCAGAGAAAGTCCTGAGGGAGGTAGTAAACCATTGGTCAGCAGCTGGAGGGGAAAAAGACAAGGTTTGATAGGGGGAAAAAAATTTGAAGACTGAAGGAGAATCATGACACAAATACACATGTAGAGGCAAACTGATGGACACATGTATGTGCTGTGTAGACTTTTTTTGTGCCTACATGAACCAAGTAGTCATTCAACAGAGGCGAGGGAGGTGGAAGGGGCAATTTTCATTCTGTACATTGTCTAGTTATCGTCTTACTACAGGGATTTACCTCATTCTATTTTTTTAAAAAACATTTGGGGAATTATACACAGGACGGGATACATTTTTGTGTTATTTATACATTACTTTTAAAAGAAAAAGCTGAATCAAAGTGAGGTATAGCAATGGAAGGAGGGATATAGGTGACCAGGGAAGTAGATAGACTCTTGACAAATAATTGACAGCAGTTTCTATTTTCTCAGCTGCACTTTATTTTAGAAAACAAGAGATAAGCATCAGGAAATAAGTCCGCCACTGTAAATATGCTTTGTTCTGTGTTGTGCAGTCGCATCAGTGCAGGTGAGAAAAAAGGATTTGGAGCAGTGACGAGTTTCTGTAGGTAACTAATGTTCAGTACCAACCTGCAGTTGTCTTGCCAAGCAGCAGTTAAAATGGAGCTTTGTTTATAATGACACATTTCTGTTATGTGCAGTTAAAACTACACTTTCTTTTTTGTTCTATTAATTCCCATGCATTTTTGACAATTTAGAGTACTCTTTTCTTAGGTTTCATCCCAGGCTCTTGAGGTTACATGTGGGAGACAATATAAGCTTTTCATTTACAGTTAGGGGTTCTCATTCCTGGAAGCACTGAGCCTCGAGGTCCTTGTAACTGCCGGGGATCCTCCCTCAGTCTGACACAGTGAGGAAAAAGTCCTCTCAGGCTTTGTTCTTGCAAAGGACAAGCTTGATGTACCATATTCTAGGTATTTAACTGCTGATAATGTACATGATATATGGGATATAGTTTGATTGTTTTTTTTGTAGATGTTTTCTTATCACTATTATTATTTCTTTAGAATAAATCAATTCTGAACACTAGATTCTCAAGTTCCTTTTTCGTAAAACAAGGCACTGAGAAATCTGCAGCACTCTAATAAACACATTCATGACAATCACACTGATGGGAAGCTGTGCTCCCTGTTGATGGAGACATGTTGGCTCACATACAGCACAGTAACAGGAGGGTAAATAAGGCTAGGCTCCGCTCGTGGCTCATTCAGTCATACCAGAACGTGGATTTAATATCTGATTATTTTCATGCCAATTGTTTTTTTGTTTTTTTTATTTAACTCCTGAATTTTTATTAAAATGTCATGTTCTGCTGTGTCTGAATTAGCTGAGACCAAATGAAAACACATCTTATCTTAAGAGGGGGTAAAGGTTTAGTTGTGTTTTGGTTCGGGTAGAGAACCAATCTTTCCAACTCTGTGGGGTTGCCATATTGCACATGCAACAAGCCAAAGCTCAGATCTCATTCTCGCTGAAGCCATAAATGCCACCCAGACTCACTTGAGCTGCTCAAACGGCTGCTCAACCTCATTTTAGATTCCTTTTCATTTCAACTAAAGCAGAGCAGAGTCCCAAAGCCATCAGGAGAAGTCATGTCAGCGTACAGTTTCTATGTTACAAAAGGAAATTTACTCTTAAAGGTCAGACCACTGAAACCTAATTTACTTAAAAACATTACAGACCTCAACTCACTTATTTCTGTAACATTGAATGTCTCAGTCTAAACGTGGAGTCATCATAAGGTTGTCCTTGTCGGTTACCAAGTTGTTAAATATAGAGCTGTAACGATGAGTAGATTAACTGATTAGTCGACCAATCAGCAACTATTCTGATGATTGATCATCAAGCAAAAATGCCAAACATTCTCTGGCAGCAGCTTCTCTGGGGTGAGAATTTGCTGCTTTTCTTTCCCCTGTCTTATGTCTCTTCTTATTATATTGTTAACTAGATATCTTTAGGTTTGGGACTGATGAGAAACTATAAATTATTGAAGCTATAAAGGCAACTTTTCACTTTTTTTCTGACCTATAGACAAAACCATGAATTAGTAAAGAAAATAATCTGCAGATAAATCGATACTGAAAATAATTGTTAGTAGCAGTCTTTGGTGTTCTGAACGTTTCATAATGATACAAAAATAGGCTTTGCTTTAAAAGAAAATGAGGTCAAACTGAAAAAAACACCCTTGCGTTCCAGTCTGTTTGGATATTCGCTGTTCCCAAAACATGTCCTTCAGAAAGCTTTTGTCTGTGTTCTGTTAAGGTGCTGTGGCTGTCAGAGAATCAGTTGTAAATCTCTGTTACTCTTTGTCCGAGTAGCTACATACTACAAAGTAGACGACATCTGTGAATATAGCTCCAGACTTTTGTGTTGTAAACTAGGCAGGAGTTTAATGACACTATAGTAACTTTCTTGTGAATGTAATCCAGCAGAATCTGCTGTTCAAATGAGAGGGTCTGATCATCATTTATCACTTTATTATGCCATAGACACAGAAGTTTTTCATGCTTGTAACTGTTCTGTGCATCTTTCACCCTCTTTTTTGAATACAGAGATTGCTGTGTAAATTTAAAACCCTAAAACTAATGTTTAGCCGATATGTCAAAGTCTGTACTAGTTATCCTGTGCTGTGCTAATCCAGTCGCTTGTTAACTTGGTAGAAGTTCCCCCTTTCTTAAATGAATGCTTTTTAAGCGTGGGCTGGGGGGCAAATTCACTGTGTACCTGTGTCCATGCCTCAGATTGGTCTAAATGCTTTTCTTTAAAATCACATTAAGACTTAAAACAACCCAAGTCATGAATTTGCACATCAGCTCTGAAATCACAAAACAGTGAATTTGGAAAATGAACTCATAAATGAGCTGTGGAACAGAAAAGGACCTTTTCCTTCAGTGTGTTTTAAGGGTTGAGTGTGCTATCACTTGCAGCCACATAGGGGCGGTATATGTTCTCTTACTGTCCTCCTTGGCCAAGATCATTCGCAACGTGCTGT
Source organism: Dicentrarchus labrax (assembly GCF_905237075.1). Lineage (NCBI taxonomy): Eukaryota > Metazoa > Chordata > Actinopteri > Moronidae > Dicentrarchus > Dicentrarchus labrax. The sequence goes on along the minus strand of NW_026136720.1, from coordinate 19,469,487 downwards.
AAAAAAGCCATTTTCAACTTGGTTTGTGTAAATGTGAACATGTTAAAGATCATACAAACTGAAAAATGCTGCTGCACCACATAATTTTATAATGTTTTCAATAAAATCAACTGAAAACCTGAAATAAGTCTGCTTGGTTTTTTAACAGATGGTGCCACAAAGAGGCAGGCATGAGTTTAAATTTACTTTGAAACAGCATTTCATCTATTGTAGTTATGTATCCACTTCAGCACATGAGACATGAACCCACATACTATACCATTAGCAACAATCAGAAAAGGTATGCTAATCAAGCTTTACGTATGCTTGATTACATTCATTTCATTTGGAGCTGCCTGTCTTTGTAATAGAATTTCCTCCTGCTTTCACCAGCTACCTTCCTAATCTTTGGGCAGCTCCTGGCTCAGGTGGTAGAGCAGGTTGCCCACTGAGAGTAAGGTTAGGGGTTCAATCCCCTGCTCCACGTGCCTGTCTGTTATAGTTGCCTTAAACGAGACCACACATTCTTAAGTGTTCTGTTTACAGGTTGGTAATGTTTCTGTAGTAGTAGTAACTGTAATTACTTATTCAGGTACAGCTGAACATGCAAAAATGTAAAAATAAATGTATAGAAGCATACAATTCAACAAAATTACCAATAATAGCCCAATCAAATAGTTGCTTGGGAGTAAAATAAGCAACTGTTTTTGAATTCAGCGCAACAAAACAAATTGTCAATTTTCCCAATAATTAGTCTCCAATTACATAGTTCTTTCCAAAAAAGAAAACATTTCAAGAAATAAACTTGTTACCCAAGTACAGACCATTTACATTTTATGAATGAAAGATTATATTGATTTGTCATTTTCCTGTGTTTCATTTTGTTAATGGCAGGATGTATCCAATGAGGAGCCATAAAATGTTTGATTTGAGAAGTGAAGTCTCACTTCTCTTTTATTGCATAGTTTCAGCCATCTTTCACCTGGTTTTCTTCCCACAAACCCCTTTGCAAACACATGAAACTAGTTCAAATAAACTTGCATAGCCCAGTAAACTATAATCAAACCCAGGGGAAAAAATGGATCTCATTATGTGATGCATTTAATTCCTGGGGTTCTCACATACCTCTGCTTGTAGTGCATTCATCAGTACAGTTTAAAAAACTCTTTCTTAATTCCCTGAAGCAGCTGGAGTGTATTTATAAATAACCCCTAAAAGCTATACAAAATGCTGTTACAACTGACATAAAGCTATGCATAGTGTAGTACAGAGGGCTGTAAAAGGAATAATTTCACAATCAAAATAAAAGAGCAATGTAACATTTTGTGCTCTAGAAACAGAATATTATTTATGCCTGAGATCTTCCTCTGAATATATACACACACACACACCATGGTCACTTTGGTTTAAGGTTTAAAAAATTAAAAAATCAGCTTAGGGACCTGGATGTTATTTGGTGATTTTACGGTAAAAGGCACAACACGAAGGTTCTTAAAATCAAGTTGGAATCACGTCTAACAGAATGCAAAAATGTGCAAAAATAGCATCAGTGTGCTCAGTCTCATCACACACATCGACAGATCTATTTGATGTTAAGACCTATAAATCAAGGCTAAAAACACACATTAATAGAAGAATTTGCAAAGAATATAAAAACTAGTACTAGAAAGACAACTCTCAAAACGCAGCAGTAACTGAGTGATTCATTTTTCTACCATCCAATAGCTGCCTATTTTCAGGGTCCAAAGGCACTTGTTGAATTTTAGACAATATTATTTTGGAAATATATTCTGAAAATAAAAATAGCCCTCTTCATATCTATGATCTGACCAGTTTGAAGCCTTGGCCGGTGTCCAGTATTGCTGGTGGAAACCAGTTAAGTTTGACTCTCTTCAGGCATCGCAGGCAGACGCTGCAGAGCCACAGCAGGTTCAGACCGCTGCACCACAGCGCCAGCTGGACCACCGGGTATGTCATCCGAGGGAAGTACATGCTCCAGTGGTTGGTGACATCACTTCCTGTCGGCAGGTGCAGCGTGTAGTCACTCCAGTGTTTGGAGATGCCGTAGGTGGCGGAAACCGCTCTGCCCCTCTCACACCACTTGATGTTGCTGTTTGAGTTGCAGTTGTACTCCACCCACTGAGAGGTGAAGTCTCCGAGCTGCGGGGGGTCCTGCAGCTCGACGTCCGTCGCTCGAGCGAGCGTCGCTCCCTGCACAGCCACGTGCAGGCCCTCCACCTTCCTGACCTCCTTCACCCATGGCAGCGAGTTGTCGCAGTCGAGCACCAAGATGAGGCGCGAGCAGAAGCTGCCGTTCTTCTCCCTCCACCACTCCAAGATCTGGTCCAGACGAAGAGCGTCTCCTCCTGATGAACACAGAAACCAGCTGATTACAGATCACACAAACTATGCATGAGGAGAGGAAAGTAAGATTCTCATATTACTAAAAATAAAACTTAGTAAGAAGTGGTTTACATTCAAAGAGTGGCCAGAAACTTTTTTGAGATTGCAGATGTTCTTCCTCTTACTTACTTGCACATTTTAGATGCCAGATGACTTTTCTCACTCAATATGCCTCTTCTACAATACCTACATTAAAACGGTGATTTACTTATTTAAAGTAATAGGTGGAATGTTTTAACTTGACCACAAAAAAAATGACCGAAATGTATTATTTTATACATTAATTTGTGATGATTTTAAACCTGAATGAATGAGTGGAGAAACAAATGACAAATGCAGGTGCTTTCATACAGGACACAGGGGTGTCTTTGAAGGTTTTGATGAAATGAACACCTACACACACATACAGGCAGAGTTCCAAAGGCTAGAAGGTTTGTGTTGGTTTTTCCTTGAAATTGGAATATAATAATATACTGTATATGAGTTGGGTCATTTTATTTGTGACCAATCACAATAAATGAAAAAGCTTTTTTTCCCCTGTATCTGTGTTTTAACTGTCACTGCCTCTTGGCATGGTCGTCATTATAAATGGGAATTGGTTCTCAGTTAATATATCTGGTTATAAAACAGGTAAACTAAAATAATAAATAAATAAAATAAAATGGATGGATGATTAAAACTGCAGTGAGAATACAATGCTCCATTTGATGTATAGAAACACACTCTAGATGCACAGTAACATAAATAATAATGACAATTATACCTTCAACTTGGTGCCCCTCTCACCTGCCAGTGCCCACTCTCCAGAGCGGTGACTGTGACCGCTGTAGAAGATCATGTAGGTGTCGTGGCGAGGCCCGTCTGCCGTGCGAAGCTCCAAGAAGGATTTGATCTTGGCCTGCAGAGCCTCCAGGGTCACACCGCTGGTGGAATAGTCGCAGCCGAAAGCCTCAATCAGGTGGTGGGCGAAGAAGCGCTGCACGCTGTTCAACATGCCCGTAGAGCGCCTGTTCAGCTCCTGAACCTGGTCTGGAGGCAGCAGCATGGGCTGACCGTCAGGGCTGCCGGGCGGACGAAAACAAAACAGAGGAGGAAAGTGAGTGAATCATGCCTGTTTGGATCAGTCATTCAGCACAGGTCAGCTGATGTCTACTCAGAAGACAAGTCCTCCAGCTGCCTTTGACATCCAACTCCTACGGTAGTTATGCATTACACACTACCTGCAGTAGTTGGTGGGGATGACTACTGCGTAGCCCACACAGGTTCCTCCCAGGCTGTTCCCGAGCTCGTAGAAAAGCCCGTGGAACAGAGACTCCAGAGGCAGGACGAGCAGAAACATGCTCACAAAGATACTGCTGGAGGCCTGCAGAGCACAGTAATGGATCAGATCATTATTGGTTTAACATGACACTGACAAGAATATAGTATGTGAAGATGTTAAAATGCTGTGGATGAGACTGTAACATGCATCTGTTCATAAGTTCTAACTGTGAAATAGTGAATCCTGATTAAATGTAGGGATGCATTGTTCAATAAGAGATATGTTTATATTGTTTCTTGCTTAATTTAGGGGACTCAAATCATAGAATAGAAGAAACTGAGCAATTCAGCCTGTCCTCTAATAATATGAAATGTAAAAGTAAAGCACACTCTCAGACTGTTCCATAGTCCAAACCAGTTAGTTCCCAAACTGGGGTTCGGAAGATAAATGTGAGGGAGATGGAAAGCAGGAAAAATATAAGTCTACTATACAAAATAATCTTTACTTTTTTAGTGACTTCATGGAAAACCATAAATATGTGCAACCAGTGATGAAGAAGGGCCGATATAACACACCACACTCTGTTATCTTGTTGCCCGTTATCCTTTACTCTATATGGATATGACAACCTTTCAACTACAGCTGGGCTTCCTCAGATCACCTGGACCACAAACCACATACAGCCCTGCAATATCCAGCTGATACACTGTGGCATCGTTCTATAAAAAGGACAAGAGAGTCGTCTGGTCCTACCTGCCAACACAGAGCAGCAACAGCCACAGTTGACACCAGCGTGAAGAACACCAGGCGCTCAGAGATGAGGCAGAAATGTCTCATTCCCTTTGAGGCCATAATCTTGTCCAGGCCGTTGACCCCTGACCCCTGGGACAGGCACACCCTCTGGCAGTCGCTGAGCTTGGTGTGAAAGCCCCACACTGTGATGACAAACACCATGTGGCAGATGGCCCAGAAGAGCACACAGACCACAAAGGCTGGGATCGTCAGGTACCACTGGTCCAAGTCTGTCACCTTCCGGGCGGCCAGAATGATGAAGGTCACCTCCACCATCAGCAGAGGCAGGAGGGACAACCGGCGCCACAGGCCCCGCCAGACCAGGAACGGCTGCCAGCGCTCAGTCACAGAGAGACCACTGAAGTACACATCCAGCAGAGGGTCGCAGATGAGCTGGCTGAAAAAGCAGGCGAGGGCGAACGGGTTGGTGGTGATGTTCAGAGACTCGAAGAACAGCACGGCGGCGATCACAGCGAAGCAGACCAGGTTGGGAAGCGCCAGAAGAGCCTTCATCCGGAGGGCAACCATGACCGTGGCCAGCGCCACCACCAGCACCATCACGCTCAGGGACTTCTGGATGAGCAGCGCCGTGCTGGCGATGGCAAAGCCCGCCAGCTCCAGCCGCTCCGCCGAGGTAAGGAAGGCGGGACGGTACCTGGTGCATCCTAAGAGCCGGTCCAGCAGCGCCCACAGCGTCCTCAGAGCAACACTGGCCAGCAGCAGGTAGTTGGCCGCCCGCTCCTTCAGGTTGCCCTCCAGAGCGGGGCTGTGGAGGAAGCACTGCAGCCCCAGCAGGAAGCCGAACCACAGGTGGAGGAGACTGAGGCTCACCCTCTCCATGTTGAAGTAGTAATACACTACACTTGCTATTCCGAGGACAACCAGGGCCAACACGAAAATGACAAGAAGAGTGGTCTCCGCGGTGCTCTCCCACCGGGCATACAGCCCCAAGCACAGGGCGACCAGCAGGTTGAGACCGGACAGGTAGCCCAGCCACCGGACCGACGACCACATGCTCACCTCCCCGTTGACCTCCTCCAGCCGGGTCATCGCTGCATGAAGGCAGTGGCTGACACAGTAGCGTAGAACACGACACATTGTTGATACGAAAGACTGTCCAAAGCGACAGACAGGCACTTTTAACGAGTTACAGTCGGTCCGCTGTCCGCGGTGAGTGTTCAGATAAAAGTTGAGCTAACTTGTTGAAAGTGGCTAGCTGAGGTACCGTTAGCTACCTAGCGATGCATCCTCGCACCGGTCAACGTCATCACGCGCAAACATTAAACCAGCTCACGTCACATATTCACGAGGGTTGTTTTCAGCTCGTGTCCGACGCGGTTGTAAAAGGTCCAATGTGGACAGAGCCGAAACCGACCGGCTGCAGAGGAACAGACATAACCGTTCAAAAAGTTTGTCGCGTCAAAAGTTTTGAGTCAGATGACACCCGCCATGACAATGGCTTCAAACTACGGCAAGAGCAAAGGTTCAAAAATGATTTTGCAAACGCTCAATGCCCAGTGCGTATTCCAGATGTTCACACTGAGTTGATTCGCTATATAGATTTAATTAAAGATAGTTTGACTTTTGACCGTTTTAATTATAAAATCACTTATGAGCTTCACTTGCTTTTTCTGGAGCTTTCAACCACATCTCACACAGACTTTGAGTTTACATTGTTTCAAGTGTCAACTTTGTGATTTTCAACTGAACTAAGCACTAATATGGGACCAGCTCTGTAGACCTTTCTCACAGCAGCCATTTTGATGTGAAAGAGTAGGGTAAACACAGGTGTTAATGTTCTGGTTCATAGTGTAGCAGTGTTTCTATGAGCAGCCCCCCGACTCTGACGGACAGAACCTTAATTAGTATCATTGCTAACATCTGTGTTTACACCGCTGTGTCATGTAAAAATGGCTGCTGTGAAAAAGGTCTTTTGCTGTCCATGCTCCAAATTTGAGGGGCTCACAGAGTAACTCAGTTATTTCTGCCTATTGCTGCAGCACTTAACACCACCCAAGCAGCTATGAAAGGCCCATTCTGTGCTCACGGTGTAAGCTAAAAGGTAGCAGGAGGATAAAAAGTCATGAGTTCAAGTCTCTCCAATGCAGCCAGTCCTTTCATGTGTCTTTTAATATCTGTATTAAACATTTTATTTATAGTTTTTTTACTTCATTGGTTTCTTTTTTGTTGGCCTTAAGGTAGTAAGGTAGGTATATTGGACTGGTGAAATACTAGAATTAGCCCATAGAATACCCACTGCATTCAAGTTTCAAGTGTAAATGTTCACCTCCTGAAAGAAATACAGAGGACATGGCCAGAACGGGTAAAATACATATTAAATCCACTACATATAATGAAGTAATCCTGTCTTATAATACGGCCCCCCCTGCTGTATTCATGTTTTCAAAAGACCTGTAATTTTGTGACACCCTTTGGAATCAATGATAAGTCCTTCCATACCTATACATTTAACCTGTTCAGGGACAGATTAAATATCTCCTGCTTGACAACTGCATTCAAGTACACAGAGCAGTATTCTGAGTGTTAAAAAGGAACAAAATACACAATAAAAACACAGACGCTTTCCATTTACATTCATTTATAAAATAGAAATACAACCATACTAGAAGCACACATTGTTCTGCATTGTTGAAAATGTCGATAACGAAGATGAACCATCTCATGCAAATGGACCAAAGTAAACACTGGAAGACAAATGCACCAATGAATCACAAAACACGCTTCTTCAAAGTCTGAATATGTGTGTATCTGTAAAATGTTTTTTTTTCTTGCTGTGAAAACAGAGGAGATATCAGCAGAGAGATGTACATTAACTGGAAAATGATATGGGAATGGCAAGAACACACTGCATTATACCAACACTGGAAATGTTTCTTGTTATCCATTAATATGACAAAAAGGAGAAACGGTATTGTATGTACTGTTTGGCCAAAGAAGCTTGATATCTTTTTGTTATGTTAAGGAATGAGTTTCAGTTTCTCCAGGGGGCATGGAAGTCTACTTGCAACATACAGTAAATGTGAACAAAGAAGGCACCTTAGACTTACTGGTATCATTTTATGGGCCCATCATCTTGTGCAACTGTTATCATAGGAAAATAATTTTTGTGACACCCTTTGAGATCAATGATAAAGTGCCACAGACTAAAAAAAAACCCAACCATAAACGTAAATTCATTCCTTCATTCACACTGACAAATCCATCCACACCCGCATATTTAGCCTGTTCAGGCAGGAACACACACTAACATTTCATCTGGTAGTGTATTTAGCTAAACCCCCCCCCGTAGGATACAGTATCTTCAGATCTGGTCTCGCTTGCTATTGCTAAAATCTACAGTTTCTCACCTGTTTCAGAGGTTCTGTATGACAAAACAGTAAACTAATGCAAATCTCTTCTGTCTAGGTGAATTTTTCTGACGTGTGAGGAGCTCAGATCTGGATCATTTTTTTTCGAGGCAGAGTACTCGCTGTATTTTCACATCACTGTTGTGCCAAAAGTTACTGGTGCTGTAAAGTCCTTTTTTTTTTTTTTTTAATGAGTCACTGACTTGCAGTGTTGCACTATTTCTCTGCTTGAAAACAAAAACTAAAAAATGTATTAGAAATCTAACAGGAGATAATTAAATATTTATATATTTGTGAGGACAACAAGAGGAGGAAAAGAGTGTAATACCTACTTTGAAACACTCGTACCTTGTTACACAATGAATCAACACAGTTACAGTTTCACATTAGTAAACCTAGTAATACTCCTACCGTATGGTTCTGAAAATGTTTAAAATGCTACAAATACCACTTTCTTGTAAAAGATACACAAACCATTCAGAGGATGCCAAATTAAAATGGCATTGCCACACTTAACACTGGACAACACCAATGTTTTGACTGTTGAGAATATATATTTCAAAACAATGATATTCTTTTTTTTTTTTTTGTCATGGAAAACTAAATGCACATCAAGAATTTTTCAGGAAGTCTTGCTGCATGACTGACAGAAGCAAGCGTACCAGTCCAGTCATCCCATAATCAGTCTCTACAGTGCAATCAAACTCCTGTCACACTGCTCAGGTTGCTGTATTTGTCTTTCGTACTAAGCAGCCTGCCACACTAGCTTATTCAAATGGAGACTGAGTACAGAATGTAGACAAGCTGACTTTTGTTATTGAGAGCTGATTGGAAGATGGGATGGAAATTAAGGAGAAGGGAGTTCAGATATCTTAAGGGCATTCGCTTTCCAACTCTTAAAAAACCTAGATATTTATCAAAATATATCCGTCTTAGTGTGTGGTATATGTATATGTGTGCGTGTATGCGTGTGTACTCTCAGAGGAGTGTGGATATGAGAAAATAATCTGTAAACTTCTCTCTTTCACTCTGTGCAAACTGCATTATTTTGAGGAGCGGGAGGAGACGTGGGAGAAGAATGCAGCAGGTTAATTTTGGCAGCGCAGCAGTTGAAGGGGAGGTGACAGTTACGTAGAGAAGAGGAGAGGAACTGGGGGGGGGGTTTAGCTGGTTTAGCCTAGCTCTGAAGCAGGATGGGGTCTTCTAGCTCGTGGAAGCCAGGCACCGAGCTGCCCTGGCTCTCCCCAGAATCTGAATCATAGGGTGTGTCAGGTAGCTCCGTGAAACCCCAAGCCAGCTGGTCATCCTCAAACTCGGAGCGCACCTGTACGGGCACGTCGGCACACTCTTCCTCCTCATTGGAGTGGAAGTCCTGAGGGATGTAGAGCATCTCAGGGTAGTTGCGTGACACCAGGTCGCTGGTGGTGGCCAGACACACCTTACGGAAGGCAATGAGATGCATGTGGGAATACTTGACGTATTTGTAGCGCTTGAAGCCAAGGGACTCCACCGCGACGCGCCAGCTGCGCATCATGAGGGCGTGGCGGTTTTGGTGGGAGGAGTCGGGAGTGATGATGAGCAACAGGCCATGCAGCTCCAGCAGCTCATGGGCCTTCTTACAGCAGATCCAGCGTTGGTATGGCGAGGGGAAGTAGGACAGGAGCAGGGAGAAGACCACAACGTGGAACAGCTGGGCAGGCAGAGTGTCGATGGGGTTGTGGAGCTGGCGGAGGAAGGCCTCTACCGCGTCACCTGCCAGCTGGAGAGGCTGCTGGAGCTGAAGGTTGAGGAAGTCACACTTGTACACACTCTGGAGGAGAGAAAACAGGAAAAAAACACTTTCAAATGGGATCTTTTGCTCTTCCTGAACTGACATTGTCATTCCACATATGTAGCTTCTCTACTCAGCTGAAGAAAGCGAGGCGCGTTTTGTTCTGCTTTCTACTGAATTTGTTCACAGACTGTCTAACCACAACACTGATACCCTTGCATGAGTCACTTCTTGTATTGCTTTAACTCTGTAATGCCAGCACCGAGCTACCAGACAGGAAAACCCCAAGCATTATTTTTGTGTTTTAAAACACAAATTTTAAAACATGTTGTCAACGAAAACTGAACAGAATGAAAAAGAAAAAGCATACATACCTCAACTGCAGGCACTATGTCAATACCAACTGTAAGGAATTCATCGAACTTCAAGAAAGGGTTGAAGCAGCTTCCCACGTCAAGAAGGCGCATTTTCCCCAGCTGAGAGATTGAACTACAACACAAATGTGGAACAAGGGTCAATGTCAACAGCTTACTGTCAAACCAACAAGTAACGTTTGCATCCAACAGTCCCTCACTGATAATTGATTTTTCTTCCACAACAAACAAATACAGCATTACATACTGGGGCCCATTAAATCTTTTCAACTTGTATAAAAATACAACAACACTATTATAATAATATAGTAATAATATATGACAGAATATCTTCTACAACCAGTGACTAGAGAGGAGGAGGAGAGAGGAGACAGAGGGGGATGATGATCTTAGTGACCTGCTTTTCTGTAACACCACCTTCAGTCATGTACATGGCATGCAGTGTGTAAGTGGCATTTTAACAATCACGCCTGACTAAATGGTAAACGGTTTTCACACAACTTTTCTTCTTGCTCTGCCAAAGAGTGGTCACATGTTTTCTACTCCGTTTATATTACATTTACTCATTTAAGCTACATGATCTTACATTTTTGGGGGGCTTTTATTGCCTTTTTTGAACTGATATTGACAGGAAAGGGGAGAGAGAGAGAGAGAGACAGAGAGAGAGAGAGAGAGAGAGAGAGAGAGAGAGAAGAGATGAAGTTAATTTGTAGGAACTGAAACAAAAAAAAAACAATCTTTTCTGACTGAAATGGCTAATCCAGAAAAAAAAGTTTAGGCATTGCAGATCAAAAACATTACGTTACTGTAGTTATTTTCCATGGTAATAGGTGAGTCACTACTCGCGGGCTGTGAAGTATGTTAGAGAAACTACAGTAGCCACATAACTCAAGAAAAATTCAAAAGGTCCTATCTACAGCTATTGTTTTGTTTGTCCATTCTGGGCTACTGTAGAAACATGGCGATTCAAAATGACACAGAAGGTGATTCGCCGCATCTGTAGATAAAAACAGTTCATTCTAAGGTGATGAAAATACAACGATTCCTACATCCTAATGAAAACATACCTATAAATATTATATTCAATTTCTGCCAATAGATCCTCCTAAATGTTACACACTGGTCCTTTAAGATTAGTATGAAGTGTTTTAAACAATCAGTATGCAGTATGGAAGTGGGACATAGACTCTAGGATCTACATTTATAGTGGGAGAAGTTCTTATAACAACTTACCTGGGGATGGTGTTGTACGGTTGGGCACTTAGAGGTGCTGCAGTCAGACCCATGGCAAGCCTGGCACTTTTCTCATCCTTTTCTAAGATTCTTTTCATCCCACCATCCAAAAAGTATTCTTGACAGACGCTGCGAAAGTGGAATCAAAACACTGCTGTGAGATTGACGACGACATGTCAGGAAAGCACATTGTACAGGTTTAGATGAGTCACACTTGACTGTCATGAGGTCTAAAACTGCAGCGGAAAGACGCTGGAAGACCTTTGAAGTCGGTCGTACCTGCGACACCATTCGATGCGGCCCTCTCCTTCGCAGTTTTTGGTCCAATGGCTGTCAGCAAGATTCTTCATGGCGACGGCGTACTCACTTAGCGTCTGCTCATCCTCACAGTGCTCGCGCCAAATCTTGTCAAAGTCGCCCACTGAGAAAAAGAAAGAAAAAAGTCAGGATAGAACAAATAAAAACACAAAACCTAAAACAAAGATCTCACAACTTAGAGGAATCAAGTGAGACTTTCAAAATTTGCTTAAACCACTGACTCTACTATCATCTTCTTTTAGTCTGACATCACTTTCCAGCAAATAGCATTTACAACCTACTTGCCAACTGTGGTCATCCCCTTTAGCACAAAAACATGACATGAAAAAAATCCTGTTAAAAGAAGGTCAGGCCACATTTACATGCTACATTGCCTACATCTTCCCTCGTCTCTGTCGGCACAGAAGTGGAACTGTTCTTTCTAAAAAAATCATCCTCGAATAGCCATTTCACTGTTAGAATAACGTCCACAAAAAAATCCCTTCAGCACGTCTTCATAGTTATTCAGAAGTTTACAGCCTGTAGCATTGACAAAGACACTGATAAGGGAGAAATCCCATGACCACAAGGAAAAACTCGCTATCAGATTTGCAGAAATGAAAAGACAACAAGAGGAGTGGTGGTAAACAGCAGCACTCTGGAAGCATGACTACTGTGATTCAATGCCAAGCCTACCAGATCATGCTTTACTTATTAACCAATCATGAGGTCTGCTAGCCGAACAACTTCTCTGTGCTGTTGTAGTCTCTAAAAGAAACCTTCAGTCTCTCTGAATATTTTCTGATTTAACATGATTATTCAAAACCATCTAACATTGTTTTAACACACTATATTATGGCTGTGTAGTGTTTTTAAGATGGAAAAGTCAGACAGAGCCTACAGAGAACAGGACCACCATCAAGCATTTCTTACTACACAACTGATAGTAGAGAATGTTGACACATTATTACAAATATTACTTTTTTTTTTTTTTTTTTAAACTAGTAAAAGTTGTCTTGCCTTTCTGTTGTTTACAGTGAGACTTGAGAGCAGTGAAATGGTCAAATGCATATTTTTGATTCAGAGACAGTCAAATGAAACAAACTGGCCAGACATTCAAGCAGGAGACAACCTGAATCATTAGTCATCGTTTTAATCGTTTTTATACTTCCAAAGTCGGATAAATCCTGCAGCCTACAAACAGTGTTGGCGTGTGACCTGCTACAATTACGAGACAATGGACTCTTTTTTCTTTTTTTTTTTATTATTTATTTTGCACCTGCTGTTTTGAATTTGCCTTTTTGTGTTCCCCTCCTACACACAGTCTCTGGTAGGACTGTACATTTCCCCAGAAAGAGAAAATGAGAGAGTGTGCAGATTCAACAGCACAAAGCCACCGTGTGTGTAGGCATTGTAGTGAGGTTTTAAATCCAGGGCACAGCATTGCTGGTTGGTTCCCTTAAACTACAAACAGTCTTCAATGGCTGGAATAAATCCCTCTGTCAGTGCAGTTAAATGAAATGTCAGTTTCTTCTTTGAGCAGTGAAGATTGTCGAGCAGTGACTCTTGGATGTCCATACGTCAGCGCTGAAGTATTGCAAAAGGGGTTTTCCAAACTTCCCATTTTACATGATGTTCCTATCCAGATTAACTCACAATATGAAAGAGAGATTTTTGCTTTTAGGACAGACAGCCGCTGATAAACACACAGTGAGGCTTGTGGAAATCCAACCCTGATACAGTCTTTACAGCTTTAAAAACATACACATTCACTTGTTTCAGAACACAAACACCCGAATGTGTGAGAATGAAGCTGTGTTCAGTTTTGCACCCCTAAAAAGGTGGATTATAGTCTTCTATAATCAGTTTATATGCAAATACTTATGGGCTGAGTTCTGTGTGAAGAAAGATCCCAGGTAAACGTAGACAATCCACCCTAAAGTGGTATCTAAAGTGCCAGTTTTGATCCTAATTTTATTTATGATGTTCTCAGGTAACACTTTCTAATTTATATTGATTGAATACGATATCATGATAGACACTAATTATATTATTATACAGAACGTTCACCTCTTGTGCCACCTCCTAACCCTTTAAGTTTGGCATATATTCAGCTCCTGAGTTTGGATCCGCTCACAGAAGCTCAAGCCTCATGTCATTAAACAAACTGTGTGTTTGTTGTCTGTTTCATCTGTATCTGTGGGGTACTTTTTGACAATATTTGCTATATGAACTCTAATTCTCAGGCATAACACTCATCTGGAAGCAACTGCTGCATTAAACCTGTTTGTTCAGTTCAGAGAGTTATCATTTATGGTCATGGTCAGCAGCTCTGTTAGTGTCTCTTATTAGTAACTTATTAAGGACTCAGTAGATAATACACGTCTACACCAGTGACTTAAGTTTGTACACAGCAATATAATAATTTACAGTGTATGCATTGGTATTGTGAAGTAGCTTTAAAGGCCTCGCTTGCTGAATGCGGTCTGCCTCAATAACAGCTAGCCAACCAGCCTGAACGCAAAGACGGCTCGCTAGGAGGGCTAACATTAGCGAGCGTTGAACCGTGCCTTTACCGGGATTACCGTTAACGGGAAATGATTTAATTGTGGATTTTTGAGCTAACGTTAAGTGTTAGCCACTCGGCTGCAGGGCCACAGAGAGACAGAGGGGCCCACTGAGGCTGCTTACCCTCTCTGTATTTCCTACGCAGTTTTCTGTGGACGTTTTTGACGACCCCCGACAGCTTCTCCTGCTCCCTCTTGCAAGGTGCTTCATCTGGAATTGGCATATAAAACAGCTCCAGGTGGTTTTCTGTCTCCCCTGTCTCGACATTGTCCCTGAGGTCCATAGCACCGTACCGCCGATGCTGCCTCCGCCAGTTGCTTCCCCGTCTCTCAGCTGCAAATCGACCGGCGAACCGGTGCACCGGCCAACAACACGCAAGCTGATTGGTGGGCTTTGACAGACATGCTCCAGAACTGACAGTCCGTCGTCCAATCACAGGCCTGGAACCGTACCCGACCCTCTGTGCATGCCATGGAGCGTTTAAGTACACCTTGTAAATCCTACAACTCCCGAAGTCATCGCAACAGCTCTAATGACAGGACAGAAAATAAAGCTGCTTCTGTTTAATATGTTTTCATGAATACTGTGAACTTTATATTCAAACAGAACTCCTTTTCTCAAAGTTCTCTTTAAATGAAAATACTTAAATTTAAAAATTACTTAAAAAAATGTTATCAATATATTTTAATTTCCAGTTTTAATGAATATATTACATGGATTTTATCTTTTAAATTTTTCTTGTAAATTACTTACTTACTTACTTATTACTTTTGAATATCATAATTAATTGCAAACTAGTCTCTTAGCACAGTTTTAGTACCCTCCCTGCATTACAAAACACATTCCTAAAATTAAATTAAAGTTGATTTGAAAAAAAAAACCTAAAACTAAAAAAGAAACAAATAACATGATATGAAGCCATTTGCTTGAAGGAGGGAATCATATGCCAACACATATTTTTTATTCATAAGATACAAAAAGTATTTGTTTAATTAAACAGCTCATAAGTCATACTATAAACTTTGATTTAACTATTTTGAAGGCAGTTAAGTTATGCTATATTCACAACCACATAAATGATCAGTTAAGTCCTCTACTTGCAGAATACTGTAGTCCAAAAACATGCATAAATGTTTAGTACACCCTACAATGATTTAGTATAGATACAGCGACGCAAAACACTTGGCTTACAGCCTCAGCAAGTGAGATAATCTGATTAGGCCCAGAAACAGGATGTAGTCTGCACAAAAGATTTTGGAAAGTGTGACTGAACATGAACATGATGTTTTGTTCTGTTCAAGGGGGATAATGTGGTGTGAGAAGCGGTCCTTGAAGCCTTAATAAATAATGTTCCAATTAGTGGGAAAAAATGTATTTATTTTTAGAAAACTTAAAAATGTTGGAGTCAAATATCAGCCTGACTGGGAGCATTTCAGTCTGGCATGGTAACCTGACTGTGACTAATAAAAATAAGTAACCATTGTCAAAACAGCTGGGAAAATTGTAGGCTGCCAATGAAATTATTAAAAACTCTGTATAACACTGCTCATTTCTGAATTTAAGGTAATGCCTTCTAGAAGACACTGTAGAACATATTTCTCGCGATGGACTCATCCACAGATTCATTTTACAGTTTCTACACTGCGATTGTTCTTATTTAAAGATGAATTTGGCATGAAGTTAGGACCACTGTAGCTGTATCTAAAGCTATATTATCCAGACCGTAGTTAAAGATTATTTTAAACCCTGAGTTGGACATACATGAACTAGTCTTCACTTCCAAAACTAACACATAGCACATGATGGTAACATTGTTGTTGGTTTACAGTAGCTGCAGATACGCCTGCTTCATGCACTGGGATAATGTCATGGATTGGATGTAATTACACCATAAAATCATACTAATATTAGTAGGTATTAATGAAGTGGTATCATGTGAGGTCTCACATAATGGTTTTCATATATTATGTATTCTAATATGTTCTATTGGTGTGATTATGTTATTCAGTTTGAATTTTCTCACACTTTTAAGTAATTACTGGTATGTGCTATATACTGTG
Organism: Dicentrarchus labrax; assembly: GCF_905237075.1. Classification (NCBI taxonomy): domain Eukaryota; kingdom Metazoa; phylum Chordata; class Actinopteri; family Moronidae; genus Dicentrarchus; species Dicentrarchus labrax. The sequence goes on along the minus strand of NW_026136720.1, from coordinate 19,453,381 downwards.
TAGGTTAAATCATACATTTTTCTACTCTTTATGTAAAAAGGCAGCACTACTGCTTCTCATTATGATACTTCCTGGCTTTAAACATTGATCCCTATACTTGTAGTACATTTGATTTATCACTGCACTCGAGTAATAAAGTCCTATAAAGAGGTCAGACAGGCATCTGTTTATGAAGACAGTTGGCTGGCTCTGGTAGCTATTAAACACTGAAGTCATTAACAGGATATGTAGTCCACCAGGTGTACGGATCAGCCAAAATGCTCTGATGGTATGGGGCCAGAATAAGCTCCACCTGCACCAATAGTAAAACATTTTTTTATTGTCCTAATGGGCATTGTTGCGAGGGCGACACCTATCACTTCAGGTCAAATAACAGTGTTATTTCATTTTTTAAAAGTAAACAAACTATATAACCATACTGACAGAAGCAGTTTGTTAGTATATGCTGGATCTGATACCCTTCTTTAAAACATCATGATTTTACTTAGAACCTCTAAAAGACAGGCAGAACTCCGATTTCCAATTTATAAAAAAGATATACTTGCAAAAAATGTAAAACCTCTGTCCTTGAAGGCTAAAATAGGAATGTGAACAATAAGGAATGCACGGAAAGGTCATTAATTCTCTTTGCACAGACAGATATGCCCCGCTGTATGTCTGACTTGTCAAAAATGTTGTTGTGTTTCTTTTAGTGGCTAAAAATGTTCATGTTCATCAGGCAAAAGAGAGTGGTAATCCTCACAGCGGACCGCCCGGAAATCCCCTGGCAAGTACATTACTGCAGCTGTGTTCAGCTCAAAACACTGCAGCTAAAAGCCAAAGTTCAAATAGGGAGCAGATCAACTTGCTATAGCTACAAGTGACATGATCTGTCTCTCTGTTTATTAATTCTTATGACTCAATTACTTTGAACAGGCATTGAAAGCCATCAGATGAGTACTCTACTTAACTCGATTTACTGTTGTGGACTGACATTGACAGTATGTCAGCTGTACTGTACATGGCCTCGTCTTAAGGTTTGTCTTCTATTTGGATTGACTTCATTTGGGAAAGAAGTCATTTTTTCCCCAGACAGAGATAAAAATAATACGGAATATGAGGAATAATATTTAAAAACGGTTGCTGTTTGTTTGAGTTTAAATACTGATTTTCAAGCTACACCTTGAACATGACAACTAAACTGTATGAAAGTACAGGTTAATACTTTTGTTGGGCACCTTGAGGCCAAACATATTTTAATACTGATAAGTGGTGATAACAAGATACCTGATTTGATCAGAATGCAGCCCGAGATAAAAGCATTTCATCACACCAGAAAAACAAATAACAATCGAACCTGTCAGGTTAGAATCCGGTTTCTGCGTTCTTGTAGAGTTTCAGGGTATGACCGCAGGTCTCTGACATAACATACCCCTGATGGTATTCATGTTTTCTTTTACAAAACACTGAATCTGGGTTGGGTTATTTACTACAGACATTTACAGGATCTATTCCAAGTAGCCTTTTAACTATTTGTGAATAAATCTAAATGCTGTCTAGTTTATTACAGAAAAATGTCATGTGTATTTGAAGACAATGTTGTTCTCTGTTTTTCACCAACCCAGTTTTTAGCAATGTTAGAATTGAGACTATGAAAGGCAGTGTGGGTCTGTCGGGCCACCACTTTGGTACATACTGAAAGAGCTCAACATCTATTGGCTGGGTTGCCATGACATTTTGTGCAAACATTCATGGTCCCCAGAATGAATCCTAATTCATCAAGCTCTGACTTTTCTTGTAGCACCACCATGAGGTTGACATTTGTGGTTACGAATGAAATGTCTCAACAACTATTGGATGGATTCTCGTGATATTTAGATTTTATATCATACAGGATGTATTGTAATAACCTTGGTGGCCCCTTGACTTTTCAGCCTGTAACATCACCTGGTCAATTCATTTAATTAATTTGTCCAGTACAATACCTGCAATAACATTCTCATAGTTAGCCTTGTGATTGTGAGCATGTTAGCATCCTGACCTTAGCATTTAACTCAAAGCACAGCCTCAGACAGTGTTGGGCTAGTTACTCAAGACATTTAATTCATTACATATTACTCTCAACTAAAGTTACACTACTAGTTATATTACTATTACCACAATATTAATAATGTGTCCTTTCTCCCAAAATTCAGACTCACAACGATTAAAATCAAGTTTTGTTTGTTCAAATCAAAGTAATGCGAGTATTTCCAGCCACTGACTGTAAGCTTTTCCATCTTCCAAAGTAGTTTCCTGCAGGATTAAAAATTAAAAATTAATCCAAGGATGTGATTGAATTGTTGGATTTCAAATTAGTAAGGGGATGCCAACAAAAGTAATATTGTAACTAATTACTTTTTGGGAGGATAACTAATGAAAAAAAACAAACTGAAATACTACTAGTTACTGGGGAAAGTAATATTGTCACTGTAATATTATTATACTAGTAATAAGATACTGCCCAACACTGGCATCAGAGCTACAGTTATTCACACTGAGCTGGCCATTGTTTGTTTAGATTAGTGCTATGAACACTATTAGTAATAAAAAGCCATTGAAAACACTGAATTATTTCTCTATAGTACAATTTATTCATTCCAGACTAAAACAAACCCTACTCAAATACAATTATTCCTAGGTGGCATCCATACGCACGCTGACGAGTTTCATTTACACCTCAAAAATGCATTAACACTCTGCAGAAATGATCAGTGTGAGCAATGGTCCGCAGCCTGTTGTCTGAGTCGACGCTAAGCTTTATGTACAATAATGTATAAAGGAAATTGGTTCATACTCTTGACAACAGAGAGTTAACGTCCTCCCATAGGGAATATACAGCATTCATTCTGATATGTGTCATATATGATTTAAATAAATGCCCATTATTATCATTTTCTTTGTTTTTTCTTCTTTCTATTTGTTCTATTTATACCATTACTTATTGTGTAGGTCTTGTTCAAATATCTTCAGACAAAGGGAAATATCAAATGGTGGTACAGTAGGATGTAGGAAAAAGGGAGCAGAGCTTTGTGGGTGTCATGTCAGCACCTTGTACACTCATAAACATCAGACGTCCATGTTAAACAGTTCGATTCAGCCTAATCTGTTGTTGTTTTTACCTGTCTGCCTCTCTCCATGACAGCAGAGCCAAATCAATGATATCAAGTAGAGCCCAAAACAGGCAAGAAAATCATAATGGTAGGCCACAACTAGAAATACCACTAACAAGGTGGCGTATAACAATGTTTTTGAGATATTGCTGCAGGAAAAAGTCTCTATCCACCACGAAACATTTCTGTTGATGCTTTCCTGTCTACTTGACGCTGGCAGAGCTGTAAATGTAGGTTCAATGTCCACTGTCTCCGTGTCTTCAAGATTGTCCTGAAGGCAACTGAGGCTTTGTTCTTCATCCAGAGACTCACTGATGGACGGCATAGGTGTGGACAGCAGTTTGCTTCTGCTCACGGAGGGCCTTTTACCTACATTAAAGCCTGTATCTTTGTTCCTGTCTTTATGGACCTGTGGCCCAGTGTGAACAGCCCTCAGACAGTGCATGTACAACTCCACCTCATCGTCTGAGTCAGAATCTGCTGAAGCGCTGTCGTGACTTAATTGGTCGCTTTCAGGGCCATCTGCGAAAACGCATGAACTTCCCTCTGCAGCAGCTGACTCATTCTCATCTCTTGCAGCTTTCGATAGGTCATGTGTAACATTCCCGTTGTTTTGAAAATCTTCCTCTTTGTAAAGATGCATTCCAGTTAGGGTGTGTGCATTTTCCCATTCTCCTGTATTTTCTTTGTCAATCACTCCCTTTTCTTGCACATTGTTCACCCGAGCAGATAAATCATCCTCAACCTTGTTTTGTATAATGTCTAACCTCTCTTCCAAACACTCCACTTCATTTTCTCTGTCCTCTATTGTCACGCTCTCTGACTTTGCATCTAAAATCTCTGACTCTCCCATTTCATCAACTAGAATTGCCTCCCTGTAACCTGGATTCTCCTCTTCTACATTTTCTACCTCTGGTTTTACCCGATCCTCCCATTCCATACCTGCTTCATCGGATTCTTCTTGGATATTTGTTCTTTCAACACTGACCTTTTGTGTCTCTGTAAAGTGTTTTCCTTTCCCTAACTCTGTCTCGTCTTGTTCCTCTCCTGCCTCTACTTCAGTCCCTTCAGCTACCTCTTCCTCTCCAGCTGTCTTCTCTTGAACATATTCCAATTCTTTCTCAACTTCTTTCCTATTTTTTGCAACAACAATCTCCCCAATTTGTTTCCCTCCAATCTTCCATTTGTCCTCTAAAGCATCTGCATCATCAGCCTGGTTCTCTTTCTCTCTTGCAGCTGTGATCACCACCACCATTTCACCCCCTGTTTTCTCTATTTCTGTCTCTGTTCTATCTCTATTTTCTGATGCTGTCTCAATATTTGCGTCATCCAACTGTTCTCCTTGGTCTTTCTCCACTGCTTCAGTGCCCTCTGCTTTTGAACTCCCTGCCTCTCTTTCCTCTCCATCTGTCAATATATTTTTCTCCTCTTCTTCAACCATCTTTTCCCAATTTTTTACTTCAGTGGTGTCTGCTAAACAAAAATCCTCAAATTTTGAAACATCAGCCTCAATTTCAAGATGCTCTACTTTTCCTGAAACAATAATTTCTAATTTTACAGTGTCTTCATCTTTGAGCTCCACAAACATGTCACTATGTATGTGATGGTTGCTCATCATTGCTTTTGGCATTGACTCTGCCACTTCACCAGTTACTTCAATTTCAGCGGATTGTTTTGTTTCGTCATTATGCGAGTTGTTCGCTTCTTTGTTTTCTTCTTCCACATTGTTCATTTTTTCATCATGAGTTTCAAGAGATATCTGGGGTTTTGTGACATCCTTTTCCTCAACAATTTTAAAACATGTAACATTAGTATTCCCTGTTTCTTTACTATCTGAACTACTGGTGTAGTTAGGTATCAAGTCATGTAAAGGTTCTAATAGTTTATCCTCCTCTGAAAAGGCATTGATTGTTGATACAGTTACTGTTTTGTCAACTTCATTGTCTTTTTTTGGCTCATCCACACACTCAAAGTCGTTGAGTGACATAAATGTGGTTTCTGGACCGGTCATGACTTCTTGTGTTTCACTTTGTGCACATGTTTCATCAAGATTAGGTTTAATTTGAATACATGTATGCTCTGGCAGTTGAGCCCACGCTGTTTCTGCTGTAGTTTGGCTTGAGTCATGGGTTAGGTCATGGGTTAGATTGTCTTCCTGTGCTTCTCCCTGGAGATGTAAACTCTCATTGGGTATCTGTGGATCCAACAAATCTGTATTTAAAATGTTTACAGCATGTACAACTGTATCTCCTGAAACAGTTTCTGGAACATCAGATGTATTTGTGCATCTCTTGTCTGAATGTTTAATCTCCTCCAGAGTTTCTGCATGGTCCTGGATGTGATTCGCTGTCACAGTCAAACCTGTTTCTTCAATGGGAGGATGATTCGAAGTGGCATCTAGGCATTCTTGGTTTGATTCTTGAGTCTTAACATTTGTCTGAACTTTGTCATTGTTACCTCCAGTATCTTTTAGAACAATGCAGCTGGTCTCTCTTCTTTCAGTGCAAGGGTAACTTTGAGTTAAGTCTCCAACATTCAGCGCACCCCATACTGGATTTCCCCAATCACCTACACTCTGACTTTCACTTCCCAATCTGCCAAACACCTGATGATATAATGGAGCCACCACTGTTCCAAATGTGAGGTTGTTGGTGTTGCTAACGAGGGTTTCATCGCTCACTGCTGAAATAACACTGTCAGCTGGTTTAGCTGCAATGTTGCCAGTACATTTATAACTCATGCTTTGCCTCTGACTGCTGCCATCAGCTTTGGAGACAGACTTGTTGATATTGTGATGTTCTGCAGGAGCAGGCTCATCATTTGAATGCAATAGGTTGCCCTGGATATCGGTGGCACTCTCACTTCCTATTAATGAGGCCAAAGCAGCCAAACTGATGCTCTCAGATTTCTTTGGCTGGCTGTTAGATGTGTTGTCGTGTGCTGGTGACGCATCATGTAGAAGATCAAGGATGGGTTCGCTGCATGTTTCCAGAGATTCAGAAACAAGAGAACCATCAGAATTGCTGCTACCCTCAGGAAAGGATTGCACATCAGAGTGCTCTTCCTCTGGGGTTTCTTCCTGAGCTGCCTGTTTTGCTTCTGGAGGTGATCCATCTCTTTCAGTGTCATTCTCTCTTTCAAGTTTTTGAGCAAAGAGGTCCCTCACCCGAGCCATCCGTGCAGCCTTTCTGCGATTTCTTCGGCTGCAGTTCCTTCGGCTCTCGGTCTGTCCATCAACAAAAGAGAGTCATTTTAGTTTGCTCACACAATATTTAATGCTGCCTTAAGAAAACGGAATGTGCTTGGATGAAATACTGCCCATGACTAAATTTTTGATTAAATATAAACAGATAAATGATAAAAATAGTATCAAAATAGCATGCATGACAAAATATGAGACACTGAGGGAGCACAGAGCAGGCACAAAGTGTCCTTTAGGTGTAGAGTACATTATGTTACAGGGGTGCTACTCAAGTCTCGGTCATGTGACATTCTTTTAGAAAGTGCACCAGGGGTCATGATAAGTTTTCTGTTCCTCCTATACCTCATAGACACACAATTGCGTCTTTCAGTTCCCTTTCATAGCCATTAATGCATCAGAGCATTTCAATCTAGTTTGAAAATAAGAGATTTGATTTAAACAATCAGAAATAATTTGCAGTGGCTGCTGAAAATGATTTAGGATTTCTGAACAATTACATAGTTTCAATTAATCTCAGCCACAGTAATTTATACAGTGTATAATATTATGCCATAACCATAAAATGTATAAGTAAACAGGACTGTTGTGTCTTGAAAGAGGAAGGACAGAAATCCTGTGTTTTTTTACTCACCAGTAACTTCTGTCCATCTTCCTCCAATGGTCCTGACTGACCATCAGAGATTTGCCTGGCTTTCACAGTGTCCACTTTCTCTACATGTTTTGACACATCTGGAGAAAATAAAAAATTTACATTTTGCAGACGTTTTTTTTGTATTTCGCAATTATCATATTCATTTCAGCAAAATAAATATTCACCTGTTGATATATTTTCCTGAGACGAAGCTTCCACTGCTGAAATGTTTTCCATAGTGGAGAAATTCTGACTGTGAATTAATAAAATTGTGATCAGTCAGACTTTATGTGTCTGTCTCATATACTTCTATGAGACTACCATCAATCAACAAACCACATATGGTGACAATGTTGTGACACATTAATCCTTTAACCAAAACATATTTCAAATAATTTTGCTGATGGTGTGTATTCACAAACTTTCAAAACTCTTTCAAAAATGCTATCAGTAGTACACTTTATATCCTCACCTAACAATCTTAAGGCAGCTTTTCTTGTTCACAATTTCCTTCTCTTGTTTCTCTTTCCTCTCTTTCACTCTTTGGTGACAGAACAGCACATAGTTCCTGTCGTTATTGTTGGCCCAAAAGGTCCCCACAGGAGTCTCATATCGCAGGCAAAAGTCAACTCTGGCTCCCTGCTCCCCGAATGGTGGCACTAAGGTGAGCTTAAAGGAGAAACAGTCCGTCAGATTGTCACTGGAGCCGGGGATGTACTCTGCCAAGAGATCAAAGTGGGTGGACCAAGTGTCCAAAGTGGTTCGGACATATACAGCCTTAGTGAAGGAAATGTTGAGGACACGGATCACTCCTCTCAGTATTGTGGTCCCTGGAAGCACCTCGATAGTCTCCAACTCCACTTTCTGATCCCGGACGTTGACGAACAGCTCCTCTGTAGATAATGGAAGGGAAAAAGTGAAAGGAGATAGAAAGTATTCCTCTTCATCTTTACATTCGCTCTCAGAAGAGTCATATCCTGGCAGCTTGGGTACATCCCAAGTGCCAAACTCCTTCACTTGTACTAAACTGAGACCTTTGGAGTCTGCAAAGGACACTCTCCTGGAGCCGCACAGGGGCGGCTCAGGGTCCAATTCCTCATCTGAGATAGAGCTCTTTCTCCGTGGGAGAGGAGAAGATTTGGGCCTGATGCCGATCACCACCTCACCCTCATCATCGTCCAGGTCCAGGTCCAAGATGCTGAGCCCTGGTACTCCTAAGAGGCCACAGGCCTCAGAAGGTCTTGGTTGTCCCACAAACTCCATGGGGCTCTCTGTGAAAGAGTCAGCGGGAAGTGAACTGCACTGCTTCTGTTTCTGGCAACTGACATTCAACATGCTCTGACTTAACAGATGGAGTCGAGTTACAGATGACATTGTTGCAAGGGCCAACACTATAAATAGGCCAGAAGGGACTTAAACTATGTAAAGTAGTCTAAACTCAGGCGGAGAAAATATCATCCTCGTGCCTCTTTGAGGCAGAGCATTTGTGTGAAAAAATCTGCTCTACTATAATTTACTATTGATCGATAATTATTTTATCTTCTTACAGCAAAAGTACCCAGCCTTAAAGTTTTGTGGACATCGCTCTTGTACAACTGAACTTACTGTTCCTTGGAGAGCTTTAACGCTATTTACGCAACAAGCATGAGATTTATTTGTGTTTTGTTGCTTTTGGCCTACAATGGGTCACATGAGGTCTAAAACAGAACAAATGGAATTTACATATTGTTAAGGCTTCCAAAATAATATCCACTGACCAATCGCTCACTCTCTGATGGTGCAATAACTGTGAAAGCCTCGTAGTATGTTAGAAACAACCATTCCACATAAGCTTATTCTTTTATCTGCTTATCCCATATCAAGATTCAGCACAGATACCGGAATAATACAGTTTACAGTTATGCATTGTGTTTGTACTATTTCCTGTGTTTATCTCACAGCTGTGACAAAGTGTCATGTCCAGCCAAACCCATGACCAAAGTGGTTAGTCCTTAATCTTACTGAGCAAATAAAACACATATTTTAACAGTGAGTAAGATTGTTGTGTCTTAACTGAAGAATGGTGAACTCCTCCTAGATTGGTTATGGACTGTATAAAAGCATGTAAAGGCTGTTTGGAAAGATAATAGTTTTGTCCAACAGGAAAGAACCAAACTGTCAGAGGATGTTGGATTTGATACGGACAGGAGACTTTAAATTTGACTGCGTTGCTAGGACTTGGAAGTCAGTAGAAGTAAAAAAATAAACTATGAATACAGAGAAAGGAAGAACAAGACAACATCTCAAGGACACGTCATACATGAAAGAGGAAAAAGCAGGATGTGACTTCATAAATGCATCTAAGACAGAAGAGAACAGCCGAGAAATTAGTGCACAAGAAATGGTTGCACCAATGGCAGATGCTGTCAGTACCTATGAGGGCATCCTCACAGACAACGTGATGAGCTCCTCAGACAATCCCTCCTCAGAGGACACACAGCTCCTCCCAAAGCCCTCCCCCTCCTACATTGCCCTGATTGCCAAAGTCATCCTGTCCTCCCCCTTACAGAAACTCAACCTGGCGTCCATCTACAGAGCAATGGAGGAGCAGTTTCCCTACCTCAGGAGCCGGGGTCCGGGGTGGAGGAACAGCGTCCGGCACAACTTATCTGTGAACGACTGCTTTGTGAAGGTGAGCCGCTGTGAGGATGGTCGGGGCCACTACTGGGGAGTTCATCAAGCTCACCTGAGAGACTTCCAGCAGGGGAATTTCAGGCAGAGCAGGAAGGCCAGGGGAAGGAGAGAGAGGGAGCGATATGATGAAGTGGCAGGATGTCTGGCTTGGATGGAGACCAGTTGCTTCCTGGGAAAGTTCTATGAGAGCAGAACATTGGGTTGTGTGGAGCCACAATGCCCTCTGCAGGAACCAAGGAGCTATCAGCTGAGTTCTTTGGACTGGACCCAACCACGCTATCAGCCTTGGATCATCAATGTGGGCTGGGTACAATCCCCCAGCTGGATGAAACGTTACTGTCTTCCAGAGCGGCTACCAGACACGTATGGCGGGGCTACAGCTGGGAGAGGGTACGACATTCAACCCATGACCTCCAGACTGCACTGCTGGGAGATGAATGACTCTGTACTGACAGGCACGAAAGAGTCATATGACAGCAGGTTCATGACACCACCAGTGCAAGCTGTTAGGTTTCCTGGCTGCTGGTGCATCAAAGAGTTAATAAAACCTTTATCTTACAAAGTCAACCTTTAAATTCACCCCTAAGCTGTCTCAAATTATTATAATGAAATGTACAGGTGGAGACCACTCGTAAGGGGGTTTCCCTGTTTCTGTATATACATGAATTGATATTACTTTTTCCTTCCATATAAACTGGAGGGCAGGTAAATACTAATCCAGTAGGTGGCAGAAAGTTACCTTGGTAACAATATTTACAATTCAATCATTAATTTCTCTCAAGTCTGTCCTGCTTTAAGATACGTTTTTGTAGAGAGAAGATATATTTGGCCTCTCTGCTCAACTGTCCCTTATATAAATATAATATAATATACATCATGTCTAATGTATTAGCCTGCACTATTGTATTCATACCAATGCCATGTTAATTGTTCATTCTTACGCCATGGCAAGAGAGAAATACTGAAAATTCTCTGTGTGTTAAAATATGAAAGAATGTATTCTTTGTTACTTACCTTGTTAGGCCTCTCATCTCATCAAAGTACAATTACTCCTGGTGGTGTGGCAGCCTGGCCTTTGGTTATCATCATCTTCCTTCATCATGTATTTGCAGTCTGTAAAACATATGTTCCAATAAAGAGCTGGCATTACGACAAACCACTGCATTGTGATAAAGACAGCATGCTTAAAAGAAGAAAAGAAAGAAAACAGTAAAAGAGTAATAAGAGTAAAACAGAATGAAAACACCACACACACAATACAAAATTTCCTGTACCAAGTCTACTGTGTCATTTTCAGGTATTGTTTGTCAATGTAGCTGCGCTGAACTTTTACACTCTAGGGTACACTGCATTTATCAGCAACCAAAATTAAAACACTTTTATTTGTTTTTAACAGATGTACTGATTTCCTATTCAAATAAAAGCGCAAGCACTACTGTAAATAGCTCTTTGATAACAGTTTGACAGTTGTGTAGCTGCAGAGCTCTTTTTATTGTTCAAACCACGTAGATAGTGCATGTCTAAATAAAGTCCCAGACTACTATACCTGTCTTTTCTCAAAGAGAATGCTTTGTTTTACTCATGAAAGACAATAAATTATCCTTGTTTTGAGGCATTTTGTTTTGTAATGTTTCTTTTTTATTGCCTTGTGTATGTCTATGAATATCAACAAAGAAAAGTAATGCCTGCAAAAATGCATTCTTACTGCAAAATAGGCAACTGTAAAGAAAAACACAATTTATTGTCTATATGTTATGTAAAAAATATACATTATATTTTTATATTATTGCAATGTAGATATGTAGTTTATTGATTAATGAAACCTATACATTATTAAAAACACAGAAAAATCACTACAAACTGGGTAAACACTGTTACTTTTAAACCTAAAATAAAAATGCAACTATTTTTTTCCTATTTTTCTCATCCTGGTACTCAACTGCTATTCTCACTGTCTAATTCACTGACTGACACTGGGACTCCTCCCCCTCAGGTAGACACACAACACCATCAGTTCTCTCCCATCCTCACTCCAAACTGCATGACTTGGACACATCAACTCTGCCTGGCTGCTCTGAATTCGACTATTCATCTTAACGGTATGTAGCTTTAACACCATTCTGAGAGAAATAGAGCTTTCTGTTATGACGATGTGATCAGATTTTTCTTCAAGAATGTGTTTTAGGAGTTAATACTCAAACTCAATTGGTGTGCTCAAGTTTATAAGGTAACAGGCTGTATTTTATAGCTCTCTCTTGCCTATATGTAGTATATTTTTTACCTCTTAGTTTCTACTTCATGGAGTTCAGAGATAAGTTAAGACATGTAATAAAAAGTTGGCTTTGAAAAACTCCATGCCGGTTTCCCTGGATCTCTTTATGGCCTGCCAATAGGAAGCCACTGATACATTTACTGACTATATTTTGTGTCAAATTACACTGATTTGTGGTGTGATAATCTGTAGTTGTAAACGTGATACTGTACGATAACTGTCATATGCATGTCCAAAAATGTTAAGTAACTATGCTGAAATACTTGTGCTTTACTGCTGTTTCCACTTACATTTATACATGGAAATCACAGATTTATTAGCTTTATCAAGTCTTTGCATGTATAGAATTGCATTGGATTTAAAGCCTTGCATTGTCTTTTTCAGTTGTATAAAGGAATGCTTTTTACTGTAATTATTCTCTTTTAATGACGTATTAGCCAAAGCTTCAATAAGCACGCCCACCATGTATGGTATTTTTGAAAAATTGCCACGTGCTTAACACAAAGCCACACAAAAGTGTAATTTGCCAGCAATGCTGAACTGTATGTGCATTGTTTGAGTCTTACAGCTTATTTAGTGTTGACTGTTTTCTTTTAGGACCTGAGCTGGGATGCCTGAGTCTCCTCTCAGTCCCACGGCAACCCGTCAAACTCCAGCCAGCAGCCTGCTCTGTCACACAGACAACGGTGCAGGAGAGAGAGTAGCTAATGGGGACTCCTGCAGCGGTGTGAGTGGTGAAAACTGGCAGAGTCTCCACCAGAAACAGGTATCTACTACTCCTCAACCTCCCACTCGTCCTCCTCTTCTTCCTTCGTCTCTTCCTCCTCCTCTTCATAAGCGGGAAATAGAACAGTCTTAGGCAAACAGATGTCAGGGGAAATACAGCCAGTCAGCTCCATATTGGACGTCCTCTGACAGGACACCAAACCAGGAGCCCGTAGCTCTGTTGACAGTGGCAGGGATTTCATATGAGATCTGATGCGGGTTGGGAGTTGACACGCAGAACTCTGTTTGTCCTTCATTATTAGTTTGTGAGTCAGAGCCAGGGAGGAATAATTGTCCGCAGACCTAGGCCAAACAGATGCAAGTGAAAGGCAAATAAGCATGGCCCAATATAATTTTATGCTTGTCTGTTGCGATTCCATCCCTGGGAATCTTAATCTAGGGGATCAATGAAACAAACCGAGATAACGAACGCCCATTTCCTTCAATCTGTTCTCTCATCATGCCAGTTTTGCTCTGCTCTTTACTCTTAATTAATTTTATAAACCTACACAAGGGACTCAACTCGTGACAGACTACAAAATTTTCTATATAATACCAAAAAGCACTGGCACTGTCCATAGTAAAGGCTCTGCTACCACTGTCTGCAACTTTGTGAGCTAAATTTTTAAACATGTTATTTTTTTGGTAATTTTCAGTGAACATAGTAAGCGACAATGTCATAATGCCACCGTTGCGATGTTGCCTGTCTGCCAGAGTGTGATTCAAGTCTTCAAATCATAATAATGGCTTGTGATATGAAAGTTTTTCAACCTGCAAACTCCGAAAACATTACAAATGAACACTATTTACAGTGCAGATTGGTTTTCTCTCATAATGAAAGAGAAGGTCCTCCATCTGTAATGTATTTCTTTTCTAAGTGTAGCATCCAATCCACACTCCAAAAATGGTTACCCAGTGATTTATAAAGCATGAAAATGAAGCCAGCTGTATGTCGGTGCCTTCTTTACAACTACATACACAAGATTCAGAAAAAGATACAAAAAGTGTAAGACTAGCAGTTATAGTCATTATAAATTCATCTGTTTGGTATTTTCACAATTAATCAACTGTTTACTCAATAAATTAAGACATAAAAATAAAAGAAAATAAGGAAATAAAGGAATAAAGAATAAAGAAAATTGTCAAATGCATTCCCAAATATATCTTAAATTGCTTGATTTGCATCGTCATGTTACTGTCTCTGGCTCCTCCAGTCCACCTCAGGGATGTGACACAGTTGAGAAACCAAAGATATTCAGTTTGAATGTATAAAACATAAAAACAGAAAATCGTCACATTTAAGAGACTGTACAGTAAACACTTCAGCAATTAATTAACTGTTTCTAAACTTGTTGACCGACCAAATCAACCAATTTACCCATCTTTAAATAAGACCAAATCATACATGCCTACCAGCAATGCAGGTTGTTGAACCTGCTGTGCCAAACTGTGAATTCTTCATCCAATTTCCACTCTTAACTTTCAAGTTGAGAACACAGGAGGTATGACTACAGGTATAGGTAGGACTGAGGACACAAATGACAAACTTGAGGTCCCTGATGTGTTCTTCTTTCATTACATCCTGCAAGCTGCAAAGGTATTACTCCAATATAGACATAAAGCTTCACCGACACCTACGAAGAACATCGGGTCACAGCCTTTACACCTATCTGTATACAGTAGAAAATTACAGATATTCACCATTAAAAAGAGCCATAAACTGTTCAAATAATAAATTATATTCCCCCAACAATCAATTGTCAGCACTAGTATTATTTTTCAGCTTTGTTTGTAATACATGTTGAATTTGTAAGTGGCTTTTGTTGTTGCTTAATGCAGTCATGGCAATTGCTGTTGTCTCTGTCTGAATTCAAAAGGAGACAATCACTGTGTTATTTGTCTCTCAGCCAGTAACAGTGCAGATCAGTTATTATTCTGAGAGTGTTTGCCTTTATTAATACCCATACACTTCTATTAGGAGTCACAACAAGCATGTAATTGTGTTGCTAATTAACTGGTCAGCCTATCTCCCATCTCATTTAGGGTCAATGACACAATCCAGCGTGATGATGTTCACAAAAGGTTGACAGCACTGTTTTGTAATTGGATTGGAAATATTTCCATTCGATGGTTATTACTGTTTAACACCTGACACTTGCCTTCTGTCTCACTCACTCATCCTCTTGCCTTCACTCTGTAGACTTCTCTTTTGTCATTTTGTCCCTCGTCTTCTTCTTGAAGCTTTTTCTGGCTATGATGGCTCCTCAGCACATGCATCACCTTCTGTCCCCGAACCAGCTGCAGGCACTGATCCACCAGAAGCAACAAGCTCTCATTCTCCAGCAGGTATTTATGCAACACCAACACTAATGAAGGAACTCCTACTAATAATAATACACTAGACTATGGTTTACTGGACTGGACTTACTGTACCAGGTAAAGAAACTAGTAAAACTAACTACATCCACTCCTATACAGTGCAATGCAGTTTTAACATCAGCCATAAGTGTAAAGTGTAAGTAAAGTAGTTATTTGACTTGTATTTGACAGTATGACATTATTATTACAGTATTGCCTCTAATAGCCGTCAAGGTAAGCTAGTAAATTAAGGATAACTTTAAGATAATCTGGTAAACAAACTGGTGTGCTAAAGCAAAAAGAAGCAAAAAAAATAAAAATCAATTGTAAGTTTAGTAATTTTGGTTAAAGTTACTGTAGAGTTATCTAGTTAGACTAGCTAACCTCACAGCTAGCTTACTGTATAAAGTACAAATTTGTTGATTAATATTAGTTAGTTAGTTTACCTAGATGGTCCTGTTTATTTATGTAGGTCAGATAGAGGTCCCACCTATTGAATTGAATCTGTTTCATAACCAAGTAAAAATGTGTAGTATATTGAAAGAGCATTTTTACCTCACAAAGGCAATTTTTTTATTTTTTTGCTAGAAACATCTGGTGGGCCAAAATGTAACCATACGGCGGGTCAACTTTTGCTGTCAGGCCCCACTTAAAACAACCCTGAACTAAAAGAATACAATACAATATATGGATTTTGATTAATATTAACTTTAGCCACTTAGCCTACCTGACCTTTCAAGTTTAATATTAATTTAATTTAACAGCCATTTTGACAGTAAACACAGGCGTAACCACTAATACTAATTATGGTTCTGTTCCATTTAACAGAGCCTTTCCAGCAACAACCTTGACTCTGTTTGACCTGAATGGAACTGAACCTTAATTAGTATCATTGGTAACACACAAAAAAAATAGCTGCTGTTAAAAAGGTCTATTGTTCTGCTTTTTCATGACAGACATTTTGACTTCACAACAGGAAAACAAAAGGGTAGTAGAAATAAATGTTACTGTGGGCAATCTGTAAGTGAAGAGTTTAATGGTATAGTAAGAGTCTCATCATTTTTCCAGCAACATCTGAAAGAGGTTTACAAGAAGCAACAACAGCAGATTCACCTGCAGCTGCTTCAGCAGCAGCCCAGCAAGAAAGTCAAAGAGGTAAGTAATTATTTGTGGCCTGTTTGTTCATTTAAGTTTGTTTGACTAGCTTTGCCCTAAGGATTATATATCCATTGTGTTATAAAAACCCTTATGAGTAAGATAAATGTAATAAATGAAATGTATGTTGTAAGGTTGATAACTTTAACAAAGACATTGTCGCAGTATCCACAGAACTGTGGAACATTTTATTGGGGCCTGTAAATAATGAAAACACATTTTAACAGGACAGAAATTTCTAATCAACAGAGGACATGTTTATGTGCTTTGTCACTTGTTTTTGGGATTTGAGAACAGCGTTTTCTAGCACTCACAACTTAGATATCGGTGGCGTGGGCGACAAGTTTTTGTTTTGGAATGTGAAATTTTGCAGTATTTGTTGAAGGATGCCATTACAGATGAGGTACATGCCACTGATTTTAGCTCTGGGTCAATACTCGGACAAACTACCAGGATACAAGAGAGTTTCATATGAATACTACATCACTTTTCTGTGGAATGTCTTATTTTGTATCTCTGTCTCTCAGCTTCCTGCACAGCAGCTCGTGTTCCAGCAGCTCCTCCAGCTGCAGCAGCAACAGCAGCAGCTCCTCCGGGTGCAGAGACCAGTCCTGTCCTCTCCTGCTCTCTCTCCAGGTCACTCTTCTTTACATTGAACACTGACATTACATTTTTTTTTTGTGTTGCTTCTCCCTCTTCGGAGTAGTATCCTTTGAAAGCAATTGTATCAGCTGTTTCATTTCAAATGCTCTGTGTGGTTACATTTTCTGTACAGTATCAGTGTTTTCAGTAATTCAGATGTTTACAAGTGTGAAATTGAATCGACCGTAGGGTTACTATAGTACATTGTATCATATCACAAGGACACAAAAATAGACAAACATAGACATGTATCTCAAGCAATTTTGTCACAGAGGTAGACTTGTTTTTTGTTGATTTTAAGTTCTGTTATATAACTGCACTAAACTGATGACTAAAGACATGATGATTAAAGTGAAACCTAAAAGTAGAATCATTACTCATATTCTACTGTGATAATTAATTCCTGGATTACAGGGAATAGTTAACATAAGGTCATGAGACAGAGTTTCTACCCACAACCTTTGAGGTGGGAATGAGTGAAACTGTGAATGTGAAGCACAGATGAAAAAGTGCAGGTGTGAACAGCAAAAAACATACTCACTGTAAAGTAAATGTCACAATTCTGGAAAAACATGCCACTCAGCTACTCGAGTCAGCTGCCTGTAATGTATAATATGTAAATAATATTACCCCCATTCTTTTTGCAGTTACCTTAAGCTCCTTAAACTCTTGATTTAGAGATGTAAAATAACTGTTTGTGTTTTATAATTTAGGTGGTTTCAGCTCTGCAGAGATGCAGCAGATATGGAAAGAGCTCACAAACGGAATGACTGAAGATCAAACCACATCGCAGGGCAATGAGGACTCTTCTACCAACAACATAATGTCAACAAAAGTCACACGGAGACAGGCCGGTGACCAGCAGACGTCCTCTCCCAGCAGGGCAGAATGGTATGAACTGTCTGCGCTGTAAACGTATCGTGAGAACTGAGATGATAAGGCTTTTTTGTAAACATCAAAGACGTGTCATCTGCAGACATTCTCTTGTGCTCGCGGAGAGCTGTTTGCTTTCGCAGCGAGACTTCACTATTAATTCCCCTCGGGATGATATGTTTTGTTTTTTTATTTGTTTGCTTTGTGTTCCGCCAACTGAAATGGTTTAGCAAAGAAAAAGTTTACATGACTACATGTCCCAAATCAAAAGTAAATAGTTATCCATTTATTTTTCAGTGCTTTCTTCCACCTCTCTCTGTCATTATCTGCTACCTTAAAAGAAAACAAAACACACTTATATTTGTTTTATTGCTGTTTTGCTCTTGTTTTGTTGCTGTTTGTCAGGCTGCTGGGTTTTTTTAATCATGACAATACTTTCATTTTCCTCTTCATCCTCATCTAGTGCTGTTAAAGCTGATTGCGCTGCCATACACACTCTCTACAGCCACAGTGTGTGTAATTGGCCCGGGTGTGAGGCGGTGTGTGAAAGCTTCAGCCAGTTCATCAAGTAGGTTTTAACAAAGTCCTAATGCATTTCACTTTTTGACTCTCTGTGAAAGTCTTTTTTGGTTTGTCGTTCAAGTCACAGAGCTATGCATCATTTGTTCTGAAAGATAAATAACTGGTAATCTTGGGCCTCCACATTTACTGCTGTTTGTAAAGTATTTTCAGAACACTCTTCAAAACAACTGTTTACAATTACATTGCACACAGTAATGGAGATTTTGGTCCATGTTGCAGTTTTAAACGCTCTAAAGCCAGGTAGCCATACATTACATATCTCATTCCGTACAACAAAGACAAATATAAACACATTATTGTTTATGAAAATATAAAATAATAGAAAGTAAAATAAAATAGAGTTCATTTAGCAATGGCATATGTCTCCCAGATTTTACCTTTGTTTGCATCGGAAACAGAGCCGTAATGCGGGAAACAGGATAGAAATCATATTTATCGCACAGCAGACATTAATATTATTCTTACTTGAGTAATAGAGCATATGAGGATTCTGGAAATACTTTCTAAAATATTTGTTAAATCACATTTATTCGGTTATTTTAAAGACCGCCAGGGATTTATCTTTCAGAAAAAACAATTATGCTTTTCTTTGTGACTTAAATGTAAGGATAAAACATGAGAGGAACAAACTGGGGATAAAATGAAAGTCAGCCTGGATTCACAGCGATTAAAGTGTATTTCAAATGGTGAAAAAAACAAAACATTGTTTTATCAAATCACCCATAGAAACTTCTTAAACCACTCCTGCACTATGGTCCCCTCCTCCTGTTGATGCATATGCCATGACAGACAATCTTCATTAAATGATTTCTGCACGAGTGGTTTGAATGAAGTTTCCATGAATGTTTTGATAGATTTGTCACTATTGGAATCCATTGTAACTGCAGTGAATTCAAGCTGATCACAGTGCTCCCTGAGTATTTTATACTCAATAAAGAATTAGCAGTTATAGATAATGGATGGATAGGTTTTCAGTGGAGTATCCTTTTAATGCCCCTGTGTGTGTTTCAGGCACATAGGCAGGGAGCACACTCTGGACGACAGGAGTACAGCGCAGTGCAGAGTCCAGATGCAGGTGGTTCAGCAGCTTGAGCTTCAGGTAGGCATGAGTGCAGATGTCCTTCCTTGTTGTGTGCTAGTGGCCATGCAAACATGTCTTGTGCTCTCTTGGGTGAAACACATAAAATTAGAAATCTAACAACATTGTCACATTCTTAGACTTAGACTTAGACTTCTCTTTATTGATCCCTTTGGGATGATTCCGGCAAGGAAATTGGATTTCCAGCAGCTTACAAGAACACTTGTATAGAAAATAGAAGAGGTATTAAAAATACAGTATAAGATAAACAATAAACTCTTTGCTAAATATAGAAAGTAAACATTCTAACCAAACTGAGACTTGTTTGGAGTGTTTGCTTCGCACAGGTGATTAGTTTTTATTAGTTTAAGAAAGGATATTTATAGTGGCAATATTAGTCCACAAAACTGGATTCCTTTCCCTGAGTTTTCCCAAAATTTCCCCACCTAAACACTGTCTTACTTATGGTAAATATTCATGTAATGTTCTGCCAACACCACCTCCGTCCTGATGTTTGACACAACAGGAAATTGTACTTGTGTTTGGTTCAGAGCATTCCATTTCAGTAATCTGTGTCCAGTGATTTTTGATGCGACACTGTGTCGGCATTGATTTCTTCTCCCTCCCTTCATCTCCTCTAACAGCTCTGCAAGGAACGGGAGCGTCTGCAAGCGATGGCGGCTCACCTGCATCTGCCGTCTCAGTCGATCTCTGCACCCGCGAGTCTGCAGTCGCCACAGTCTGATACAGCTGCTGACCCACGCAGTCCACAGGTAGATAGCGCGCAGTAATAGATGTGCGAACAACAGAGACGAAGTAAATGAGCCGTAAAAACTGGACAGCATTTCTGAGCTGTAAGCAAAACTCCAAATATGTGGTGGAGGGGGAAAATAACACATGTCTGGCTGCAACTTCATATTCTCTGGCGGTGAGGAAGATACCGCCAGCCTGTAATTGACCTGGTGATCTTTTACAGTTGCAAAAAGCTGTTGCCATTTTCTTGGAAACCAAAAAACATGACTTAGGGGTATATCTGTATATGAGATGAAGGTCATTTGAACCATAAATACAGAATCACAACTACATATCTTGGAAAAAGTTTTACCATTTTGATCTTTTTTACCTTTCAAATTACTTTTACAAACACTATTCCTTTGTGAAGACCTCCATCCCTGTGGAGTGTGACATACTGCATGATGCGAGCACTTCCTTTCCTTTCAGTGTCCAGCTGTTGGCACCAGATGGCTACCATTGTGTTTTCAGATATCACACATGCACAAGTTCACTCTGATAATGTGGAAGCTAATCATTTGTTAATCTTGCAAATATTGCACCATAATCACAACACTCACCAAACAATTTCACCCTATAATTAACAATAATTGGCTTCCTTCTTCTTGCGATATTAGTGGGATCACCTCTGAAGAGGCGAAGCAAATCGCTCTGTTACACTCTGGTGAAGAAAAAAAAAATCTCCCTGTCTGTTTTGTTTCTCTGTGGGTTTTGTTCCTTTGTTAACTTGGATCATCTGCTTGTGTCACTCTCAGCTCAGCTCAGTCGGCAGCACCAACAATCTGCCCTCGCTGAGCCCATCAGACTCAGCCCAGACGTCCCCCCAACCTCCGGCCCGTGTCAGCTCTCCCTCCCAGGGGTGCGAGGAGGAGTTCCTCACTCACGCATCATGTGCCGGGGCCATAAGACGTCGCCATCACCCGTTGGTCTACTCACTGTCTTCAGGTAAACCAAATTCCCAAAAATGTTTTCTATTATTATAATGTTTACACAGCAAATAGTTTGTAGCACATGTTCTACTCCAGTCTCCGCTATGTTTTGTCTTGTTTCAGAAAATGAATATGAACTCTACAAGAACACCGATATCAGGCCACCTTTCACCTATGCAACACTGATAAGACAGGTACAGTCTTTATTTACTTAACTTCAAACATTGTATTGGTAACTTATATGTAATATATTTATATATTATTGAAATTATTTTGTAGACTTATTACATACTTGCAATTAATGCTTATTCCTTTGTCAATTGTATTGTGTGTTTCCCCGTTTGTGTGCATTGGTCCCTAGAACATTTTAATGTTGGAGGCCTTTCTTGCCAATAAATGACCTCTCTAACTACTGTATCTCTATTTTCATGTTAATTGCCACGTGAGCTCATTCATTTGAATCACCTGTCTGAAGCTCAAACACTGACAGAAAATTTATTTGCAGCAATTTTGATAGTCGATTAGTCATTTGAATCCCCTGGTTTCAGTGTATTAAATATGAAAGTTTGTTGGTTCTCTTAGTTTCCTATGATAGAAAACTGAATATCTTTGGGTTTTGGAGTGTTGATCAGACACAAAAAAGGAAATTTAAATAGTTCAACTTAGACTATTTCTGGACATTTCTGAAATCAAGTGATTAACTGATTCATCAAGAAAATGCTTGGCAGATTAATGGCTGATTAAAATAAAACTTTATTTGCAGCCATACACCTGTCTTGTGTCACTGAGACGATTACTGTTCTTTCATCCTAAAAAAAGGCAATATCTCTGTCAAAATATTGATACATAGAATTAAAAAATAAAACAGCTGTGAGTGTGACTTTTCCCTTCTTCCTTGGATCTGAAGTAAATAAGTCAGGGCTTTAATTCGATCCTGTAATGTGCTTCTGATATATATATTTTTAATCTTCCCTCCATCTAAAGGCTATTATGGAAACATCAGACATGCAACTAACACTCAACGAGATATACAACTGGTTCACACGGACGTTTGCTTATTTCAGACGCAACGCTGCCACTTGGAAGGTATCGCACCCCCAGATAATTAACTCTGTGATATCCCAGCGTGTGTCATACCTGATTTATGCAGCATGTTATTCCGTAATATCTCCTTCACTCTGATTTTCTCTGGATCAGAACGCAGTGCGCCATAACCTGAGCCTGCACAAGTGTTTTGTGCGTGTGGAGAATGTGAAAGGCGCGGTGTGGACGGTGGACGAGGTGGAATACCAGAGGAGGAGATCCCAGAAGATCACAGGGTACAGTAGATGACTTCCTGGTTCAGATATAATGATCTTTGAGACAAGTAGAAAAACGCTATTCTTCTGCCTCTTGTAGGTGGATCACAGCCCCACAAGGTGTATAGGTTATTTAACATGCAAATAAATCTGTACACATTGTCACTGTTGAAAGACAAAGAGCATAAGATGAGTTTATATTTTCTTGTTTCTCCCATTTTAAGGTGTTTTTTTAAGTATATAAGATCGGTTTTGACACCACTGTCAGAGTCAAAATGAACAATATACATAATCCTGTGTGCTCCCCGTGTCCGGTATATAAGTAAAATAGGTTCCTTATTGCATCTGCAGTATTATACACATTTGCTCTTGATTATAGGCCTCAGTAAATGAAAGATAAATATGAATGGAGTGATCCTGGCGACAATTTCCAGGCTCTAGTTCGAGGTTCTGTCCTCATCATTGATGCGACTGAATTATTTATCATTACTTACCTTGCCTCAAACTATTGTTGTCAACCATGTCGTAGCTTGTGCAATATATACAAGGTATCGATTTGCTTGCTGTGAATTAGACATGGATTGTGTCCTTTTGTATTTATTTATTTTTTGGGGAAAATATATTTATTGCATTTTTCACATTCAGCACAGAACAAAACATCTCAGACATGACAAAGAAAATGAGTGGGTAAGAATAATAAATAAAAATAAGAATAATGGACATTATTCATCCCCCACCCTCACTACCCCCTACCACAGAGAAAGGCAAATAACATCAAATAAATAAATCGGATTGGGTCAATTTTTAAATTCTTTTATCTTTGTTGTTCCACAGGAGTCAATCACTGATGAAAAATGTGTCCTCCAGTGGAGATTTTGGGGGCGTTCTGAATGCCAGCCTACAGGTGACAACTGCAGCACTAACTTCCTAAATACAATTTTGAAGTTTGGCGTCACTGTTTGATTTTTATTTAATTTACTTTGTAGAGTGCTCTGGCTGAGGCATCACTGCCAGGATTCAAGAAGGAGCGTGTCAGCAGAAACTCCAGGTGTCAAATACAGGAGGACAAAGCAACAAACAGCAACAGCCACAGTAAACAGACCTTCTCTCCAAGAGTCCAGCAGTGAGTTTTTTCATTTATTGTGACCTCCTGAAGTCAATTAAATGGCTGATGCGCTGCAATAACTGATCTAAATGTCTTTGTTTTTCACCTCTTGCAGGTCTCTTTTGCTTATAGATGACACACTGAATCTGAATGACCAAGAATCTCTGATGCCAGCAGTAAATCCAGCCAATCTACAGCACAACGTGACTGAAAATGATGAAGAGCTGTTTGATCTTGAATGACAAAAAAGGGTTAAAATAATCAGTTGCAAAGCAGTGAAATTAGCCTTTGTTGAACTTTCAGGGATGTAGACCACAGTTAACATATTATAACATATTAACTTCATGTTCATTTACAGTGTGTAGTGCCAGACGGCATTAAATTCTCTACAAAATATTGATATTTGATCAAATACACATCTAAATGGAGCTTTTCAAAATTGTGGTTTATCATATAGTTCATATATTCATATAGGTAAAAAACTTGTCTGCAGTAGTCCACTTTTTCTTTTGACATTTCACCCTTAAAGAGAAGGAAGTGAAATACAGTGCCACTGATGATTTTGTGTGTCGAACTATTGATTATTTTCTGCTTTAATAAATCTTATTATAATTTAAAACAGTTTAAAAATGTAAGGTAAAAGTTATTACAGTTAAATATTAGATTCAGTGTGTTCAAAGCCGTACAGTTGCTTGCATTTAATCTACCCAGATAAAAAAAAGTGCATCATGACAGGCATACAAGTAAAAAACAAAAATACGTAAGAATGTATACGGGCAAAAATAGTTGGGATTTGATATTTTGTGATCTAATTATGTCCTCTTTCACTGTGAGCAAGTCCTTTTCATGTAAATGATACATCCAAGGCCAAAATAAGTGATTTACATAAAAATTTGTTATAGAATGAATGTGTTATCTGTTTATTGTGACAGAGATGAAGAAACAGCACCAGGTGGATATGAATCATTAGAGCAAAAAGAGAAATATTTTGTGGTTTTGTGTAGATGAAATATCTGAAAACATGTATAGTTTGTGCGGCTTCTCTCTGTTGTCTTTGTACATAAAAAAATATGTACATTTCAGCCTGCTGAAATGTGTTTTATGGATGTTCATTTTTAAAAAGAAAGCAAAATCCCTGTCTTATGTGTTGTTACATGTGTGTAACTTGTGTATTTAACTGAACGCTGTGTTTCCATTGAAATAAAGATTGTTCCAAACATTCCACTTTTATAACATTTTGATTATTTACAATAGATGTACATACAACTCTCTATTTATAATGTGTTTGTTTGTAATTGTATGTCCAAAGTGATAACAATGTAATAAACATTTAAATAAACATATAAACCTAAAATTGTTTGTCAATCAATGTATTTTTTAAAATATATTTTATTGTCACAGTTGTGATTAATGACATTGTTTGATGTCAAACTCTACATTCAGACCAAATTTAAATGTTAAGCTCTGTTACCTGCCAGTGTACGTGCTACACCTGTGAGAGTTGGGTGTTTAGGAATTTTACATGTAAAATAAAATATTGCTTGGTTTTAGTTAAATACATTTGTAATGTCATGTTTATGCTCATGTAAGCAGCATAATACAACACTTAAAAAAAACATTTGGCTTGACAGTTTAATCCAAATCCTTCACAATACTGTTGAATTCTGAATGTTCTGC
Source organism: Dicentrarchus labrax (assembly GCF_905237075.1). NCBI lineage: Eukaryota > Metazoa > Chordata > Actinopteri > Moronidae > Dicentrarchus > Dicentrarchus labrax. The sequence goes on along the minus strand of NW_026136720.1, from coordinate 19,428,218 downwards.
AATGTGTGGTTCATATAGTTGCTGTAACAGCAATGACAATTATTTTTTTAAATTAATTTTTACATTTCTATTTGTTTAATCATAAATGTATGTTTTTTTTATTTGTCTTGTGTATGTTTGTATATTTATATACAGTTATGCATGGTTCAGGTTTCTTGAAAAACCAATAAAGTAAGTGTTTATTGAAAAAAGAAAACAATGATAGTTGATGTATATGAGGACAGGAAAAATGCATGTACAACTATGCACGAGTTAAAGGTGCCATACCTTAAAATACCCACTGTAAATAATAATGATTATCATTCAATTATTACAACTGCAGCAATCTTTTTTTATTTATTTTTTTATATTTAAGAGAAGGTTTCAGTTTAACCTCCTTTTTACCCTCACATCATCATATAAAATGCTAAGATAAAACTCATGGATAGACAGCCCCAACATGGTCTCATCCACTGATGAACACCATGAAGTGAAGCTGTTACTGTAGACTTCACAACCAAATACAGAACAAAGGCCTCAGTTTTTTCAGCTCCCTGTTTTGACTAATGTCAGTAATTGTCTTGGACGATAACGAGTTAGCTTTAAGTTTGCTGTTGCCTCTCAGGGCTTCCTTTGATTCCCTGTCAGCCTATTAGATGACATTTTCTTCTGATTGCCTCTCCATGTGGCGTGTTTACTGACTGAAAGTTAGCACGGTGCTCGACAACTTCAACAGCTTCACTTGTGCATTGCTTTGATGTGCCATAGACACTGTGAGGCGGGCAAGTCAACTTGTTTTTTTAACGCAACACTTTTGACAGCACTTAGTCAACAGCCCCTCTGAAAGGGCTGGTCTCTGTTCATCTTTAACATGTAATGACGACGCTGTCGTCCATGTGTCCAATCTCTTAGTATCAATATTTCCACGAACAAAGATTTGAATGTCACTGACTGTAATTAATTACTAGTTTGGGAATTAGTGATTGATTTATTACTGCCTTGTGCTCTCAAATTAACATAAAACAATAGTGTTTCACATTTCTCCACATGTTAGTGTGTCAAAGGTAACACACTGTGGCTCATTGAGAAAGTCAGGCCTCAGACATGGACACAAACTCCATCCACAGAGGAAGACCATGAGTTAAAAACTTAGTAAGTGGACCTTTAGTCAAGCCAAACAAAAGTTAACAACATAATTTACATAACAATGGTTCAGTTATGATCATTTGTATGCCTTAATTATTGTTCATTTTATTTTGCACATAAATGTTACTTTAAAAAATATATAAATACATGTAATAAGTGATTTTGTTGTTGTTTTGTACTTTATTTACCTGAAAATGTGTTGCTATTTATATTATAGTGGTGTCTTCATACCTCATGTAGGATGATGTTTGGCTTCATACAGAAATTAAAACTAACTGACTAACAAACTATTAATTTGAAGGTATGAATTACATAATTAAAGAGCAAATTAGTAACTGCATTTATTTACATACTGAATTCTTGATATCATACAACTTTGACAGATTTGTGTGTGTGTGTGTGTGTGTGTGTGTGTGTGTGTGTGTGTGTGTATACATAAGAGGGCGAGAGAGCTTGCTTACATACAGTATTCAGCTGACACACTTGTGGGGTATGTGTCTCCATTGTGTTAGGTGACTAAAAGCAGAACACAGAGGGGAACCTGAAGTCAAGCGACCAGGCCTCGGCCGACTCAGCTGTTCTGTGATCAGCATATTAAGGGCGGCCATTCAGAGATCTGCTGGGAAGGGGGAGTGTTATTAAGTCAACAACAAAAAAAACCCCCAACGCACACCCACACCCACAGTACAGCTCACAGTCTCCTGAGCGGTGACTCAGGCCGGCATGTTGGGTGTTGTTGGAGGTTTCCTGACCTTTTGGTGCAGGCAGAAGAACGAGGATGGACAGTGTGAACGGTGAAAAGTGAAACACAGATCCTGAGCAGTCATGAGTATCAGACATGTTACCAGGAGACCATGTACCTGTGGACAGGACAGAGGAACAGAGCAACCCGACTAAAGGCAAGTACTCTGACCTGAAATAAGCAAATTTTTTCTAATACATACACAATGCTGCTCAGCCCACTTGTTTTTAAGCTTCACCCGATAAACAAATTCATTATGTGTAAAATTTACAATTTTTATCCCAACAATATTGAAAAGTTTCTGTGTTTCCCCAAGAAACTTCACACCGGGCACTGTGTTAGATCCCCTGACACTCAATAAAAACATCCTGTGACATGGATTTCCCACTGAAACACCTTGTTTAATGATCACATTATGTAATGTTATTATGTAATTTTGAATATATTCCAAAAGAATCAACCAAAAAATTCAAGCAAATTGTTTTCAGAAATCCTGAATTTACAGATGTTTTATGTCGGTGTGGTTAGTGGGAAATCTGTCATATCTTTTGATAGCTTCTCAGCTAATATGACTTTCTTTTGATGTGTCTCAAGGTAGCGTGTCTTTAAAATCAGCAGAGGAAATCCTTTCAGCATGTGACCCTGTGAACAGAGGAAATACCATCCCCACTGACCTCATCAGCAGTAAGTGGAAACCGTGAGACCTGAACAGCGAACAATACAGTGACCATAATTAAATGTTGTGACTCTTGATGAGGGGTTTGACTGAAAAACCAGATTGGCAGAGTTAGTGAGAAAGGATACCATACAGTAAGCTGAGGTAGGACAGTGAATGCATCATCTGTGCCACTCTGCATGTGCATTTATCATAGTCCACTTTGAAATCAAGTATTTAACTCTGTCCTGCTGTAAACTTTCAGGTAATAACAGTGAGAAATAAACTGCCAACTCCCCAATAAAGGTTTTGACATAGGGTCCGTCTAGGGAACAGGGGTTCCCAACCTTGGGTTCGCCAAAGCTTTGCAGGGGGTCGCAAGGCCTTCTTGATTTTAAGGGGTGTAAAAATCCTTTCAATTGTTATTTATTTAAGACTATTTAAGACCTGAAAACAAACTATATTCATCCTGCATTAGAAATGTATGCAGTTAAAACAATCTATCAGAGAGGAGAAAGCACTGAATATGTCAAAATAAGAACTCTATTAAGGATGTATGGTTGTTAAAAAAACACATAATACAGACAGAAGATTGTATAAAAAGTTACTAAAAATGTCAGAAAATATTATAGAATATAGTATTATAGAATAAATATTTCCTGCAAATATGCAATATATATTAAATATATTAAAAATGCTAAAAATTAATTTAATTAATTAAAAAATTACTTTAATTAAATTTTTTGCTTGTTTTACGCAAACATTCTGCAGTTATTGCATTCATACTTGGGTTCATTATATAGTTTCAGCCATCAGTTGTTCTGTATATGTTGAATATATTATGAAATATCAATAAAATATGTCAATGAGTTAGGGGTCGTCAGTTTACTTTAAGACAGAAAAAGGGTCCCCTAAAAAAAAGGTTGGGACCCACTGCTCTACAAGACAGGGCCACAAAATTAACTAATAATGTGGAACCCCTTTACTTTACATTGTACTTTATTGGATTTTAAGGACCCTACCAAATGATGTTTAAGCAAATTACAAAATAATCTAACTAAAAAAGAGTAAAAAATAACCCAAACAAGCCAATACTATCGTCACTGTATGTCTGTCTTTATCTTGCCCAGCTCAGCCTCTGCCCGCTGCAGCCCAGCCAGCAGAGGCCTCACAGGAGGCAGCAGGGTTTAAGAAGAAGCATCACTGTGACCTCCAGAAGCCCACCTGCCCACAATGTGGCCTTGCAGTCCCAGACCACAGACGGCCTCCTCTCTCCCCGGGCCTCAGCCGACTGCAGGGCTCGAGCATGTCGGGCATGTCGGTGCACAGCAACAGCAGCAGGAGGAGCAGGAGGAGCAGGGGCAACATGGCTGGATCGCACCAACCTACTGCTACACCTGCTGGTAGGCACAATAATGCGGCTCACCTCCACACACTGTTTAATTCAAAACATTGGTAATTTAAAAAAATTCAATAAAAATATACTTACAATAAGCAAGCATTAAAAACATGTACATTAAAATGTTCTGTTTCCACCAAAGACAATCTCTCTTTTTACACAAATGGAAGTTTCCCTTAAAGACTTTCAAACTGCTGCACTTTCTTCCAGTTCTATCAAAGCGTGCAGAGGGCCACTCCTTGTTTATCATTGTGTTCATGTTGTTACCTCTATGAAGTTATGCATTACATCAATACAGTGGCCACACGTAATTCTCCCTTTTTCATCTACACGCATATATAGATATTAGCATAAGTTATGTGTGGGGAGTGTATAATTGGAGCGTCTAAGCAGGAAAACGCTGAACCCCACTCCCCAGGGAATTCTGCCATCTCCTTTTCATTTACTTCCTTGAGTAAACAGGATAAAACAGCTTGATTTGCATGAGCTCACTCGCTATCTGGTCCTTGTGAGGATGAAAAACGGTAGCTGAGTAATAACACAACGGCTAGGATCGCGAGATGCACTACAACCCACCGGTGGGGTTAATGTATGCAATTTCATCTGCACCTAATTTGAGTAGGAGAGCAATTATGTTGTGACAGCTTATTCCTAGTTGTTGTTCATCACTGGCAGCCTCTGCGGCCTTTTTTATTGTCCCCCGAGGACTGAACGAAGCTCTGTGATTAAGTAAACACAATCACACTTGATCACTGCTGCAGAGTAGTTTCTCTTTTAAGTTCTACTTGGCACAACAAACAAGCATGCAAGAGATTAATTTAGGGGTTAATAGAATCACTAATACCCGTATCCGACGATGTCTGACAGGCTTTTAGAACATACAACAGCTTCTTTGTGACCTCAGATATGATATTTGTTGCTAAATCACTGAATTTTTTCCTCACTGATACCCACAGACTCCTGTTTACAGCTGTTGCTGGCGTGCCTGTCGTGCCAGGGGTCGGTGCTGCTCCTGGGTCTGTTGGAGGCCTGTTCCTCGTGCCTCCACACACTCTGCTCCTCCTGCTGCCACGCCTGCGCGCGCTGCTGTTCGGCCATCCAGGAGGCGCCCGTGGAGGAGCTCAACTGCAACGCCCACTGCCACTCTGTGCTATTCGAGACTTGCTGTGAGCCGACCGAATGTCTCGAGTTTTGTCTGGAGTGCTGTGACATCTGTCATCGCAGCTAGGGGGCAACTGGACCGCCAGGCCTCTGGACTTAATATATGAGACATGTAAAGAGACTGCAACAGACATTAAAAGCAATGTGGGATTCATTAGTACTACAATGACATCTCATTTCTTGTGACTAAACATGATCTTATTGAACTTGTTGTGACCCACAGAGTTGTGAACACACAAACAGCTGAGAAACTTTACAATTCTTTGTGGTCACCAATGTGTCTACTAAATATTCTGTCAACAAATGCTGCTAAAATAATACATTTTATTGAGTTCAACCCACATGATCACTTACCGAAGAGCGAAGACTTTAGTCCTTCGCATTCTTCTTCAGTAAAAGGCCTTCATGAGCTGAAGCACTTTTAAATTAATAGTTCAAAATTTTGAGAAATTCCCATATTTGTTTTTTCTATCCAAGAAGTAGAGGTACTGGCTGTCATTTAACGAAGGAGCAGGAGCCAGGAGGCCATTAGCTAAGCTTAGAATAAAGCCTGGAAGAAAGCCAACTATCAATATTTTTAATATCACAAATTGTGTTTGTCAAGTGTTTTCAGTGGGACTAAATATTGTTGTAAATATTTGTTGACGAACATCTGCCCAGCACTGTCTCATTGCCTGGCAACCTCACCAGGAACTGTGTGGTGTTACTCAACGTAAAATAATAATTTTTACACATTTGTGTGAATTAATTAAACATATGAGATACAGTGTGTTAACAGGCCTTTTCACAGCAGCCATTTTGGAAGAGGAGGGTTACCAGTGATACTATTTAAGGTTCTGTCTCATTCAGATTAAACAGGGAGCTGCTATTGTGCATGTTGGCTCTGAAAGGTTCTGCTACACTAAATGGAAGAGAAACTTAATTAGTATAATTGGTAACACCTGTTTGCACAACTATTTCATGTCAAAATGGCTGCTGTGAAAAAGGTCTGGTAGTGAGCTTCAGAGGTGCTGGTAGGCAAATGTTTGACAAAGTCAGGCTAGCAATTTCCCCACACTTTCAGCCTTTATGCTAAGCTAAGCTAATTGCTTCCCGGAGCCATACTCAAAGGAATAGTTTGATATTTTGGAAAATACACTTTTTACTTTTTTTGAGATGAGATGGTCGATACGCTCTCATATTCTTGCATATATTTGCAGCTGGGTGCAGCTTGTTTCCGTTCGTACCGTTGGGGACCAGGGGACGGTTGGGCTAACTTGCCGTTTTCAGCGTGTAGGTTGCTAGCTCAAAGGGTTGATGTTGTTCCACGTAGCCAAGGAGTATTTTGAAATTGGTTACACGCAGATAGTGGAACGGGAGAACGCTGCGTGAAATACACAGCAAACGGCAGGCCGCACAATCTACACCTGACTAGTCAACCACTCTCAAATCTACAGCCAAGAGACAATTAGCTTACCTTAGCTTAGGCTGGAAAACAACGACGCTGGCTCGGTCCAAAAGTAGAAAATCTGCCTACCAGCACCTCTAAAACTCACTGATCAACACTGTATCTTATTATTGAATTAATACAAGAACCAAAGTGTAAAAACAAGCTGTGTCGTCCCCCCCCATTTCCAGTCAGCATGCTAAGCTAATCTCACTGGCTCTTCGCTAATTTAACGCACAGATACGAGAGTGGTGTCAAAACTCTTTTTAGTTTTTAGTTTTATTTCCCAAAAATGTCAAACTGTTCCTATTCTGTGCAGAGGAAGGAACAGATGTATTATTTATCTCCTGGTTGATTTTTTGGGAAAATAGATTCAAGGACCTTTTTAAATATTAAAAGAAATTTGTCAAGGTCATTTGTTCTGCTTGTTAAATTGCTGTGGATATCCAAGGTGAATAAAATCCATTGTGGGACTTATTAATACTCGAGTGCTGTTGTTTTTGATCACATTGCTGCACAACTAAATGGTATTTGTCTTGTATGAACAAGCACAGGAACTCGCTGCACTGCTGCATGTACAAGCTACAGTGCATTCAAGACTCAGCTTTACACAGACAGAAATGCCTTTTGTTTGTACATTAAGTTGCATTTAATACATATGACCCAGCAAGACCCTGAACGAGAGGGGTCTACCTCTTTGCTCGGTTTTCTATGGGTTCTCATGTTCTAAGATTGCAGGTTTGACTTCTCCTTGCACAGCTCTTTGCAGCTGAGGAACGGGGCGACAAAAAACTTGTCAGCTCTCTCTTGAATTCCTTTTCATATTTGTCATATGAAGCACTTAGAACATAAAAGGATGCTTATTCTCTCCAGATCTTGGGAGATCGAAGCCGGCTTCCTTTAAAGCCATCGTTTGAGATGACAGCTGAGAGGCAGAGTAAACAGCCAAAAATAAAACAAAGCGGTGATAAAGACAACGCTGTCAATCTGTCCGGGCGAGCCAAGAGGAGCTCATTTTAAATCACGTTAGAGCCTGTAAATCGAATTTAAGTATCTCTTGCCTGCAACACATTTGGATTCGGCTGGTGACAAGAAACAGCGGTGACGTCTAATTTAGAGCATGGCGAGCGTACAACAACAAATAAACACTCAGGCTTGTTCCACTTGTCCCCCTCAATTTGTTCTAGCCCTCACCCACAGCTGATTGTCAGAGGGAATGCAGAACTGACATGTTACAGCCACACGGTAATACATCTGGTTCAGGTGGACGTATAGATTTGCCTTGGATTTGAAATCTCCACTTAAAAGAAATAATTTTGATGAAATTTACGCCGGCTAGGTGACAGTACCATCACTTTACATCTTATGGTGCTAAAAACAAAAACAATAAACCGGCTTTTGGTTTTATTAGATGTAGGAAACTGAGAAAGGTCTGTTTTGTAATTTTCTATCTATGAATCGACCGGACGACAAGCAATTGGCAGCTTTTTTGTTGATAGATTAATCATTTAAGTCATTTCTCAAGTAAAAATGCCAAACATTTTCTTGTTACAGCTTCTCAATAGTGAGGATGTGCTGCTTTTCTTTATTTTAAATTGAATATCTTTGTGGTTTTGTTTGGACGAAACAAGCAATTTCAAGACATCACACTGGACTCTGGGAAATTGCATCGGGCATTTCTTCTGACACTTGATAGACAATTATTTGATAAATGTAGACAATAACCGCAGACAAATCCATAATGTATAATAATCTTTAGTTGCATCTCTTAAACCTTTGTGTTTGTTTTTTATAGTAAAATAATATGAATCACAAAGAAGTACATGTACAAAGAAGGGGTAATGGAAAATGTAGTTACAGCTGGTGAAAACTAATTACAAGAAATAATTTTACACTCCAAAATAAATGTGTTCTTTTTAGGTGTGTGTTTATGAAGCCGGTTTTTAAATGTAAACTATAACCTCTCTGAGGCTGAGCAACTCGTCTGTCCATCTAATCTACATACCATCTCTACTGATCTGCATGGTTACTAATCCTGTTGGTAGTACTAGTTACTTGAATTTGTCGGCGTAGATGAGACACGTTTAACTCCAAAATATAAACAACTATCCACCTCTCTGGAAAACTTCTGTCCTTAAGTTCAACCTTTCTTTTGGGTTGACAAAGATAAGCTAGTGTCAAGAGCGCTGTGGAAAATTAGTGGTCAAACCTCAAATGTTGACAACTTGAGCAGGTAGGAGCAATTTTCTAATGATTAAATGTAAAAAAAAAAAAAAAAAAAAAGAAAACGAAAAAGAGAGACAATTTCTATCCTGTGAATTTGCAGTCTTTCTAGGAAATTAAGTCTGTACTGTAAAATAAAAGATAAGATTATGAAACCGTCATTAGTGCATAAATTGAGACCCCTGATTTAGACCTTTTAGACCGTGCTGGGAAATACAATTCTGATACATAAAGTTTACATAGATGTATAAAGTTAGTTAAAGGAGTAAGTTTGGGTCTGGTAAACATTTTCTGAGAGCATTCTTATTGGTATGGCTTCAAAAATGTTTTATGTCATTTCATGTCATGCTTTCATTTGGGCGACGGTCAAAGTTTGAGAGACGCATTCGTACATTTGTATCATTCTAGTGAGATTTATTAATAAAATGGCCCGTTCCAGTTGACAACCTCATCACGCGGCAGAGGCGTAGGGTTGAAAACCGACACTTTGCTTTTTCTTAACAGTTGTTGGACTGGCAGTCGGAGAAAACAAGACTGGGCATCACAGATGGAGGATGACCCAGTGGGGAGGGGCTTGTTTTAAACCTCAGTTGCTTTTCAAAAACAACCCTTTCAACACTTTTTTTATTCAGAATCTGTCTATTTGTATTCTCGCCTGCCTCCAAAGCTTTATGACAATGGTTGTAACCTCCTCAGTCAAAACAAGGTTTACGTGTAGTGTATGAAGTGCTGTCTATTGAAAAAAGGGGAAATAATAACACCTAATAGTCAGTCTGTCAGATGTGCCCATCTCCTGTAAAGGAAACAAAAATAAATGTAACCAGATTTGAATATCTAACATTTGAGGCTGACGCAGAGAGGACGGATCAAAGGGAAGAGAGACACAGCGGAGGGGGGCAATCATAAACACATTGTCTCATTTTAATAAGTGAGGGGAATGGTTTCTAAACCAGCACATACCATCAAGTTTCATGTGTTTGGGAATTCAAGAGGAGGGGGTAAAGTGAAGTACATCAAAGCATAGCTAATGAGGGACGGGTTAAAAACGGCTGTGCATGAAATATTGATGGAAAGCTGCATTTTTATCTTGAATATAAGATATCTGGAATCTAAAACTAGTGTTGCACACAGTGACTGCAGAAGGAGGGCTGATTCAAGCATCAGAGAGGTCAGTATTAAATATATACTCCTCAATCTGTCTACAACTGAATTTAATAGGAAAACACTGCACAGAGCTGCTTATACTGTCCATCACCTGTTTATAACTATTCAGTCAGATAATCAGATTTAAAGGAGGAAAAGTAAAAAAAAAAAAAAAAAAAGTATAATAGTATAGTATAATATAAAAAGTAATAATTAAATCTGCATGTTACAACATAAGTCGTGTTTTTATGTTGCTTTGAGGAAGGCAAGGATCACTATGGAATTAAGTTATATTAATCTTTAGTATTTATTATATGCTTCAATTCTATGCATGCTATTTATATTTTATTTGAAATATTTTTTCTTTATCAAGTTCACCTCGTTGGATTTGTTTGTTTTCTTCTCTTTTCTGTGTTTTGTCAATATTTGGACGAGGGTGTTATTTGTTGTTTAGAACAGATTAAAAACTAATTAGTCACATGTACAGAATAAGTTAACCTAGGTGGATGTTTATTCGTGTATGTATATATAAATACAACAAAGTCCTATCTACAATCACAAATTAGGTTTAATATATCATTTGGCTTCCTAGAATTTGTTTTTAGCTGTTATGTTACAGCTTGAGATGCTAGAGAATTCCTGTTTACATAGTTTATTGCTTTTGACTGGACAGCGATACAGATACGATTCAGACATTACTGAAGTCGTCACAATTTATCTATTCTAAATTAACAAGAAAAAGCTGCTTAATGGTCCTTTCATTGGGTCATCTGTTTCTCATGGCCACTCAGTATCCACATCAAGACTTAACTCAAGTTGAGGGTATTTCTACGGTTTTATTTACAACTTTAGAATCTTCTGTAATGTACAGGCGTCATAAATGCTTTCCTATATGTATTCTGTTACAGTATTCATGAATAATGAAAAAAATAAAAACACCAAACAAGTGTGTTTCACTTTTGATGCACTAAAAACAAGCCAACCAAAAGCTGTAATGACAGTTGTACAAATGTGGTCACCCTGTTTCATTAGCCAGAGAGGATTCTGGCTCGTCTTATTCAAGTATATCATGTTCATTACAAAAAAGAATAAATAAAAGAATTATAACCACAATACTCTAATGAGTCTAACAAAGTAAGACCAAGACAGATATTGCACCATTTGATGGCACGTACCAAATTGAATATCTTGGCAACATTAATGATGATGCATACCGTACATCAAATACTTAGAAATTCAAAATGTAACAACACCAATATTCACAAATAAAAATCCAAACCACAATTCTGTATATATATTTATATATATATTGTGCTAATAAAAACAAATCAATTACAAATGGAACAGAATTGGTAAGGAGGAACAAATACTTTCGAGGTTCTCGCTAACTGTACCCAACATATATATGACTCATGCCCTTTGCTCCTGAGTGGTTAAGTGCAATGTGCATTATGTTCTTGGTGTTAAATGACTAGGCAGTGGCTTTGGCCTTAGTGTTTATGCAAGTTTTTTTAATGGATGAAATCTGTTTGACTACAAGCAGCTGTGGTGTGTGTTCAGATCATATTGTTCTTCTTTAGTACCTCCAGGTACTGCTGCGTGGCCCTGCTGACGGGGTCCAGCTCCACCCTCGAGGCAGAGCCCACTGGTGACATACGGGCTGAAGCGACGTCCAGCTCTGCTGCGCCTGAGGGCCGAAGAGACGACACAGTCACCGTCACTGAGCAGCAGCTACGAGTCAGATACCACTACCATCGAATTAAAGACTTTTCAAGACAGCTAAGATTTGTTTCCAGTTTCAGTGCACTTACCGTGGTTTAATTCCTTTGATATGTTTCTATCCAACTCACTCTGCATCTGGAGAGAGAAAAAGGGAAAGTTGTAGTAAGAGTTGAGTTCTGGGAGTTTTGGTAACCCTAAAATAAACTGAAGAAACATGGCCTTAATAATAAATATTTATACATTTAAAAAAACAAAGACACAGGGATGATATTTCACCACCAAACACAATACTATGGCAATGGCCACACATATTAATCACAAATGCTTGAATAGTGGAAAAACACACTGCAATCAAATCTGGACTATTATGTGAAACACAGCAGGACATGCCAACCATGCAAGCTCTGCTTTAATGTAGAGTTTCTGCAGGCTATTTGATGTTGCCTTTTAAATCCAGTAGCAAAAAGCTGAGTTAATATGTTCAACAGATTTCTCCACAAATTATTTAAACTAATGATAAAAATGATTTTTGGTGAATATCTGAATTAATCTTACATTGAAACCATAAAGGTTTGCATGAAACATAATAAGGAAAATGGTATTTCTCAGAAACTGTAATTATTCCTGAAATGTGTGTGTTGAGCTGTATAGGTACATTTAGATGTGCCTGTACACACACATGCATTACATACATATGTATTTGTAGTATATTACATAAATACAGAGACATGGACATTTCTGAATGGTACAGCTACTTATTATCTTACTATATAGCATCACATTGTTTATCATACATTAGTGTAAATAAATGAAAACTTCAATTAATTCCTAACCCTAATTCCTCTGTTTTAAGTCCTAAAATGAAAAGAAAGAACTGTCTTTAATGTAGTTAAATGGAGCTTTTTTCTCTTTCACAATGACACTGTTGTAGCTATCATATTTATTATAACTGGTGGCGTTATACTTATAATTGTAAAAATCAGCTATAGGACAGACAAATTATCAAAATAGAAATTAAAAAGAGCCACATCATCAGTACTTTACCAGTCAACTTCAGAGCATGAAGAAAATCAACTCAAAGCAGAGAATCAAGGAGGAAAGTTTGAGCATTCAGCTGGTACAGTCAGTTGGATATCTAACTACACGATGCAAAACCCAGGGTTCCTGCACATTTCACCAGTCAGATTCTCTGTTATTCTTGACTTTTTGTTAACATATTTTGCAATTCAGTTTTTGCCATTAAACCTTAAAGTTATGACAACATTTTGTTATGTCAGTTTTGACAATTTGTTATTTCAGTTCTAATCGTAAAGGTGTGAATCTCTCGAGAAGGTAATTCCTGAACGATGAACCAGGAAAAAGCTCTACAATGAAGTGCTCCACTGTAATAGAAAACACAGTTGTAGCTTCACTTTCCTTTCCAATTCGAGAAGATAACAGCTACAATTTTCGTTTTGTACTTTGAAAAAGTAATATATTCCTCTGAATGCTGTATTCAATGCCGAAAGCTCAGCAAATATATACATTTTCTCTGCGGTGTAAAAATGTTTTCACTGTGCGAACCCTGAACACCACGGTTTGCATGTGAACAGAGTCAAACAATGAGGCCCATCAGCAGGGTGAACGAAACAGCAGCCAATCAGACACTGAGCTAAATACATCTACACACCTGGTTATGAGTCTGGCTGAAGAGAAGAGAGGTGAGAGACAGACTTTTGAGCTAGAAGCTAAAAGAGTGAGAAATAGAAGACAGGTTAGAAGTAAAGTCCCACTACAATAAAGACCAGAGACAGATAAGAAGCAAAGGTAAAGAAACAATGTGCAGGAGGAAGAAAAGAAGAAGAAAAAAAAAAAACTGGGTGAAGAAATACTCCAGTACTTCAGTTTTGAAGGTGTTCTTGTGGAAGGAGAATTTAGAAATCCATTAGATAAATATTTATGACTGTCTTTCTTTTAAGTATGTTTTTTCACAATCTGAAATATCCCATATAAAATGCAGTTATGTCAGCGTAACAACACACTAACCTGTGTATAAAAAGCAACATCTTCGAACAAAACACCGCCAGTTAAACAATAACAATGCTGACAAACCATGATGCAGTGGAAATGAAAATGGCCCAAAGTAAAGAAACTTAAAGAAAGTTTGTCTGTAATCTCGATGAGTGAATGAGCGTGTCAATTAATGACTGACCTTGGCTAGGTAGTCCTCAACCCTGCTGTTCTGGCCCTCAGTGACTGGGCTGAGGAGGGAAAGTCCCAGGCCTAGGCTCCTGTTGAGGGGCCCCAGTGTGGCCCCGTAGTGTGCTGGTGAAGCCAAAGAGCCCACGTCCAGCGAGGGCCCTGCGAGGCTACCGTTTGGGATGCTGCTGGTGATCAGAGACCTGCTACGCTCGTTGAGCAACTTGGAATTGGCTTCTGAGAGCCGACTGTTGGCCCTGTGGAGAAAACACAGCAAAGAGGTTAATCACTGATACAACACAGGTTTGTCACCATCCGCACAGTCTGTGTCTGATTACACAAATTAAATCTGGCATCAAGAGATTGATCCGAGTATCCCCTCTAGAAAACCTGGCGCTAAACTGTGACAAACAAGCTGGTGTCACCTCTCTAGTTTGGCAGCCAGGGATTTGCGGAGGCGCAGCTCCTCCGTGTAGAGTTGGCGGTATCGTTCTAGCTCTGTGCGTGTGGATTCTCTTTGGTTGAGGCTGTCCTGCTGGGTGTTGCGGGCCCGGCCCAGTTCCTCCTCCATCTCCCGGATCTTGTGCTCCAGCTGGGAGCGCAGGTTGGCCTCATTGGTTGCTTTAATCTGATCCAGTGCTTCTTGGGATGCTGCCTGGGACTGGGAGACAAACAGATGCAAACATAGGTAATTAGGCTTGATGTTTTAATAGACGTGCTTAGCTACCACCGGTTTGCCCAGTTAATGCACGTTCAGGTTCGTTCATATTAACCAATGAAATTAACCAGAATTTTTACCTGCAGGAAGATGTTGACCTGCTCCAGTTTCTGTTGTATCTCCTGGCGGGCCCTATCCTCTGTGTCACGGCGGTACTGCTCCACCTGGCTCTGCTCCACCTGAGCGGCCTCCATTCGACGTCTCAGGTCCAGTACCTCCTCCTCAAGCTGCCTCTTACTCCTCTCCAGGTGGTCATTATTGCGGCTCAAGCTCTTCAGGGAGGCCAGCTGATCCTTAAGATCCCCGTTCACCTTCTCTAGCTGGCTGCGACGGGACGCTTCCTTCTCCAGCTGCACCTGCAGATCGTCCACCTGGTAGCGTACGAAAGGCGGAGGAAATGTTAGAGGCAAAGTTCTAACAGCTGAGCTATATAACCACATCTGTATCAGACAAACCTTATCTTTCATTCGTCCAAAGGCACCCTCGGCCTGGCTGTGTCTGCCGACGTCCATCCGCAGACTGCTCATAGGAGAGGAAAATTCAGCTCCACCTGCGTCCTGATCCCGCAATTTCTTCTTTGCAGTCTTTAATAAACTACGCAACCTTAAACACATACACACAAAAAGTAGAAGTAAACACTGTGTACTTGTGAATATGACAAGATTCAAAACACATCAACACAACACACAAACAACCTCTTATTAAAGACAAACTCAAAATAGATGTTAATCGTCAACAGAATAGAATACAAAGAAACACAAAAGCAGGCACAATTAAACACAAAAACACTAGACACACACAAGGACTTTAATATTATTATATAATTCAAAATTAATTCAGTTCAGTAAAAGTTCAGTAAAAAATAAATAAATAAATAAATAGATACATCCTTACACCAGATACACACATTGGTGCACCACAGCCACATAAGCCAGGAAAGACTGCGCTCTACTGGATCCTAGTTGTGTCTAAGGAAGTACTGCCATAGGAGAGAGGGCGCGAGGAGGAAATTAGGAGTCACCTGTACATTTCTTTTTGAAGCTCTGTGTTTCTCTTAATCTCTTGATCCAGCCGGGTGTCTACAGCCTTCTTCTGCTCCACTATTTTCTTGGCTTTCTTCTTTTCTATATCCATCTGGAACACAGGCAACAGGCCGGTAACTCTTGAGACCCAAACCACGGTATATTATCAGGAGGGATAACTACTTAATTCATCATATATGACATTAGCCTGAACATGAATGCATCACTATGGTCACCTGAGTGCTCAATTCTCCCTTTTCCTTTTCAAGCTCTGCCAGGCGCAGTCCTAATTTAGAGCGGCTCTTCAGCTCCTCCTCCCACAAGGCCTGAGAGTCCTGGGCTGTGTGAGACAGCATGCTTTGCTTCTGGACCTAAGAAAGAGAGAGGAGGTGCCAAGAAATGTAATTATTATATGCAAAGAAGTGAATATTTTATAAAAAGAAGCTCCTATCAGCTTGTCATATTGATCAAATATCAGTCAGTTGAACAGCCAACGGTGAGACACTTAAATATGCTGTAAAAATATTTATATATTGGTTTATATAAAATATGCTGATATTGTGTTCATGGCTAAAACGTGTACTTGGTTCTTATTTTCTACAAAGAACTATTTCCTGCAATAGTTTAGTTTTGGCCTCCTCATTGATATTGTTGTACCAGGGACCAAAATTAACACCCACCAACCACCAACCACAGGTACATTTTAGGTTTGGCAGGAAAAATAAAAATCGGGGTCACCAGCCAGGTGGCTGTCACACTGTCCTCCGTATCGTGACGTCAGTGAATCAAATCGAAGCAGCTTGCCACTATTTGGTCCTTTCTACGCAGACGCAATGTCTGTTGACATTAAAAACATCAGCATTAAATGTTGTTTAGACGTGTGCAACACATTCCCAGTGTTAAGCTACAAGAACGACTCCAAGATACTGGCTAAAAAAGGTCATTATTTTTTGTCAAATAATGCATGATGCAGTTTTATGGCCAGTAAAAAATATTTTTGGCCAGTACATTTTTTCAGTTTACTAGCCATTGGCAGACGATCGAGAAACGTAATTTTGGACCCGGTGTTTACACTGCTCTGCTTCAAGAAACATTCACAATAATTCAAAGCTTCCCTTTTTTTTCAAATAGGACTACCTCTCTGCTTTATGTGTGAATTCATAATTACATGGTCTTCCAATTGCCTTTTTTGGCTGGCTACTGCCCAATCAGACTGGTGTTAGATGAATTACATACACAAAGACTAGAAAACAAGATGAGAGTAAGAAATGGGAGTCTAGGGGTGAAGGTTTTCTTAGTCAGGAAACAAAATATGCCACCAACCTCTCTACTGAGTTGGTCTTCCAAAGTAATCTTACTGCTTTGGAGGTTTGTAACCAAGTCCTCCAAATGACCTCTGACCTACAGAAATAAGAAAAGCATTGTAAAAATAAAAAGATGTCTTTGTTTGGGTTATTGCTGTTTTAGTTTTTTGCTTTATCATTTAAGACAGTTGAGAGGAAACTTTAGATTAAAGGAAGTAACATGCATCATGCAGCTCGAAACAAAAAGGAGTTGAAGACCCCACATACCAAGATAAGGCTTAAGGGAGAGAACACATTTTGAGGTCACCAAGAAAAACCCAAACCAACACAAATTATTCCTGGTCTATCAGCTTGTGGAAAAAGCCCACAAACCATGACAAAAGTGTCATCTTATGATCTTTGTCAATTCCTATTCTTTTTGAGAAATCAGAGGTAAACCCACACAGAGAAACTAAGCCTACATCCACAATACCAACCCCTCCTCCAGGTGAGCAGTCAGATAGCTGGAAAAAGATCGGATATCTTAAAATATAATAATGACGTCACAATGTAAAGTCAGCTATCTGATTTCACAAGAGAAGTATCACAATACTGAGATATCGTATTTCCCCTTTTTAGTCACAAAGAAGTAGCTGTGGCGCCATCGAGGTCCTGTGTAAAATGCGTGCGCAGGTGATTGGATTAGGTTTGCAGCACTCACCATGGCAGCTTCCTGAGCTCCTTTCTGAAGTGCATCAATTTTGTTGGATTGCTGCTTTGCAGTAGCTTCCAGTCTGGCATTCTCTATCTCCAGCCTAATGTGACATTACATTGATAAACCGCATCACACACATTCATATACTATATATTGAAACATATCTACTCATGGCTGAAAATGTGTATGTGTGTGTGTGTGTGTGTGTGTGTGTGTGTGTGTGTGTGTGTGTGTGTGTGTGTGTGTGTGTGCGTGCGTGTGTGTGTATACAGCATTTGTTGGTACATACCGTTGCACTGCTTCCTCCAGCTGTTTGATGGTGGTATCAGTAGCTCCTGAGGTGGACAGCGCCTCCTGGAGTTTCTGAGCAGCAGTGGTGAGTTCCTTTTCCCTTTCATCAAGCATGCTCTTTAGCCTGTTAATACTTTTCTCAGCCTGCACATACTGGTCTTCGCTTTCCTCCAGCTACATGACAGAGACAAAGCATCCACCTCAATGTCAAAACAGTGGACTTAAATCAGTCAGTTCTGATCTAGCACCTAAAAAAATAAGTAAGTATCTCATTACAGTTTCAGCTTAAGTGTTTGCTTCATATTCATTAACCCAGCTGGTATAAGAGATGTGATGAGAATATGCTGCCACAATGTGGCACTGTTCCCTGCCATTACCTTTCCCTTGAGTCTGTCCATGTCTTTGAGGTGTCTAGCCTTTTCCTCCTCCAGGTCATTGCGATAGCGTGTGTTGACCTCCAGAGAAGCTTCGCTCATCGACAGCTTCTTGAGTGAGTCAGCTAGCTCCTGCTGCAACTGCCTGAGACTAGCCTGTGCTCAGACAGAATCCAGAGAAAGCAGGGTTTGGTTAGATATAAAAGGAGATTCTTAACTGGCATGTGGAAGAAAGGCTAAAAGTGGGTCTGGAGGACGAGGTCAGATAATCCTCTTACCCTACAGAGTCCTAATCTTACCTCTCTTTCGCTCTTCTCTTCCTCCAACTTGTAGATCTGATCTCGCAGATCAGCAGCCTTACTGGCGAGCTCCTTATTTCTCTCCTCCATCAGTTGTACTCTCTCTTCGCAGTCAGAGCGCAGCTTGGACAAGATGTCACTGAAACGCTCTTGGGCATCTGTCACAGCACGCTCCTTTGCAACGCCTTTGTTTTGGGCCTCCTCTAGCTGTTGCCGTAGTAACATGCCCTCACTCTGAGCTTGGGCTAGCCGCTCCTGTGTGGCCTCTTGCCTTGCCCCGGCGCGGCTGACCAGCTCCCTCTCGGCATGCAACGTCGTTTCTAGCTCCTTGACGCGTACACTTGCCTGGTCCTTCTCTCGCTGTACGGCCTCCAGCAGTAGGCTTTTCTCCGTCAGCTGCAGTGTGACCCGATGAACTTCATTCTCCATGCTGTTGGCACGAGACTCTGCCTTGGCCAGCTTCTGGGACAGGCTGCTGACTGCTTCACGGTGACTGGCTACTTCACCTGTACAAGTAAATACATTAGGAGTTTCAAAAAAGTTCACAGTTAAGCAAAAAAAGTTATGCAAAACAAAGGTTTGCTTGTATAATTAAATACAAGCCCCTGCAGCCAGTCTGGACCACAGCAGGGGGCAGAATTGGCCAAGAAAAGAGACTTCTCTGTGTCAGTGAAGAGTGATAGCGGTTCTGTGTCGTTACATCCACAATCGTTTGGTTTTAAACACAGGAAAAACACACATACACATAGGGTGCACAACAACGTTCAGGTTTTTAATCATGGAATGTGTCTAATACAAAGTTTGGGCATGGGTGAGTCCATTTATTGGTACGATTACTAACCTGTGAGTTTGTCTTTGAGACGCTGGTGTTCCTCTTTCTCTCGGAGCAGAACTCTCTCTGTATCTGTGTGAGCCGCCAGGCAAAGCTCTGCCTCCTTCACGGCTCCAGCCAGGCGGGTACGAGTGGACTCGACCTCCGTCTCCAGTGTTTCACGGGCCTGCCGCTCATTTTCCAGGCGGGTCGTTGTTATAGCCAACTCGGACTTCAGGGTGGTCACCTGGTTGTTGCAGTTGAAGACAGTTTGGGTCAGGGCTTCACTGTTGAGTTTGAGATCTCGCCGAGCATCTTCTAGTTGTTCCTTGAGGGCGTCATTCTCCTCCAAAATGTGACTCTCTTTAAGACTGCCGTTGGCCTGCAGACGCTCGAAATCTGTTCTCAGGATGGTCAGCTGCTCCTGTAAGGTAGCAGTCTGCTGAAGCAACTCCCTCTCCCTGTCACTGGCCTCAGTGAGCTGAGACAAGGCCTATGAATATCAGGGGGAAAAAAACATGTTGAGTTTTAAACCATAAACCAAATTAAGACATTCTAAAATGATGGACACCACTGTGAGGATTACCTCGTTGCTTCTGCTAATGTTTCTTTTGTTCTCGTCCTCTATCTCTTGCTGCTTACGGAGGTGGCTGCTGAGCAGATTCTCCTGCAGTGTCCGAGCACTGCGCTCCTGAACCAGCAGTCTCTGGGTCTCACTGTGGTCCTCTTCAAGCTGCACGGTTGAAATATAACCCACTAATGTAACCATCATATGTACACCAAACAACAACTGGACGAGCCAGCTACTGATAAAATACATGCAGGCATCTCATCACATCACCATGGATTCCACAAAAATGCTGTATAATGAGTATCCATGCCACAGGAAATACATACTGTATGTGAAATGCTCTAAACAATAAAGCTAAGTTATCTTAATATTGAAACAGTCATATTGATAGTTATTAATAGAAGATTAACCAAATATCAATACAATGAGCAGCATTAACAAAATCATTGTACACTTTGGATAGAAACACATGTGTGGTTTAAGAGGTTGTACCTGTTTCATGTTGTTGACCAGTGTTCGCATCTCCAGCTCCAGATTCCTGAGGGTGAGCTCCACCTTCTGTCTCTCCTGAACTTCTAACTGTTGCTGCTCCTCCGTCCTCCTCAACTTATCTCTGGTGGTGTTGTACATCATGGTGGCGTTGCGGCGATTTTCCTGCTCCTGTTTCAGCTGAAATCTGCACCAAGTTTCAGACAGAAATTTCAAGTCATAAATTAAACATAAACAAGACTCATTTCATCCAGTGTTTCCTCTATGTTGATTTTGGAGTGGCAGCCCGCCGCTGTTAAATTTCTGCCACCACGGCATCAGTTCGGAAGGACCTGCCCCCACTGCTAAAAAAAATCCTAGAGGAAACACTGTGTCATCACTCAAGCAGTAACTCATGGACTATTGCGTTTGTTGGGCCACCTTCAGGCCAGCCAAAAAGATTCATAATACAGGCAGTAAGTAACAAAAATTTAAGAAGAGACCAAGACCATGTAAAGAAACTGCTACAGAGTACTCTAGCTTTCTAGAAAAAGGAGTAGCACTCACTTGAGGTTTGTGACTTCAGTCTGCAATTCCAGCTGATTGCGCTCCAAGCAAGACTTAACATCTTTAACTTCCTCCAGAGAGCTCTTCAACTCTGCCCTCTCCATTTCCAGCTGGCTCACCTTGTCTGACAGGTAACCATGGCGACTCCTTGCCTTCTGAATGGAGCGCTCATATTCGTGGAAAATGTTCTGCAGCTTCACCATGCTTCTTGAGTCTGTGAGATATAATATGGCACAGTACGGGACTCTGTAAGTGACTCTCACCACTTGAAGAGTATATACCAGACCTTGCTTTCAAGGATAGATTGTGTACAAATATTTTTCAAATTAAATGAACAAACTTATTAGGTTACAAAGTCCTAAAAAGCATAAATAATCCCATTCTTATTATTACATAAATTAACATTTGAACCATCTGAATCAGTACCCAATGTGGCCGAGTCCAGCTTCTGAATGAGGAGGGATGCATGACGATAGCCTGAAGTGGGAGAGTCGATGTCATCTGTATCCGATGACTGAGTGAGTTCATCAAAGTCTTCTGCCATCTCCACTTCTTCAGGGTTCTGAATATACAAACAATTCTAAATGAGGTTTTAAAATGATTAAATTTCTCATTCTGTATTTGTGTACTCAAACTTTAGTTGCAAACTAAAGTTGTGTTTTACCTCGTTTTTCTGTTGTCCGCTGGTTGAAAACCTGAGTCCAACGAATGCAAAGAAGAAAAACAGGGGTTACAGAAATGAATGCGTTCTAAAGCTATGAGAGCTGCATTGAAGAGTTGAAAGAAGCGTAATGGTATAATGCAGTATACTATTCCAGTTTTGGAAAATCAGTGGTTAGTCATGCAACTATTTTTGGAGAGAAATAATTAAAAGAAGGAAAAAACATCCCAATTATCACCCACCACCAATTTTGTAGGTTGGTTAAGACTGAATGCAAAGTGAATCTCTTTGGTTTATTCATGCAAATTTGACCACTGGACAGTTGTAGAAGTCTCTGTTTATTTTTCACAAACCACCAATGCACAACTTCAGTAATTTATGTTCTTCCTGTTTTACTCCCTTTTCTCTTCCCTCTGTGTTTTCATTAAAGGCATACTATGCAGTTTTCCGGTTTTGTCAAACAGCTACCCCTAGAGTCGCTACGGAGTACTTGTATTTAACTTTAACTGTTGTAAATATCACTCACCAGAGCCGTCTCTATATACGGCTCTGCGTCTCTGCACTCACGGCCTGATTTCCCCCCCGTATACCAGTACATGTTCAGTCGGATGGAAGCGTCTGACATCAAACAGGCAAAGATAGACTCCGAAGATGTCTACTGACCAGGTAACGTCTGAGTGAATGGCTGCTAGTGTCGTCCATTGAGGTCGCGCCGTAAAGCAATTTGTGATTCTTGCGAGATTTGGCGGGACGCCACCTTTCCGACTTGCATTGCTGGTTCTGCCAACGGCGTCCCTCTCCTGCTTTGCTATCGGGATGATTCGCTATACTACGAGTTTGTTTACCATTGAAATTACTTCGAAGCTGTTATATTAAGGTAAAAATCTTGCATAGTGTGCCTTTAAGTGAAGTACTACACGTTTTAGATAAGCATGAATTTTTCACAATTTGATAAATTTTTCACTTGCACAGACCTTCATTTGCTCTTCCTAAAGTGAATCTGTGACTGTTCGCATCCACTTGCTTCTTTCCATTATACTTTGTACACAATACTGCTGCCTGTACAAATCACTTGCATTCAGTCTAAACACACCTTACGGGTTAGTGACAGAGAGGTGAAAAAAGTGGCATACTGCATATATACCTTCCTTCATCGTCCGACACTTCACTTAAAGTGCTATCATCAAACACTGAGAGAGGATCTCCATTAGCATGGGTGTTGGTCTGAGGGGCTCTCCTGCGCTGGGCCCCTCTGACCAGCTCAAGCTGTAAGGTATCCTCTACAGCTTGCCCCTCCTGTTTGTTGCTACTGTAGGTCTGCTGGATTGGCAGAAGCAATTGTACTGGTGCCCCGTTGGTGCTATGGAGAGCAATAAACCTGATAGTCAATGAGCTGTGACATCTACACTTTGGGGCTCTTGGAGGTGTTGATGAAGAAAGACCCCTTAAAAGTAAATTTAGACTGGGGTCTTTCTGATAAAATCTGAAAAATACATTTAGCTAAAGAGTATTTATCAAAAAGAACATTATAAAATGATTGAGAAGACAACCGGCACACATTCAAAAGCAAAAATATTAATTTCTTGTATCTGACTGCTGAATTCAGAGGAGGCTTGTGGATCTGTTCTGAAATAGTAACAATCGTTAACATTTTGCTAATGATAACTGCCAGGACCTTAAAAATGAACAAAAACAAAATAAGGCATACCTCTTAGTGGCCACAGGCTGCTCTTCCTGGTGAATTGCTCCAGCCTGACTTGACAGGCATCCTAACCTGGTCTCAGGTTTCTCAGTACCCACTTCTTCCAATACCGTTCCACCAGCATCCCAGAAAGTACTAGATTTTTGCACCTCCATTGCCGTCTTTGTCGTCTCTTTGCCAGCCTGAAAAGACAAGAGTAAATATTTGGTAACTGGACTTCAGAAACTATTCCTGACTGAAACAGGTTGGAGCCAGCCTTTTAAGATGCATTTTGGAGCAGGGACTTGTACACTTTGTCATACATAATTTAGTGTCACCCCTCCCTTTGGAGACCTAACACCTTAGTGTGCTTACTCTATTTGACATGGTATTTTCAGTTAATCACAAGGATGCACAATCCGATGCATTGCAATACTTGCTGTGACACCTGAACTGGGGAAAATATTATCAATTCTGCATTCTGATGGACCCCAACCCTTGTACACTCATTTATTTAAGTATCCGGCCATATTGTACATATTCTCTCTTTTTATATATGTTTATATTGTCTCCATTTTTAGCTTTATTTATATTTTTCTATGTTTAATTGTAGAAGCGTATAGAACATGTATGCTTCTTTCTATGCTTTCTTCCAAACACTCAAAGGCTGGCCAAAAATAAATCATAGTCATCCTGTGAGGATCATCCTTCCCAAGAAATACCTGCATGTATAAACGCAAACTTAAGCACAGCATGCATTAAAAAAAGAAAAAAAACCCCAAAACATTATATCATAACATAACAGCACTTCTTTTTAGGGAAAAGAAGGCTATTAATTGAACAATCTTTAAACCACATCATCTAGAAAGAGAGTTTATACAACAGAACCTATTCAATGTAAATATACATGCAAAGTGCATGCATGATGAAGGACAAGTCAGTACTTAAAAACACACAAGACTGAATTTTGTTTGGTGTTCTTGATGGTACTATATGGTATATATATATATATATATTTTAACTACAGTATATTAACTGTAAGTCAGCACCAAAGGTGTATGGTTGCAGTGCAAATTACCTACGGCAAATTCAATTATACATATTTCCAGTTAGTT
Source organism: Dicentrarchus labrax (assembly GCF_905237075.1). Classification (NCBI taxonomy): domain Eukaryota; kingdom Metazoa; phylum Chordata; class Actinopteri; family Moronidae; genus Dicentrarchus; species Dicentrarchus labrax. Next base: position 19,403,868 of record NW_026136720.1, on the reverse strand, counting down.
AAACATTTTTAAAAATAAACGTAAGAGAAACATGCAGAACAACTCTTCTACTTGAAACCAAACAAAGAAAATAAAAATGAAGACATGGAGAATGAACACCTAACAGAAAGAAATGAGATGATGGCCAGTTTGGGCCCTTTGAAACAGCTGATTAAAAGAAATGAAATTAGGCACATGGGTGAAATTAAGAGAAAGAGAGGCGATCTAGGCGACTATGGAAGGCACGGCATTCCTCTACCTCTTTCTGGAGTTGGGCCTTTTCTTTCTCCAAATCCAGGAAGACAACCTTCAGCATCCCTACCTCAAGTTTAAACCTTTCCATGTCCTCTTCCAGCTCTTCATCAGAAACACCTGGGACAGATGCTGAACGTCTGCTTAGTGAGGGGGGACGAGACTCGTTGAATTCCTCAGGATCATCTTCTGAACTCGCATTGATCTTCTCTGCTTCATCTAGATTATCGGTGGTGTCCTTCCCGGTAAGGTTCAGATTTGGTTTCTGGAATGGCCCAAGTTTGGCCATATCTTCTAAGAACAAGTCGACAACAGACACTGGTATGGTACGGTCATCAGCAGAAGCTGTAGTAACATGATCTATGCTGCTGTGTCTCTGTGCAGTGGTCAGTTGTGGTGAAGGAGACGTGCACTCCTCATCAGAGAGCAGAGCTAGCTCTCGGCACACACTGCCCTCACTAGCTGGACGTTCAAAGACCTGCGTCCTGTCCTCACATACAGACTTGTCAGTTGATTCAGTCACAGAATCTTCCAGCCCAGACTCCCTCTGTTCAGGTATGGTGAGAAGGACAGTACTCCTCGCTCTGGCCATGGGGCGCACGATGACTTCCCCTTCTTCTTCTTCATCACTTGACTCTTCAGATTCAGCCACGGGCTGTTCTTCTTCTGTGGTGACTTCTGTAGGAAATCTTGATTTAAGCAGTTCTCCGAATTTCTCTTTTAGTTCACCAGCAACATTCTTGAAGGAGGATTTTACCTCCTTTTTCTCCACCTCTACCCAGAGCTTCTCGTAACGTCTCTCCCATGGGATGCCATCACCTGGGTCACCTCTTTCTTCAGGACTGAGTTGTTCCTCTCTAAAGTCATTCTCCTTTTCTCCACCATCAGAGGCCACATGGCCAGACGGGCATGGGTTATTAAGATCTAACTCACATGTATCTACTGCATCATCTTTCTCCTTTGATGGCATGGGTGGACAAGGAACAACACAAAACAGACAAGACAAAAAATGCAAAAACCAAGTTTGGATACACAATATTAAAATAAACATTGAGGCATTTCAACATTACATACACCCAAATAAAATTTTAATTACAGAAAAGACTGAAAGAAGAAAATTACAACCATGTTATTTGAGATGGGCCAACCTAGTTACTTAAAACTAGCCAAAACTACAAAAATACTGAATATTCACGTTTCACTTGTCAGGGGTCAAAAGGAAGACAAAGGCTTTGAGGATCCCCAAAGCCTTGGCAAGCAATGCCACATAGTAGGTCATGTAATTACATTTAGATAGCTTGTTTTTAAATATACTCTATATTATACCAATATATATGATTTGATGATGTATTTTAATTTCCCTATGACTGGGAAAGCATGAGTGATAATGTGTCTGGGACAAAAATGACTGAGAAATTAAAAGTAAGTTAGGATTGTGGTATTTACTGAGTATTTCTCACCTTTTGCTGCTGCTCATCAGACTCCACATTACTTTTACTGTCTCCTCCCATCAGTGAGAGCTCAGGGGAACCTAAGGACACAGAACGTTTGTATGTAGAGCACAGAGCATGTACACAAAATGTCTGCCTCAATTCTTTAAAAAAATAAATAATAATAGAAAAAAACAAAACAAAAAAACAGTGAGCCTTACCTGGTCTAACCACTGCTTGAAGCTTAGCTGTGGTTTGCTGCTCAATTTTGGCTGTTTTGGAAGATGACGTCAAATTGTCTGGCTCCCAATCTGATTCTGAATGAGACACAGTCAAATAAAGCTGTACTCATTTCCTTTGTTTAATGGTATGTACATATGTAAAAAAAAAAAATAATAATAATAAATATATATATATGGGTTTAATGTGTCTTACCATCTTCACTCTCCGGTTTCTGAAACACCAACTTTCTTGCTCGAGGTTGGGGATGGGGCACAGGTTGGGGGGGCGTGCTGGGCGGCTTTTTGTCGGTGCTGATACTCCTCTGAGGTGTCAGAGGTGTTGCTGGGGCAATGTCTTCATCCTGCTGTTTAACAGATGAACTAGAGCATTCTGGGAACTCCTCAAGCCCAGGAGAGGCCATTCTGCGGCCAGGCAGGGTTCTCTTACTGGTAGTACTGGCCGAGTCCCAGTCTGATGCATCTGAATCAATTAATGCAAAAAGATGTAGGTCAATGAACAAAATATGACATTGATGTTGCTGCTGATAGGAGGTCAGTTGACAATGGGGTAACCACTACACCACTTCACCAGTACAATGGAAAAGATCTGGGATAGGCTTTTATTGGACACTTAAAGGATGATCTACAGCTATGATTTTATAAAGTTCACCATGTCTAATTAGCTTGTTTATGTTTACTGACCTGGTTTTCGAGCTACAAAAAGTGTGATGACAGAATAGAAAGGGTATTAAAGTCAGTGCTGCATGTGAATATACCACTTCAATCAAAAGCTTAAGATAAGACAGTAGCTCCTAAGTATCTGAAAGTGAAGCTTCCACAATCAGAAAATGTACCAGCAGTGGCCCTGCCTCTGCCTTGTGATCATTTATGCAAACTATTGTACATTTTAAAGTTAAAGCATACCAAAATAGACTCATAAATATTAAAACAATATTTGTTTTCCCATCTTACCTTCCAGATCATCACAATCGCCCAGACCAAGCTCTTCCATTAAGTCTGTCAAATAAAAACAAAGAATTAGTTAAATATAAACAATTTTTCTCCTAGAGCAACAGGAAACATGACATTCCAGATTATTCTATTTAACATTACCTGTCTTTCGATCTTTGTCGCCTTCAAGTTTGCTCAAAACACTAACTGGTTCCCATTTTGCCTTCTGGTAGAAAGGGAATACATTGTTATTTGGTTCCAACAGATGACAATCTGTTTTACATTATATGGCATTCAGTTGCTGAACCTACCTCATTCTGTATAGTATCATCTTTATCAACATCTTCACCTCCATTGTCACAATTATTATTGTTTCCAACTACAGGAGACAAGACATGTCTGTCATTTTTGAGACAACACAATTTTATTTATTTTTTTATATTGTAAAAAAAAACACAAAACCATATTTTGATGAAGCTGGATGAGTTTGCCAGAACATTGTAAAAAGCATTCCCATGCAAATGAGCTTATGGTTTATTAGCATGAAGATACATGGTTAGGCATCAGACAAGCACTTTAATTCCCCGTTCTGGTTTTTAAATGGGACACAATTTCATTATCCAAGAATGCTGATAAGTGCTGTATTCACTTATCAGCATTATTTAAGTGGAAATCTGCTGACACCAAGCAAGCTAAGAAGAACTAGTGGCCCTTTAAGTCCCAAATGTGGGGAAATGGGGTTCAAGTTTAGCAGGCAGGATGTAGTGGTGTATGCTGCATGCATGTTCTTATGGTGACGATGAGGTGATGATCAGGCCTCTGGTATGGTTAACATGCTGTTCCTCAAACCTATGAGTCAAGATATTCATACCCTCCCCCTGGCTTCCTCCTGGCCTGCCTACACTCCTCCAAGGCTCTAGCACTGCCATCCTATTGCCTCCTTCTCCTCTTAAAAAAGAGGGAATATAAAACAAGTCTACAAAAGAAATGCAACATAATGTTGGAAAGGCTGTTTCGATTGCATTACACATATTAAAGGGGAACTTGGCAACTCTAGCCATTTCTTCGCTGGTTTTCACTTCTGTCGTTGCATGTTTTTTCAACGAGCTCCCCCTACAGCTCTGGGACGTATATTTCAAAACACTGTTGTAAAAAAACTCACTTGCGGCACCCTCCTCCCCCTTTTTACCGCTGCTGATGTGCATTTGTTGCCGGGCAACTTTTTCGTGTGGAGCAATGTCTACCGAGGTGGGTAATGCATTCATCGTCGCTTGTTCTTATAGCCGGCGTGGCTAACCGGTATTGAGGGGGGCGTGTGCGTTTATGTGGAATTACCATAAAGCAGTTCGTGTTTCTTGTCGTTCACGCTTCTCACGATACTTCCTATTTCCAACTTAACGGGACGGTAGAACCAAAGTTGCAAGGTTGGTTTTCTGTCTGGGGACACTAGGGGGAGCGTGGAAAGTCACCATTTTCACCGGAACAGGCCATTTAACCATCCAAATGATTTCTAAACGGGTTTATTAAGTTGAAATAGTTGCCAAGTTCCCCTTTAAGACTGAAAACACAAAGCTTGAACCATTACTCACAGACAAAATTAAAGCATGCATTAATACAGTTTTTCTATTGTTATAATTAAATAAGGTCAGACTGTTTCTGCAGCATGAAATGGTGCCTGGAATGATTTGATTGCTATGAAAAAACAAACTAGAATTACCGCCCAGCGGTTGTATGACTACGCCGACCAGTCAAGTTGCAGTTCACATCCATGTCTGTCCACACTCATAATATATGTATTGATTACTTGGATAGGATTTTGAAATTCTTATAGCTATACAAAATGCAATTGTGACGCTTTAAATTCAGAATGAGGCAGTAAGTGAAGGGCAGAATGGATTAGATGGAAAGATGAAAGTCTGTACTGTGCTAGTTATTGATTACTCATTGTTTTGTCCCTGTAAACATGATTGTGAAATCTGGGATTGCCCAGTTTACGATTTTGAGGTCACAATGACCTTTAAGTCAGAAGTGTCCCCATTTCAGTGTCTGACGAACTGTGAAATATTTGAAGAAACTCGAGGCGTTCCCTGAGGTATTGCATTTACAAGAATGGGAGGGAGAAAGGAACAACGTGAAAACATAAAGCCTCTGGCCACAATAACAAGATAGACCATCTTTCTTTAAAGGTTAGACATATTAGATTTAGAACATTAATATAGCAGCACACAACTATTTGCTATGTGATGACATCCTGAGAAGAGAAAGACTTTAAACTCCCTTTGCCTGTGTTGCTATTGCAGCCTCTTTGTGGTTTGTTTACATAGCCGGTCTGCTCATTGTGCAGCTGAGTAAAGTGACTGACACTGCTTTGTGTGAATTAAGGCTTTATTTCGACCAAAGCAGAGTTAGTGTTTCTGTGAGTTGTATGTGTAGTTGTGTTTACTTTGAATAAAGTTACAATGACACGCTAGGTAAAATGACCATGTTTGTCTCTCGAGTATGGCGAGCAATATTAGCGATATTACAACCATTTCTGGTTAAATTTGTTTAACCAGAAATGGTTGTAATATCGCTAATAGGCCAATCTCTTTAGGGATCCTTTCCTTAATGTGTTCATACACTTAGAATAACAAAAACTAAACTTTTTTAAAACTGGCTTACTTGTTGCGGCCATTGCAGCACGTTTTCACAAATATTTTAACATCTAACTTGGTGAACTAAGGGTTTATTTCGACCAAACCAGTGTTGGTGATTGTTTGAAAGACTGTGGAAAGACAGAAGATGGTTTTGGTTAGTTTTATTGAATTTTTGTCCCATTGTTTTGGCCTGAGAGGCTGGTGCTCTAGTATGACATTCAGTGACAAGTGAATTTCGTATATATAACCTTTTAGCTCTTCTTGAACTTTGGTTGCCTCTTCTTGATTCTGAGTATGCAGGCGTTGTTTCTCTTCATGGGGTATATTGGGGTTTTCAGAGTGGGACTGAAAGAGAAAAATCTGTGAGAATCTCTGTGGCAAACATCTAGTTATTCCTAAAAGTTGTTCCAAGATGTGTCTATGATGTACCTCAGAGTCCCAAGAATCCGGCTCTTCCTCTCCCTTCTCTAGACCCAGCTCGGACAGGAAATCTATTTCAACAGATGAAGATTTACACTGATAGAACCCAAAAGCAATGGTAGTTGCAGAGCCATACAGGATGTCTTGGACAGGAGAAGCCAATGCAGAAACAACTGATTTGAATTCATGTTCAAATTCCATTCAAAACTATTCTTGATGCACCTTTATATCTTTGAAGTTTTGAATTACATACTTTTTATTACTGTATGACCAAATATTCAATAAGTCCATAAATAAATATAAGTATAATTTGGTGAAAATGCCTTCACACAGAGCAAAACAATCCAATTTAAATCTCTTTTTTCTAGTGGTTGTTAACCACCTACATAGCTTGTTATCTTGTTAAACTGCCCACTTCTCCTGCAGAATGTAACAAATCACCTCAATATCAAGTATATACAGAGGCATGTCAGCTATTTATACCTGCACCTTGGTGAGTTCTCTGAATTTAGGAGTTCATTTAAATTTTTTTGGATCAACATTTCTATGCACATGCAATTGTTCATAACATGTTCAGAAAATCTGTTACAAATGATGTGCTCCTTACCCCTTTTCTTATCTTTGGAGACTTCTGCCTCTGGAACAGGTGAAGTGGCATCAAGGGACTCTCCACTCTCTTCAGGTTGATAATTTTCATCTGAAATGTCTCCTTCCTCCTCTTCCTCCTCCTCCTCTTTATCATCATCCTCATCCGCAGTGGATTCTTCTTTCTGTGTAAAAAACATTAATGTTGTTTACTTATAATCACCTACTCTAAAACTCTAAATCTAGTTCTACTCCGGATGCACCGATTTATCGGCCGGACATCGGTATTGCCCGATATTCGCCTTGTTGGCTGACCTATCGGCAAATTAGATGACATTCACCAATGTTTATATGTTGTGTCGCATCAATTTTGCTCTGGTTTAATGTTGTGTTGGTTATTTCCAATTCAAATACTGGAGAAATAATCTCCTGCAAATAAAAAAACAAAAAAGACTTTCATAATCGGTGCATCCGTAATTTCTACAAGTGCATGTGTCTTCAAGGCATCTCTAATGAACGGGAAAGCACTAAGCAAACTTGGAAGTAGCTAGAGGGCTTACAGAGGCAACACATTCCACAAACTGCTACGACTAGAAACTACCTGTTTTACTTCTGTTTTACCTGAATGACAGGCTCTTCAATGTTTCTGAGCTCTTGACTTCTTACGCCTATGCTCTCTGCCTCATCAGGCGAGTCTAGCTCAACATCATCAATGTCAGTCTGAGGTAACACTTCATCGGACAACGAGTTCACATCGGAATCATGGTGTTGACCAGCAGCAAAAATCTGTTCCCTTACTGGTTCTTCACTGAGGTCATCTGACAACACTCTTGTCAGCCGAACAACGGTGCTTTTGTTTTCTAATGGAACATATGAAGTTAACCTAGCCTCATGTTCATCATTTAACTTGTCGCCTCCATGCAGGCATCCATCAAGAGTGTGATCAGAATCATCTCCCACATCAGATACTTTGACTGCACTGGCAAAATCGTACTGCAGCTTCTGGTCCTTGCTGTCAGAGTCCTCACTTGTATCATCATCTTTGCAGGGATCATCTTTCTTACTCCCCAGCAGCTTTTCCTCTTCAGGAGACTCATTTCCACCAGTAACAGATTGAAGAAACTTTTCATTGCTTCCCTTAAGATCATCTACCTCAGCTTCTCCCTCTACTGCACTTGTGGGCCTCGATTCTGGTGACAGCAAATTGGTTGGGGTAGAAAGACGTGTCTTCGAGGTGTTACCTTCTGCTGTTGTCTTCTGCTTCTCGGATTCATCACTTTCATCTTCATCATCCCAACTGCTTTCATTGCCTTTCTCATTCTCTGAGTCCAATTCACCTTCCATTTGTGATGACTGACCAACTGCTTCAACATCATTGTTATCTAATATTTGGTCTCTTGTTATTTTTTCATCCTCAGGCACTGGTGACACAGCAGGGGAGGGGTCATTTGACTCTTTCTCAATACTTTCTTTATCTTCTTCTTCTTTGCAAGAGCCATCAGAACACTGCTTCTCAGGCTGGTTTTCTGTTACAAGATTTGTTTTAGAAATTGGTGAATGCATTTCACCTTTAGTGAAGGGGCTATCATTTTGGTCATTATTTTCAGAGGAAGAATCCCACTCTGATTCATCTACTGTTGCCTTTGCTGGTTGCAAAGAGGACATAGGTTCATCTAGCCCTGGCTGAGGTGAGACACATTTTGGAGATGGTGCCACTGGTGAAGAAGAATCCCATGAGGTGTCCTTGACGTCTTCATTTGGTTGAGGAAATGTGCTTTTTAAATGCAGTGGTGCTGCTTCTTGTTGTAAATCTGATGCTGGAACATCACTTTTCTGATCAAGAGTCTCCCTGTTTACCTTATCTTCTCCAGGCAGGTCATTGTCACTGTCCTCTAATGAGGAGCCCCATGAGGATCTGCGTTTCCGTTCTTTAAATGCTTCTTTCTTTGATCCAGCATCTTCAGCAACAGAGGAACCGTCTGTGTTTTCCACTCCTTCCTCAGGCACGATATTTATTCGATAAGCGAGTACTGTTCTGCGACCATATCCTCCTCTTTGATTATTCTCTTCGTCATCACTGTCATTCCACACTGCCTCACTACTGTTCTGTTTATTACTCCAGGAATCATCATCATCCTTTTCCATTTCTCTTTCAAACTCTTCCTCCTTGTTTTCAGCAGGTGAACAAGTTACTGTGCGATGTCCGGATGGTGTGATGGTTGAATCCACGTCTGAAATTCTGTTTTGGTCTGATGGCAATATGCATTCTTTCCCAAGGCTGTCTTCTTCATCAGAAAATTTTGATTCAACCCTTACGGCTGACACGACACAATCCTCCTCTACATCTAATGTCGTTGGTATTCCATAACTTACAGTTCCAATTGGGCCATCAATGTCATTGTTTGAGTTTTGAGTCTCTGTTTTGGAATCTTTCTCTGAGACATCTACATTCTCACCTACAATACCAGGCCTAGTTTCATTTTGAGTATCAGCACTGTCAATAATCTTAAGGGAACCAGATGAAGGTTTTTGTACAACTTCAAATTCAGTAGCGTTGGCCTCAACAGAAGCCACACAGTTTTCATCTTCCTCCTCCTCACATTCATCCTCTTCCCCATCTTCTTCTTCACTTTCCTCCTCCTCATCATCTTCATCATCCTCCTCCTCTTCTTCTTCTTCTTCTTCCTCCTCCTCATCGTCTTCTTCATCATCTTCTTCTTCTTCCTCCTCCTCCTCCTCCTCCTCTTCTTCTTCTTCACCTTCTTCCTCAGACTCCTCGGCTTCTGGTCCTCCCTCTTGAGAGTCTGATCTTGTTTTACTACTTGAAGGTTGCTCATAGTTTTTGCTTTTGTCCTGATCAGCTGCTTGTTTTAAGCATTTAGGAGAAAAATAGAAGGAGAGACAGATGTCACAGAAATGCAAGTGGCAAAGCTTCAACACAAATACGTTACCTTTCTGTAGCTTGGAAGAGGGGTAGAAGTCATCTGGGGTGCTTTGGGTAGGAAGGAAATGGGAGAGGGATCTAATGGGTGCTGTGGTGTTTTGCTGGTTGGTAAATCCTTTGGGAGGGATGGGATTCTCTGGACTCTATTCTCACTTTCTGGCTCAGATTCTGAACCACCCAAGAATCTGTCAGGCATTGCAGAAGCTAGAAGGCAGGCAGGGATAAAAGATTACTACCAAAAATCACACACTATAGAGGGACACTAATAAGGCTAAAAGATTTGCAGTACCTTCTCCCCTTTTAGATGCAATCATTTTCCTTAGGTTTACCTTCTGTGGTTTCTGGAAGACAGCATCTCAAATGAAGGCCAGGACGAAATTTAGGAAAAACATACCTTGCTTTATAAAAAAAGTAGCACCGACCTTTTCGATTAAAATCGATTCATCATCGTCTTCAGATGAAGGCCATTCATCCGCAGCACTTTTTGAAATCCTGAGGGAAGAAAATTGGTTTGAGTCTGGAAGTCAACTGTCATTTGAAGTTGCACGAAAAGAAAATTGTGCTCACCGACTTAGTGACTCCGACTGAGAATTGTCTTCAAAATCTGCAACAAAGCAAAGAAACTTGTTTTCAGCTGATGAATACTTAACTTCACTTGAATACATTTTAGAAAGGTACATGTCATTTTAATATTAAGACTGTCAAATAGTACGATCTTGAGGGCCTTTAATCTTAAAAAGCAGCAAAAGTAAGGTGCACAAAAGCACTACAATCTAAGCAGCACAAAAAATTGCATATCCTGATAACAGGATTAAGTTGTATCCAGCCTTAGTAACTGTTAATGCTCTTCACTGGCAAGAAACATACAACCTTTGACTGATTTTGCTAATAAAGCTCATCTATGCAAAATAGTACCTCCCCCTGCTTCATTTGCTCCATGCTCTAGATCCAGTCAACAGGTTATGCATGAGGAATAAATCAAATGAAATAAATGAGTTATTGTATTATTGTTAAATAAAATAAAATAATCCAAGTCAATAACAAATACAGACAATAATAATATCCTCACACAACCTATATCCCTACCATCTTTGTCAGTAGCTGGTCCACCCAGAGAGAAGCCTGCTTCAACAACTTGGGAAGGACTGCCCAATAGCATTTTTTTCTTCTTTTTGCTTGGACCTTGATGCGATAGGGATTGTCCATCATTCTTCTGGGTACTGTGCTCAATGATCAGGAGGGAACAACTAAAAGACAATAAAAATGTCATAAAGTCATAGGCCTTAACATGCTTTTGCAATTCCAGGTGTATAATTATACCGTGAGAAAGTACAGGAAACTAAAAGGAAAAGGAAATGTATAAATTACAAAGGAAATACGACGCTGGAAACATAAGTGTGAAGAAAAGAAGCACAGCTTACGGATGATGCCCATTCATCACTGCGTAGTCATCTGCTGACCATCCTTTGGTATCCTTTAGTGAGATATCGGCATTAAACTGCAACAGCAGCCGCACCATACCAATTTGTCCATTGCCAGCAGCTATCATTAACGGAGACCTGCAGGTCAAAATCAATGATAGCAACATGACCAACTGTAAACAATTAATCAGCAACATCCAAACTATTAGACACGTACCACAAATGTGTTACTGTTTAGTACTGACCTTTGATCTTGGTCCACAAAATTGACATCAGCTTCCGCCTTGATGAGAAACTCAGCCATCTCAATATGGTCCTCACGGACTGCCACAATCAGGGGTGTGAATCCTTCCTAAAGATTAGATCACAATCAACAACCTTGTACATTGGAGAGTCGGACCCTAATGGCCATTATTGGTTATTACAATAAAGACAATAAATGTTGTTATGATAATATGAGCTGTAATGGCATAGCTGTTAATACTTTCTCATTAAGATATAGGGTTAAGATATAGATATAGTATGTCAGATATTGTCCAACCCCTAGCGTCTTAGCTGGATTTACTCACAATTCAAATACATCTGGTAACACAATGCTAGTTCTGTATTAATTGATGATCATCCTAATGTTTGACCTATGGCTGACTATTGTGGTAAAAAAAAGACATAATCACCTTATTTTGTGCATTGATGTTAGCCTCATGCTCCAGCAGCAAGATAGCAGTGGAAATGGATGGGATGTTTGCTGCTAAATGTAGGGCTGTATTGCCGTTGATGTCTACAAGGTTAGGCCCGGCATGATTCTCCAGCAGTATACTCACACAGCGCTCATGCTGGCACTGCACTGCCTGATATAGTGGAGAATTGAACATTGATACAGTGTATGAGGAAAGTAGGCAACTAAGACCATCACAATATATTTAACATTAAACACTAAACACTTGGTGTTAGAGTCTCACCATCCAGGATTACCTTCATTAAGGCGGATCTATTTTGATTGTCGCATAGGTTAAGCTTGGCTTTGCTCTCAATGAGGAACTGCACCACCTCAACATGTCCACTGGCGCAGGCAATATGAAGTGCAGTTCTGTAACAGTGAAGGAGAGAGTCATTTGCAAGCATTCTTATTCTTACTACAAGACCTCCACTGATCTTTGCAAGGATATTTATTAAGTGCATTCAATAATAACTTTATCATAAAAGTAGGGAATTTACTTTCAGGAATTGTGTGAAAGTTCAGCTCCAATATTAAAATGTAATTACAAAGCATGTTTTAGAATTCGCACGGCTTTATTTATCAAATGGTTCTATAAATATTGGGTAACATTTCACCGATTCTGACAAGTTGAATTCCTTCTATTCTTTCCCTATTACACTCTGACAATTGCCTTAAGTCCTCCACGTACACAACTCACGTACTTCTGACACATACCAGTTGTAAATTGTAACTAGAAGCCACCTTGAAACATAAGTAGAAAAGAAACAATGGGGTGTCATGTACATTTTACTTGGTGCTTAGTATAGCTGGAGGTTTGCTGTTAACATTCTAAATAATGGACATTGTTTTAACACAACCCAACTCTACTATGAATAAAATATTCCATACTGCGTACTATACTCAACAATATACCCTAGAGCAGAGCTGCTCCATTTCTGTGATAATGGCAAAATAATATTTTTGAAAAGCTCTCTTATTTCAGAAGCGTCAATTTGGCAGATTTCCCCCCCAAATTAACTAATGTGTTAAACAAAGAAATCCTGCAACTCTTTAGCCAAGGGTTCATTTTGACCATTGATGTAGGCTCTTATATACTGATGAAGAGTGGAAAAAGAGACGCTCCAATATCATGTGTGAAAGGAGATACAGACAAGAGTTTAAGAGATCATGTCAAGAAAGATCATTACATTTTATTAAACTATGCATGTCATAGGTATATTGTAGACAGCAATGCATCCAGCAAAGACAGACACTTTCAAGGATGTGACTTTAATCCCACTTACCTGTTTTCCTTGTCAAGTTGATTGATATCATTCTTTTTGGCAAGCTGCTTTAACTTTGCCAAATCACCCACTGAGGCAGCCTTGTGAACCTTCCCGAGGTCCTTGTCTTTTAGTTCATAGCCAACAGAAAGCACACTCCCATTGTCAGGAGTACCGGACGGGTGTTTCTTTTTCTTAGTAAAGCTGAATATCTTCTTCATTGTACACGGCAGCACAACATTGCTTTTGCACCGTCACTACCTGCCACCCATCTGGTGCTGGAGGATCACCACAGGCGTCTCTCCCATCCCTGGAAATAAGACGTCCAAAGCGGATTAGAAGCCTATAAACGCGTGCTGAGAGCACTGCGGTGTTGCTTGACGTGAGATAAAACAAAGTACCACAAATACTGTTCCTCACAGTAATATAAAGCGAGGTAGCTGTCGTAGTGGTTACCAAGTAACGTTACATATAGGAAGGCAATGCGCATAACGTTTATTATCGTAATTACTTCCACGTAGGTTCCTCGGTGACGGCAGAAACCACAGTTGTCATGCTAACGGTAGCGTTTAACTAAAGGCTAACTAAGCTACGCGTACCCTAATTTTCTTACCTTACACAAGGACAACCCTTTAACGTTATATAGCACCTGGGCTTCACACAGCATATTAGCGTTTCATTAGGGCACCGATTTGTATACCATCGTGGTGCACAGAACCGAAAATCCTAACTGGCCATCGTTACTCAGCGTTGTTTATATGAACGTAGTTAGCATTATATCTTCAGGCTTGTTACCATGGTAACTGACTGTATAAATGGTATGCTAACGTAACCTAACCATAGACAGTCTCTAGGTCATCCAATTTTCTAATGTTGAGGACTTTATAAACACATTTTTTTGTGTTATAATGCAGTACACCCTGCTACATCTACTGTTACCATTTGGAAATAAAATATTTGTTTTGGTCAATGTAAAACCTATGCTCATACTGAATTAATTGTTGCCTAGCAACATTAGCTTCAGTTGGCTCCGTGCTGCGCCTCCCACGTCGTCACTTCACAAATGATGCAAACCGCCACATTTAAACTGGATGTGTAGCAGAGACACGCACAGCGGGGATTGTCGCTGTAGCGACAACAAACATTGAGCTAATGAGCAGAGATTCAAAGATACTTGTGCCGGAGTCGTTAGCTAACGCAACTCTGGATGAAACAAACTTAACCCTGCTAACTCAATGCTAATGAGCAAACGCTAAAAACATCAAAGTCGAGATGAGTACTAACTAAAGCTAACGTTAGGTTACTAAGAACACTCACTCTAAGACGAATAGCAATGAGGTATGTGAGGGTATAATAATCCAATTCACGTAAGCATGTGTGTAATTAATGCTAACTACAGTATATTAAGTCAAAACCCTACCTGTTGACTGTCGGACTCAGAGTTGACTACCAAAGAGCTAACGCTAAAGCTAACAAACCTATGGTTAGAAAAGCATGCTGGCTGTTGGATTTTCAATGAACCAATCGGAAATGAGCTTGAAGTAAAGCCTGCGTTCACTGACCAATAGGCGCCTTCAGTGTGTGGTAAAGGTTGGTTTACAAGCAACGGAGGGTTGTTTGTAGGCTTGCTGTGTAATGTCAAAAGTTTACCACTTGATGGTAACATTTGTCTTTAAATCATATGTTTACGAGGACCTGCAGTCCCAAAAGACCCTGACTTAAGTTAGTTCCATACATTTTTACGTGGTGACCCCAATAAAGTAATTCAAAATATGAGTCAAAATAGAGGCTTAAAAAAGAGAACCCAATCTACAAAACTAGATAATTATTTTATTTTTAATGTAGACATTAAACTGTTACAGTGCTTGCCTGTGTGCAAAAAAATATTTTTTAATCTGTAAACCATGAGTATAAGGGGATAATAATTATTTGGCTGAAGTAAGCTCTTTGTAAATCCAAAAGAGACTACTTTGACATGCAACATATACAATGATAAAAGCAATTTAGATAATTATTCATATTTTTTATTTAGATTTTAATTGAAGTTGTAGTGCTGATTATGTGTTCCTCATTTAGACCCTAGCATAGAGTTGCATTGTGCATGCTAAGGTATCACACGTAAGCAACTTTAAAAGCAAAGAGGAGAGAGATGCTTGTACTTGAATGGAGGTTAATTTAGGCCATTCAAGTTTTCACAATCACTCAAACCTTCAGTAGCTGCTTGGATAATGTTCATATATGAAATCCAGGACAGGGATCAACAGTCTCTTAGTCCTGTCAAATGTTCTGCTTTTTAAACTGTGATTTGTAATGTTTCCTTGCAATATTGGGGTATCACTGTTTCCAGACAACCATTTTAGTCTCATTTGTCTTGCCAAAAGCCAATAGAATAAGATAAATCAAAACATTCCTCTAAGAGCTGTTTTTTATTTCCAAGTAAATGTTCATTTCAGTTCATATTCATTAAATTCTTATTATTTTAATTACTTGCTGTCATGTTGTTTACAGAATGGAGTGGAATCTAAAGATATTTAAACCATCAGGAAACACATTTACAGCCCTGACAGGATAAATGCACAGCAAGCAATGTGACTGCTGTAAATTTCTACCATCAGAAATGGTTTAAAGGTTGAGAATTGCAGCCCACTCTAACTTTGTTTAGTTTTTAAGATCATTTTGGGGGGCTTTTCATTGCTTTTATTTTTTATAGAACAGCTGAAGAGTGATAGGAAAGTGAGGAGAGAGAGAGAGATGGGGAATGACCTGTAGTAATGGGCCACAGGTTGGAAATCAAAGCTGGGCAACTACGGTAAGGACTTAACTTTTGTAAATGGGGTGCATACTCAATCAGGTGAGCCAGAGGAGGAGACCCCTGTGGATAATTCAGCTCCCTGTGAACTCCTTTGACACTCAATCAGCTGTTTAGACCATTTCTGAACACTGTGTAGGCGGATCACATTTTGATTGATATCTGCTTTGCTACACTTCTCCTCACTAAATGTTTCACTTTTAGACTGTGAGATTAATTTGCCCTGGAAAAAGCTAGTCAGTGTCTGTCCAACTACTATTTCTAAGTCAAGAATTCAATTTCACACTCAAACACTACAGTATAGCATTTCTATGTATTAAAATACATTGTAATAGAAAATACAATAATATTAAAATGTACAAATAAATTTAATAGAAACTGAATTTTATTTTCTCTATTGCATAACATTTCTATTACATAGATATATAATATAGGTTGTTGTACTTGTACCTTATATCATAGACCATGCCAACTGTGGAGGGACACTGCAGGCCCCACCACTCTGTTATGAGAGGCAATATCTGGAGTTACACTAAATAACATTCATGCGTCAGATGTCGTCATTTGCTGGAATCTGGGATATTTCTGAGCCAGGAATCAATGAGTCAGAGTCATAACTCACTTTAAATGCCAGGTGCCTGTTATAATCATTAACCAATCTTTGTGACGCCACGATGCCAGGCATATCATACATGAGACCTAATTAAATGACAAGAAACAACTAATACCCATATAATTAATTTATGTCATTGTGTTGTGTCATTAGGCATACAAGATCATGTTTTAAAACATATTTACTTAAAGTATTTACTGAACATATTGTCAAGTTCTATAAAAGAGGGGTTTTTTATATTTAGATGGAAAAACTGTAGATTTCAAATCCAGGTAGACTTGTTGCAACTCTTTCAGTCCCATTATTTCTCAGTACAGTCCTCGGTACAGGCGAATAATGGAATTCATTGAGACCTTTTACGGTATTAGTTTTGACATTATATATCATGACAAGTTATTTGTGACGTCATAGACAAAGGCTCCATGCTACAGTAAATCCACCAAAATCCATCTGTGAGTATTTTGGTGGGAGAGCAGCATTGATTTATTGACTCAAAGGCTATGAAAGAGACAACCACCCTTAGGGTTGTCTAAAGCTTGTATTCTTAGATGTACCCTATTGCACACCTTAGTCCGTCAATCATCTATTCATTTAGGTTTTTTAAGCATGGCATTTAAATGTAATTACTTTTACTGAAGGGAGATTTTAAGTAACATAACATTATTCTTTAATCTGCACTGTCTTTATTTGATGAAGAAGAGCTGACATTATAGTTTTGCATGTCTTAAGATAAGATAAGATGAGATTGATTTATTGATCCCCCATAGGAGAAATTCAAGTTTGGCACAGCAGCACAATGTAGTGCAAACAGCAAATATAATGAAATTAGAATAAAAATATAATAGAAATCTTGAATATAAAAAATATATACACTTTACAATAAAGTTGAATAGGGTCCAGGTGGATAACTGGAATGGATAACTATGTGCAATGTTACAGGGTATTATTGTTGTATACCCTATTATTGTTATTGTGTATTACAAAAGGAAAAAACTGTTAATGCAGGTTAATGGTTAACAGTTCAATCAGCAGAAGTGGGATATACTGGGTGCTGTGGCGTTGTGGAGTCGGATGGCTGATGGAACAAATGAGCCTCCGAAGCCCTTTGAGGCACAGGGCTGGATCAGTCTGTGGCTGAAAGTGCTCCTGAGCTGCCTAAGCTCAGCGTAGAGCGGACAAGAGAGGTAGTCCATGATGGCTTTCAGCTCTCATCCTCTTCTCAGTCACTGTCTCCCCACTGTCAAAGTCCATCTACACCACGAGCTGGTCTTCTATACGTTAAAGCCACAGGCCTGAAGTTGTTGAGATCCCTGGAACGTCCCTTTTTGGGATCAGGGACTATGCGGGATGTCTTCCAGGTCTTCGGCACCTTATTCAACCTCAGGGAGAGGTTAAAAAGATGCTGTAAGGCTCATGCCAGCTGCTCTACACTCACCAATTGTTTGCAAGTCTGAATTATGGATGACATGCAATTATCCTGTTTTGATCCCTCTATGCTTCTGCAAGTTAGACATTTTGATGTAATACTTTCTAAGATCCCAATCTTTGTTACAAAAAAGGGGATGGGGTCCAAGTTGTCACTTTCTCCACTTGGACCAATTACATGACTCACAGTGTGGCAGGTGCTACTGTGATAAGAATGAAAAACTATGTACTTCTTCTGTCTTTTTCTCTCTGTTATCATTCTTGATGGGACACACACACATACACACACACACACACACACACACACACACACACACACACGTTGTCACATCTCTTGGTCTCTTGTCTCCCCTCCTGTAATTGAATCTTTCACTGCAGGTGCACAAACTATATTTTCAGTCCTGCAGCCATCTCTTCAAACACTAGCTTTATTGTCAAATTGAAGAGGACTTGTTTCAAAGCCATCACCTTCTGATGTCCTTTTGTGTCTAGGCTACCTTTACTAAATGTGTGTGATTTGAAGGCCTAGAGTTACAATCTGATCTATCTAACCATTACCTTTTTGAGCTTCAAAGGTTGAGGATTTATTTAATTAAATCTTACCACACAAAGTGATACCATCATTATCCGCTATTAAAAAGATTGGATAAAAGGTATCACATAAGAAATATAAAAAACACAAAAGAACCTCAGATTCATGCCATTCATATTAACCATCCACCATCCTCTTTGAAGCTCACCTCTCCTGCATCCACCATCAGGATGCTTTATTTATTCCCTAGGTTATTCAAGGTTCTTCATGTAGCATAAACATGGTTTTAGCTTCTGTATGATTTATGTGATCACACAGAGTCAGCTCATCCTTAAAAACTGCACCAGAGTGATTTACCTGAACCAATAAACATAAACATAAACATAAACATATCGATCTCCTCCTCCTGATAAGAACTTTGATCATATATCAAATATATGTATATATATATGTTTTCCTGTCAAAACACTATTTTACTGATGGACCCGAGCACTGCCTCACAAGACTGCTTTTTCTCACACGAAGCTAATCAACACCAAATTGACTGACAGTCAACAAATGGTCCCACCACAGGGGTTGTGAAAGGTGTTAAAGGTGGATGAGGAAGAACAACATTCACATAGATTCAGGATCAGTAACCTTTTCAGTGATTCACAGTCTTCACTCCTGGAGTGAACAGTGAGGCAAAACAGAAAATGGAGGCTAAGGGGTTGTTTTTGCCTGCATTAGTGACAGATTATCTATAAATGTATCATATTCATTAATCTTATATAATCTTGCTTGATATGCAGATGAATTTCTATTCTTCATAGGGACAGTGAGTCTAAAGTTTCCCTTCAAACCGGAAAATGTTTTCATACCGTGTGACATGACCTTTATGTTTCTTGCAATTTAATAGCTACCAGTTATATCCCTAACATTTCCTTGGTGGTACATGAGTGTGAGTAAGTGACATTCAAACTAGAAGTTGGGAATTGAACAGGGGCACAGTATTCCCATGGAGTTGCCTTTTGGTCTGAGGCAAATAAAGCAGGAAGTCAATGATGTCCCTTATCTTGACCATCTGCTGTTTGTCATCAGAAAGCTGATGTCTTTCATGTTAGAAAGCCATTTTGTGGAAACGTTAATTAAAACAACTCCAGTGGCTTTAGTTTGGCTTCATTTTTAGCTCAGGATGGGGTAAGCTTTAAGGAAGTGCATGTAGAAATATCCCCTTCCACAAATTGTCTCTTATTGCTCTCCCTCTGACCCCAAGAATGCATGGAAGGATATACTATGAATACTCATGTATACGACATGTGGTGAAATACAGGGCAAAGATTAATCTGCAGGGCACCCTGTGGTTACAAAATTAGAGCAATGCTGCAATGGAAAAAGCTACGTCAAGAAATGCTAAAACGCTCTTCTTTGGCACCAGGAGAAAACTGTTGGATCAGTGCACACACAGCCCAGCACAGGTGTTAGGTTTGTTTGTATCATAAGTGGAGAACAAGTTTTTGGTGGAGTCACCACATTTATTTTATTTAATAATAACACTTTGTTTAATCATCGTCTAATCATAGCCAAACCAGGTTTGTAATAAAAATATAGAAAGCCAGTCTGACATCTAATTTCATGGTCTGTCAGAAACACTAGTGTTGTTTTATTGTGTAGTCAATTTTTAATGTGTTACTTCCTGTTTTATTTTGTATTTACCTCTCCCTCTTGTTTCTGATCGGTTCACTTCCTGCACTCTGCCTTTTCCACTGGATTTGTTTGTGTGGGCTGACCTTCTTGGTACCGAACCCGTTCTCTGGCAAGTGAAGAGTAGTTTTTGTGTCCAGATCTTGGTCCCTGTCATGCATTTGAGTCCTATTGCCTGTGATTTCACCGGCTATAACATTTCAGCCCTTTTACTAGAAGGGTCACTTCAGTCTACACCTGTTGAACTGACTGTTTGAACACTTCTAATTTGTTTTATCGCTTCACTTCAACTGATATTTCAACTACTGATACTTCAACTGATTTTTAATTAATAATTTCTTAAGTTTGTGCTTGTAATCTAAATCACTTAATTACTTGTTTGTCTGACTTTGACCAACAAAGTTTTAAAATTAATTATCGCATTGGCATGGAAATTGTTGGGCATACTGAAGATCCCAACATGAAAAAGCCAGAAGATTTTGGTGACCATATTATGAGCTTTATTCTTGCACTGATATTAGCCAAAACTTCAATATTTAAATGAATTTGTTTTTAAGAAAGATATTGACTTTTCAGATCCAATTACCTTTTCTATAATGTCATCACCAGGCCACCTTTCAAGCATGGAGCCTAGAGTGATGAACACACACAATCTGCTGTGTGCATTCATGAACCCAACATCAGAAAAACGATGGGATTTTTATAACCCGTGGCCCCAGCATCAGCACAAGTTTTGGCTATGGTTACCCTGTGTTGACTCAGTTACCCATTACAATGCTAACAGCTAACTGGGTGAGGTTATTAGCCTTCACTGCACTCTGTCGAGGCTATCTTGTTCCATGTTTGATGGGCAACTCACAAGTCCAGTCAGGTTTGTCCTGGTCTGTAGAACAATTGAGGGACAGGATTTAAAAGAAATACACTGCTCAGTGCTATTAGGACATCAAATTATGGGTGCATATAACAGGTAGTGTGGGAAATTCTTACTTGCTGAATAACTAACTCAATCACGTCTGGGATAATAAACACCTTAATGCTTGCTGAATTTCCCTTACAGTCCCTCTAAGCATTCTGCTGCACATATTTGATAATAAATTATTGTAGCTTGTTTTTCAAAGCTTTCATACATTCTGCCATACATGCATGGATTACTGAAGCAGGTGTCAGCAGAGTTATCTCTTCATCCGGGGCTGTATTTCTTCCCTGCCAGAGTACTCAAGGGGAACAGAAAAGACATTCAAACCAGCTAACTGCACTCCCAAGATAAATCCCAACACTGTACTGTTTATTTTCTGAACAAATCAATTATCACTGCAAACAGTCAGTATTGTTATTAATGTAAATATATTCCTGTCAACAAAAACAAACTAATGTGACAATTTGTATGCAAAATTGCACTTAATCGAAATAATTGGATGAAGTTTCCTTGAGAAATGTGACCAAAAGAACCTTCTAGGATATTATTTACAATTTGCAGGTGTGAAATATGAATGTGAAGGTTTACTTTAAGGAGATTACTGAAGAATTTAAGAATTGCCATATGTTCTTACTGTTATTTGATACAATCAATTCAATATTTCAAAACAACAAAAGCTATCTTCCAAAGCTAAAACAAAAAGTAGTAAACAGAACTTAAATCTGTGGTGTTTGAGGTGTAAAGCAGAGTAGGAGATTGTTTCCTGAGCTTTAACACCCTAAAGAGCCTAATTTTATAGCAGCAATAACCCATATACATCTGGAAGAATAATCTGATTCTCCAGGGAATCCTCCCAGTTTATTCACCCACACATCATTAAGACAAGCCCTTTAATGTCAAATCTTGTATGCTCACTGTAGTTTGAAAGTAAAGATTTAAGTAAGTTCGAGCTTCTCCAACGGCAAGAAGAGTTAACCTGATTTTAAAAAGAAACATTCTGTATTTATATCTTTGCTATGTCACGGTCCATAACATGTAAACATGTAAATAAATACTTAATATGATAGTCAGTACAAGATGATTAACATGCTTTGTTTGGCAGACTTGACTGGAGAACCAGCTGCAGCCACTTCTGACAAAAACAGCTTCCTTTAATCATGGATATTCATATTAATATCAGATGTCTTTTCTTTTCTGTCTAACACCAGGCACAAAAAGTGGAATTCACATGACTGAATTCAAGGACGGCAATTTTGTTTTGATTTTTTAGTTACATGTGATGAGATGAGACGCTGTGACTAATAGTTTACTAATTAGTGAAAGCACACATGATTAAGATGTGATTGAGTAACACTGATGCAGTGAAAGGTTGGAGGTTGAATAAAGGTTGTGCTGGGTAAGCTGAAATGGTGTCATGCAGAAATGGCCGATGGTGTTTACAACATGTGTTGCTGAGCTATCTCACTGCAGGCTGTCCAAAGAGTGATGATAGGAACCAGTAGCAGCTAAGTTGGGTGGTATGAGGTATCGCCTGAAGAATTAAGAGATGCATTCAGACACTTTGAACCTCTTCCAGCCAATTCCTTTTTGGAACATCCTGACCTAAACTCTGCTTTTATTCTAAAAGGAGTCTGTTTTCTTGCACACAAACTTTATATTGCTTACAACATTTGTGCAATCAGTCATTCAATGAGAAAATGTGTTATTTTGTTTGAACTGTATTGCAGACAAAGCCAGGTTAACCAGCCAGGAGGCACCAGGGCCAACATTTGCTATCAGGCCCCAACTGGCCCCGTACATGTAACGCCAATCTATTATCCACTGTGCAATGTGTGTGTGCTGTTGCCTCCCAGTTTAAATTAAGTACAGTACAGTCCACACAGAAGACTATAAATACCAGCTTCATTATTTCCAGAGAGCCAAAGGCCAACCAGTACTCCTACAGTGGAATAATACAACCTGTCAGTTAGTTTGGGGTAATTTGATAGAACACAACCTTATTTTGGAATACAAACCAAGTGAGAACAAGTTTTGAAACTAAAGATCAACGTTCATTGTGGTCCTTGGAAACATGAATTGTGAACACATTTTCACCTCAAGGTCTGTTAAAGAGCTCTTCTGGAGCTTCTGTTCATGTCACATGATCTTCATCAGCAGATGGAGGTTGTTGTCATGGAGTTGTAGTTCAAAGTAAATTCTTGACTTCATCTGGTGATGAAGATGATGTGATATGATCAAAAGCCCCAGAACAACTACTAAATGGACCTTGTGGTGTGCACTTAAAAACTTAAAAGTCTTAAAATTAGATCTTGACACAGGGCTGTCCACATCATAAGTTGTACAGGACCAGTCTTAGTTGATACTGTAGTTCAGTGATGCAAAACTATCACTATGCCACTAAACTCTGTAATAAATTTGTTAGAAATGAATATACCAAACCCCTTGACATGCAATGAACCTGGGACTTTGGCAGCCGTTGGGAAATGTGGGGGAATCCAGTAAACATGTTCACACTGTGAACTGTGAGCAGCTATTTTAAAGCCTGTTGATTTTACATTCCAGCAGACCACTGTGCCTCGTAATTAGTATTTCAATCATCTTTGCATGACAATAAAATGCTCTTTTTTGGGAAACGTGATTTTTTAAATGGAATTTTTTTTTATTCCTCTCTTGTGAGTTCTAACCACGTTAAAAGCAGCAACATGATCGTTTTTATTATAAGAAAACATTATGCACACTTGCCTGACAGAAGCATGGTGGTCAGCATGAGTGAGGTATGAAACCCACATGAGCACGAGCCACACAATCTAAGGTTTATTTTTCTAACATAAAGTAGGCTTCTTGGTTAAGTCTAAAACAATATTCCTTTATATAGTAAAAACGTTCAGTCCGATCTGATTGTCAGATGTGCTTTTTTGTTCCCTTCTTTAATGTGTAAACATTGTCTCCTAGTAACATAAATTTAAGCACCGTGCATTGACAGGGTAGTGTTATTTCAATTTATGAGGCATCCACAGGGTCAGTGAGTGAGGCCACAAACATGGGCACATGTTTTCATCACCTATCTGGGGCACGAGGGACGAGTCCTGCCGCTGTAGAAGGAAAGGAAATCACCCTTGTTGTTTTGGACTCCTCAGTCGATAAATGAGGGCCATTGGTTGGAACATCTGGAAAGGATTTGTCTGTTTCTCATCGTCTGCTCGGCTGGGAACCCTGGCTCGCAGTCAGGAAAGCAGTCACATCAGCTGAGAATCAAAGAGGTGGGAGGGAGTGTATGGGTACGCAGTTACTCAATGGAACGATTAATGTTTAATGAGTCAACCACAACCACAGGAAAACACTTAAAGGACAATGGAGCACCAGGGTCTCCCAGTAGTTAGAAAGACCATCGTCAAACAGGACAAACCAGGTCTCAGACAACATTTTGACCCAGACCATATAAACTTAATTGCATTTGGACAGAACCAGCATCATAAGGGGTATTCGGTAGCAATGACCTCTGACCCCTCAAAAGGTAGGTAAGTTATGCTGTTGTATAACGTACCTACCTTTATATATAACTCAAAGAAGAACATGAAATGTGTACGTTGTGCTTTTTTACAATCTTCCTGTTTGCACAATTGAACAGGTAATCCATCTCCATGACAACTGAGCAAACTTAATGGATTAAGCCACGCGATTCGGCTGAACGCACCAGAAATTTTCCAGTTGTTGACAGTGTGCTAAGATTTTCTTTGCCAAACTGTTATTTCCACAATCAATAATGCAAAACAGTGTTGAATCAAGAATGCAGGAAGATCGATCAATTTTCCGGGTAAACAGTACACAACAATATGCATTTATTCATAGATGCATTCATATTAAACAAACTAGAGTGTATGCCAGTAATTTACCAGTTTTCTAATTTTCTAGTTATTTGAATTTTATTTAAAACCACAAAACTTCCAAATGGACTAAAAAGAGAACAGCTGTATGTATGACATGCAAATTACTGTTTTATGGAAGAATGCAATTTTGTATACATGTTCTAGTTCTATTTTCAAAACAAACCCTCACATGACTCACTGACTGATTCATAGAAACAAACATAGAAACAGTAAATCCCTGGCAACCAAAACATACTAAATATCCACATAACATAAACACATTTGATGCAGTCCAACAGTTTCCACCTGCTGCAGAGTGTTCAGGGGATCATTCATAGTAGGAATCCTGGCTCAGTAAAGGAGCCGTTCGTCCTCACACTGAATCATTGGAAACCAGTTTGCCTGTTTGCCAGTTTGCGTGTGTCTAAAATCAGAACATATGGGAGAAGACAACAACTCTGTTAACAAATGGGAACCAAGTCAAGACCCATGGAATTTTATGATGCATGAGTTTCCCCTGGATACAGTGGAGAGAAATGATAAACACACTATCACGCTTGGATCGAGAGTGCACTTTTAACATTAGCACTTTGAACACTTTTTAAAAACTTCCATATTAAAAAGTGTTACCTTATATTACTTTAAAAC
Source organism: Dicentrarchus labrax (assembly GCF_905237075.1). Classification (NCBI taxonomy): domain Eukaryota; kingdom Metazoa; phylum Chordata; class Actinopteri; family Moronidae; genus Dicentrarchus; species Dicentrarchus labrax. The sequence goes on along the minus strand of NW_026136720.1, from coordinate 19,378,557 downwards.
AGGGGTGATTATCTACATTTAAATGTTAATAAATCTTTTTTTTTTCAGCTCAGGTCTTGGGTTAACTCCTTCTAGCAGTAGGCTATCCAAATGGGGGCGGTGTTGATTGAATGTTCTGACCTTCTAGGTAAGTGATACAGAACTTTAGAAATAAGATCTGAGACCACGTTGCATAATGTTTTTCAGTGGTGGAAGAAGTATTCAGATCCTTTAAGTGTAAGTAATAATACCACGCTGTGAAAATACTTTACTACGAGTAAAAGTCCTGCCCTCAAAACCTTACTTAATCATTATAAGCAAAATGTATTTAAAGTTTTAAAAGTAAAGTACTAATTCTGCAGAAAAATTGTCCCTTTTATAATTATATATGTCGTTTAAGGTTGTGCTAAATGTAACTACTTTATATACTGTTGAGTATTTGAATCTACAGCAATCATTTTCCATGAGATCATCATATGTGTGAAGCAGCGCATATTTCTAAAAAGTCTAAGAGGGTTTTAAATAGTTTATTTAAATGTTTATTTATCTTAATAAGAAGAATACATTTTCTCAACCGTTAAAGGAACCCAAACCATCAGTTCATCACAAACATTCAAATTAAAAAACATTTGTACATGATTTTCATTAGACAGGGAGGATATGACAAATTAAATCTGAAATCAAACTAGTAAATAAAGCTGTCTGACGAATGTAGTGGAGTGAAAAGTACAATGTTTGCCTCTGAGATGTAGTGGAGTAGATGTATTAAGTTTCATAAAACACTCAAGTAAAGTACAAGTACCTTAAATCGGTGCTGAAGTACTGTACTTAGGTAAAAGTACTTTGTTACATTCCACCACTGATGTTTTCACACTTTAACAATGAGTACAAACTGACTTCCCTTAGATTGGTCCTACACTGCTTCATGTTAAAGCTGAACTGTATGCTCAAAATCTCATTATAGATTTTATTTCCATATAACAGACCTCTAGCAAGACAAGGCCCAACAAGAGCAGCGCTAGATGTTTGTAAAATGCTAAAGAATGTGATGCAACCCAGTGCCAATCTTTGGGGGTTGGCTTTAAAAACAACAAACAGAATCTCAAGCTCCTTCGACTTTGTCCCTAGTTTTTGTACGGCAGAGTGGTAATCAGGAATTTCAGCAGTAAGTAGTAATCCCTGTTTCAGGGTAATTAGTTTGGGTTAAATGATGCGTATGTTCAGTGTGATCCAAATGCCTATATATGCATCTTCTAATTTAAGTTATGGAAAATGATGAACCGTTCTGATAAAGTGAAGAAAGTTAAAGGAAATAAAGAATATCTGTCATCCAATGAGAAAGAGAGGGAGGAGTTGGACTTCCAATTAATCAGTATCAATCGTCTTGCTAGCAGGGAGACAAAACCTATAATGTCTTTCTAAGATACAGAGAGAGACAGCGAGAGAAGGAGATCCCAAATAAAGTCCTGAGTGGATTTGGCTCAACTCAGTGATGTGTGATATGATGTTAAAACCTCTAGTCAATATTAATATGGATAGCCATACATATACCTTTGTGGGGGAGTGCCGAACATTTGTTTTTGTTGTTGTGACTCTGAGTTGCTATTGAATCCCTTGTAACTGCAGTCAGTCCAACTGATTACAGCTGTTGTCCTTCACAAATCTGAAATCAAACCTTTCAGTGCTACTTTTCAAACCTAAAGGTAGATTATTTGGTGGAGTATTCCTTTAAAGTTCAAAAAATGATTGTGGTCTTGGTTAAATATTTGGAAACAGTTAACTCTGACTAATAGAAAGTATGAAATAGGATACAAAGCCAAACTTTTGAGTGTTGACCACCTCACTCTTACTTTCCTCGCACTGTATGAGCCTCACTACTTCCTGCTGAGCTAAATGTTTCCAGTGAACATAAATTGCTATCGACAAATGAACTGCATATGAATATACAGTAAGTCTTATGAGACAGAATTGGTAAATGTTCAGTGTGGTTTTCAAGGTAAGGCTGCTACTTTTATGTACTTTTTTATGTAATATTATATGTATAATTGATTGCAGCAAAAGGCCTATACGTCTCATCTACCCTATTTGAAAAATAACTGTAAAATTGTTTAGCAATTAGGAAAGTCTGAGCCACATGTATGATTACTGGTGGTCTGCTTCACCTTCTGCATCTTTTACCACAATTTAATTTCACTATTTAAATTACCTCACAAATGTACGAAGGCTCCTTCTGTGGTTGACACAGTGCCAGGAGTAAATCATCAGCATTTAATACTGGATCCACAAACTTGGAAAACAGAACTTTTATTTTCCTCTTTTTCTTTCGTTATGTGAGAATGTCACTGCTCTATATTTGAGGAAAGTGACTCATCCAAACAAATCAATAGGCCAGACACTCACTGAGAGGCCAAGCCTACACTTCTTAGCAACAAAATCACTCCTCTATTCTCAGACAAGTTAGATTGTTAGCACTCTGGTGTGAAACCTGTTTTAATATTATGCATTTATGAAATTAATTAGATTTTGATCTAGTATCGCTTTGTGAATTGTCAACAACAAGGGAGTGTAGCCATGCATAAAACACTCAGGTGTTTCCATTAATTAAGTTTATTTGCTTCTGAGGCTGTAATAGAATTTAAGCCTCCTTGCCAAACTACATTATCATCAGAAGTTTTCTCAGAGACATTTTAAGAGTTTTAAGAGTTACTTTGTGACCTTGCAGAGCTGCAATATTACCACATTTTTTTCTCTTCAGTCGAGATGTCGATTCTTCCATGACATTATAATCAACAAGAATTTAATCTCTAGAATTTAATGCCTCTAGAAAAATAAAAATTAGAGAATTGTACCGCATGTAAGGCAGCTGTTGCAGCCAAAGCCACTGTGGTAGAACAATGGGACTGAGAGATGTGTTTTATGTCAGTGGAGGGTGAAGATCTGAGGTGACAGGATGGATCAAAGAAATTATTTCAGTCATCTGGTTTCTTGTAAGTAGGTTACCAGAAGGTTAATTTAGACTGAGAACATCTGAACCACCCCAAAGAACTGCTGAAGAACCATACTGACCTTAAAAGGTTAGCAGTATTCAGTTTGTTGTAATCTGCAACTTCATCACTAGATGCCACTAAATCACACTGGCCCTCCAATTCTATTTTTGTTGCTAGAGTAAATACTTTCTGGATGAGTTTAACATTATTACACTGCAGAGAATCCAAGCTTATTTCTTTTTGTTACAAGTCTTATAAATATTCTTAATACTTGCCAATCAATATTTGGTATCCAAAAGAGCAGTGACTTCAATAAAAATTTAAAGGCAATCTCAACTTGATTTTCAGATTTTCTAAAGAGAATATCTATACACAAAGACAGTTTGGAATCTTGCTTTGTACTTAATGCAACACTCTCAGGCATTCTGAGGTAATAGCATGTTTGGCTTGGAGTAGCTTACCAGCTCAGCCAAATTATAAGCATCGTTCACTTATGTCCCACAGAAGACTAATAAAATTGGCATGACGCCTGACACCAATTTCCTTTTAAAATATATTCTAGTTTTCAGGATGTAATAGACATAATTGGATAATGTCTGGACCTAAATTGCATAAGACTCCATACTATTTGCTCACTTGTCTGGTTTCTTATGCACATACCTGAAGGAAATCAAAACAGTGGGTTTATATATTTAAGAGCTTGTTTTTAGAAAGACATTTCCTGAGGTACATACACATAAGGCTGACCCTTGTACTTCAGTTGAGGCCTTTTTACCACTAATAACACTTACAGCTTAGTCAACACTGCACCAGCAGCTGGGAATCACAGCAAGAGACTGATGGGCATCTGTATCTGTATTTTTTTCCAGAGCCTTGAACAGACACATGTGATTAGGACTAAACCACAGAAAACTGAATGAGGAACTGTCAAAAGAGTTGAGCATCAAGGAGAATTTTTTTTACCACAAGTGGAGGTTGATAATAGGAGTAGTTAATGGTACCTTTGCTTGTTTTACGTGTTTTAGGTGTTGAAAATACCCATTAGCCACAAGAGCATTAGTGAGGTTGAGTACTCATGTTAAATGATAAGGCCTGGCCTGTCATCAGCGTTCCTCCACGATGGGATACACCCTGGACACTGTCACAGGGCTAACACATATAGACAGACAGTAATTTACTGTACTCTGACATTCACAGACAGTACTAACCACTGCACCACTGCCTCAGTGGTGAAAATGGTATTACGATCTTTTGCTAAAGTAAAAGTACCAATACATCAATGTAAACATTCTCCACTAAAAATAAAAGTCCTGCATTCAAAAGCCAATCATCAGCTTAATGTACTTTAAGTATCAAAACTAAAATGACTCGGTTTTTCTTGCAGTTATACAAAAGGATACAAACAATCAATATTTTCTGAAAGAATCAATCAATCACTCATTCCCATCCCATCTCTCAAACTGGTTGGACTTTGAGAGTGTCACAATTTCACCTGACAGAGTTCAATTAATTTGGACTGGGACCGGGGTTAATTTGTGACCAGCAGTCAACAGCTACGCCTTGAGAGTTCCTCACAGAAAGTAACTGGGAAGATAATCCGGAGTCACAACTGCAGCCAAAACCTATTTTAGGACAGTCTACGTGGGCTGCTTTCAAATGACTTCAATAAAACATTGTACTAGAACTTGACTGTGCAAACCGGTCACTATTTCTTTATGGACCTTAATTTGTGCATGGGGGTATTGTCACGTTGAAACAGGAAGACACTTTTCCCAAACCTTTGTTTCAGAGTTGGAATTATACTATTGTTTAAAATACTATCGGGTAAAAAAAAAAAACATGAAAAGCAACCACAAACCAAAAGTATGCAAGTCTGTGGAGAGAGCTGTGCACATACTTTAGGCTGTGAGTGTATATATGTTTATACATTTCAGTAGTTAGCTTTTATTTTGAAAACTAGTCTGGAATTTCTAAAAAGGCTTCAGATGTTCTGAGTGGTTGCAGACCCTGAAATTCTGTGTCAACTGATATTACGTTCAGTATTCAGTAACCGTGTTTTTGCCTGTTTGTAATTACTAATAATCATATGGAAGTGTCAATGCCAACAAAATGATCTAGCACTGTGAAATATTTGCTACTTTTACTGAAAACCGCGACAAAAGCATATAATGAATCCTACCATTGTAATACACAGATATAAAGCTAATCAGAGGGTAATGATTTACAAAAGTTCCACATATGAGTCAGCATCCATTTAGTTCTTGAGCAGATTATAGCATATGGTGGCTCATGGAATGGCAACATATCATTTATAAAGGCACATCAGTCTGGTATTCACAGAGGAACAGCTCCCAGCAGAACACCGCTGTGAACTGACAGATGAGAGTCAGGCTGTCGGTATTTTAGTTTTGGGAAAGTGTTGTTGGCACAATCATTTGACTGGAAAAAGTACAATGAATTCTTCAATGAAACAAGTGTGTAATCCTCATTTTGTCAGAGCCAACACGTGTCAAGAATGCAATCATCTGTGACTATGTTGCTGTCAGCAGTGGAGGAAGTATTCAGATAATTTACTTCTACTTCACTAAAGTATATACCACACTGTAAAAATATTACAAGCAAATTTGTACACTGAAAGTGTTTGATTATGCATTTTGGAAAATGTACTAAAAGTATTAAAAGTAGAAGTGTTCAATGCAGAAAAATACACTGCTATATTATTATATAATTAGATTATAATTATTCATGCATTAATGTAGAAGCAGGATGTTACTCTGGTAATTTGTTGAGTTGGAGCTCATTTTGAAATATTTTGTATAGGATTGCAACTAATGATTATCTTTTATAATGGATTTATCTGCTGATTACTTTCTCCATTAATCAATTGATTTGTAAATGTCATTACAATTACCCAAAGTGACTCTTTCACAATGTCGTCCTGACTGACCTCCCCACAAGTCTTGTGTTTGTAGTTCATGTGAAAGCAAAACTTAAGCATGCCGATAAAAAGTTGAGGCTTCAGTGACTGTGGACAAATGGATTCAATACAGTGCTCAATAATCCTTTCACCCTGAGCACTCAAACAGCAGGATGTCAGTGGATCACATTGGCTTGGTGTTTTCAGACCCCAATGAGGCTTCTTCTTACCACCGACATTCCTCTCACCCCTTCAGCTGCTCTAACAGCTGGCAAACTGTAAATGTTCAAAATGGTGATGTAATCCATTTATGCCAGCTATTTAGAGAAAACATTGAGATGACTCTATGGTCACTTTAGAGCACATGTTGAAATGGTATACTTCAGTTTGATACTATACATATTCTGTAGTTAAATCTAAGCTATTAATTGTTGTCTTTTTAAAATATTATTGATTGCTCTACATTTGCAATTTTCTGCCCTATTAGACTTTATTTTCTTATTGTGATGGATGGTGTGAAGCTTCACTGATTAGATGTGTAGTCCAGTAGACCCATAGTTAGAAGATGGTCAGCTATGATTTTAGCTAACATGACCACTTTTACAGTTTATAATAATCTCTAAAGTGTTGAAGGTATAACGTCTCCACATCTTAGTTTAGCTGTTAGTATGCTTTTATTAACATTTATTAATTAGCACTAAACACAAAGTACAGTTGAAGCTGATGGGAATGTCATTCCTTTGCAGGTCATGAGCCAAAGAATTGGACAAATTCTATGTATTCTTTATGAACTGATGATGACAGAGACATGTATGTGTGCACAGTCTATCAGACTGACATTACCATCCATCGAGCCACAGCTCCACTGTAATGTGGCACCAAACAAATATCACAACACCCTTTGTTCTAAGCAACATCCCAAACAACAGGTTCTGGACCATGATGGTGATTTGCCAGGTAAGGAAAGTCAGTAACCAGCCTCAGAATACCTAACTAAACTACTACAAGTATAGTCCTACTAGGTTAGGATTCACCAATGACAAACCCGGTTAGTTTCAGGTACGCCTGACTGGCTTCGGTCTTTAAAATGAGCCTGCCCCATCTCTGTGGTGGACACATGAAGCAAAATTTGTCTTGGATACAGCAATCTAATTAAATTGTCTAATTTTTATATTAATCTAATCTTCCATACATCTGTTCAACCTTTAAACCTAGAGTTTTATGTGGGCAGGCTGGTGAAAACAGTGAGACTCAATCATATAGTCAATGTGTCATAAGCAGAACTATAGGAAATAAGAAGCTGGTGCTTCACCAGGCCTGTCCTGTAGTCCTTCTCTTGCTTATTTGGAGGGAGTTTTGCCCTTAGTCTGATCCTCAACAACACATGATCACTTTGATGCAGGTCAAGGAACTGGCTTTTCTAGTCAAAATCATTTAGGATTATTTTTTTGTTGTTTTGTCTAAAAAAACTGTGGGGCTGTGTATAAATGCTTGTGACTCTTACACTACACTTTTCACCTAACATGCATGAAACCACCCTATAATTAAACCTCATAGGCATCGTTTTATTGCATACATTAGAAGGGCTCATTAGAAGAAGGGGTTTTATTAAATTATTCATTCATTAATGTGAAAGGAGCTATTTCATATTATAGCTGATTTGCGTAGAGCTACCCGTAATTATAATACTTCATATACTGTTGGACTATGTTCTGCATGTAAAAAATATTATTTAGGATGTAACTTGCAAATAAAAAGTACACAATTTAACATTAAAGTACCATAAAATTGTTACTTTCCATTTCTGCCATTAACTAGTTATTTGAACAGAGGTGTGGTTTGAACAGTATTTTGTATAATTCCTGAATGAGTTGACTGGTGAGGAGGAATTTTTTAAATGGAGATAATTCCATTGTTTCTCCCAGCAGATCGTGGCGCTAAAGAGGTCAAAACTTGGAAGGAACACAAAAACAATATATGATCATTCTAGTTCTTGCAAAACATTGCTAAATACTGTAGATTAGGGAATGATACCAGAAACTTGGCAAGGTTGTTGTTTATTGCAGCTGTGAATGAGAAAGCCTCCCCTTTCCTGGTATCGGTTCACCACTTACAGAGAGAAAAAAAGAATGAAAACGTGAACATCTGCCCAGAAATAGGATTCGAAAGTAGCCAATATGATGCATTTTCTTTCTTCTTAGCAACTGTGCACAGGGTGAGTAAAGGCCGGTCCCTATATTCAAAGGAGCAGGTCAGGTAACTCATGTCATGTGTCATTACCTCCTGCTGAACCAATTTATGATCAATGCCAACCCTTTGTCGACCTTTTTTCTTTGGCCTCTCTGCATGGCCTCTGTGTGATTCATGTTTCAAACTGAGTTGAGCAATACCAAGACAGGGTCCAGAATTCACTCAACAAACTCGCAGTATCATAAATTTACATTGCCTGTGGGGCTCAGCCATTCAGAGGAGGGGAAAAAAGCCTAAGAAAAGCCCAGTTAAAATCACACTATAACCATATTAAATGTCTCTGTTGTTCTTTCCTGTACTGCACTTGGCACAACCAGTGTTCAATTATCATATATATGAGGGTAAATTGAAACTGTGCAGTAGATACAGGAGGATGAAAAACAAAGTTTTTTTCTGTACTTGCTTGCTTGTTGCAGTCCTGTTACACTGAAGACAGCTGCTGTCTCCTCTAGACAGCTCATCTGGAATGATGCTTGACCTGAGCAGGCAGGGATTAAGAAGGATTATGGGTATAAGAGGATGTCATGCCAGGTTGGTGTCCATTTCATCATCTGAGGCATGTTTCCACTTACTTTGGCCTTTTATCTGACAGTAAAAAAACTGGATTTCAGATCATCTGTCAATCCACATACAATGTGCACAGAGAGATGTGTGAACATGCAACATCACGTGTTGACAGACCTGCATACCATTATTGTAAAACTATCGACATTTAACTTTTAAAAATGATTTTCAAAAACCATATAGTAAATACATAAGGAGGGGGCATCAGACCACTACAGGGATTCAAGATGCCCTGGCAAGTACCTTTTTAAATTTCTTTACTTGTCATCTAAAAATGATATTTGGGAAAACTTTGCACAACCAAACAAAATCAAATAATTGATCCAGATATAACGTTTCAATTTTACTGTCTGAGTTTATTGGAGCGAAATGAGAAATATAATGACATTCAAGCTCACCAACCAATTCAGGAAACAACAATTTTGTGACCATTCAAATAGCTGTGTAGAAGACACAAAAAAACAAAAACAGTAAGCATCTTAGCTTACATAACTGTTAACGTATGTTTTCATTTTAAATTTACAAGAGTAACATTAAAGGTTTGTAGGAGGAGGGCTACCATGTAGTTCAAACTTAAAGCTATTGGCTGGGGTTGCTAGAGTATGTTTAGGGACCTCAGTATGCAGAAATATTCAAATACAGTGGGCAAAAATAACACATTTATACCAAATGCGACATAGAACCCATTTTCATTCAGATATCTTAAGGTCAGAGGTCAAGGAACCCCTTTGAAAAGGGCTGTGCCAGTTTTTCCATTGCCAATTTTTAACCTAACTTTGGAGTGTTATTTGGCAAATAAATGCACTGTTTTCACACCTCACACTTTTGTTCTTGTGCTTTGGTTTTGAATTGGCCCCGAAAAAACACACAACCTGAAAAACTCTTTAATTATCAGAGACTATCAGTCTTACAGCCCGATGCACACCACTTCAACATGTGGCGAAAACTAAAACATGACAGGTTTGCCCTGTATAGTTATGGCAGCTAAGCCTATGATTGCATACATGGGAAAATTCCCTTAAATAAAGTTTTAAAAGTAATCTTATAGCCTGAAGTTGTTAAAGGATTAGACATTAAGTTTGGTAATACGTTTAGACAATCCTAGAAAACAAACATTTTTAACTTATCCATATCTGTCTTTGTGCTTTTGTTCCTGATTCATGAGAGAATTTAGGTGAAGATTGATGACAAAACTGAAATTTGGCCATGAATAAAAAATGTGGTTTTAATGAAACCTCTCATCTATCTGCAGTTTGGTAGCTGATATACTCCAATTTTGCCTGCCGAATGTTCCATGAGAATATAGTAAATTTGTCAAACAGAGCCTGAATTATTATTATTTTTTACAGAGGTTTTCCAATACTATCTGGGATCATCTTCTGATGTTTTTTGTTTCAACATGGGTTTGATAATAACTATCTTTCTGTAGCATTTCTGGCCATGTAAATTGGAAACTACAATGAATGATACTTTTCCCATAAGAGTAGACTTTAATGCACTGGTGAAGGTTTGATAGGGTTGTTTGTCATTGATAAGTAACAGTGACGCAATGACTGTTTTGCCAGATGGTGAGACTTTTCTGAACTCACTTTGCAGCTCATATTTTTTGTTTGGAAGAAGCATGCTAATGCATTTGTTCTCAAGCCAAAAAAGCAAACAAAATTTATTGCTATTTAAAAGTATTTTGTGTTGTGAAATCTTAGGTCTTTACCAGATATTACTGATTTCCTGATGGGTCTCTGCTGTGCAGTATTTCATCAACACGTACTCATCAGGATTGTGACAATGGGATTAAAGTATTTAGATCAAAAACCGGTTGTTGCAAACACTTGTTGATTTCTGTTGCAATGCTTAGGTCGAAAAAGTTATGGATTAGTTAATGCCTTTTCAAAGTATTTTATTTTGGATCACATGGAAGTACTTTTGAAGAACTGAAAAAGACTTTTGAATGAACAAATATATTTATGTGCACAAGGAAGATAAAAAAGATGAGAGATTAGACCCCATCGTGACGTCATAGTATTTAAAGGGTTAATGAAGCCGTGATTACTACAGGAAACCCCCTTATGGAGTCTAGACACTGGTGGTGGTTGTGGTGGTGATGAAGGAATAAAGAGAAGGCTGAAGATCTGGATGTGATGAGGAGTGGACTTCTGATGAGCTCAACCTGGGGTTTGAGGAGGGTCACAATGATCTTGCACTGAAATTACAGTTGAAAGCAGCAGAGAGGAGAACAGAATAAAAGTTTGATAGCAGCAACATGACTGGTTGGTGGAGAGTGTGGCTAAGTCTGACTTTTTAACTGAAAGAGTAAAAGCCCATTGACAGCTGAGAGTGAGAGAATTGTCAATGAATGAATAACAATGAGAAAGTCTTCGTGTTTGTACTTGAACTTGAGCTTCATGTGCCATGATAGAAGGGAAAGCTTGACAGGTGTACCTACAAGGGGGGCGGTTTCAGGGAAACTGAATGGTCTTAATAAATATCTACCTAAATGAAACAATCTAGGAAGAGAAATCACTCTCCTGTTGAACTATTCACAGCTCATAGAAATATGCCAGGTTGCATATTGATGGGGGCTTCTAAGTAGACTGTGTTTTTAAGATTGAGAACCACCGGCTAAGTAACCCTACTGCCTTTGGATTATAAAATACATCTCCAACAAATAAAATATATAATATAAAAAAAGCCTTGCTGGCTTAAGTCATTTATATTTTTATGCGAAGAATCAGAAGAATTTGCCCTTTTTGAGTATGTGGTTTGACTACGCTGCTATCTTACATAAAATGAATGTATAAAGGACAACAGGACAACAACAACGCTCAGCCACAACTTTTAAAGCATGACTTGGCTTTGTCCTCCACAGCCCTCATATTGGAAGTGTAATGAAAACTGATTGAATCAATTACAGCATCAGCACTGACTCATGAGGAGATGAGGGACTGTCCGTGTCCTGTCTCCTGCGGGTTGTTGTTCATTGCTTTTATCACAAGGCATACATTTTTAATAAAGAAAGAAATGTTGCAGAGGACGAATGAATATATGTGCTGTAATAATACCGCTTTAATGACAACAAATGAGATGCTATCAAAAACCTGACTGTGTGTATAACCCTCGTCATTAGCCTGCACATGTATCCAGAAACGAAGACAAAATGAAAAAAAAAAAAAGCTATAAATACTTTACAAGCTTATTTGATTTTGAAAAAGGTTGTCCATTCTCACGGGGCTTCAGAGCATCTCACTTGTATTGTTATGCTTTGATGATTAACATGCATGCTGAATATTAGAAAAAAACTGTTTAACAAAAACAATTTTCTTGAAAAGGTCACATGCAGCTTTTTTTCTTATCTTCTTTGAGACAGTCAAGACAGGTCACCCAAAAGACTCCCTATACCTTTTAAAGTAAGAATATACGTGAGCCTCTGTAATCCTCTTAGTGTAAAAAACACACTAAGGAATTTATTGAAGGAAGTGTATATAGCTGTAAATTTCTACAGCTGCATGTTCTTTCACTGAGACATGTTGTATGCATTTCAGTGATGCATGATATTTCTTTGGCTTGACATCAAGGAAACCTTGGAAAAAACAAAAGTTCAAGTTTCCCTGAGATGACAAACAGCCCATGTTCCTTGAACATATTGCTATATACAGTATATTGTTAAATATAGCAATATCAACACCTAAACACTAAATTAATTACAAATTCATATATTTTCTTGATTGTCAGTTCTCTATCTGGAAAGTACTTTGCTTTTGAAGGTTTATTTTTTTCAAATGATACTGTATAGTATAGTAGTTAGATAACCCAAGTCAGGTAAGAGCAGTTAATAAATGGTCTTCAGTTTGACTCTCTTTCCTTGTTTGTTAAGTACTTTTAACTAGGTATTTTGTTTTCACAGTACAAAATTAAGTCAGTGTCACTTACAATTACTAAAACTACTTGATCAAGAATGTTTTTTTAACTTACAAAATTGAGTTAGTTTTACTTAAAAACTTTCGGCGTAATCAGTTTCAACAATTTTTTAAAGTTAAACAAACTTATCTGGTTTTACAGTTTAGGATTAGGCCAACCTTTACTTGACCCCTGGCAGAGCCTATAGCATCCACCTGCAGGCTTTGGGTCTACCTTCCCCGCAGTTTATCATCACTCACCGCTCTCTGGTGCACTGTGCTGTTTCCTTGTGGGGAGTGATGAAGCCAGAGCCCTATCACTGATGCTGTACATATTGTATATTCACACAGCAAATCTATTCCATGTGAGCTGTCTGACAGAAATGGCTTCACTGTAACCTTTAATGTAAAGTGATATCAAACAGACCAGACTGGAAAACATGAGCATGTGTGCATTATTCTTGTGATTATAATGATTTCTAGGAATTTAAGCAAAAAATGTCTCATATGGACACAGAAAAACAGTGTCTGTATGTTTTTTTTTTATACCCATCTCTTCAAAGTATTGTATTTCAAGCTTGGCTATTGTTCCTCCAGTCTTGGTTACAAACATTTTTCCAAGTAAATTATTTAATGGTGCCTTTTGTATTGCCTTTGACCACAAGAGCTGAGCTCCCTGAGGGAAGAATGTGTGTGGGACAGTCATGATATTTTGTGATTGAGTGGATGGCGTGGGGTCACTTTTCCTCATTAATTCAACTCCCACAGTCAGATTTTGAGATTTAAAAGGAGAAAATATGGACTGATTGTCCTGATTGTTTTCTCATCCAATCCTTAGAAGATTCAACATTCCAGCATCAGGCTTTGAAGGTCCCTTAAGATCTGCGCAACATCCAACTTCATATAGCTCACATGCTCACACGTCATGTTACCGCTCAACTCATAAAAATATTTCAAAACACTGACGCTGAAGCCTGTAACACTGAGTTCACCCCGGTTAAGTTTATATATCTGACATTTTAGAGGCTGGTGGGTCTCGCCACATGAGAAGCACAGTGTAATCACAGGTACTCGTGGATTAACACTTTACACAAACATTACAATTAAGCACCTCTTGTGAGATGCCGATACATTTCGCAGGGTTTAAACCAAAGAGCAGATGGATGTGGTCAATGACAGTATTTTTAAACTGTAAATCAAGACAGATGATTTGTTATTATTACAGTGATAGGTATTCAGAGCATGTTTTGAGCATTTTTTCCCCTTTCATTTGCATTACAGTGGTGCGCTTAGAAGCCAGCACACTCTCTTTAGCATGTATGCCAAAGGATGTCAGTCACTAACACTGGATGATAAAGATTGGATGTCTATTTTTATCAGTTGGACTTGATGTATTGTTCCAGTAGAGAAGGAAATTGCATTTTTGGGAGAAACAAATATATAGAATTAAACAAATTCCCTTATATCATGTACCCCTCGGATGTAGAATTGCACGACTAAAAAGAAATAAGGAACATGTAGCAATCAAATTTTGCTGATGGATGGATATTTCTAAAGATTGAGGTATATTTTGATTAAATTAGATTTGATTAAACTTTAAAATTGAAGAATTGTGAAGCTCGATGATTGCAGCAGCAGAGAATAGAAACAAAACTGTGCAAATTCCTGCTTTATAGCCTGGAGTGATGCATGTCTGGAGGATATTTCATAATAAAGTTTGAGAGGTTTCAACCAGATTAATGAATTGTGTAATTTATTAATGTTGACAGATTCACTTAAATATACTAATACTGTCTACACTTACTACATAAGTCTCTAAGACGACTGTAAAGGAATATGTGCAAATGTGAAGTGGCCACAGGTTAATGTATGTCCTCATGCTATGAATAAACTGCATCTCAACTCCACATTTGTTAGTGAATATTGATACAAAATACAAAACAATTCAGGTTAATATTTCAGTATATATCATTCATGCAGGTGGAACAACAACTCGTTCTCCAGCCTGACTCAATCCTTAGAGTTGGTTTTAAAATGCTTTTTGGCTGTTTTTTTGTTTGGCTGTTGTACAGTTTTGGGGAATGAGGTCAGGCAGTAGTCAAGTCATGTCAAGTCTGTATATCTCAATTTCATTTATAACGTCACAAAGGGCTTTGTAGGCCCACAACAGTACGGCTTCCTAACCCAGCCCAGAAGAAAAGGAAAGACTTGGATGTAGTAAATAGAGGAAACCTCTGGAGAGGCAGGTCAGTAGGTCGACACAGAGGTCTTTACTGGTTTGAGATTAGATTTGCCGTGTTGAATTCCAGACTATTACTTTACTATTACTTCCAACTTTCTTTTTTTTTTTTTTTAAAGAAGCAACAGCAAGATGCAAAACAAAGGCAGGGCAGCCAATAATACTTAACTTAAATGGAACTCCACAGATGTGAAAAGCCTTTCGTGGCTCGGGATGGAGCTGCATGAAATCTGATAGATTAGATTTTCACTTGAGTCAGTGTCGGTTGGGTCCGAAGACTTCGAACACGGAACAAAACTGTGAGGTTGCCAGACCTCTGTAGCCCACTCCTCAGCACTACAGGGCTATATTAGCTGCTACCAGAGGTGGCATGTAACTAAGTAGTCAAGTAATATATTTAAGTACAAATATAAGGTACTTGTTCTTCGTATGTGTGAATGATATTTAACTACCTGTATACTGAATAGTTCAAATCAGTTCCACCTTGACCAACTACAACAGTAAAATATTAATATCACATGATCACATCAGTAATAATTTTTGTGTATTGTGAGTAGAATAATATTACATAATAATTGGTTATACATTAATAATATTTACAGTGCAGGACTTTTACTTGAGTCATATCATTACAGTTTAATCAGAGCTGAAGGCAAAAGTCTCCACACCACTCAAACTCCTTTTCTTTATGGTATGTCAGTGTCAGGCCACACCATGCATCATTGTCCCTCTTTAAATTTCTTTTGTGATGTTAAGTAATAATTTACGTGCACAGGGCACATACTATCTTTATGCTATTGTTGGAGATGTGGCTGTGCTGTTGTCCTTGTCTGTGGCACCTTCACCTGACCTATTTTAAAGCTGCGTAAATAATGCCCTCCCCTACATGTGTATTCCCAGTGTCAACACAAGTTGCCATAATGTATTTGCACAGGATATACGGCAATGAACAAAATGGGTACACAAACCCAAAGCAGACGTGTTCATTAGCTTTCATTGTGTCTGGCTACCACTATTACATCACAGGCTTACTTACCAATGTAACACTAATTAATTAGAGTGCTAGAAGTTAACTGACTTTAGAGAATGAATGTCAGTGCACTGTATCTGTATTTGACTGGTAGATTTAGGGGCCGATTGCACTGGAAACTATTTTTGAAGGTTTATTTTTAATGGATTTGAAACTATCTGTGTCCTGGCTAACCTTTTGGGGAGTGTGCACCATGTGTTTTTTTGGGGGAAAAAAATCAAGTTCAATAGTGTTCCACTTTGAAGTATAAATTATCTGCTGTGGTTTTACTCAAGACCAGAGTGGTGTTGTGAGACTCGGAAGGAGTGTGCATGGTAGTATATCATTATTCATTGTTGATTATTTTTAAATGCATTTTAGTTTTTTTTAACCTGATAACAACAACAACAACAACAAAAGTATTTGAAGGAACAAAAAGCTGGGTAAGGAATCCATAGTTTTTGGTTTATTCATATATTCATTGATGGCCATAAAAATGGGTCATCTATTGCATCCTGTCAAAGTCTTGCACATTATACACATGCCATCCACCTCCATGTTACTTTTGAACATAATAAAGGTAGTGATTATGTTTGACAACTTAGCACTTATTACAGACAGTGTTAGTTTAAACTGGTTGGAGTTGGTCTTACTAAAAAGAGAAAGCAGATGTGCCCTTTTCTTCAAGTCTGATTGACTTATGATTTGCTCTTAGCCTTTCTAAGGTAGAAATGTACTTTGAATTGAACAAACTTTGTAATTGAAATTTATGAAAATTCTGTGTCAGAAGATTCCTTTGATTTTATATATTTCTTCTATGTTTCTTTTGTTTTTGCCTTCCTGGAGATTTCAGGGCTGCTAAAAGCATACGTCTCACTGTGTGTGTGCACAGAGATCCAGACATGCTGTAAAAGATAAATATCCGGCTGTCTAGCAAAAATCCTTTCTCAACTCTTAAGACCGGCCGCTGCTTCTTCAGAAGATCCTAATCTATGAGATTCCTTCTTTCCTCTACATCTATAGAACACAGTCCTCCTCCACCTACCTGCCTTTTTAAACCTGTCCACTCTAATATCTATTTAATTAATAACAATTATTAATAATATTATTATAATTAACAATAATAATCATTAAATAAACTCCCTGATATGGGTCAAGTGGCTGATTATGCACTAGCTAAATATTAGCTGTGATTATATACTGTGTTTGTCAAGGGATCTGATATGATAATGCAATCTTATAATATATGTACACAAAGCTAATTTCTGATGACCCAGTTGGGTAAAACCTTTATAATCTGTTTACCTGCATACTGAAATAAAGTACTATCACTTCAATTACTTTTATCACTAGAAATATTAGTGGAACATGCTGTCTAATTAATGAAATGACCTGCATACATTTTGATTCTGTCTTACACAAGCACACCTGACTTCATTCATCATTTGAACAATTCTTTTTGACTTGAATACCTATAATACAAGCGCTAAAAATAATCAATCGGTCTAATTTTAAATTGTAATAGTAAAGATAAATGCTCAGTTTACTTTCTGTTGACATCAAAGTATTCTTCAGGGGTGGCTCTAGAGTCCCGTTACTTTTTTAACTTTTTTAGTTCAAATATTTCCAAATAAATATTGAGATATGTGAATATTTTAAATTCTATTCAATTTTATCTGTATAGCGCTAAATCCTAACAAAAGTTACAAAAGTTATCTCAGCACACTTTTTGAGAAAGAGCAGGTCTAGACCGTACTCTTTATAAAAGTTTAAAGTCTTCATACCACCCTCTGGCCACCCCATGAATATTTCTCTAGATCCACCCCCTTATGCTTGCAGGCCTCAAACAAAACCATATAGAAAGGGAATAAAATATGCTGTAAATAATTTGTCAAGCATTTATGTCATATTATCTATGTACGTATACAACTGTCATTGTTTTCCCCCCTGGAATACTATTTTTGTCTTAAACAGGACAAAAGGCACAAACATAATCCATGCAAGTAGGTGAATGCAGACGCTTTGAGCCACGCAAGATCCATTTAACGCGTCGCTGTGTTTCTGCGGTGTGTTATCTGAAAATCTGAATGCAACGAAAGTGCAAGCTGCAGTCTGAGCATTGCAGCTAGTGGCACCATAGCACGAAAGAGAAAAAGAGAGAGCTGACGCCTTCTGTTTGAATTTACTTCTTAGTCATTGTCATTTGCGTTCAGATAAATTGCGTGGATCATATTTGTGCCCTAAGAGTCTACAGCCATGCTAACATGCTCACAATCACAATTCTAAAATAAAGCAGGTACCAAGGTTAGCTTGATAGCATAATATAATTTGCTAATTAACTGTAAATGCACAGCTGGGAATGTACTTTGTTTTAATAGGTGATTTGGTCATAAAACAAAGTAGTGGACAAACAGAAATGTTGACCTGATGATGGCGCTATATGAAAAGTCAGGGCACCCAAATAACTATCCTGAAAGAAAGAAAATGAGTATAACAAATTTTATGGTAATCCATCCAATAGTTGTTGAGATATTTCACTCAAAACCACAAATGTAAACCCCAGTACAACAGTCAGGGTCAGTAGGATTTTTTCTTTGGTAACCACAAATGTTTGCACAACGGTTCATGGCAATCTATCCAACTGTCATTGAGATATTTCAATTTGGACTAAAGTGGTGGTGGATGCACAGACGAACAGACTAACATTGCATCCCTAGAGCCATGCAGGTAGAATGGCTAAAAATAAAGACATAGGCAATGCTGAACAAATCATTATTTCATTTGTAAACAGACATTTCAGTGGTCAGTCACGCTTGCATGCGCAAATGCATATAGTACAAGAACACATGGACCATGCCTGTACAAACATATACAAGCCATCATAATAGTACTCTATCAATCATGACGACAGGCAGAACAGGTCACCATTGTCTGCCAAGGCATGACAAGATGATTAATTCTGTCTCAGTTGGCACATAAACACAGACAAAGAAGACCACAGCAGCCATGACTGCAAATTTATTGTTCAGCAGGTAGATGTGATGACAAAAGAAATTGGGTTAAACTACATTTCTCATCCTCCCAACTCAGACTGTGTAATATGTAATGCCTAACACTAACCTGGAGACGCAGATACAAACACAGACGCACACATGCATAATGTTCCACTGCCTCCTCCGTCTTCTCATTAGCCATTTACCTGTCCTAAAACTGTCACAACTAATAAATAGTTTTAAAGCCTTTGTCGCAGCAAGTAAAAAAAAAAAAAAAAAACTGCATGAATAATGGTTTATGCACAGTGAGACCTAGGATTTATGTGCTTATGCAAGTGGAAAATATTGCTTGAGTGTAGAATATTATGTGAAAAAAAGTGTTTGCTGCAGGTTGTAGGTTCAGTTTACTTAAAATGTAAACTGAGATGGCATTCATTATAGAACCTTCATACATGATCAGCTTTCTGTAGATAGAATAAATGAAGTGTCTTTTTTTCTGGTGAACTGAATCAGTGGTGATTTGTAGAGAGTAATGACTCCATTTTAAAGCTGTCATGTACTGTATGTGTGCAATCTGTACCTTCACAGCTAGATGCCACTCAATCCTACCCACTGGTCCTGTGAAGCATTAGTACCTGATTAAGTAAGATCCCCTCCAGACTCTCCTTTGAATAATACAAAGGTGATCCATACAAAAAGTTAAATTACTTAATTAAAACTTCTTAAAAGTAGGCTACTTCTACTCCTACTCCCTCGTTGAAAAGTCCAGGAATCTATTAATATTGAAGTATATTGAAGTGAAATAGCTGTCAGAATTTGTGTACACTACAGCCAGGATAAATGCCGGTGTGCTTTCTGTACACTGTAAATGAAGTGACTTTCATTATGTAACCTTTTATAACTTTCATTTCCCTACTGGGGTTGGGTTGAGTGAAGGGTGCTAAACCGTTCAGCACCCTGTCCGCTCAGTGCTCTTCCAGCTTGGATGCATCAAGAGAGCTGCAGATGTTGGTCTAGATTACAGCTACATTACATTGTTAGAGCTGCTTCCCTCTTTACCCTGGGGCACTTGTTCAGTTCTGTCATCAAAAGATTAGAAGTGGTCACCAGTCTGTATGAAAACACCGAGGCTGAACGGGGGGGGGGACATGTTTTTCCACCCTTGAAGTAGTGAACCTTCATATTTTCTCTCTTTGTCTAGGTTGATGATTTGGAGAACCTAATTTCTGAGCAGAAGCTAGAGGAGAGATGGCACAGTTTGTTTTCCTATCCTCTAAATTGTTCTTTAATGTCAGCTGGGATAGGAAGGTGGTTCTGATGAATGAAATTCCCCCCAGTTTTCAGTATCTCACAGATATTAAAAGGGCCCTAGGTCACCGACACAGACAGGCCTTGCTTACTGATCTTTATTGGGATATTTTTTTTGAGGACCCCAGAGTCACAACAGGGATTGGAGAGTGTGAATCATAAAGATTTCTTTATATTAAATATGTTTTGGACTGTACTCTAAAACCTAAGTCTGCAGTTGTTCTTGGTCAATACAGCCCAATAACGAGCCCAATTCACCTCATCCAGTACAGAAAAAGTGTCTCATGAATCAAAATACACATCAATAGAATTTATGAAGTACTATAATGGCCCAGACGTTATCTCTATGTTCTTTAACGGTCATTCCTACATCAAACAA
Organism: Dicentrarchus labrax; assembly: GCF_905237075.1. Lineage (NCBI taxonomy): Eukaryota > Metazoa > Chordata > Actinopteri > Moronidae > Dicentrarchus > Dicentrarchus labrax. Next base: position 19,358,039 of record NW_026136720.1, on the reverse strand, counting down.
ATTTTGAAGTACATGATAATAGATCGAGCTTATTAAATAAATACAATTTATTAATATTTCTATTGTCTCAGCTTGAGTTATGTAGGTGATACATAATAAGTGATGACACACAATATATTTCAGAGCTACATAGTGAAATGAAAGTGAAACATATCATCCAGACAGACAGGCTGAAGCTTGCAGGGTAAAAGGGATATAACTTGATAGTTAAAGGTACAGTCACTGCACCAACTTGCTATAAAGCCATTGAAAGCCAAAAGGCACACACATACGCCTTTAATTAAACTCTGAACAGAGCAATGATTGTTTTTTATCTTTTGCCAACTTCCTTTTACTGCTGCTACTCATTGCTGCACTGCTTCAGGTATGAGAATATGTTTATTTTCTTCTAGCTGTCTTTAGTGAAACCAATAATGTTTTCACAGTAGAAAAAAATATGATGTAAACAGCATCCGAATTTTGATATTCAGTTTTTGTTTAATCTATTTTAGAGAGATATGGGTTTAAATATATGGTCGTTCTGGAGGCTGTAGGTTGTGATCCTGTTACATTGTATTGTGTGTTACTGAATTGTTTTTGCTATATTTAGTCTAGCCTCATTAATATATGTGTATGGTGTGTGTGTGTATGAGGCAGCAGGGGATATGATCGACAACCAGACACACAACCAGACAGACAGACAGTTCAAGGATTTTAATGGCACAGTTACACATTCTGGTTAGGGTCAAAGAGAAGAGGCAGGGAAGCCAAGGCATGAAGCAACATTGCAACTGTAACAATCTGGCATAGGGGCAGATGGGCTGGTATACTTTTTATTGTTTGTTTGTTTGTTTTTTTATTAAACACACAATAACAAACATACAGGAAATTGTGGATAATACATACTTCAAATACAAAACAAAACAAAATAGGGGGATTTATAAGAATAATAACATATGGAAACATAGAAAAACAGCCTAGTAAAACAATCTTCAGCCATAACTAAGAAACTAAATAAACCCATGAGGAGCAGGAATAAAAACAAAACAAAACAAAACAAAAGGGGGCATAAATCAAAACCAGGCTTGTATACATTGTGTTTCAATTGTTCCTTTGAAATGCATGGACCTGGGAGAAGGTAGAAGTTTCTGGAGAAAGGGACGGAGGGGCAGACTGAGCAAAATAAAAACCACTTAAGCAGGTGTTGTGACAATATGGTAAAACTGTTTCATATTCAGCTTAGCTTTTGTTTTAAATTCACTTTAACTGCACCATGATGATGAATAGTAAGAGAGTAGTAGGGCATTTCTACTAATATTCTCACTACTGTCTTTTGTTTAGATAATGGATCTAATGAATTCGCTTGAGACTGCAGACGTTCAGTCACAGCCTGCTGTCCCGCTGTCTCCCTCTATACATGTTCCTCCCACACTGAGAGCTGGTGAGTGTTACCATGTCTTCATTAGCTACAGCAGCACTGACTACCAGTGGACCCACTCCCTCATTAACCAACTGGAGTCCTGCGGCCTGCAGGTCTGCTACCATGAGCGTGACTTCACTCCTGGCCGCACCGTGTTGGAAAATATGTCCGACTGCATCCTGGAAAGCCAGAAGGTCCTCCTGGTTCTCAGCCCAGAGTTTGTGAGGAGCCGCTGGTGTCTCCTGGAGGCCAACATGTCTTTGTTCAGAGACTGTCTGGAGAGGAAACCCATCGTCCCAGTATTGCTGGATCCAGGACTGTCTGTTCCTCTCCACCTCTGCCACCTCACCTACCTGGAGGCTAACAACCCTGACTTTAAGGATAAACTACTCAAGGTGCTCTGCACCCCCAACCTGCAGCTTCAAGGGTCCACTGTGGTACCCTTCCAGCCTCCCTCCATCTACAACGGAAAGGCCCTGCAGCCTTTGACTGCTGTCAATGCTGAGGGACTATATAAATGGGATTCTGGTCAGTTCAGTGACATGGAGGTACCAGACCAACTGCGACTGATCATTGAGGACCACGAGAAGTACAGAAAGGCTGTGAGGATGATCAATAGTGTCTCTCAAAATAAAATGAGACTCTGGGTTAGAGCACTGATGTTTACTACTGCTACGATATGTATATTACTAATGTATGCTCTATTCATATATGCTATATATCAGTTAACAGAAGCATACCTTAATGGCAAGAACAAAACTCTTTGGGCGGTGACTTTGTCTTGTATCTGCTGTGTTTTATTAGGGTGGTTCATTCGGCTTGGTCTCTGGAAAAAGGATGAAGTGAAGTACATAGTGAGGGAGATGCAGAAAGCTGTAGGTCAAGCAAACACAATCCTCTCTGAGGAGAAGGTGTTAATGGGCTGTTGCTCCAATTCAGCAATCCATCTGGTCTATGTTTCTCTGGATGGTTGCAAACATGAGTTTGCAGAAACATTTTCTGAGCAGGTTGTTGCTATGGATATGTTTCAAAGGGCTTTGATCTTCTTCTCATCGGGTTACGCTTGCTGCCTTGCTAAAAGACACTTTCCCTTTCCCACGCCCAGCTCCACTGGTCACCTGGAGGGAGGGGTGTGTTTCTGTCAGTACGTCTCTCAGCAGCTGTGTAAGGGGCAGTGGGAATAGCAGTATTAGTATGGACTTGGAATTCATGAGTAAGTCAGTACAAATAGTGATTCAAGAGAAACAGTAATATCTTCAAAATGACCCAAACATTTTATCAGGATTCCCAAACAATTAATTTTAAAATATAATTTGCTATTGTCTTGAATAAAAAAGAATCAAAAAGATTTTTAATTTGCAGGAAAGGATATTTATTTTGTTTTTCATCTCTCGATTTTACTTGCTGTTAACATGTCAGTTGTATTCATAGAGACTGAGTGACTTATTGAATTCTCTGCCTGACCTAATTACATACGAACAATTCCAAAGAAAGTAGTAGTTTTAAAAAGGTGGGTTACTTGATGATAAGTTTCAGAAGAAAATAAGGCATGTCATAGAGAAAGAAAATTACCGTCATGGTAATTTTATAATTATCTTTTAACAGTGAGACCAAAGGGGCATTATTCAGTCAATATTCAGCTGTAGTTACTACAGTATACAATCCTCAGTTATCATTGAGTAATGTTCATGTCAAATGTGAAAATGTGAACTGGTGACGTCAAAATCTTGTTTGTTTGATCAGCACTGCCTAGTTTGACAGTTTGATCAGAGTTTCATGCGGTGCACTGGACAGACTCACTAAGAACGACTTGTCAATCACAAGATAGCCATGTCTTAAAAGCATACCCTGCTTTAGTCTAAATGTGACCATAATTTACAAAATGAACATCATGCTGTATGGAAGAAGACTTGAAACTAGCAATTAAGACCATAAACTCATTAGGAAAATGTTTACTGAGCTAACAAATAGGGTAATTAAATGCTATATGTGCCCTTTTTTTTCTTTCCGCCCCTGCCCTTCAAAAAGTCTGTGCACGCCACTGGGTTTAAGACACTTCCACATTGACTTCACTTCACAGAAGCTCTGTCCTCTATATACTGTCATGGTTAATGTCCGGTGTATAAATAGTGAACACACCTGAAGAACAACCAAAACCAGGACCAGTTTTTCCACCAGGGTGAACATACACAATACAATATAAAAGCTGCAGAAAAATTGGTAAATATTAAAAGAAACTCTGGTATCTTTGTAAACTTACATATCATTAAACTTACGTCATTTTTCTATTCTGTTCTGTTTTCTATTCTGTGCTTTGTATCTGAATGGACCATTTACAGCATCTGTGTACATGGGTGTATTTTGTTTTATTTATAGATTCCATTTGATCTAATTTGGCTTTTTCCACTTAAAACCAAATGACATCCTGCATTACTGCCATATTTTGAATGTTACTTGTAATATTTTTGTGTTTGATCATTTTCATGCATTTCAATTGTTAATAAATAATAATCAGCATTTTTTAATCACAAAACCAATAAAACATGTGACATCACAAGCACAGTGTTTGTTTCATTTAACTGATGAGGGAAAAAAGTGAATCCCAGAATAAATCGTGGTGAATGTCAATGGGCAATCTCTTGAGAATATACACATTTATCCTGTCTAACACATAATGAATATAACTCCTTCAAAATAAGGGTACAAAAATTTTACTTAAGTAATGCTTAACTATTGCATGACTCATAAATGCAGGATGTATCATTAATTCCTTTTCCTCATCATTAAGAAATATTCAAGTCACTGTGACTTTGTGATTAGTTAACACTTATAGATTAAAAAAGAATTAGAACAGATTGATAATTACTTAATATATTAATTGACATGTCACCAAATAAGCTGTATCCTAGTTACAGGTCAAGTATCAATAGATAAATTAGTGGAGAATGGACAGACATGTTTAAGTTCTAATATAACCCATGAAGTATCAGTCATTACTTAATAATTCCTTATCACATGAGATAACCATTTCTTGTTGTGTCATGTTGTGAAAGGCATCTGCAAATGATTACGTAATGTTAAACAAATACAATAAAGTATAATGACTTATGATTAAATCACAATGAGTCATGGATTAAGCAAGTATATGTTTTGTATCCTGATTATAAAGATTTATAAGATTGTTTTTAAAGCCAAATTATATTTTAATATTTAATGATTCACATAGTTGCCTTTGGGTTGACTTTCAGCAAGCAAGAATGATGAAGTGTTCAGTACTCAGTTCTAATTAAGTCAGTTTTCTTCAAACTGTAGGGGAGGTATCATATATCCAACTAGTTATATAATGTTTTAATTTATGTCAGGTCTGTGGCTTAAGACAGTATAAGATTATCTTATCTGTTGCTCTTTTGACAAGATTTTGTTGACCTTTCCCCACTGTTGCCACCTTATCAGAAACAAAGACCTGTTTGAGATGTGAGCACCGCCATGTACCATAGAAGAAGGATCAATATTTGCTGTCCTTTTACGACATTCAGTGACGGGATTCAGGATATGAAACGGAGACATGACCCTGTTGCCTGAGGGGTTTGTAGCAACAAATCCTAACAAACAGTAAAAAGACACTGCTGAGAATATCAACCAGACCAAGATTGCATGTCACAGAGGTGATACCTGGGTCACACTGCACACATTAAATTCTCACTGTGCCTGATGAGAGGTGGAAATATCCTCTCACTGGTGCAGTTCAATTAAAACTGAATTAGGATGGATTAAGCGTACATGTGTTGGGGTAAAAGAAAAAAAAGCCTTGCTGCCATATAATCATGTTGTGTGCATGCATGATGTAAGTGGCGGGATAATTGCTCACAGTAGCGGCAGTCGTAACGAGAACGATGTCTAATCTTCAACAGTGACTTTCACACTGATATAGCTTAATCACCTCCACTCTCGTAACATCTATTAAAGCTTTATTTGGTCTTTACGTTACAGTGTGCATATGTGCCCGTGTGCACGTTAAGATGACATTTTTCCCCGATCCACACCAGCTATTACTGTGTTCAAATCACAGCAGCATAAATTTCTCTGTTCTCATGTGCAATGAGGCCAGGGTGCTGCAAATTATAGTATAGTTTTCTAAATTAGCTTTCAAAACTGCCTCATACTAGCTACTGTTACACTATGGCATGTTTTGAATTTCAATGGAGTTAATTAAAACATTCCTCTGCCACAGGGCTCAGTATGGAGAGATGAAAGAAAAACAGCAGATGGAGAATGACTTGCTGAAGTAATGAAATGATTGACACAAGCAAATTGCTTGGTTTATTATTTTGTTTATTTAATTTCATTTTTAGGATCAAATATGCACTCAATGTGGACCAGAAAGGTGGCTAGTAAAAGTTTGCAGCTTCTTCCTCCTTAAAGCGCAGTGACTGTGGTCAGTTTGAATTCTTAAAGTAACCACCTAATTACATAAGAAAATATCATATTCCCCTCCTGTAGTTGTAAGTTAGCAGCTTAAAGTCGTCAGTTTCCTCTAAAGGTTGGTCTGGAAATATTCCTGACATGATTTAAAAACCTCTCACTATTAATACCCCATAAGAACAGTTCTGTAAAAGTGAAAGTACTTAAAAGACCATTGTATACGATTCAGAGGCATCTAGTGGTGAAGTTGCAGATTGCAAGCATTTGAATATAGCTCAGACCTCCAAGTGTGTAGGAGAAACTGTGAAATGTGAAAGACCCTATAGAGCCAGTGTTTGGTTTGTCCATTCTGGGCTTCTGTGGGAAGATGGTTGTTCAACATCGTGGACTCTGTAGAAGAGGACCTGCTCCCTCTGAAGGTTAGAATGGCTCATTCTCTAAATGTTACACACTGGACCTTTGAATAAATGTTGTATATTTTACAAATATATATATTTATGGAAATACAGGTGACACACTTTACTGCGTGCTTATTTCTGCCTCCTCATCATGTTGTTTGGGTCTGGAATGTCAAGACAAACATGATAAGTGGCCTCCTGAGGAAACACGTCCTGTCAGCTGAGACAAGAATAGGAGCCACTTTATTTGAGCTCTGCTGTGCCGAGCTGCCTGTGTCGGCATGATAGACAAAGGGGGAGATTAGTGCCAACAGTGATTATTTTTGAATTGCATGAATTTTAATTTGGGATGCTCATATTGAACCACTGGATGAAAAATAATAATCATAATAATGCATTCATTGAATAAATTAGCCTTGATTTTTAAGTTGTAAGCTAAATTTCCAATGCCGAATCCATGACCCTGATATTGCCTGGGTGTAAAGAGGCCACTGAGGGTAGTGTATTGACAGTGTGTGTGCATCCATGTTTAAAGGGTTTCTCAGTTCAGGTTGTTTGCTTTGTAGGCTTTGCTTAAATGTATCTATAGCATGCCTATCTGCAATACATAAATCTTCATTATCATATATAATGTGCACTGTGACACTTGTGTCAATAATGTGAGGTTAAACCAACACAGTATATCAAACCACTGATATGGAGCAGAGGTTTGACCAGATACAAGTTGAGCGGGCAAACCAAACCCAACCCCCGTTTAAAAAATAAATCTCTTATCAGCAGACAACCTTGTGACATCAGCCTGCAAGACCCTGAAAGAGAACCGCACTGGAAAGAAAAAGAAAAGGACGAGGAGTCCTGACCAGACCCTTCAGTCAACACTGGGGAGCTGGTCTGTGCAGTAACAGATGTATTCCATGCTGGCAGTGACCTAATGCAGCAGCTCCCTCTGTAATGCTCAGTTAGTGGTGACTTTAATCTGAAAGAATGGGCACCTTTCAGCACTTGCCAACTATCCACATTGCACGTGCCAGACACACAAGGCAGAATAAAAACATGAATTCTGGCCAGCTTCTGACATGAAAAACCCCCCAACAACCTGATACTTCATGTTTAATGTGCATATATCTAGATATATAACACATAAAAGACATAACTGAATGGGTTGTACATTTGTTAAATGTTTGGAGGATGGTAGGACTCTGCATCAATCTTATACGAGATTGTATGAAGAAACTAAAATAATATGCAGGATGAGATGATAACTTCACTTCTCTGGCTTCATGTTCTTCAAATCTATGTAATTTACAATTATTCAACGTAAGGAAAAAAACAGCATGTGAAACTGAAAGGTCTCCATGGATTTATCGCATTGTCTTGCCTTAATGCACTCTTTAGATTTAATTAGATGCTGACATGAAAAGGGCCCACCATTCTGCCGCTCCTAAACCTCTCACAGACATGTTATGTAAAGTCCACACAGATACAGACAGTATATCAGTCACAATATGAAGACAAAAAAAAAAGTATTCAGTTTGTACCTGTCACATAGATTTATCAGCAACTACTGGAAATGTAGTAGCTCAAAACAAGCCAAGTAAATCTCACAGAATCTCAGGTTTCAGGTAAAGTTGTTATTTCAGAGGTTATGGGTCTGTTTAATGTTCCCTTAAGAGAAAGATTCACAGATATGGCAAATGTCTGGCACCGAAAAACAAAAGCAGGAAGAACAAATGTGACATGGACAGATAAGGTCTTAGAAAAATATATGTCTTGCCATAATGATCTATTATTTTAAAAGTACTCTGTACACATATAATCAAAAATTCATTAGAGGCTGTTTTTCTGTTGCTGTGATTTTGCCTCGTGAGCTCTCCCACAACATCAAGTCCCTACATAGTCCCACAGAACAGCGTGCCACTTGGCATGGCGTGCATCTCATCAGCTATTCATTATCATTTTTTGGGAATCTACAGCCACACAAAGTCAAGGGGCCAAATGGCTGCCATGGCTCACAAGCTTTCTGCAGGAAAAAAATTGGCAAGGATTAGAGTCCAGCAACTGTGGTGAGACAGTAAGTGAAAGAGAAATTTTCGAACTCCCCTGGCACTCACTGAAATGCCTACTGATCCATCAGTAAGCCATGCTGCTACAGATCTAAATGGCAGACACTACAAAGGAACAACTTGATCAGTGATCCCACACATCCTTCTTTTTGATAGCCAAGCCCTGTAGCGTGAGCCACTGCAATAATGGTAAAGCTGCTGGGCTGTAATGTTGTGCCTGCTCAAGATAGCTCAAAGGACTTTTGTGTAGCTACCTGGAAAATAATCTTGACTCAGAGAGTGAAAATCTATCTTGTATTTTTGCTGCCAAAATCGTATCTACTCCTAATCTATTCAAGATTGCAAAACAGAAAACATGTTGCTTACTGCTTGTCAGCTGACTCTGACAAGTCAGTCTCCATCTGGCAGACAAGGAGGATGTGAAAGTTTAAAAATACATGTAGTTTGATATTTATACTCACCCAAAAGTTTCATCACCGTATGTCTTGAATTGTATTTACTTTAAATTATAAAACCAAAGAAAATCAGGTGACCATGTACACCTGTGTTATTGTTGCGTGTTATTGTTACTAGTTCAATTCAATTCAATTTTATTTGTATGGCGGCAATTCATAACAGAAGTTATCTTGGGACACTTTACAAAATAGAGCAGGTCTAGACCGTACTCTTTATAAAATTATTTACAGAGAGTTATTTACTAGTACATGGGTTATGCCGACATTCACTCCCCCATTAGAGTGAATTGTAAAGAACTTTGGTTATCCAGAACTTTTCAGCTCATCAGATCAAAAAATTTAATTGTCCAATGCTTTGAGTTATGACCAAATAACGTACCTGCAAAACTAATGACATTCCCATCAGCCACTGCTGTTGTTTGTCTTCAACACTAATTAGCAAACACTTGCATGCTAACACTCTGGTGAACACGGTAAACCTAAATATCTGTGTGTTAGCATGCTGACTTTAGCATTTTGCTCACTGCTGTGCAAAAGTACAATCTCACAGTACTGTTAGTGTGGCTTTCGACTCTTAGTCTTGATGACATTTCTTTATAGAGTTGTGTATGTGGGAGAGTGGGAGGTGCCCTTCTCCTCTGAAGACAATGTGGGGTGTGAATACTGAGCAGTTTCCTCTGTGAACCGGATCTCTGGGTCATCCTTGACGAAAAGCAGAGTCACCAGGGGTACAGCGGCTGCTTTTCCATTCACAGTGACCAGCCTGGGTCCACTCAGCCTTGTGCCAACATGTTTAAAATTTCACGCAAATTATTAGTCTGCTTTGTTTTCTGTCTAGGGGAGCATGTCTGTGAATAAATAAATAGTTTAATACATAAAGCATATTAGTTTTGTGTTTACAAGTAGAAGAAGGGTGATGCTGTGCTGCTATGGTCGGTCATTATAGGCTGAAGACTGTCCAGGACACAATCCAATCACTAAGGGATGCGAAAAGGCCAGTAAGGGACAGCCCTGTGACATTAAAAACATTCTAAATTTAAAATGGGGTTAGCAGCTGTGCCAGTGAATTAAAACAACTCATCACAAGCTCTAACAGTCACCAAAGGTCCACTGGGTGCTTTTAGACTTATGTGCTGCTGAAATATGACTGTCTCACATGTTGAACAGATGTACAAAGAGCAAATGGGGCTAATTCCTCAGTGATTTTTTTTTCTATTTCCTTGAAGGGAATGGCGAAAGACTGCAGAAAAAACATAAACACAGTTGTAAAAGTGAGATTTTGAAACTTTTTGCTACAGACTTTGTACGGTTAGTTGGTTCAAAAAGTCCAAGTTTGGGCATAGACACATGGATGGACGCAGTGGACAGATAATTATATGCCACACCTGTCCACTAAGCAAACTATGCAAGGCTACAGCCAGCTGGCAATTAGCTGTTTCTGTCATTTCTTCCTCTTCAAGAATGAAATTAGGGGGTTTCCTGTGTTCTTGCATCATAGGGAACTTTAACGTGGGGTTTAACGTAGTGGATGAATGTATCTTTCAATTACTTCAAACTGCGTTGGAAGCTGGTAAGGTTCACACAGCTCTTTTTTCTTTTGAGTTTGACTGCACTCATTGTACTTCGATTTAACTTGGATGTTTTTGGCATTAAAATACTGAAGCAAGACTGATAGTTGTCAGTGAAGACCTTAAAACTGACAAGAGGGACTGAGCATATCTACAGTGTGTGAACTTTTCAGCCTGGTATCCAAGGAATTACATCCTGAATATGCACCTCACAATTGAATTTACATCCACTGCCAACATTCAGTGCCAAGCTGGAAGGAAGTGTGTCCTTAATGTAGCAAGACAGATAGTAAAAATGTGGAGGTTGGGTCCATCTGACTTTCAGGCAGGGGGCCACATCCCGTCACAGACCCTCAGTCAATGCTCACCTTTTATATGAATTGTAAACACAATCTGGGGAAAGATTGTGATTTACTTTGCCTAACACAAGCTATAACCATAACCATAATTTATTTGCTTCAACCCTAATCTTTCCCAGGGCTTAATCATACTATATTTCCCATGTGCAGATACTGTAAGAAGGGAGAATTTAAAAAACATTGGATGTATAAAAAACATTGTCATTGAACATAATCCGAGGCTTTTCAGACTCCAATGTTGACATTCTTGTTTGGCAGTAACATCAGATGATGAACTGGTCGAGACAGACGACCACCCACCTAGAGCCGAAGGGTCTGTCCTAGGTTTCTGCCTTTTAACAGGCAGTTTTTCCTTGCCCTTGTCACCAAGTGCTTGCTCATGGTGGTACTGTTGGGTCTCTGTAATTAATGTTTTAAAGAGTTCGGTCTAGACCTGCTCTATTTGAAAAGTGTCCTGAGATAACTTCTGTTATGAATTGGCGCTATACAAATAAAATTGAATTGAAATTGAATTGAATTGAAATTGAATTGAATTAGATGTCTATATGTCATGACCTCTCTGACCACTGGGCCACAATTTAGAAATTCCAGATAACAAAAGACCAGTAAACATTTCTGAAAGTCTACAACTCCATGTAAGACTCCAGCTTCTAACAAGATCCTTCACTGTGCCCATGCCTGGATTTGTTCCATATGAGCTAAACCTCATGTATATATAAACACTCTACATGTATGTACAGTAAGAATAAACACTCATTCTTTTAACCAGTACCAGATTTACCTCAACTACCATGGATGGCATGCAGAGTAGAGCACCAAGGGAAGAGAAGGAGGATTGTAATCGGGTAAAAGGCCAAGCTGGAGTGGTCTGTGTGCCATTATCAGCAAGGTGGCTCCAAACTCAGACACGTCTATTTCTGTTTGCCCTTCAACTCTCTCATTAGGGCATCACAGGGAGGGAAAAGTGACCAACACCTTTTGATCCTGTATAACATGCAAATAAAACTAAACAGTAATTGTTAGTACGGAGGTTCATTTATTTGTTACATTTAATTTGAACTGATTCAGTGAGGAATTCCAAGCATCCTGGAGGCTATGATGCAAGAAACACATAACTGAGGCCCACACAAATGTACACAAATACTAAAATATCTGTTTTGCTGGTGAATAGTCAAATGTTGCTCCACTGTTTTGATATGTTATATATATATAGTGTTACATGCTCATTTAAGTACATGGAGATTTATATCAGCTCCTGGTCAAAGCCCCAGTTACTGAGTAACCTCAAAAATGGTCTAAAGGAAAATAAACATCAATCTGTTGACCCTGCTTTTTGGGGCCACTATTCTGTTTTGTCGTCGCCCTGTGGCCTTATTTTTATGGTTCTCATCTGAGCTGCTGTAGACTTAACACAGGAAGCTACCGTATTGTATGCCTCCGGAGACACATGGGACTCAATACTCCCCGTCTTGCCCCCAACTGAACATTTAGATTGAAGCTGAAATCCACTTACTGGCAACATCTGTTCTTTGGAGGCAGGCCAAATGAAAGATAAGATAACAGAGGAACTGGTATTCTTATTTGATTTCAATTTTCTAATTCTAATTTATTTCCTACCGCAGTTGAATTTAACATGAATTGAAACCATCACTGATGACTGCATTGGTGGTGGCAGCATACACACACACGCACTCGCCTGTGTGTGTGTGTCGTGGGGGGGGTATTTGTTTCTACCATAATTGTGTGGGATGCATGGATCTATCTGTTCCTAAAGATAGTGATTATGAGAATGTAAACAAAGACAGGAATGTTTAGTGATGCTCCATACAAAATCTATTTATGAGTATAAAACATAGTCTTAAAATGTAGTTGATTTTTATGTCGCTTTTATTCATTAATCAATACCTTCCTTTCTTTTAAGGTTGTTCAAAATCTCAGATCTCAGAAAAGCAAACCAATAAGAGAGTCTTTAAATCTTTAAATTATCAAACAGAATAGTTGACATTGTTTTTTTAAGACATCGACTCAACAGTCCAGTTGCCTTCTGGCCAAATTAACGGACGGGATCAGAGTAAGGCCTGGATTCCCCCCCAGAAGACTGATGTTGTTGGGTCACAGTGTGTGGATTCGAAGAAACACCAGTGAGAACATTGCTGTCTACTCTCCTGATAGATGATAAGTTGTGTCGAAGCCTGCGAGTTTCCCATAAACTCTGATTGCAGGACACACATGCACCACATGTCTGCACAGAAAACTCACCCACACACGCCTTTAAAATTTCCCCTCTGATAATTTATCTTCATATAAATAACTCAGCTTCATTTTACTGTTTATATTTGAAGCAACTTTCTCATCAGCACTGCATGCATATCCTTTTCAAATGTCCCACATCGACTGTTTGAAGCAGGATTTTCTAACATGGAACAAAACCATGAGTACAAAATTACACGATCGGGGTCTGATGTTGCCAAAATAATTTTGTTCTTACATTTAGCTCTAAAGATCAAGGTTCTGTTCCTTCCTCTTTGGATGATGTAAGAGTCTCTTTGTTCAACGAAAACCTTCCAATCTTCAAACAGCTTCAGCTTTTTTCTTGATGCTGCTGCAGTCAGTAGTTTCAAAGCATTTTCCAGGGAAATATAGTGGTAGTTTTATTCAGGCAGAGCGCAACGTGATCATACCTCAAAACAGATGTTCGTGAAGATAAAAGTGCCAATGACTTGACCTCACAGCTACACAGAAGAGAATATTGTTATACCGTCTACTGTATTTGTTGTGGCAGTAGGTAAAGTACAATATATATCACACAATGAATCAGTCAGTCTAGATTACTGATATGTCTTAAGTGTAGCAGTAAATAAGATTAAGTACTTAAAATGCCCCGTGGATCCGTGCCCTTGTGACCTACATTTTACATAATTATGATAAACCTGAAAGAGAGATGGCAGTATTATATATATCTGATATACTGTAGCCTATGTATAATGTCAACACACGCTACAGTGTCGTTACACGTAATATTTCATTCTACATTTAGACCCTGTCTCTAAAGTGCTCTGAGTAATATTTTCCAAGTAGTACTTGAATAGAAAATGTACACTTGACAGTCACAGCTGAGGTTTTTTTTGTTCTTTAAGACTAAGATTAAGTTTTGATTTATGTCTTTTTAGTTTGTATTCCAGATCTCTCCTAGTGAATTTTCATGTCAGTCACATAGTACTTTGTTGAGTACTTTATTAGTATTAAAGGGTATCTTCAGTATCTTTTAACTTGTTTTCCCATGTTTATGTGTCAAAGTGACTAATGGGAACAACAATAGTTTTGAATATGTTCCAGTATTAAGTGAGAGTGCTGCAGCCTGTAAGCAGGCTACAACGTAATCCTTCTGGGCAATTGTGTACCATCAAAATACGTCCAAAGTGCTTGTTTTAAATATTGACAGGCTCAGTGTCTGACAACATTATAGACAGAACCCGACAGAGAAATGGAACATTTCTGCTACCCTTTTGTTTGATCCACAGCACCCATATGAACAACAGCAGTCTCCTGAGGTTTGCAGCCTTAAAGAAGCCTTCAAAATAAATATTGAATTTAACTGCCTCATCCAAATAATCAGCCATGACAAAGAAAATTGTTAACATGACACTATGCTACGCTTTCTGCACTTCAACTCAACAAGCTCTTCCCAGCTGGCAATATTACACTCACGTATCCACTGTTAACTTCAAGTCACCTCAGCTCTCCCGAAATTTCCGAACGAGACCTCACCTTGGCAAGACTTGGTCATAGACACACACTGATCAAGCAAGAATTAAAAAATATTTGATTTTGCTGTATTGTCTTTACCATAATAGTCAGACACACATATAATAACAATCTGACAATTTAAAGGACGTATTTTGATGGTGCACAATTGCCCATGAGGATTACAGTATATAGCCTCACTTAATCCTGGACCAAAACTTGTTGTCCCATTAGTCACTCTGACACAAAAACACAGGAAAATAGGGTCCGGGTCGAGTTACCCTTTAATGGTGTTTTTTTTTTAATTTAAGCTGGGACAGAACAACCTTCAGTAGTATAACCAGCAAATAGTGCCACCATCAGCAGAACTGTCAAGAACAAATCTCAGATTTCCTAAAAGACGTATCGGAAATCGATGAGCAAAATCATTGCCAGATCACCTTTTCAGTCGATTAACACAGGTTAAGAACACAGCAAATGTCACGGGTTAAGCAGCAGGTAGTGTGTCCAGTGTTCCTTTGAACATACTGATCCATAAAGAAAATGAAAGGAAGCAGTGATTATAACACACTTATGATTACACATGCATGGCAGATTAAAGGATGACCTAACAGAAAGTGTTTAGTAATGTGTTGGATCAACAAGAACCTCCCAAACAGCTTCAGTGCTCCTTGGCATATACATTCTCAAAGCCTTAACTTTACTGGAGGGATCTACTAAAGGTTCGTTTGCTTAGTGTTTTTATGGCGGTGGTGAAGACCGTTGGAAGTTGAACACTGTATGGAAGCACTGTTATGTTTCTCCACTCAGTCATTTAGGTTTTGTCATCTGTTTTTATTTTGTATATTTGATTTTGTTAAAGCATTATTATTTTGATAGTGAAACTGTAACTCTAATAGTTCTAGTTCTTGTATTCGACGCAATAATTCACACAAGGTGAACGTCTTGCTTTTGTTGACATGTTAACATGCTAATGTTTAACAGGTAACGTTTACCATGTTCCATAAGTCAAAGTTTTGGACAAATTGCAGTTTTGCCTCGATGTTGCTAGATTAAATGCCACCAAAATCCTTAATGTAGATTGACTTGAAAGATGAATAGCTGACAAAATTTCATGTTTTAGATGTTAAGATATTTTACTGAATATTGTGACCAGCTGGTGGCTATTACAAAAAGTCAGGGGATCACCAAAAGATTCATCCTCTGGGGGGCCATAAAGGTCCATTAAAAATCCAATGTCAATCTGTCCAGTAGTTGTTTAGATAATGGTTGAACCGCCAGAGAGACAGTCTCACAGATCCACACAGCCACCCCTAGAGCCATGCTGCTTTTAATAGAGCTTTAATTAAACTGTATTATGTAACCCAGTAAATGATATTGCGGCATTTGCTGTCATAATGACTTCTCTGACTTTATGTCAGCTAATAAAGCGATGGATTGTACAAGAAACCAAAAATGCAATGAAATGTGAAGAGAAATCTGTTCAGGTGATTCTAATGGCCCAGGGATCTTGATCATAAAACGGGATCCGACTCCCATTTCCGTGTCAGAGCAGAACTGCTGTCATAACGCAGGACAAGTGGATCTGACCATGTCCAGTTGAGGAAATGGTCCCGAACATCTCAATGACTCATTCATAGGAACCATTAGTTTTAACGTGACTGTTTGAACAAATTATCTACAGCACTCTCGTGCTTTTTTTCCGCTGTGGATAAAGGAGTGATTTCATATCAAAGTAACAATATTACCATTCGCAATAATGTGATAAGACCTGTTGAAATGCTTCCATTACACAGTGATCATTTTGCCCCAGTTAGAATCACATCTAAGTATGTTTGATGTCGAGAACGCTGCGCAATCAAAATGAGAGCTATCCTTATCTTGTTATGACAACAGAATAAAATGATTTCGCTTTTCAACACCTGAAGCACAATTTTGGTAAAAGCTTGTGATGACTGTGAAACTTAGGGCACGTGATTGTTGAACATCTCATTCAAAAACCAGGGGAATTCATTTGCTTCTTCAACAGCATCCAACTATAAAGTTTTAACAAGATTTGGGGATTTGTCTCCCACAATGTACGTTTGTATATTGTTAACGTGTCTTTGTAATTACATTGTGGTGACAACATAATAGCTGCCTAGATTATGTTCAGAGGTGTCCTTTTTTAAAATAAATGAGGTGTTATGTCTGCTCACATGGAGGTGGTTGGGGTGGATGGTGACACACATACAACAAACAACACACGAGTTTCTGTGGCAAATTAGTTGTATCCAAACATGGGTTGGTTGAGGTTGGTGTACAAAGTGCCAGTCTTTGACACTGAAAAGAATCTTGGTTTCAGCTAAATGTTAATAAAGTAAACTTATTGTTTCTGGACGACAATCTTTCTCAAACTTTAACCAAGTGAATCTGTACTGCAAGGACAGAAATTGAAGGAAAAGCAAATTAAAAACAAAAATCATAATCATAGTGCAAAACACATTAGTAAATAAAAACATAAATGTGTGAGGCTCCTCTCCAGCTGGAGAGTGTTGCCATAAAGTTCAAGGCACACTTTAAACTGTACGCTAGCATTAAGATTCACCATAACTGAAGTATGCGAAAGTATGAATACAGGTGTCCTTATGCCTTTTACAATGTAATGCATTTTGGGCACAGAGTTTTTCTATTTCAAACTCATTAAATTGTTGGGTGTCTGTAAATAATGTTATAAGGAGTTCGGTCTAGACCTGCTCTATTTGAAAAGTGTCCTGAGATATCTTCTGTTATGAATTGGCGCTATACAAATAAAATGTAATTGAATTGCCTCCTATAATGCCTTTTATATATCAGGTATCGCTAGTTGGCGTTCCTCTTTGTATTGTTCACCTTTTTAAAATACTTTACTGTCCTTTGTAGTGTTTGTAGTGTAGAGAATTATTTTATTCATCCCCTGTATGTCTACAAAGAAAGATGTTACTTTCATTTATATAAAATACATTTATTTATATAAAACAAACCCCAATACTCCAAAAGTAATAATGTTTGGTTTGTAAATCTATTCGTGGGCCTCTGTGGCATGGAAAGTTGATTCAAACAAAGGCAGCTGCACTGAAGTTTTCATTATTACATCTAGGTCCAGGTTGCATAAGCAATGTGTACTTGGTACGGATTTTTACGATTATAAACCTGAATGTCATGTTTACTGACGCACTGATATATCATCAGCCCCAAGGCCAAAGCAGAAGACGCAAACCTACATATAAACTTACATAATAATAATAGGTCCTGTTTATTGTCATAACTTCATCCATAAAGTGAGCAGATAATTAAATGTTTTGTTTGATCTTCAAAGGACTGCAGTTGTCCTGGAGACAAACATATTTGTGCTTTATGGAAAGATTTACAGTATTCATATTTTTTTAAAGACTTCTTTTCACCAAACAACTCTTAAGTTGTTTCTTCTTTATGTGAGTCTATGTCAAAAGCACAGTGTATGTTATATAGGGAGCATGATGAACTGACAGTGTATTATAACGCATGAGGTATTCATGATATAAGCTAGACAAACCAAGACTGCCTACTGTGCAGTTTGTTAAGAGCAGACAGGCATTCTTCTCGTGCGTGAGATTACATAGGATAGTAACACAAACAATGTATTAAGTCCTCAGACGTAGCTTATTGTTCAGCTTATATAAACTTAGGTTTTGTGACACATTCCATCAGCTAAAGATCGAGGGATAGTTATAAAATATAAAATTCAATTGCATCTCATTTTAATCAAGCTACGTATTTCAATTAAAATGTGTAATTAATGTTTTGATATTCACAAAGCTTTGTGATAACAAGTTTAAGTCGTGCAAGAGAGACATTTCGTTTTATAAAAGAGGAAACTCCTTAACAAGATTCTTTATCCCCAAGGATAAGAAAAACTCCCAGAGAGTCTGAGGAGCTCTTACTGAACTTTAAGTCCGTGAATAAAAGGGAAACATTAATGACATGATTCAGACTGACTGCTCTGGCTACTGGAGACACAACATGCATTCCCATGATTCCCTAGCCCAGACACACAATCCGCAGTTGTGGATGGTGAACAGAGTCTTCATGTTCTGAAGCTGATGAGACAAACCAAGCCTGAAGCTGTAATAACTGTACAGGACGTCTCAGGTGAACGTCTTTGAAAACAGGAGATGAGGAAAAACTTGGTTCAGTCCAGCGTGAAGGGAGACATCCGTTCTGCTGTCCTTGAACCCCCCAGGACAAGACAAGAGTGTAGAAGAGTGGTGGGGGCAGGGGGGCGGGGGTGCACATAACAGACACATAACAGGGCCCCCATGGGTGGAGGCTGGTTAGCTCCTTAACCAAAGCCCACGGCATCAGAAATTTCCCTGGCTGATGGGAAGATTAGCAGAGACTAACACAGCCATAATTGAGAAAACTTCATTATACCACTAAGCCAGTTCAACCGGCCAGCAGGAAATTTTAGGGCTGGAGCTCCAGTTTGCACCACTTACTAAAAGGGCCATCGGAAATGAAAAAGAGTAGATCTGGACAGTGAACACAATGTGAACGCAATAAAGATAACTATCCTCACTATCAGCACATGGATCAGCTGAATAGCTACCGGATACCCTCAGCCAGTTGGGGCAATCATGTGCTTTCGCAGTGGAAACTGTAATAAGCGATTTACAGTGTTATGGCTCACTTGGAAACGGAGGCAGTGTCGCTGAAGATGCTGAAGCAAAGAAGTGCCAGACGAGTGTGTAACGGCGGAGACTGGAAAGATGCTCTGACAAGGGAAAAGAGAGGAGAGAGAAGAGATGAAACAGGCATTTCAAAAGGCTAGCTGGTAAGGGGAAGTTAAAACACAAGTCCTCCGCCACCATTTCTCCTTATTGTCAATTCACTTGGATGTTTGACAGCACAACTAGTTTGGAAGTCAATAGTATAATATAATAAATTCTTATTCAACTTAGTGTAGTGTATGTGAAAACCTAAGACCTTTAGTGCACATATTATTATTATACATAATTATTATTGACAGCAAAGTATTAAATGTAAGTTATGTTTTAAAATATGTGTGGTCAGTAAATCCAAATTGCAAAAAAATTATTATTTTCAAATTTTCTTCAAATGGGATTTAGCCATTGAGATTAATTCTGGTAGTATTTTATTTGGCGATATTCAGCTCCAAGCTTTCTGCTTCCAGACAAATACATTGAGGGTGAATGGAATTTTGTTTGTGCTGTAAAAGCACTGAAAATGACATTTAAGGAAATCAACAGCAGCCACTTTTTACAGTGTCCCAGTGACAGTGCATATTGCTCTAAACCCACTGATTTCAGAGGGACTCTTACTTCAATTAGTTCCAGTGAAAACTGTTGGCAGTGAGGTCTGCAGATTATCCGGTGCAACCAAGACATTGTTTTTGGAAAGAAAGCCAAATGGACTGCAGCATATTTTGTCATTTTTCAATGCTGTGAGAACCTCAAACAAATTCTGATTACATGCATTTTTTTAGGATGATAGCAGAGACTTCAAAACCTGCACAAATACAAGCAAAACTATCTAGATACTATAAATAAGTGAGAAAAAGTACCTGTATACACACAAAATGAATGTAGAAATGCACATTCTTGCATACACAAACACACTAAACACCTCGTTTAAAGATTATTAAAAATGAAAAACCACTTTCTTACTGTTTGAAATGTGCCTTTCAAAAGGAAACACTAACCCTGAGTAAGTCAAGCCTGGTGATTATTTGAGTAAATCAGTTCAGATAAACAATGCTGAGCAGTTCATCATTGCAAAAGGCCTCTGCAGAGGTAAACACAAACAACATTCCAGTGTGTTGGTCAATGCATTGCAGTTAATGCAGCATCATCAGTTAAGGGGCCTCTAGAGATGTTAAATATCTTCAGTTAAGATTTTACTAACTTTACAACAACAGATGCTTCAACTAAAACTAACTGAACTATTTGTTTTTTGTATTTTGAATAATTCACTCTACACTGGAAACACTGTAAAGTCTGACTCTTCACATGACACTTCAAATATTTACAAGCTGCTTGTTTTTTTTTTACCCAACTTACTCCCTTAGAATTTTGTAGTTGTGTTTTGCGTGACTCTTAATGCATACAAAACTGCTCTTTAAACATGTGGCCCACACCAGAGTGGGAAGAACTGTAGTGATGTGGATTTTGAACACACCATAGAGAAGTGACTGGCTGCAACCTGCAAAGAAAAAAAAAACCTCATCAATCACAATGAATTTCCCAGAGCAAAAAAAAGAAGAAAACCAGCACTGCCAATTCATTTTCTTGTTTTAACATAGTTTGATTCAATAAAGATTTAAAGTCATTGCAATGTCAAGTAAGTGCATCTTCAAAGAAATTAATTTGCAATGGAAAATCTAATTATATAATGTAATTAAAAATGCTCCTTAGTTAGGCTATGTAAGTCATATCTTGTTTGAAGATAAATTTTTTAGGGCTTGTCACTACACCAAATATTTTTTGCAGTGTATCCGCTTTACGCACACGTCGTCTGAAATTTGATTCGAGTTTAAAAAGCCCCGACAGCAGCCACAAGTCAGAGAGCAACGTGTCCCCCTCTGTGAACATCAGGTAGCTCCATATACGGATTGGAGAGGCACTTCACAGCCCCTCTGGCACTGTATCTGCTAGGGCGCACAGAGGGGCAGTGCCATGCACACTCCTGACTATGCGCTCCTCCTGAGCGGAGGGAACCAGTCTCTGGTTTTTAGTCCCACTAATGTAACGATGGAAACACCTGGAAACAACACCGTGCACCCGAACGGATCTGATCCGTTTGCGCGAAACGAGGAGGTAGCCCAAATCGAGATAATGGTCCTGAGCATCACTTTCGTGGTCGCTGTGATTGGTAATGTGAGCGTCCTGCTGGCAATGTACAACACAAAGAAGAAGATGTCGAGGATGCACCTTTTCATCAAACACCTCAGCCTGGCTGACCTGGTGGTCGCCTTCTTCCAGGTGCTGCCACAGCTCTGCTGGGAGGTCACCTTCCGCTTCTACGGTCCAGACTTTCTCTGCAGGATAGTCAAACACCTCCAGGTGATGGGGATGTTTGCGTCCACCTACATGATGGTGATGATGACCCTGGACCGTTACATTGCCATCTGCCACCCTCTGAAAACCCTCCAGCAGCCCACCAAGCGCTCCTACATCATGATCATCTCCACGTGGATTTGCAGCCTGGTGCTCAGCACCCCGCAGTTATTCATCTTCTCCCTGAGCGAAATCAAGAACGGCTCGGACGTTTACGACTGCTGGGCACACTTCATCGAGCCGTGGGGCGCCAAGGCGTACATCACCTGGATAACCGTGGGCATCTTCCTCGTGCCCGTGGTCATTCTCATGATGTGCTACGGGTTCATCTGCCACAGCATATGGAAAAATATCAAATACAAGAAAAGGAAAACAATGCCTGGTGCTGCCAGCAAGAACGGGCTAATTGGGAAGCATTCCGTCAGCAGCGTTACAACTATATCAAGAGCCAAACTGAGGACTGTTAAAATGACTTTTGTGATAGTTCTGGCGTACATTGTTTGCTGGGCGCCGTTTTTCATAGTACAGATGTGGTCTGTGTGGGATGAGAACTTCCAGTGGGCAGGTGAGTGCTGAAGAAATGAATCTATAAATGTATTCATTATTACAGAATTTGAAACTCTTACAGGTCTAGGAATGGTGTGATTTATAGCCAGAGAGTGACAGCTCTTGGTCACCTGCAACTAAATAAAAAACTCACCGTGCGCAAACAGAAGTCCAAGTGCGCACAATAGATTTAGTATACAGGTGGATTTATTTGGCAAACAGAACCAAAAATGTCCGATAAAAGTGTTAAAACAAATGAAAAACAACAAAAAGAAAAATTAATTAACTAATCTATTGTTAACAAACCACTTTATTCACACGAAATAACAAAGTGCGACGGATTACTTCACTGATACCGAGGAAATCACACTCACACAAGTGTTGCAATAAATTTGATTTGCAACAGAAGCTCTCACTTTTTGAACTCGTGCATTTGACAGATTTTCTCTTTTATAAAGGAAAATTAGGCTTTACATTTCAACACCAGATGAATTGATTTTGACAGGCATTTCTGCAGCCAAGCCTGCACCAGATGTTTTGCGGATTAATCATCCTTTTCCTCTTTCCTTTCTCCGCTCTCTAGATTCTGAGAACACAGCAGTGACTCTGTCTGCACTCCTTGCCAGTCTCAACAGCTGCTGTAACCCGTGGATATACATGATCTTCAGCGGCCACCTCCTCCAGGATTTTGTGCACTGCTTCTCCTGCTGCCTCAAAATGAACACTGACTTCAAGAAGGAGGACTCAGACAGCAGTCTCCGCAGAACAACGTTGCTGACTAAGATGACCAACCGGAGCCCCACGGGCAGTTCTGGGAACTGGAGAGAGCTGGACATTTCTCCCAAGTCCTCCATTCAGGCGGAGTAAACACACAGCCAGGCAACTTTGTATACTGGGGTGAGAAATTAAAAAAAGTAAAGCATCAAGGTACACATACAGTATCAACTCATCTTAACTTTGTTTGACAGGGATTGAAATTACCCCTAAACTCCAAAAGATTTTTGCCTGGAAAACAGGAAACAGAGTGAAGAGATGTGGTGTAAGGACAAAAAATATGGACACATTTCCTGTGTGTTCTTGCTGGAATTTGTGGGCAAACATGTTTCTTTTCTCATGACCTCAGCAAAAAGGAGTTTAAAATTGCATAGGTTTACTTAAAATGTATCATGTTTTATATCTCCACAATTGTTTGTAAAAGCACTAGACACTGACAGTAATATTTTTTACATCATGTTGTTGAATTTACTTAAAAATTCAAGCCCAACATAGTCAGGCAGAATTTCTGGAGTCCAAACATGATTCTTTTTGATGTTTTTGATACAACCACTTTTCCAGGACTACTTATGCTTTTACTGGTGGTTATGTCTCCTCATAACACCCTCTAATGCTAGAGTGTTTACAAAGATAAAACACATGTAGCAGCCAGGAGGTGTGCGGTGGTGAAATCAACTCTTCGAGACCGCACATCTCTAAGTAACCGAAGCAGTCACCTCATCCTTTGTGCTTGGCTTTCCATTTTGTTGTTTTTCTCAGAACCGGATTTTAGTGGCTTATATTTAAAAAAAATAAAAAATAAAAAATGTTCCTTTGACCTATAACAAAAAAGAAAAATAATGGGTGTATGGTTTAGGCCACATTAATCATGCTTTCGTGCATCTACATTTTTCTAATTATTTCATGTTGCAGCAGGTTATCCTTTGTGTGGAGCTTTCATTTCTGTTTCAGAAGAGGCTGATGTGATCCCCTTGAAAATAGCAGGACATTCACCCACCCACACTCACACACACACACACACACACAGTGCATGGGGTGACAGGGGTTTTGATGAAGTGCGATTGGCCACAGCTGGAGGAGTCTACCTACCAACCCACAGACCCCTCCCATGGCTTTCACAAAATGTTGAGGAGAAGCTCAGACATTCCACACACACTACGTCAACACACTTCCTGATTTTTTCTTACATCCTGCACCATTGGGGGGGAAGGGGGTGTTTTTTGGCTTCATTTGCACTCCAGACTAAAACAATTTTCTGCACATTAATGTGAAGCACCATAATGGTTGTCAGACCACCATGAGAACCCCAAAAGAATATTTATGTTGTAATGTATCAAACAGTGTTTAGTATATCTGTACATAAAAGGCACTTAAATATCTGTAAATAGAAGTGATATATGTAAATATGTTTAACGTGAATTCTATTTGTCTGTACTGGTTTGTGCACATTGAAAATAATCTAAATGTAATAAATATAAATATATGTTGAAATATACATATTGATGCACTGAAAATGACACTGACTCCTGTTTTCAAAACCACGGTACAGATGATTTCACTGTTTATGCTTCATGCAGTTGCTACACAACCATAGAAATCTCTGATGTTATTTTTCTGAAAATTGAGCAATTTTCTGAAAAACAGCACTTACAATCTGCCAAACTCTAGATTATGCAACGGAATGGCCATGCAATTGAAAATAATGTGAAAGAAAAGTTTAATTAATGGAAGGCTTACCTATATAAAAAATACAATTGTGAGTACAATGTTGCTGGATAAAGAAATATCATTGCATTAAAGGACCAGTGTGTAGGATTTAGCAACACAGCGGCATAATTGCAGATCACAACTCCCTTGCTTCATCCTCCCTTTCCAAGCACAATGGAAAAATGGAAAAAAAACACAAACCTATCTACGCCCTATCTGTTTGGTTTGACCCAGTAGAAACATTGCGGTTCAACTCCATGGAAGGCAACCCATGCCGTATGTAGTTGAAAACGTCTAATTGTAAGACAACAAAAACGCAAAGATTCTTATTTTCTGGTGATTATAGACTAATGAAAACATACCTGTAAATAATATATTCCATTTCTGCCTCTTAAATGTTACACACCAGACCTTTAAAGGGTCACTTTCATTTTATTACAAGACTAAAATATCTCCTCACTCACTTTTATTTTCTTAGGTTTTGAGATGTCTGTTGTACATCTCTAAGCTTTCTTCAGCCACCTGAACATGAATGAGATGTTTGTAGAGATGGCCGCATTGACAGATGACTTTTTAAACATCTAAAGGAATATTTTGACATTTTTGGAAATATGCCTATTCACTTTTTTGCCAAGAGTTAGAAGAAAAGATTGCTAGGATTCTCATGTCTTACGGGCCAATATGATGCTACCTTCGACAGCTGGTTAGCTTCTCTTAGCATAAAGATTGGAAACAAGGGGAAGCAGTAAGCCTGTCTCTTTGCAAAGGTAACATAATAAGAAGAAAATAAACTATTTGAACATGAATTATTAAATCATGAAATCTGTTTGTTTTAGTGAGTGTTACAGTAGGCTAGTTGATCAGTGGCCTGTGTTTAAACTAAATGCTTGCTGCAAATGTGCTGCAACAACAGAATAATCATTATAAATATATATATAACTATTTTATTTCAATGAAACACTCTCCAACCAAAATCAGCACAAAAAATAACATTGAATGTGGTTAAAGCATGACAGTCAGTAAATCAGTCTGCACTGCCATATCTGCTGTCCACAACTGCTGTACACTGTAGGAAAAGCCTCTCCTTCAGTTCATGAAATGTTTGCAGTATCTGAAGGCAGCTGGACTGATACACTTCCAGAGTGCATTGCTGTTACGCACGGCTGTTCACTGGGTTTTCCTTCATTTAATCATGTGAAAACGACAGCCGGCTGCTCCTGTATAATCATACGGACCTCTACTCACATCTAACTGGTTGGTTATAAGTCATTTTTTGCACCCTGCAACTCCACTGAAGAAAAATTTAAAAAAGAAGTTCAATGCATGCTTTTGCAACATCGTAGAACCGGGCCTGGGTTATTACAAGGTCGTTATGTGTTGGTCTATTTCTGTGTTTTCATCGCTGTGAAGTTGCCAACCAGTGAAGACTCCAGTTTGATTTTTATAAGTGAACCAGATATAACACATTCATTATTGAGCTATAGAGGTGCTGGTAGATGGATTTTGTTACAAAGCCAGGCTCGCTTTTTCCAGTCTTTGTGCTAAGCTACGCTAACTGGCTGCTGGCAGCAGTTTCTCATTTACATACATAGGAGTGGTATCGATCTCCTCATCTAACTTTAATCAAAGAAGTGAAGCGTATTTCCCAAACTTTCCAGTGACAACGTCTCTGATGATCTATGGAGCACACAATCAACACACAGTTTTCACAGGGATCGTTTCTTTGGTATAAAGTAGTTCCAAAGAAAAGTAATTACGATGAATTATTGAGATTAATATTGACATTGACATCACACAGAGAGGTGTTGCTTTTACATTTTTTTAATCTTAATTTTTAAATGGAGCACCACAGGCAGAACTTCACCAGCTTGAGCTAATTGATAAAATATGTTTTGTTATTTGGCTGATCTGATGCTTTAATTTTCTGTTGTACTCAACATAATTTCATTTGACTATTTAATGGTATTATTTGTGTAATTAAGTTACCACATTCTTCTGTTTCTTGCTGTAAAAAAAATGCATTACACCTCTTATGAAATCTTAGTAGTGTAATGTAATAAAGCATCCAGCTTTTATAATCTTTTTTTCATTAACTAATTTTGAGCAACATTTTTAACATTAAAATGACACATGATTCTGCTAATGCGCATTGTTCTGAAGAGCTGATGATGTCGACCATTTTCGAAGGTTTTCCTTATAGTAACTAAACCCTCCCAATCCCCCTGATCCTCTATGCTTCAGTTTATCTCTGACCACCTGACCTTGTAACGGGACTGGTAGTCATATCACAGTGACGTATGGGAGAGGAAGTCCTACAGGAAATTATGTGAGTCCTTCAAATACAGTGGGGAAAGAAAAGACCTACCATAATGGATGGGGGTAGTCATTGTCAGCAATAAAAAGGAGAATAAAACAAGCATCAGGCAATCCCGGCTGGTATCAACTGGGATCACGCAGCTACGATCGGGGGATATGGAAGGAGTATCGCTGTAGCTCTGATGGACATATTCGAAATTCCCAGTCTAGTTCTTGCTCTGCATCTCATTAGACATGCCAATCACTAGCCTCTGGATGGCCATGCTAACATGATCCGGCCTAAGGTCATCAGTCACAGCCTAGACAAAGCAAATACTTCAGGAGGCAGTGATGAGAGTTTGTAACAAAAAACAACTCCAAGTTAGGCAGCCAGAAAACAGCCAGATCTTATTATAAGGATCATTAAACAAGTAGCATTGCCATAAAAGAGTCTCATTGTACCAGTTCGACACTGCTCATGAAAATAGACACATCCCTTTCATTTAATGTATTTCTTTGTCTAAAATGTATCAACTCTGTGACAAAATGCAATTTATCTGTTTCATCACTGGTTTCTTTTTGGATTTGTCTTGGATCATTTTTTATTTTGCGACGACCAGGCACGGAAAAAAAAGGAAATCAATCAGAAAATCTATTTCACTATATAGTGTCTTTTTCATACAGTATGCACTGCGCTGCTGTGATGAATGGGGTAAGGAAGATGCATGGGTCTGGCAGGTTTCTGTGAAGAGCAACAGCAACAAAGACCCTACTATCCTTTGTGTGTTTTATGTATTGATACCTCAGGCGAAAAACACAGATGGAGGGAAATGAGAGGTCAAACAAAGAAGCAGAACTGAACATAGATGGAGGCTGCACATGCATATGAAGGGCACTGTTACCTAGCACACCTCTGAAGAATCACTTCACACATACTTCACTCTATCGTTTCTCAAAAATTAAATATGACTGCGAGAATCAGTTTTCTGTTTCTTGGAAAATCCCATCACCTTCCAAGCAGTTTAGACGCTGGAATAATTGTTCAAAGAAAAGGTTTCTTAATCCATCCTCTCTCTGATAAAAACATTTCGATTGAGCATTGTGCGAGACTAATTCTAAGAAGATCCAACTTCCTCACAAGTAAACAACCTTCTCCATGTTTCCCTAACAGGAAACAAGTCCTGTTTTCTGTCTATCTGGACAATTGTGTCTACAGCTGGCTTTCCTCCACCTGACACCCCTGGCCTTTCCATAACCCAATACACACACTGTTGGTCAAGAATAAACAAAATGCTGAAAGAGGTCAGAGAAGTGTTTACAAAGTCGCTATTCCATCATAAATTAACAAATATGAGATGTGATACTGTTGGTCAGTGGAAACGTAGTGAGGCAGATTTGTTGGTTATTAGTGGATTAGGCATGAACAAGTCTTTAATAGAGGAAGTTCTATCAGCACACTGATCAAAAGGAGTCAGATGAGACGAGGCTCTCCGCTGCTTCCATTACATGCAGCCTCCTCTTCCTGCTCCATTGTTCTGCATCCATCGCCCTTGAAAATAACACACATTTCTATTTACTATTGTGTTGTCTAATCGCTCCCCAGAGGTCATTCATTTCATGCAAACAAACAAAGTCTAAACATGCCAGTACACAAAATCTGGAACTTGATCAAACGTTATTGTCCGCGACTTATCACGTCCTGACAGTGCGAGGAAGGCAGAAAAGAAAGAAATGTAGAGAACTTTGGAAAATAATCCACAAAATCTGTTTTGTAACAAAGACAAATTATTCTATATTCACAAAGCTGACCCCCTGAGGAAACCAATAACTGCTGCTGTATAGTTTGTCCTACTTTTCTGTAACATTTAACTATGTAGGGGTGGGTGACATACGCTGTCATCAAAATTGTTTTGCTTTTCAGAAACTGTGTATGGTTGTTTGTCTAGTGTGTACTTCCAGTCTCAACTGTCAGCATATTTCTTGGGTCAGCTCCATGTCTATAAGTTATTGTTTCCTATGGGCAAAGAGTTTTGTTCCTGGTATTTATAGTTCTGTTCGTGGAAAGGGGGACCACAGGAATTTGAATCCTAATTGAGATCATGACCGTAACGTGTGTGACACAGTAAGAGCTTACAATTGACTGTTTTGTTTGCTAATATTTCAAAGAAATACTGAATAATACACTAAAATACAAACAATTGAATACTATACAACAAAAATCAATCCCTTGCATCCCTTGAGAAAAATAGTTGAAAACTGGAAGACAAATAACAAACACGTCACAAGCTGAGACTGCAGCCCGTCCTCCTACAAATTACTACAGTATGGTTAATGGTTAATTTGACGAAAGAGTGTGAAGGGTTTTGAAGCTAACACAAATTAGAAAAAAAATTCTAATTATTTTAGAGGAAAGTATTTTTTTTACCCATCAAATAATTGTATTTTCTGACTCTGACTTAAAGCCTCACACAGCTATTAGCATACACAACCTTTTAGTCTTTTCCCTCAAAGAAGTGGAAAGGTCATATCAAGATCTTACTAATCAAAGATGTGCTTTGATGTGCCGTAGGATCACAGCATGTAGTCATATGAAGGCTGCACACAGATGATAGACTCGCTCTGTGAACGCCCAGACCAGGTGTGAATCAAGGGCAGAGCAAGGGAGGTGAGATGAGAGGACGCTGGACATGCTGTCTACTCCTTCATCCAGCCTCTGTCCTTATACCTGGGTACACAGAACATACGCAACACAAAACATGTGAAACAAAACATAGGTAACATATTTGTGCCTTTCCTAAAAAATTCTCAGGTTCGGTTCTGATGATAAAAATGTTTGTGTACATTTTTAAAAATCAGTTTTTTTAGAGGCTTTATTGCCTCTGACAGAAATACGTTTATCTGAAAGGGAAGCACGGGTTTGGATTAAAGAGCAGCAGACTTCAGCCAGACCAGGCAATGTGGCAGGTGCAGTGATTGCCAGAGGAGGAGAGGAAAGAGAGCTGGTGTAAGAGCTGAGTATGACCCTGAATATGAGCGGGCCTATAGAAGTCAGGTTAACACTTTTTTATTGAACAGGGTAATAGATTTATAATGAAATTTGCAAAGACATTGTTACTTTAGCTGTCCTTGTTTTCTGATGTGGGAGGATTGTGTTGTTTAACTCTGGGGAGACAATGGGAGGCGGACTCTGTGTTTACATCGATGATGTAAAACGTTTTATATGAATATGAAAACCTATTATCATTACTATCTTTTGCTGTTGCTGCTGTTTACTTCAAAAAATCCACTACAAAACTATTTCCTGGGTGTAGAAGTGTATGGGTACATGGATATATATATATATATATATATATATATATATATGTTATATTCTATGTGTGTGTAGCATGAAGGGACTACAACTTTAATTTTGTTGTGTAACCTTGTGCTATTAACCCGTTTGTTACACAGAACCATGTGGAAAGTCATTGTTGGAAACAGTTTTTAATTAAAAAAAAAGGGCAGGCACTCTCAAAAAGCACTTGGCAGGTGATTGGATTAACTGTGTATCACCATCTATGACGGGCAAACTTCAACCAATCAGATCAATGAGCCATATAATGTAATCAAACTCTTACCAAAGTCAGACAGGAGAAGAGCGCAAACATCGTGGAGAAATGCCTTCAGTGCTGTTCTTTGTTCTGTTTTAAATTCTCTTCAATTCTTCTTCAATATAACTGATGAAGACAAACAGTCACCTCTCACAAGAGTAGTTTGGAAACAAGCACATAGCTTGAAGCCTGGTAAGATGGTTTGCCTCCAGCTGCCTTGCAAGGTTATTATGTTGTATAATGACAAATAAATTACCTTTGTTCTTGTAGTCTTATTCTATTCTCTTATATAGAATATATATTGCTATGTGTATATTCTAAACACACATGTCTAAACAATTTTAAGCTTTATTATCTGAGACACAAGTGACTGACACTCACACACACACAAACACACAACACAGCCACTAAAATATGAGTAGCTTGTGATGCCTTTACAGCGGAGTTGTTGCCTAGAGACTGATAGCAGGTTAAATGGGACCGGTGGACAATGATTAATGAAGCGTCACTGTGATAGTTGTCACTGCTCTCATGCCCACAGGTCAGGGAAAAACTGACCTTCTGTAATTATGAAAGCCTTATTTGTGCAGAGCACTGTCACTAGCGGAGAGAGATGAGGTGTTGCTCTTAATGCCTTCCTGCCCAGCTAATGCTGCATGTTCCAGCATCAGATAAAGGCGAGCTGTTACCCTCTGAGAAATGTGTTCTCTTAAGATTTTATCAGGGCTCCCATATGTAGGCTGTATAAGGCAGTGAAAAGGGTCATGAGCTCCAAAGCTACATTGTGGTGTGTCCAAGGAGAACAGAAGAGTGTATGTATATTTTGAAAAAAACAATTGACTGAATCTTAGTCAATTCTTTCTTGCGATATTACAAAACAGCATTGACAGGTAATAGTATTTGGGTGTAGACTGATTTGCTAGCATGATGGTCTGCATGTGTATCCATTGATATATAATTGTAAAAAGTGAAATCCTCAGTCAGACATTGTCAGAGTGGGTGGAGCACTAAAAACACATTCAAATAAAGCACTAATGGTTAATGGTCATTGTTGCTGATCTGGAAAATGAGGTTCTTCCTGTACTCCTATTTGTATCCAAAAGCACACACACTTGGCTGGTTTTGTAAAAATCATAAAAAAACCCCACAGTATTTTGCTGTATTTTCGGCCTTAAAGGTTCGGTTTGTAACATTTTGGTGGATTGTTTGGGGTTAGATTATGCTAGAGTTACATACAGCAACTTCTCAATATAAACATATCCACAGGTAGCACATTTTGCATCCTCAAAACAACAGGCCTTAAGTAGGGCACTCTAAAGCCCATCATTTTGTTGTCTGAAATAGCTGAATGTTTTTAAAGAGGGGTCAGCCCTGTTTACACCTTCCATTAAAGCGTGTCTTGGGTGATTCGATGACAAGTGGATAGCATGAGTTCACACCTGGCATTAGCACATGTCTTCATGTATCTCGAGTGACCACTTGTGATTGGATCTCACTTTCCTCTATATGCAAAGAAACATGTACATCATTTCCATTTGCAAAGACCAAATGCAGGTCTAGTCTGCCAGAAATTAATAATAAGAAGAAGAAGTTTGCAAAGATGTACGAACAGGGCTTATTGTAGAAGCTCATTAAAATTCACATGGTTCTGACTAAATTAAGATTTTTCTGTGTGTGTGTGTGTGTGTGTGTGTGTTCCATTAACGTCCCAGCTCTCTCTTTACAACAAAGGCTATGGAGTGTTATTCCTGATCAGTATTCATTCCTCTCTTCCTAAGGGCTGTCTGTGATTACACATGGACTCCTATTACTATGATTTGGGCCAGTCAGGTTTATGAAGACACCGAAATGATCAAAGTGAAACAGGTGCTCTTACAAATAATGGATAACACAAGAAAACAGTTCATTGGATGTATATACTAGAAATGAATGTTTGTGATAAAATATGAAAGGTCAGGGAGTGATTTAGCTTTCAAAATGCATTTTTAGCATTCTAAGGAAAGGAACTTAAAATTATTTTGAACCCAGTGGTATCTTATGAGTATTAAATGACAATGCAACTTTGAATGATATCATCATACTAAAAGATAAAATACCAACAGCTGTCCTAACAGATTGTTTTGTGTGTTATCCCCTGCCCTTATGAGACTATTAAGGCTAAAATAAGGGTTTCCAACATATTGTTTTGAGCTTTCACTGCAAGTGATTTCCATAAAAAAAGTCCATATATTTGTAACTTCCTTTCACTTGGTGCTTCCTATGATGGTTCACTATATGTGTTTGAGTCACTAGCATAATGAAAAATACTAAAACACATAATTTTCTCTGATTTAGCCATTGCTCTTGATGGTTCAGGCAGCGGTGTGATCATGCTCGAACAAATTACATTTTATCTAAATTGCAAAAGTAGCAGTGAAAATCCCAAAAAGCACATATTTTTATCAATCAGACATAGCAAAAGAGGTCACAACAGCCGGATCAATAATGAGGAGCTAACATTGCACAGTTTTATAGTGCATCCTCCTGAGCATTTAGTATATTTATATGTTTATACTGAATGTTATTTGACATTTTTTTGCTAACTGTAATGCATCACAGACAGTTTTTATTATGTAATGTCCCTCCCAAGTAATAAAAAATGATATAAGATCAGAGCTGAGTATGACTGTGAACGTGCTCTCCAAAAACAACATGGGCATTACCTCCACAAACATATCCTGTTTTCCCATTGGCAAACACTAACTTTGCAGAAGGAAGGTGGAAGGTGTTGTCTACCACGAAGTCAGGAAGGCAATATAACAGAGACAAATGGTCAGAGCATCTTACCACCCCTATCTTAACCCTGTGATGGGCCAGATGGGAATGGAATCTGGGCCCATCGAAAACCATAAATCACACACATTCACAGTTCAACGCCAGCACCAGCCCTGTTGGTATAGTGTGTTACTATGCAATGTTATTCCCTGAGTGCATCACACAAAAACACACTATTTGTTTGTTTGTTTGTGTGCATGGATACATTGACTGCATGTGTATCCAACACAGAGACGCAGATCCATGTGCATTATTATATATATATATGTACTTAAGGCAACACATGCACACACACACACACACACAAACACACACACCAAGGCATGCCTAGTTTTTTGTGGTCAGATAAGGTTTCCCCTGAAAGATTTTAAGTACGCTGGTGACATCTGCTGGTCAGTGATTAAAACAACAAGCTACCTAATCAAACCTGAGCAAATCACTGTTTATTGCGGCAGACAAACCGACATGTTCATGCAGAGTAAGGGTATGAAATAACCCTTACTCTGCATGAACATGTCTGTTTGAGAACAGAATTGTTAAAGAAATCTGAGGCACTTAAGAGGGTATTGATTTAAAATTCCTTTAATATCTCATCGCTACTCTGTCATAGCAACAGTTAAAAAAGCGTGCGTCTCGGTCATTCAGGCCTTCATCAGAGAAAATAATGAAAAAATTGCCTTTGAGCTGTTGGCAAGTACTCACATGATTAGTATGGACAAGTAGGTAGTCACATGATTAGTGTAAGTAGGTAAGGTCACATGACAGACCATGTTCAGCAGAGGTAACCACACATCAAAAATCAGCCACAATCTCAGGGAAAAACAGGGACAGACAAATAGAAAACAATTTACAAAACATATTAAAACCAATTAATATAAATTTTTTCAGTACATACAGCCAAGATCGACATGACATGACAAGACCCAGATGCCTAAAAAGACAGTAACAGAAAAGGAGCGAAGTCAAGTTTCCCATTCAAACCAAGATAATCCCATAGTTTACCATGTTTATATACAAGATGAATCAGATGCCAATCAATCAGACTGTATTTGTATCACTTTTGATTCAGGCAAAATATAACAAACTGCTTCACACATTTAAACACGTACAATCTTCTCCAGTCAGAAATGTGTTTAAGTTTCTCAAACTCTAACAAGGAGGATGGAAACTGTCCTAAAGATGGCGTTGCGATAGGAACGGAGGAAGTTCTGTCTCTGACCCAGACCATATATCCTCTATCTAACCTGTCCCACCATATAATCTTTTGATCTGATCTATAACAGAATAAGTGAATAGTTAGATAGTTTGTCCAGCTGTGGTATAATTGTTTGCTTTGATGTGAAATATTTAGTTGTAGTTAATTTTTGTTGTTGTTGGTTTTAGTTTTATTTAATATTTAGTTTCAAGGAGACGAATGGAATTATGCTAATTCAACTTGACAACACTGAGTGTGAATTGTTCCCATATGTTACTGGCAGGATTAGCAGCAAATCAGTAGCTGTAAATGTTAAAGCAAGTATGGTAAAAGAAAGTTTCTGAAGAAGTTCTGCAGCAATGTGCTGCTGCAGCACCAGTGGCAGTATTAGAAGTTATAATAGTATTAGTATTGTAGCTGAAGTTGGGAGTAGCAGTAGCACCACATGTGTGGTCAACCTGCTGCTCATGGATCAGATGCGGCTCTTATGGCCTGGTGCCCCCATGTTTGAAGAACTAGGCTGCAAAAGAACACTCTCAGATCCTGTTATGGTAGGTAAAATGTGAGAAAGCGCCCTCAGTGGTGCCCTTCAAGTGTAGAAAATGCTTAAAGGCTGCCCTTCATGCTAGTTGGCCTATATGTGCCTCTAAATGTTTAAATACTTACTGTTTTTTTTACTGCCTTTACTTCTGGTAAAGCAGTGGCAGCAGAAGCAGTAGTAGTATTAGTGGAAGTGGTAGCAGTAGTTGTAGATGGTAGTGGCTATAGTATGGTAGAAGTCCAGAAGTTGAGCTGCTGACATTTTTGACTATTAACTGAACACTCAAAAGTGTGAAAACTGCATTGTATTTGTAGTGTCTCGGTATTTTAGCTAAAAGACAGATGTATGCAGTGCTGACAGGAAGATGAACAATGAACTGTCTTTCTGTCTCACACAGATAAACACACACCAACCTTTGGGATCATTCATACTCAAACTCAGGTTTACCTCCAGATTATCCTCTGGTACGGGTGTGTGTGGGCAGCTGCCTGTGTCAATTAGTGAGTCAGTCATCAGTTGGACTAGCAGGCCGATTACACACACAAACACGCACGCACGCACCCACACACACACACACACACACACACACACACACACACACACACACACACACACACACACACACACATTGGCTGGTATGACAAAGACAATCTTCAAGCCATCACCGTCATAATCCTTTGATGAATAAGACAGAGACAGAGCTGGAGGAAGATGATGTACATGGAGTGGACACAATAATAGAAACAGCTCACAGTAGCATTCAGTAGAATTGCAGTAGATAGTTGTCTGCATTCTAGATAGATAGATAGATAGATAGATAGATAGATAGATAGATAGATAGATAGATAGATAGATAGATAGATAGATAGATAGATAGATAGATAGACTTTATTAATCCCCAGAGGGAAATTGGGTCGTCATAGCAGCCAGGTACATTCAATTCTTGACCAACACTGCAAAATGATGTAATCTGGCAAGGGGAAAGGCCTCAACTCATGATGATATACTGCAAGTCCAACACAGGAAAAGAAAAAGAAAGGTGTCCGTTACAGCTGCATGTATCCTGCTGATCCAGTTTAGTGGACTATTCGTCACACTCTGAAGCCACAACAAAGGTTAAAGTTGAACCAAAGTTGCTGATAAAAATCTAAATTAGTAATTTGTGCATATTTAAAAAAGTTTGCCTTTGATACCTTTTAATTTTGAATTTCAAGGGACCTTCTACTACTTACAGTACATTGCCATGTCTCCACCATTTATGTTACAGAACAACTATGACAATTTTTTTCTATGCCCTCATCTGTTCAGAAGCTGAAGTGATTCTGAGGTGCTTCTCATTGCTTTTAGATCACTCCAATCACTTCCTCTCAGTTTCTGTTCCTAACAGATCATTGCGTCCAACTCACTCCCTCACATTATTTGTTCCTCGCTCCAGGACTAATGCCTGTGATAATGTTGCATTTAATTCATATCCTAGAAGATTTTAATATGCACTCTTATTGTGAAATTATTGGTTCATAATGTAAATTCTGATGAGCTGCACAGAGAGTGAGCTGGAAACTTTAATGAAAGCCTGTTGCAGTCTGAGGGCTTTCAGTGACATTTGATCGTGATGCAGTAACATATTTCGGGAACTTCAGATGACTTCTTCAGGTATTTATTACATAATGCATATCTAAAAGGAAATGTGACCCTTTGGTTTCCATTTACAGAGATGTCTTACAAAACAATTCATTTTGGGGGTCATCTGATGTCATTTTTAGCCTTCGTACTGGCATGGCTCTGTGGATGGCAGCGTCAGTTGGCTGCTCCGCCTGTCCGTCCAGCAAAAGTACAGTACATGGACAAAATTATGTAGACACCAAACAAAGTTTGTCAACACCAAAGCTTTACACCCACATGTGATCAATGAACATCTTATCTCAGAAACATGTGTATTGGGCTGCTATAACAGCCTTTATTTTCTGGGAGAGTTTTACACAAGACTTTGATACTGATTGGTTCAATAAAAGGTGTCCCATGCTCATGCCACTCATGTTCTTCCACATCAAACTGGAAAAACCATTTCAAAAAGTACACTCCTGTCCTCATACTTTTGGCCAAACAGTGTATAAGTATGAATTGCTGATATCCTGACTTTCCACCTTGTGGCACCAACAGGTCAAAATGTCTCAGATTAATGACTGAATTCCTGCTTCAGGTGTATTTTGATATTAATACTAATACAGGCACCTGTGATTATTTGTTAACATTTATTCATTGTTAATATATGTACATAGTTTGCCACCTCACCAGAATATATGTGAAAAAAAGAGTTTAACCCTGCAGATGTATCAGTTTACTGGACCAGGGTCCCATTCAGTGCTATGGTTACTGGTTACTAACTATGAATGTATATCCTGCCTAAAGTATATCATCTCCCAGCTGACAGACATGTTGAGTGTAATTAGGTCAGTAGAGCTCTTTCCTGGCATACTCATGAATTATTGATTTGTTTTATACTGTAGTCTGCCAATTTGGCAACTCCACACTTTCACTGGAGTTCATTCATTTTCTCTGGAGAGTCTCTGTATAATGAGTGAGCTCACAGTTTTTAATGGGCATGTAAACTTTTAACGATTGAAAATAATGTTACTGTGCGTTGGTGAATAGAAATTCAGAAAAATGTTGGAAAATTAAGTTTAGGACATCACTTGTGATAAATTCACATAATAGAAGCACACTAGGTTTTTTTTTTAAATATTTCACACGTGAAATGTAAAAAAATTAAATAAAATAAAATTGCATTTCATATACTATAAACTCAATATACTGTATCAGCATATGTGTTTTTCAAAAGTTTCACATGTTAAAGTTTACATTTGATGTATAGAATGTTATTTCACATGTGAAATGTAACCAAATTGATAGGTGAAAGTTCATGTTGAAGACAGAAATGTATTGGTCTAAGGTCACAAGGTGTCAAGCTGTGTCTGAGAATGTAGTACATAAAACTAGTGAAATAAGTGAAAAAACTATTTCTCAGTGCTATCCTATCTGATGGTTCATGTCAGTGTTTTTCAATATTTAATAAAGATTCCTAACATTTCCCAATCCTTAAAGGTCCAGTGTGTAACATTTAGGAGGATATACTGGTAGTAATGAAATATAATATTCATAATGTGTTTTAAATTGGTGAAATGTATTTTGCATATGACAAATAAATCTGATTGGGTTATTTTATAATAGTAATCTAATGACTTGTATTGGGGCCATGTGTCAAATTTTTATTCTAACACCATTATTGTTATAGTTTTTCAGTGCTTATACAGTCCATTTTACTACATAAATGTTGGTTCATCCAAATGACCATGTAGTATTATTTGAGTATACTGGTGTCTGGGTGTATAATGAAGCAGGCAGTGGGTTTGGACCTGGAGCAACCAAACAGGTTAATCTGGCTTGACTTGACTTA
This sequence comes from Dicentrarchus labrax, assembly GCF_905237075.1. NCBI lineage: Eukaryota > Metazoa > Chordata > Actinopteri > Moronidae > Dicentrarchus > Dicentrarchus labrax. The sequence continues at coordinate 19,319,642 of NW_026136720.1, read as the reverse complement.
AATCAAAGAAGTTATTCTCACATAACTGGAGAATTACTGGAAGGCACGTGACTCAAGTGCACACTAAAGAGCAGAGAATATGAATGTAAGAGCATGTCAAACACAATCATAAGAGATATAAATAATGTCTTAAATGAGTTATGTTTGTGATTATGATGCAAAACATGTCCACTTCTATTTGGAGGCAGATCAGACGTCTGCCAACTCTCAGTGGACTCAAGCAAAATTTGACTCAAGGGTTGTTGATAGAAGCAGACTCTGTCCAAATGGCAACATTTTCCAGTGAACCTTTGGACTAAATTGATTTGAATCAATTCCCAGCTGAGTCTAACAGTGCCAATTTGAGACAGTCTTCTTCCATCTGTTTTTGTTGTTTGTTTTACATTCATTCTCACTGCCGGTCCGTGTATAGAAAGAAGCCTGTGCGTCTGTTCTGTGGGTTGGCTGGTCTACAGACTGTGGTATTGTATAACAGGTCATTCTGTAGGGTTTACTTCTCCAAAATGCAGCTCTAAGTGTGTCCGTAAGTTCATGATGTCTAGACACACATCCTGCTGGGTTGGCTGAAAGCCCAGCCAATCAGATTTAAACTGACTCACAGGCCAGAACAAACTGAAAAAAAAGAATTTGAAACAACACGGATACCGAAGTTTAACAACAGACAGTGACATGTGATATTCAATGAAACTGGCGTGTGTCATATTTGCAGTAATATCACTAGTTTCAAATGAATTACAGGGCAGATTTCTGTGTGCTGAATTAATTACAGAGTCTGAATTGCTCCTGTAGTTTAAGCCCAGTCAGTCAGTTTGAAACTATGCGGTGAACTCCGTTTGAGGAAGTGAGGCCACAACAATCACTATCATGTCTGATTGACTGAAAACATACTTGAATATTCTTTCTCTTTGATGCTTTGCCATTTTAATTATTTCAGTTTTTCTCTGTAATTTGTCCATCTGATGTTATCCTTATTTGCTTTAATCATGCCTCTTATCAAGTAGCCTACTGCATCACTTGTTGTTTTTTTAAACTTGTCTTCGAATAAATATTCTAATTATTATTATCATTATTATTAATCTGACTCAGGTTACACATATAGAATTGAGAAAAGATAGAGGGAGAGAGCTTGTTTGAGTGTGAGCTCTTTTCCTGTTTTATCCTTTTAGGTATTGTTTCATTCTCTGACAGGTAGAGTGATCAGGTGTTGTGACAGAATTAGGATTATATCCAGCTGTTATAGGGAGATAATTTGTGTTTTGGTTTGATCCTTCTGTTTGGCGGATGGACTGGACCATCCAGCTCAAAAAACAAAGAAACATACTCAGTGTTGTTGTAGCTTAATACTTCTCAATTTTATGAGAATAGCTTATAAACCAGATGACTGAACTGCTGATAATATGTTCTGAAGTCTGCTCCAGAAAATGATGCATTCTGTTTGTACAGATGTAAAACATGGCTGAATACAATGGAGATTTGTATGATATCCATGATTGATGCTGACAGTATATTTGATGCTATCCCTCCCAAATCCCAAATAATTCTATTTTTCTGTTTGAAGTTATCCATTGGAGTATTACAACAGCTGACAGGGATTTAACCCTCTCTGGGTAGACCCCCAAACATAAGCAACAGCCCTCTGCAGGATACATGAAATATATATTTGTCCATGTGCAGCACATACAACATGTAAATCATGAGACATTTCCACATTGTGTCACATCCATCAGCTTGTGGCAAAGAGAATATAGGCTACTCAAAGGAAACCAACCTACTTACACACAGGCTGCAGCAGTGGGGGATTGTGGGACTCAAAATAATCAGGAAGTGAAACAAAAGTCCAGTTAAAGATAAATTACCTTCTATAAACTGCAATGAATGGGTGAGAACGTGCTCATATCTGTGTTATATGTGTGTGTGCTTTAATGTGGAAGGGGGCACACTTGTCAGGGCATGGGTCAACCTTACCGATGACAGCACCCCAGCCTGCACCTCGGCCAGGAAGTGCTCGTCACACCGGGATTACGCACCTTTGACCTCCAGCACTGTCAACCGTAATCTGCTCACTGAGATGCCAGTGAGACCAAATCCACCAGCAGCAACCGGTTTGTCACATGACTAGCGTGCAGCGCTGCCTGCCTGCCTGTGTGTGTGTGTGTGTGTGTGTGTGTGTGTGTGTGTGTGTGTGTGGTTTTTATTTCCGCGTTCACCGAGGGGGAGAGCTGAGCTGAATGAGTCTTCACGGCCGCGGTGTGTCTGTCTTTCACGCCGCGAAACTGCGTCTCCGTGCAGGGATCTGTCGGGCGGGGGGGGAAACTCTCACGTAATCGCATCGCCTGGACCCACGCTGCTGCATGACCACCATGCTCACGCGGGTGAAATCGGCGGTGGCCAATTTTATGGGAGGTATGATGGCTGGTGGCTCCAACGGGGACCATCCCGGCGGCTCCGATATGCCGCTGAAATACCCGTACAGCAGACCGGAGTTCCTGGGGCTGTCGCCGGACGAGATAGAGTGCTCGGCGGATCACATTGCGAGACCGATCCTCATCCTGAAGGAGACCAAGCGGCTGCCGTGGTCCACCGGCTACGCAGAGTGAGTAACCTGTATGCGTCCATCTTTTCTTGCACACAGCATCCTTTGGGAAAGTGAGCGCGTCCTTCCTGGACCATCACTCACCGAGGCGTAAACATGACCAGCCGCTTATGTTGTTGTTGTTGTTGTTGTTGTTATTATTATTATTATTATTATTGTTATGGCAGGTTTCATGTGGATATTAAATTCAATATAGCCGTAGATCAGATGGCCCTTTCCCCCCATTTCCTTCAGTGATAGCATTAGTATCACAGTTTTCAATGGGGGAGGCCAAGACCATAGGACATAAACATACTTCTGCTAAACAGATAAGGACGCTGTAATCTAGCCTTTATAGTTATATAAGAATCATTTTATGACTGTGATGGTAGTAGATGGGGGGGGGAGGAAATACCATAAAGTAGGCAACAATAAGGTCACTGTGTGAGCTTATTGGTGCAGACTCACTGTAAGATAGGAGCTCATACTGTAGTGCCTTTTTTCTATTATGAGATCAAACTGCACCCGTAAAACTAGGTTATATTTCAGATAGCAACAACATATTGTATTGGCTCTTTAAATATGAGGCAAAGAAGGAAAGCATTCACAAATAGCCACCTGTTTCATTGCTGTGTGCATAGTCTGAATGATTCCTTTCTCCTTTGCTTTTTTTTGGTTCATGTCAGTAAAAGCTGGTAAAACCTGACCGAGTCCTTTCAGATGTTTTTTTCCGTTGAACACACAATAAGTTTGAGATTAGCAGGTTTGGAGTATTTGCTCATTCAGTGTTTGCACTAAAAGTCATCCTCCTTCTTCTTGACAATTGAGACCAGTATTGCAATCAGGCCTAAGATCATCTGTTGTATTATTGATATCACATCTTATGTTTGGGGCGTACAGGATCCATTTGGCTTCCTGCATCCTCTGGCCAAGGTTGTAATAAATCAGCTGTGTGTGTATTTTAAAAGGCCAGATCATAAACAGCGTTTAGTGCAGCAGCTTGACTCATGAAAAGCTAAGTTGTTACTTTGCTTCTACAGACTGTGCTGTTGGTGTGGGAGTACAGCTGCAAAAACAAATGGCAAAACATGAGAAAATGCAGACTTGGTGAAATATTTTGGCTAATGGCAACAAAGAGGACGTGGAAGAAAGGAGTTTCTTAATTTGCATGCTGGAAAAATGCAGTAACCACCTTCAGGGTAATATGATACCTGCAATACACATAACAGTCACTAGGGCTGTGCTAAAAAATCGATAAGGCAATATATCGTGATATTTATTTACATGATATACCACATCGATTTCCAGCTCCAAAAATCGATATTTTAAAGGGGGGGGGAAATCATGTTTTAAACAGGTTGTGATGTGAACTACAACCTCCGCTCCTGTAGATGTCGCAGTACGACTCTGGTTGCCTCGAATTGGCGGGCGCAGTTTCTGGCAGAGTGAGAAATGGAAGCAGCATGTCTACTGACGGTATTAGAGCAGCGCCTTCGAAATACAATGGTGTTACCGCAGCAACCAAAACCTGTCGACGCGAGGCAAACTACGCTTGTGTTGAGTGACAATAAGGAGTACTTGTGCATATGCACTTTATTTTTATGTGTACATTTCAGCTCAGTCCTCTACTATCCCCACACTATCCTCAGTGAGTTCACTGTGCACTTCATTTTCTTGTTTTCAATATCAGTGCGTCCAGTTAAAGTGCAAGAGTGCACATCATTTTCATTTTGATGTAATGGCAGCTAGATCTGTGTGTTTGGTAATTTGCCAAATATAAATAAATTGAAAAAGGACATTTTGAATTACATTGTTTTGACTCAATTTGTCAGCTGAATTATCAATATAATATATTTGTTTTTACATTCTCAGTTAACTATGTGGAATATCGCAATATATCGCAATATACATTGTATCGCAATGTATCGTGATATAATCGTATCGTGACCCATGTATCGTGATGCATATTGTATCGTGAAGTCCTTGACAATACCCACCCCTAACAGTCACATAGTTTACCTTTAACAGGAAGCAACTCAGAAATTGGGACAAAATATTGTTCTAATCATTGTCTAACAGCACAGAGTCACAATCACTTTCTCATGTATTCGTTTAGTCCCACATAAAGTATCTGGGAAGTCTGGTGGTTAGTGAGGCTGTCTCATAACTGTAGAGGTCACAGTTTAGTCCTCCAGGCAATCCTAACTACTCAGCGTGTGACACAGCAGTTTAGTGCCCCAAATTCATAAAAAAATTTTTGTCTTCACATTAAGTCCTATTACCTCAGTGCTGTTGCTAGGCTGTTAGGATAGAGTGCTTATTTCCTCGAGCTTAATTTTTTAATCGATGATGTTAGGCATTCAGTAGAACACTGTGTGCATAAACTCCTCTCGTCTCTTTGCATCTAATGTTTCTACTTTAGCCGTTCTGCTGGGAACCCTATGTAGATGTGCAAATGCTTGTCAAGAGAGAGATTAGTGCTGCATTTGTTGGCTCATTTTCCTATTCAGATCGATCCTTTGAAACATAAAATGTAAAAAGAAATAGTGAAACAATTACCAGCACACTTTCCCAGAGCTCAAAGTGATGTCGTTAGATTGCTTTCTTTGTCTGACCAACAGTCCAAAACCAAAATACATTCAATTTACTATTAGATAAATCACAGAAAAGCTGCAAATACTCACATTTCAAAGCTGTAACTTGAGAAAATGGAATCAATTTTTGCTGGATTCAAACCATACATGCTGTTGTTGATTCATTTTCTGTTGATCGAGTAGATGATTGATTTACTTTTTCTGTACTGAAATATATCTGTACAGTTTAGTTTCTGCTTCACACAGAATGAAAAAGTATTTTGAAATAGTTGTATCCCCATACATGCCCCCCTCTACGCTTCCACATGCTGATCTGCCATGAAGGATTTTTAATCTCAACACGTAAAAAAAGGACTATAAATCTCTTCTGTGAAACCATCACCCACTCATATATTATGTTATAAAGTGGGTTGCATAATTTTAGTTGAAATTAAAATCCTAAATTTTTATTTGCTAATTGTGCCTTTCGTTATTTATGGTAATTATTGCTAGTTTATGGTTGAAACAACACAGTTAATTCACTGATGTTTCTGTGTCCTATTGAAAACCAGCATACTTAAACAGGATGTATAATTCTACAGGATCACTTATATATGTGTGTTTGTGTGCCAGCTTGGCGTAGCATCAGCCAAGACTGAGCCATACTGGGGATTTGTCAACAGCTGGCTGACCAGCAGGCTTTATTGTAGTGAAATCTCACTATCAGTGGCGAAAACCCGAGTCCATATGCGATGATGTGGTCCATACAGATCCACTTGGGAGGGTTAACAGGGTCAGATGGATAAAGCAAATACCTGGTATAAATACTTTTAGTGCATGTTAAGATTTGGTGGTTACAGCTGCCCTGTTAGGATTATGAGGGGCTCTAATTGCTGACGCTATTATAAAGTTATAGCTTTTTCATATTTTCTACATACATAATAAAAGACAGTATTCATGACTGGCTAACAGCAATACAAGTGAGATACTTGGATGTTCGTCTTTGTATTGCAGTAACAGTTAAATTAAATGGACTGCACTTATAATGCACATATAGCTCCCTTTAGTGCTTTAAACTACATGTCACATTCACACATATTTGTACACTGATGGCAGAAGCTGCCATTGGAAGTGCCAGCTGCTCACAGAAACCACACACACACCAATGGCACAGGATTGGGAGCAATTTTGGATTCAGTATTTTACCCAAGGACACTTCTACATCCAGAGGGAGGAGTCGGGGATCGAACCGCTAACCTTCTGATTAGTGGCCGATCTGAGTTATTTGCGATCAGTCACTTTTTATACTTTCCAGCCTTGCTAGTGAGATGGCTTTAGGGATGGCAATGTTGGATGGGAATTAAATATCTGATTACTGTTGGTTATGTTACCATTAAGCCTGCATAGAAATCCTCGGCCACTAGAGGATGAGGCCTAATGACTTCTACAATCCTCTGACTTTCCTTCTAGTGCCAGAGAAGTTAAATCTAATTCAACTCAAATTTAGCTGATATAGTGTCATTGTATTTTAATCTTCTCGCTCTGATCGACCGTCTCGATGTTGTGAACACTCGCAAATTTGTTAACATGGGAAACTTTCTGTACCATTCCATCCCGTTTGACATTAACTCGACGTAAGCACAGCTGATTTCCTACATACATATTAAATGTAACACGCAGTATTTATGAGTGACAGGAATACAAAACAGATGACATACGTTGATTTGCTTCTTTTTCTTCGAGTTACTGACTTTGTTGCACTTCTTATTTCAACATTCTGACAATTTTTACTGATTTTAATTACGTGAAAGCACTCCATAATATCAGTATGTCAGTATTTTTAGATGATTAGCAATGGAATGTAAAATCATAGTAAAGGATTATCCCTATGTGCTGTGTTTTTCCCCTTCATGCCCCTGCCTGTCTATGAGTAGGCCTCTCTCAGCTTGCTGGGGTTATCTTGGGTTATTGTGTTGCTCCCTGTGGAGACAGGAAGAGCAGTTCTGTTTTATGAGGAGGTTTCTGATTCACTGTCTATGAGTGGGTGATCTGACTGTCAGGTCCAGTGAGCACAATCATTTGAATGGATCAGTGAGTATTGTTCACTCGAACTTGTGTCACCCTCTTTTCCCCAGCACACTTAAAGGCCTCACATTTGCAGACAGGCTACATTTACTGCTGCTTTCCCCCGCACCACCACTGACCACTAATTATTCTCCTTTTTGTACTCCGTTCACCAGCAGGGTGCAGTTCACAGTGCTACCATGTCGCATGTTGCTTGGTGTTTCCAAAAGGAGAGGAAAAGAGGGAAACTGCTACTGATGTCAGCTTCAGATTCCCAGTTCTCTCTTGGAAGTCTTTTCAGTTTTGGATGGGTTGACTGTGCTGTGACCTTTTGTAGAAAAAAAAAACAACTCCTTGTGTATGTCACTATCACAGCTAACATAATATTTGTGTTGCAGTCAGTAATTTGCAAAAAAGAAAATGTAAAACATGCATGCAAAGCATGTTTGTGAAGTTTCAGAACTGTGTTTTGTTGTTTTGTAAGCAATAGTGATGTTGTGACAGTTAGATTTGGTTAGCTCAGAGATATGGAATATTAAATCATCCATCTTTGCTTACTACATCTTCAACTTTGTTACCTTCAGGTGTGTAAAAACTACAGGTCATGAACTTCTTTTGAAAATACCAAAATGTAAATTTATCGGTTATCTTATCGGTATCGGCCATGAGAGGTAGGTAATTATTGGTTAACTTATTGCATGGAAAGTCCACATTGTGTCTCCCTAAAAGAAGTGGTGGAAAGACAATTATTTTCTAAAGTAGCTGGAAGGAGAGAATCTGTGAGAGCCACTTAAAGATCCAATTTTGATAATAGTGTAGCAAGATCCCAAATGGGCTTCACCTTTGCTCCCCCTCTACTCCAGTTGTGACAAAGCTTTTACCACTCCATTAGTTCACTCTCACCTCTACTGACCCAGTACCAATAACACATAACCCTGCAACTTCAGACGCAGTCCGATCAATACTTAATCAATATGCGTGTCTGTAAGCTAAACACTCGCACCACCAGTGTGCTCTGTATGTTTTGCCTGCAGGTTACCAGACAATGCAAGTGTGAAAGGGCATGTCTGTGTTATGGCTTAGATGCTGTCTAAGCTGCTGTAGGCATTCTCATCAATGGTATATATAAGTTATGGGAACAGAGATGAGAAAGTGGCAGCTCCGTGTGAAGTGGGGGTTAAATGCATATTTGTATGTTGTCATTCTATTTTTATTGTAGGTTTACCCATAATAGAGTCTTTTCTTCAGTCTTTTCTGCTATGTTTTGATATTTTTCCATTTTAAAGGAGCTAAATTACAGTAAGTCACAAGAGGATATGAAGCACATGAGCAGCACTTTTTACATAAGCTTTCCAGTGCTCAATCACATGATACAGCACATGTTCTTGTGTTGTCTCTGCTACATCAAGCCGGCACATCGCTCTGAGGCAGAAACAACGTAACACTGTTTCAGTTCAGTGCCAGCTTTCCTCTCGTGTACTTTAACTATGAGTTACCATTGAACAGACGTGGTTAATCTCATCATAGGATCATCTTCAGCATTCTCTCAAATGATCTGTTTGTGGGAACTGAGATGTTGCAGCAGGAAGCACATTAGCATAAAAAACAAGCATAAGACATACAGATAAAAATAGAAAACAAAGAAGTGTATCAGAGAAGGATTATCTAAACAAAGATGAAATATGCAATAAGAAGTTATTAAAGAAAATCAAATGATGGATGTAAATATACAATATATAAAAGCAGCTGCAGTAAAGGAATATAATGTTCTGTTCTCATTCTCTTGTCAACAGGAATCTCATGCTGCATATACAGAAAGATTAAAGATACAGTATGTAGATAGGTTTATAATAAACCTAAATGTGTTCATCTGGAAATGTGATTATTTTTTATGGAACTTTAAACAGGATTTGATAAAATACAAAAGATACATTGAATTAAGTGCTGGATGAATGTAGGATATCTGTTACAGTATAGGCAGTACATAATTCAATAGTATTCAGTATTTATGGAAAAAAAACTAAAGAATTGTTCAGTCTATAAATGTTACAAATGGTGTTCCCAGAGCCCAACGTGACTAGAAATGTAATGATATATGGCATGACAGTGAAATTACGTTACAAATATGCGGAAACTCAAATTGGTGAGATGAACTGAATCGTGATATTCTTTTTAAACAGGGAGTTATCGACTATATTGACTTTGCTTGTTGAATCTCCTATGTCACTCGTGTCAGCAGCTGTATCAAGGCCAAAATACACAGGGGCCACAGGTGAAGGCTTGAGGATGCACCATCCTCTTTAAAATCGGAGGTGTGGCAGCTTTTTGGTTTCCACGAAATGAAAATGATATCATGAACCCAGTATCGTCAGTTGTATCGAATTGTGAGTTGAGTGTCTACTTACATCCCTAAATGTAACGTCTTAAAAGTTTTTGTTTTGTTTGACTAAGATTTAAAACTGGCAAATAAAACAGCAAATCCTTTAAAAAAACAACCTGCAAATATTTGCTTTATATATGACTTAAACAATTGTTGATCAACTAATCAATACATTTGTTGAACTATTATGGCATTGTTGTATTTTCTATATAGCTGAGTGGAAAAGTATTCCCATGGTCCATTATGCAAATATATAATATCATAATGTCCCTAAAATAAACCTGGTAGAGTCTGACAATGCCTTTGGAGTGAATCTTCAATTCCCAAAAAGAAGGCACACGGTGGATTACAGCTCTGACGGGGTAATTAAGGTCATGCCATTGTCTCAAATGTGAAAAAATGAAATGAGATAAGCGAATATGACAGCCCTGCTCTCTGACACAGCTCGTGCCTCGGGGCGTGGATGGCTTTTCCTCTCATGTCAGAGATGAAAGGCTCGAAAGCTCAACTGTTGTTGATCTTGTGATGTTCCAGGGTCAAATGAACGTCACTCCCTGCAGTGCTTTGGTCTCACGTGATGGTGCATCAAGTTTGTGGCCTCTTTTCATCATATGAAGTTAGGGAAAGCAGTTAATGGGACTGGCTGTTGGTTTTGCATATTTTAACCTATTAACTACACATAATATACACTCTATACTGATATTACTGTTGGCCAATTTGCAGACCATCATTTCACACTGGTGGGAAAACTCTAAATATAAGCCTCTAGATTTGTGAACTGGCATGAGCTGAAACCAAGTGCTGCCTGGAAGGCAGAATCTAAAAATATCCGCTATGTTAAAAAAAGTCTTCAGTAAAAAACTTGAAAACTTGGTTTTAAATCTCACTAACGCGACAATCATTGTTAAAGTAAACAAAACTGAATTTGTTATAAATGATTGAGAATTGGTGATAACTGTTTAAAAACTCAACTGCTTCATAAGGACTGTGTGTGTGTGGTTTGATAAGACTTAACAGCTTGAGTATGAAAGTTTATTCCTGACCGTAGAAATAGTAGTTTGTGGAGTTTCTCTTTTCTGGACCTCTCAACCACATCTCATTGTCTTTTTCTGTGGGTGGAGTTTGCACAGTTGTCATGGAGAATTCATGGAGGGTCCTACAACTGTTGATGAAGACTGTGGGATACGTTTGAAAGCTAAAAGTGGGCTTAAAGAACTAATATGTGTACATCATGGAAGCTGAAAAAGTTATATACTATTACCATAACAATATTAGGGAAACTACTACAGCTTGCGTCACACAAATACAGACACAGAATAGAATAGAATGGAGCTTTATTGTCACATGCAGTCTGCATCTAACTCATCCTAAAAAGTTGTCCACCTTGTGATTTACATTTTACTGTGAATTCTGAGAAAAGAAAAAAAAAAAAAAACTTGCTAACTTGAATCTTGAAGCCATATTCAGACTGTTTTCACAGCAGAGATTTTAACTTTCAGGAAAAGCTCAGGTGGAACTACTAACATTAACAATGGCCCCTTACTTGCAAGTATAGCAGTCAATAATGTTATTAGTAACACCTGTGTTTGACAGGAGGTCAGAATGTCTCCTGTAAAAAAAGGCCTGTTGAACTTCAGATTCACTACAGATATTCCCCCTTGGTTATGTGTGCCAATGCTGCCTCAGCTGCAGATAGGACTAGAATATCAACAATAAACTATAAAATCAGTGCAGCAACAAGTGACCAACATGCACAAGTTCAGTAAATTGAATTTATGTTACCTTCGCTGTCAATGATGAGGTTTGTAAAGTGCTGATCAAGGGCTGCAATTAATGAACATTATTTTGTATTATTATTTATTACATTTTCAATTAATGTGTTAGTGTTAATTGTTTTTTAAATTAATCATTTAGTCTGCAAAACAGCAAAGATAAAATGGAACCAGCAAATATTTGACATTTTTTGTTGAAAAATGACTTAAATTATAAATTGGGTATTATATATGTGTTGGCGATAATTTTGTTTTGACTAATTAATTAATTGCTTTCAGCACTAGTCTGATGCAAAACTGAGCATCTTGCCATGCAGCATGCTTACGTAGGTGGGTGTGGATTCACAATAATAGCTGGGTAGCTGTGTAGGCAGATTGAGTGTTTCCTTTAGCCCTGTCTTATTGACACACTACAGGGAGTGTGCTATTCTTAGGTTTTAGGATAGGGAAGTGGTGAACAGCCCATTGTGTAAGACTCCAATTAAAATCAATCTTACTCAGTGAAGGTCTGCCCAGTCAATATCCTGTCAGTTTTACAACCGACAGTGTTTTCTTAGCTGGAGATGGGGGATCTCTGCTCTGCATGTTCATCCCCATGACCAATTAGGATTATTTTCATAAGATCCTCCATTGGAAAGAAATCATGACAGCCCCTCATATCAACATGTGGCCTTATAATTTCTCATTTATTTGACATGAGACATGAATAACCGTACCAGTCTCTACATCTTTAAGCATAATAATAATATGACATCAAACAGTCACCTGTTGACAGCAGGGACAGCAGAAAAGTAAAAAGTCACACATTACCACAAAAATATATATTTGTAGATATACTTAGCATTCTGTTCTCGTGTGCCGCTTGCTTATCTAACCTCTTGAGCTTTGAGATTTGCACAGTTTTAATAGGGCCACTGCAGACTTAACATCTCCTACGGTGTGGCTAAATTGAGAATGCCTGGAGTATTGTAAAGCAGCGTGTACTTGTCCATGACTACAGCAGCTCGCAGCAGTGCACCATCTGCCAGGTGTTGTATAATGCAGTATTTATGTGTTTTTCTGTCCTCTGCCCTACATGCATGGGTCTCAAATTGAAATGTGTATTTAAAGAATGTGTATATGCTAACTTTTTTCCCCCCCATTGTCTCACTTTGTTTATCAAAACTAAACTGCTGTCATAAGGGGGAAACTTTCACACTCCTTAAATTTAGTTAGGAAGGGTATTATAGTCCCTAAGAACGTCTGATGGATTAAAGGCCACAGCTTCAGTTGAAATGTTTAGGAAGTCATTGAACCACTTAAATTGTGTAAGATCTCAGCAGTAATAAATGCAGAATTTCTGTGTAGCTTTAATCCAAGACGCAGCTGTTACTGAACTGTGCTGTTTCTGATAGAAGGGAGGGCTTGAAATGATGTGAGTGGAGATGACAACTGATGCCTTGGAAATAGTTCATCCCTCAGATCCATCAGGCTTTGTTAGGATATTGAATTAGCATTGTATTATTATGATTATGATAAAAAATGTCACTTTTTTATCTCCTCTCTGTCAAGGGTGATCAATGCAGGAAAGAGCACGTTAAATGAGGACCAGGCCTGCTGTGAGGTGCTGGTGGTCAAACGAAGACCTGCAGGAAGCTCCACGCCCAACCGAACCCCCCTGACACGCAGAAGATCTTCCCTGCCCAATGGAGAGGGTATGGGCCCCCGGGAGTGCCTGGTCAGTCAAACTAATGAGTCTGGTTTCTTAAGGAAGTATCCACCTTTTCCACTGTATACAACTTCAATGACATTCTGGAAGTGATGAGCTAATACTTGAGAACAAAATACATACGTAGTGTCTTCTTTTGCCTCCCTTGTCCATTTGTTATCCTTAGAAATAATCACATACTGACAGAAAGAATAAAGGCATCCTGATTTCTGGGTATTTGAAATAAAAAAAATTCTTCTAAAAAGATTAATCCCGCAAGTTATGTTATTTTTTAATGTCTCACATTTTTAGAGCAAAAATGGAATTAAGAACAAATAAGAGCTGACTTTTATACTTCAGCTCAAGAATTTAAAATCGAATGCTCTTGCTAACGTTTTGATAAAATGGTTATACTCGTCACAGACTGGAAGCTTCTGCATTTACTAGCATTTACTCACTGATGAAATCCAGGTAATGATCAGGGTGGATGTAGCCCTCGAAAGTCCCTGGGGCCTTCTGTTGGGACCCACTGTCCCCTCATCCCGTCCCATCAGCGGTTTATTGGGGCATACAGCGCAGCGTCCTTTACACACCACATTGGCCTCAAACAGCTCCTGACAGCCACTAATGTGGGCAGGGTTACGAGCGCATTCGCTCACAGAAACACACGAATAGGCTTTAAAATTAACCTCGTGTCCTTCCGCATGTGGAGTTGTGAAACGTAAACTCACCGCCGTTGTGGGGCAGTGTAATACATTCACGCTGTATGCTGACACAGTTAAGTCAGTTACTAACAATGGTGACTCTGTCCCCTTTTTTCTGCAAGGCTGAAAAAAAACTATTAACCCATGCCGATGTCTATCTGCAGTGTTTCACTTTGTCTGTCTGATTTGCCATGCACACTTGTCATTTCTGTATTCCCTCATAGTTCTTTCATCTCTACCCATTCATAAAAAGGCCATTTGTGATTTTAATTTCCAAAGGCAATATGTGTCTATATGAAGTAATACTGCTACTAAAATTTCCTCTCAGCCCACCAGTCCTTTACTCAGGCCCACCCAGAGCCTACAGCAAACTCATGCAAGTACCCCATGACTCACTACTGCAGTGATACTAGACCAATAAGAGTAGTGTAGAGCCTTTCTAGTGCTCTTTGCTTGCTTCATAGGCTCATGTTTTAGAATCTGCCTGCACTATATTTGAAAATCAGAGCTTTAGTGTGTGTGTAAAAATATGTGCTATCAATGATCTACGCTCAGTGACCAGAAAAATGCAGCATAAACCCTGCCCTCTCTTTTTCACTTTAAATATGGTTCACGCTATGATGAGATGTGTGGAACTGCAACTCCATGTCTGAACTTTTACTATATGTGACTTAAAATACTAAGAATGGAGTTCATTTTTATCTAACACACTTTGAATAAGCATGACCATTGGTTCGTGGTTCCATCATAGAGCTGATGCACTTTTTGAAGGCGGCAGACTCAAAGGTGTGCAATGAATGAAGCGGATCATAAGACACTTTGTCTAATCTTTTAATCTTTTATGTGAGAGGTGGCACTTTGTAGATGAACACAGAAGGAGTGCAAACACACATCATGCTGGGTCTATTAAAACCTGCAGATTGAAGCATTGATCTCAGAGCATACATTAATGATAAAAGTGTTTCCACTGAACATCCTACAGAATGAGATGATTTTAAATGCAGTGTTGGGAGAATGGGCCTTTCACCCATTCACTTTGGGGACCGTGAGAAGCACTGATGTCTGCGTGAGTTGGCTTTAACACCTAGACCGTACAGCTTCCTGTTTGAGTCTCTGTTAGAGCTGTACTCAGCTGTAATGTTGGTCTAACATGGTATTGAACAGGGACTCATATTCTTCTGGTCACTGAGACAGAGGTACATCAGTGGTTCCCAACCTTGACCCTTTACACATCTAATCATAACCCCCCACCACCGGTTGTCGGTTGCAGTTCCATCAGTTCATTTTAGATTTCAGAGGCCTCAAGAAGTAAAACAATCCAGTATTTCACAATCAAAAAGCAAGTATTAGAGAAAAGTCACAAGAAAACATAACCTTATTTCTTCCTGAGATTTACAGTATCTTGACATTGGTGGGTCCCTCCAGGTTGGGAACCACAGCAATATCACATATGACTGCAAGGAGAAAGGAAGCTTTGAATTACCCCACATTCACACTTTTATAACTTTTGATAATGAGGTGTTACTTTTTAATGATTCTGATAATAATATATACTGTATCTTGTAATTGACAATACTCATAAACCCTAATATGGGATGCAGCTGTTGTCCAATCATCCAGAGAGATGAGATTAGAAAAAACTGATTGGCTGTTATCAACTTCTGATTGATTAGAGAAACTGTTAAAGACAAGAAATCATATTAGTATTCTCAGCTGACAAACGTCACACACTGGATGAGTTAGCATAAATAGATTTCCCTAGTTCTTAGTTGGACGATCAGTGTGAATGCTAGGTCTGACAAACTCCTCTGCTTACATGATACAACCTGCTGAGGCAAATATTGACACAATTGATGAATGTCTCTGTGTCTGATGTATGTTTGGCTGTATCCAGGATGGCTCTGAAGACCTAACCTTGCACTACTGGGCGCTGTTCGATGGTCACGCTGGCTCTGGGGTGGCTGTAGCGGCTTCCCGCCTTCTACATCACCACATCGCCCTGCACCTTCAGGAGGTGACGGAGATCCTCTGCACTCCAAACCTGTTGCCCCCGACGTGCCTGGGAGAGGAGCCTATCAATCACCACCTCACCCCGACATCCCAACGCGCCCTCACCAGGGCCGCCTCGCTCCGTGGTGCTGCAGGGGCCCCGGGCTCACCCAGCACCCCACCCACACGCTTCTTTACTGAGAAGAAGGTTTCACACGAGAGCTTGGTGATCGGCGCCATCGAGAATGCTTTCAAAGACATGGTAAGAGGCATGTGCTTGATGTGAAGTAGAAATCTGAAAGTCGTTGACAGAATGTGCTGACCTTTTTGAAAATAAGGATCAACTCTTTATTAAGATAATCTAATGATCTAATACATTATTTTGTAGACTATTGGCCTTTTTGTGGTACTGTATAAATCTTCCCTCAATGCTTCAGATAGTGATTCCCTATAATTCCCAGAGCAACACTGGATATCGCTCTGTCAAATCGCCCAGATTTGCTGCTTCCCTCCCTGGTTTTATGTGTACTTGGAGAAAAAGGCTGGTCATGCCCTTTTCTCAAAACAAAAAAAAGCTTTTCCAGCTGCATTGCTTGGAAGGAAGTTGCTGAAAAAAGAAAGACACAAAACTATTTTAGCTGCAATAAGTAAGTATTTTCTGTAAGCACTGCTAAATGCAAGCCTCCAAACCAAATACTTGTTGAGCTAAGGTTTATTCTTTGCACGCATTTGCCATTTACGTTACAGAGGTTGGTGAAACTGCACAATGAGAGACTGCCACAACAAATCGTATGCAGAATTTCATGGAAACTACTATTCATTTACACTGCAGGTTGCCACATTTATCAGTATCAGTGCACACATGGAGGAATCGGTTTGGTTACTTAACATCCATTAAACTCTGATTACTTACTAAGTAAACTGATATTGATTCATTGTAATTAGACAGTCAAGTTAAATGCACATAGGCCTCACAGTTAGTTTACAAAGATAAGCATGCACATATGGATCATTTCCCTGTTGAAGTTGACCTGTGGATACAAGGAATACCTTATAGGATAAACACCCTTGTTTTATTTCATAACTCATTTCTTAAACCCAGTAAAATTACACTACAAACAAGATCTTTTTCATAAAGTGCTGTGGATGTGGTCAGCTTGAATTATGTCAGCTACAATTTATTCAAATTGTGCGATGGAAAAAGAAAAAACACACATAGAAACACCTCAAACCACAATGATCCACTTCTCTGCTAGTCATTAGTATGTTCAAACAGTTAGTATTTCACCAAAACATGATGATTGTCTGACTGTTTATACAGCTAGCAAGCCGTTTTGTTATTTGATCATTAAAAATTAGATTTGAGGTATTTTAGGTATTTACTGTACTGCTGTAAGTTGATATGAACTTGTCTAGAGTGTCATTATGTTTCAGCAGCCCAGAGAGATGAGCAGGTGTCTTACCAACTGGGCAATGGTGATAAGGTGAATAAGGTTGCAGTGCGATCAGTAAATTGTACAGAAATCCCACAGAACAACACAAAAGACATACAAATATATGCTAAAAAACCAAGTACATTTTCCATATTCATAACATGCATTCCGTTAAACTGGAGGCATATGGTGTCAGTCAGTCAGTCAGTCATCTAGCTTACAGCCTCAGAGTTGATGGACCCACACAAACACACTAGCCATCTGGCCGTGCTGTAAGTGGATGCTGGAGACTTAACTCATGCAAAGGCCTAGAGCTCAAGACCAGGGCCAATCAAAACAGTGCTGGCCTGCCTGACAAGGGAAAGGGGAAGAGGTCACTGGCCTCAGTTTCAACATCAGGGTTTCGATCAACAGTCTCTGTTATGTTTGTCTTCTGCTGGATTGCGAAAAAGAGTAACAATTGTACCATGTACAGTTACATTGAGAGGTTAAAGTCACTCTTTCACTCTGTTGAACTCAAACTTGTTTTGATGGTAGTAATTCATAGTTTGCCATTTAGACAGTAAAAGGCCTGCTGGCAAATTTTACAGGCAAAGGACTTAAAAGGTACAGTGTGAAGGATTTAGTGGAATCTAGTGGTGAAGTTGCAGATTGCAACCAGTTTACCTTACCCTCCCCCCTTCCAAGCATGTAGGGGAAACTACAGAGGCCACGAAACTTGAGCACAGAAGCTGAGAACATTTATACAGACCCTTGAGGGATAAAAGAAAAAAGAAATATAAATAAATAAATAATTATATCTGTTTCCATTGCTATTTTGGTGATTGACAGCAGCCCAAATATCATCCATGCTGTGCTGTAGCTGTAAACCTGATTATAAGAGACACTGTCCAATGAATTATCTTCCAGTATTGCTCAAAACAGTTCTGCACAGCACAAACTCTTTGCAAAATGCTAACATCATCCCTGGTGAGCTCACTCAGGGTAGTTAAGTTTGCTCTTGATGGAGGGCAGTGCAGACCAACCTCACAATTTCTCAGTGCATCCTGGTGTTTCCAGCTCTTAACCACTAGATGGCAGTGTGCAGTAAACTATGTTTACCATACTGTATGGCCATATAAAGAGAAACTGTTGGAGAACTCATAGCTTGGTGTGCATGCTGGTGTAATTAATGCTTGTATAAGGATCTGTTGATCAGTGATGGGGATCTGTAGTTTCAATTACTTATGATAATAATAGAACATATAGTTAGTGTCACAATAAAATTGGTTAAAAGCATGGCAGTAATCTGCAGAAATCCAGTTTTGAGCAGGATTAAGATCATAGGACATTAAAATTATGATCCAGTTTTACACTGTGAAGTCAGTACAAGGCTTTACTATTATTACTTAGTTTAGTTATTTTTTTTTTTTTAAATGAAGCTCATTCTTTAAGAAAATGTGGAAATGTCAGTGAATCTTGGGAGGTGTTGTTATCATCTCCAACATTATCTCTAAATCTCTCTGAGTTCACCGAGCCTCTGTATTGTATCATAGGGATCCACCTTTAATTCTCCTCTGACACAACTCACTTCATCCCATGGAAGTGTGTGTGTGTGTGTGTGTGTGTGTGTGTGTGTGTGTGTGCGTCACTGGCCTCATATTATCATCTTCAGTAGGCTTTATAGAAGACATTATTTGTAGTATCAGTGGCGGACTCAGGCTGAATGAGGGGCAGGGGCAAAAAACTAAAAGTTAGAAAGACATGCGGTGGGACACCAGCCAGCAGAAAGTCATGATGCATTTATGTTGAAACAGCTTAGTTAGGGTTAGCATTCTAAAGGCCACTTTACACTGTTTTCTCCACTAGAAGGGCAACCTAGAGGGCACTTTATTGTGTTTTTATCTACCATAAGGGCATCCAAGAGGCACCTCTGCAGGGTTTTTTTAAAAAATGGAGCAGCTAGACTGGAAAGAAGGAAACAGCTAAAGGAAAGGAAACAGACTTGCCCATTAAGCTCAGTATTTACCACGTTATATCTCATTTATATAATCTGTACAAAACATGTAAAAACATAGTCTCATTATCATCACGAGGTTGCACAGGCAAATAGCAGAGTAAGAGTAATAGTGCACATGTACACAACCCCTGTAGACACGTGTAATTTTTACGGTTTTTATACGGAGTAAAGAAAGAAGATATAACTTTTTATAGTTTAAATTACTGAGAGATAACCATCCCCCTGTTTGAAGTCTGCGTGCTAAGCTAGGCTAACCAGCTGCTTACGGTAGCTTCATGTTTACTACAGCCATGATCTTCTGGTCTAACTCTTGGTAAGACACCAAATAAGCGTATCTCCCAAAATGTCTATAAGTATTCCTTCAGTTAGTGACATTTATTAATATTTTCTATCACAGGTTTATTCAGTGAGTAGTGGGGCACGAGCAGGTGGTCAGGTTGCCAGTCTATGTCAGGGCAGAAGTTAATAGTAATCTAACCAATAATGCATGAATACTGACAGTCACAATGGCCATGTGCCTGACTGTGTGTGTGTGTGTGTGTGTGTGTGTGTGTGTGTGTGTGTGTGTGTGTGTGTGTGTGTGTTGGCAGCGGATTATTACTGCTCAATATTAAAGGAGCATTAGCAGATTTTCGAAAAGAATTTGCCCAAAGGTCATTCTTGCCCTCAAAAACAGCTGATATGCCACTGATTTGGCTAATTAGTTCAAATGATTAATGCAGTTAATTACCTGTCTCACTGCCCATCATCAGAGTTTTCCATCTTTTTCCCGATGTTCAACCTCTTTCTCTCGCATTACTGTTCTCTGAGTTTTTCCCCTGTTTTTAGGTCTGATGGAGTCAGGCTCTGTCATTGATTCTGCAAGCTCACTAACAGATAACACTGCAAACAGCATGGAGAAGGGAGTTTTTGGCAAGAAGGCTGGTTAGAAAACTGCTGTGAACATAGTGGCCTTCACGACACAGTATGTTGAATAAAATAACTTGTGCTCAAGCAATGAAACATTTACTCACATCTACTGCGAGCGTACCTTATTATGTTCATTTCGTATGAATACCTATTCTTTAATGGTCCTTTCTACGATGTTTCTTTGGATGGGAGGTGTTGAGAGATGTTGCTGTGTTTGGGGGGGCTTTGAGATTTGAGATTCTGTTCAAAGAAAGCTTTCACTGCATAAAGATTTGGTTTTTGTTTGTAGTTTTTGTGAGATGATGTATGGATGTGAACGATGTATGGATGTCCATGGTGTTAAAATTGTCTCTGACCTTTTCTTCTACTTCTGCTTCAAGTATTCTGCGTCTGTTGTCCTCTCACTTGTTGGTAGAATGGCAGATTCAATCTTTTTTAACTTACTTGATGATTATGTCACTTATTTTTGTCATGATGGCTGATGTAGGAGTGATTTAATATGGCAATTCCTGCTTTGTCAGTCATACCTCGTCAAGTGCAGAAACTGTTTTTGCATGTGTGCATGTGTATATTTGTCTCCCTCTCTGCCTGCTAGTTATATCAGTTGTTGGATTATTCCTGGCGGAAGAGGAGAGGAGAAAGGTGTAGATGTTTATGCAGACATTTTCATTATTAAAGACTTTGCCTGCAGCAAGCGGTATTGGATACAGCAAGGATAAATATGTATGGCTCACTATGGATTCATATTTCATTCGGGGTGAAGGACACATTTGTTCACCCCCCTGACACACACACACACACACACACACACACACACACACACACACACACACACACACATATCCATCCTCTATATTCTGTCATGCTCTCTCACTCCTGAGAAATGTGTGTAGCAGCAACAGTGGTGTGTATGTTTTTGGTAACTGGAAAGGACGATGGAGTGCATGCATCCAAACACACACACTGTTTCTGTCTGCATAAAAATGTACACAAACGCACGCATGTATGAAGTCATACACACACATCCAGTCTCATCATTGATTCCTTCATATACACACTTTGCTTCCAGACACAAACACGCACATATTTATGCACACAATCCACTGTCTCCTGTCAGAGAAACAAACACTGTACACACACACACACACACACACACACACACACACACACACACACACACACGTGATAGAGTTGTGATCAAATGGAGGTCGTCAGCAGCGTAGCAGAAGGCAATATGATTCAGTTGGGGTAACATCCCTCTTGGGAAAACATGTTAGGGATGGCCTCGCTGTAAATGTGTTCGCCAACATATTTCATCCCACTCAATCTCTTGATAGTGACAGAGGGATGCGAGGGAGGCGCCAGAGGGGTCATCCATTTCCCCGGGATAACTTCCCGCTTTTGTTTTGCTATTAAAGGTCCCTCAGGAGCTGTTTAACTGCAGACCAACAGTAGCCATGGAAAGCATAAAAGGGTTAAACCAAGTGTGAGCAGCTCTGTTAAAATTTATGTTAGCATTTTGATTAATTCGCTGACAGGTTAATTATTCTTCTAATTAATGAACTGATAGCATGGCTTTTTTTTTTTTTATAATTTTTTTTGTTTAATTAGCAACAAATTAATCTGGGCTAATTAACTGGTGTAATAACCAGCGGTGCCTTCAAATTTTCCAATCCTTTTGGTCTCCATTCCGTTTTATTGCTCCTTGACTCGTGGTGCTATTGATAAATGAATTCATTATGTTGCTATAATTAATAATAGCATCATGGCCGGCTTTTAAGTTTCAGGGCAATATTTTATTCACTATCAGGTTCTTGCTTAAATGCTATGTGCCGCTGCGTGATAGGAAAAAAGTTTTTGAAGTCTGTGATGATTAGAAATATGATTATGTGCAGAGGATGGGTTTGTATCAGGTATGTGCTCACGTTAGAAGATGAATTTGTGTGTATGTGTGTGTTTGTTTGTATTCAGGATGTGCAGATAGAAAAGGAGAAGGCAGTCTACAACATCTCAGGTGGCTGCACTGCTCTGGTGGTCGTCTATTTACTGGGGAAGCTTTACGTTGGGAACGCCGGGGACAGCAGGTGAGAGACACACACTCATATACACCAATATGTAAGTTAGGTGTCTCCTCTGTGTCGCTTACCATCGTGTGCTCTGCAGGCAGCGGGAGCAACAGTGTCCCAACTTGAATAAACAGAGTTTTGTTTTGTCTGCTGCTCTCCCTCAGAGCTATCATTATCCGGGCCGGGGAAGTCATCCCCATGTCAACAGAGTTCACACCAGAGTCAGAGAGACGGCGACTGCAGTTCCTGGTAAGAGAGAGCCATCCTCAGCTACTCTCTAGCGAGTTGTCATATATTAGCAGAGCTGACCTCCCCTCCCATTGAGACAGCGGCTATGCTTAGCTCTGTCTCTCTTATACTGCCTGCTCTCTTTGTCAGATTAATAGACTATGGAATTGTTTTTCCTATCCCCCAGGCATGTCAATCTTCTTCTTTTTCTGTTTTTTTTTTTTCTTTTTGTTTCATATCAAAGGCCTACATGCAGCCCCACTTATTAGGGAATGAGTTTACCCATCTGGAATTCCCGAGGAGGGTCCAAAGAAAGGAGGTGGGAAAGAGGATGCTGTATCGTGACTTCACCATGGCGGGATGGTGGGTTGAGTAATTTAATGGTTTTTGGACTAATTTACTTATTGAATTAATCTGTTAAAGGTCCAGTGTGTAACATTTAGGAGGATCTATTGGCAGAAGTGGAATATAATATTCATAAGTATGTTTTCATTAGTGTATTATCACCTGAAAATAAGAATTGTTGCATTTTTGTAACCTTAGAATGAGCCGTTTTTATCAATAGATGCTTCATTATAATGCTGTTTTGTCACACATTTTACTTTTATCAAACAATTGCAGCTTCCTGCAATTTGCATATTGCACTTGGCCATATTGCGATTTAGATAATATGGCAATTAATTGTGCAGCCCTACTGTAGATGGGGCCTTTTTGGGGAGACAAACGCAGCCTCCGTAGTTTCTCCTACACTCTTCACAGCCTGTTCTCATTCCCAGATTGTCAAATACAAACAGGAGCAGTGTTCAGTTAGTTGCAATGTGCAGCTTTACCGCTAGATACCACCAAATCCTACACACTGGACCTTGTCTAGTACAATGCACAAGTGACACGGCATGCAAACTGTTTTTTTTTTCCATTTTGCATTTTCCTTCAGTGTGTGTGACAGTAGGTTTATCCTCTACCTTCCTGCTCAATTATTTAATGCTAAAACCGTTCAATTTTTCACTACCTCACACTTCCTGTGTATCTAGTAGAATCCATTTGTGAGCCCTCAGAGAGAAATTTGTGTGAAAATAATTTCTGCTACCTTGCCTCATGTAATTTTGCCTCACTAAAACATTCATTTATGACATTCTCTGTGTTTAAGTGATCTGCTATAATGTACCCCTAATGAAAATAGCCAATAATAGGAAACACTATCCTATTCAGTGTGCAGAAAAGCAATTCAAAGCTTTACTGTCAGAGCGAGGCCAGGAGGTAGCCTTGACATTTTTGCTTGTATGTGTGAGAAGAAGGTAAGAAGGAATCCTTGGGAACAGCAAGGACCCAGCTCTTTATATTTCTGTGGAGAGATAGAGGTAAAAAAGAGATTGAGGAAGAAAAGAGAGAATACATAAAGACTGAGAAACAGAGGGAAATATGCGAGCGAGAGAAAATATAGTAGAGAACCGGGGCGGATCTAGAGAAATATTTATGGGGTGGCAAGAGGGTGGCATGCAGACTCTAAGGGTTGGCAGACATTTTTGCTGATTTAATTACAAACAATCACATATATTAATGTTTGCTTGGAAAAGATACATGGAAAAGCTATGATAACTCAAAAACATTACATTATTGTGGCACGTTTAGTAAAGCATTGAATACAAATATATAAGGGTATTAATAATTCATGAAGTATGTCCTTAAGTAATGGTTTCCAAATCTTAAGACATTTTTTCCAAATACATGTATTTTTTTATTAAAATTAAGCCTAAAATTAATCTAAATAAATGTGTAAAATTTGACAACATTTGACACCAAATTGGGGTGGCCAGGCATTTTTTAGCTGCCACCCCTTTTGATCTGCCCTGATATAGAAGAAAATACTCCATCACATGTAAATGATAATGTATTTAAAGTGTTACTTACACTATGTTACAGTAGTGAGTGTATTTACTGAAGAATATTATTTACGTAGAGTTCTGAGGTACTTTAGGATTATTTAGATTTATGCTTCTTTTACTACACTATATAGCACAGTGAAATATTATAAAAAATATACTTTTTACTCTATTTAATTATATATATAAAATATGCTGCATTGTTACACAGTCAATAAACAGCCATATGTAAAGTACCTAAAATTAGCTCTACCTCCACTAGCGTCAACATTAAAATGCTGCTAACACATTGATACATCAGTAATAATAATCCAATATTATATTAGAATGTAACACTGACATTGACCTTCTTCCTGCATAATGAGTGCCTTTACCTTTAATACTTATACGTATATTTTGTTGATAATACTTTTGTATCTCTACTGCAGTACAATATTCAATATTTTTCTTTTAACGGTATACTTCTTCCTCCAAATGTGCTTAAAGTATCAAATCATATTCTTTATTATTATAGTGGACTGTTATTACTGATGCATACTGGTTAACTGGTTATGGTAGAGCTAATTTTATGTAGTTTATATGGGAGGTTGAATATATTGTTGTATATTTTATATATTATTCATATGTTTTTATCTAAACCCCTAATAAACCTAGTGACTATTATAATAGTTATCAGATAAATGTAACAAGAACAATATTTGCCTAGTGGATTAGAAATATGAAGTAGCATTAGCAACAATCAAGTTGTGCTTAAATACAGTACTACAACCACTGGTTTTCACTCCAGTTATTTCAAAATTGCATTGTTGAAGTGTTTAAATTATGTCTTTCCCCTGTGGGGAACTGTATTATGCATATATATGCACTTATAGATATATGAGTGGTAGGTGCAGGTGACTGAGGAGAGATGAGCAGTATGTTTCCTGACAGCACCTCCGTGCGGTTGCGTTTTGCGGTGCCGGTTCAGCAGATGTAGGTCAGTCAGCGGCTGTGTTCCTTATTGGGCCCAGAACTCTCAGCCTGCTGTCTGCCTGTTTACTGTCTCAGCAATGAAGACGGCCTGTAATGTATTTTTAATCATGTTCTACCCATAACCCAGTTCTGCACATTTCACCCGGACTAAGTCTGGGTCTACCCTATCAGCTGGCGTGGCTGATTGCTTTAATGTGTATGGGTGTGACTTAAGTGTGTCATGTTGTATAGGTGCAGCTCAGACGCTGTAGGTACAAATGACTATTTTTTTTAAGTCTCTGCAGCTTTCTGTCTGTACATGTACACTCTCTATGAGCAGCCAGTGTGCCCACATGCTGTGCATGTGTGGGTGTAAGCTGTCATCCAATTCCCTCAAAGGCATCCATGATCAAGGCCACGCTCTAATGAAGGCATACAGGTCCACAGCCCACCTCTTTCTGTTTTCATCCCTCGCTTTCTTTACCTCCCCTCCCTCGGCCAGTTGGACTAAAGCGCGAGCTGGCTTTGGCCTTGCAAACTGTAATGGTGGTCGCTGTCCAGGATGGCGGGCGGTTTTGTTTTGCGATACGTTCCTGAGTGATGAATGTCGAGCGGTCGGTCGTGTTCGACATGATCCAAACACCACAGAAAAACACAGCCAGCCAGGCGGAGAGAAGGTGGGGAGGACAGTGGGTGGCTGGAGAGGACAGAGAGGACAAATGAGAAAGAAAATTGCTTCAAAGACAGAGAGAAATGAAAGAAGACCGGGGTACGTTTCAAAGCTAGAAATAGGTATAAAGGAGGAGAGGAAAAAGCGAAGTAAAAGGTTGGTAAGATGTAAAAAAAAAAAAAAAAAAAGAAATGGTGTGCAGACCACATAGGAGGGCAATGATAAATGACAATGACTGGCGCTCAAGCTGTCTCTATTTAGTGCCCGCGCCCACTAGGGTATCTGTCCTCCCCCTGATCCTATAGACATTGAATGAGAGAGGAGGGAGACTAACACACAACTTCATCACTGTCATATATTTTCACTCCCTCTCCTGTTCCTCCTTCTCTTCTTCCTTTTCTGTTTCCATGATGCCTTTGCACTGATATGACCGAGGCATACAGCGTAGAATCGCTGGGTCACCGCCGTTTAAAAGCACCACACAATCTATGAAAAGCTCATTAAGGTTGGCTAAAAAAGTTTATTCGAACCCAACTGTCAATTGACTCATCCGGTGCTGACACAGGCCCTGACACAATGTCACCTCAATGTTTGCCTGTGTGTGTGTGTGTGTGTGTGTGTGTGTCTGTGTGTCTGTGTGTCTGTGTGTGTCTGTGTGTGTCTGTGTGTGTGTGTGTGTGTGTGTGTGTGTGTGTGTGTGTGTGTGTGTGTGTGTGTGTGTGTGTGTCTGTGTGTGTGTGTGTGTGTGTGTTTGTTTCTGTGCGCAGATTGGGATGCTGAGCGGACACACACTCCTAATGTTTCTGTCACCCCCTCTTTGCACCGAGCAGAGATGACATCACTCCCCTCCTCTCCTGCCGTCACCTGCAGAGAGGATGATACAACCCCCCTCCTTCCCTCCCTGGCTCCCTCTCTTCCTCTTCCTCTCCCCTCCCCCCACCCTATCTCAGTCAGTCTCACTCTGCAACATATCGGGCGTCCAAACTGTCCCCTTGAATGTTAAAGCGCTCAGTGTCGTGGTCAAACAGTACGGCCGTTGAGCAACTCTGCACGCCGTTGTTTTTTGGACGCTATGTCCCAGAGCAGGAAGCAGGTATTCTAACAGGATTAATGTGCATCTCTCTCTTTCTGTCACACACTTGTTATCTCAAGTCTGACAGGATGGATTCGCTGTAAACACAAGTCTCGAGAGGGAGTGTGTCCCCGACAGCGGGCTCTAGGGATTTCATCCAAGACATCTTTGAAAACATGACATGAAGTGTGTGTCTCAGTGTGGTAGTTTTTTATTTAGGAGCCTTACACTTCTTGAAGGTGAAATACTCAAATAAAAGAAGTTTGGAGTGATATGAGAAATAGTATTTCCCTTTTTTTTTTTTTTTTTAATAGAGAGGTAAAGAGTTTAACCTGCCCTAGTTCAATTAAAGCCTCTTTTAATGCTAAATTTAACTTTTACATAATCAATCTGCTGTTTTAGAGGTTTTCTCAACACCATAAATATTTGCAAACATTAGTAAGGAACTCTTCTACGCACCGTTATTTTGTGCAACATCTCTCTGCTCAAAAGAGGTTGCAAACTGTATTTCTGTGTTTGTGAGCTGCGTTCTCTGTGATAGTCCTCGCTCTGCACACTGTTAAAAAAGTGCTGAGTACAGCAGTATAGCGCTCGCCTAAGGTGGAAACATATGGCCTCTCTGAGTGGAACCAGCAGTAATGTAAAAACCATCCCAGTCCCTGCTAATCTGCTTCACAGCAGCTGAAATACATTGGATAAGGTGTGTGGGGCAGGCCTGGGTCACATGATATCTGCACTTTAGGTTTTTTTAAGCAGCTTTTTAGACCAGATGGCTGTTATCATCTATGTTTGTTTTATTGTCAAAAGCATTCTACATTCATTTCAAACCATTTATTCCCTCATTTCCTCCATTGTAAAGGCTAAAATAAATGTACTAAATGTTATTTGATCCGGGTAACAACTCCTTCAAGCCTTCAAACAGAGCTAGATTTTTCTATTCATATCACCTGATGTGAGTTGTGAATGGAAAACTCTCTCCTGGCAGCTCTGCTGGAAATGGGCTCAGATTTGTAATGTTTCTGATACTATATAGTGACACAGCTGTTCCTCTGAATTTCATGGGTGAAAAATATTATACTCAATACGAGCATGTCTCTAAGCTGTGGAGGTGAAAAGTGTATCTTAAGACCTGGCATGAATACATACAGTATTTTTCCTTATACTGCAGCTCTGGCTGGTGCCAGTCTGAAGATGGTAAATTATTCATTATTTGAGAAAGTTTAAACACCGCTCTGAGAGCAGGGGAATGTAAACGTAGATATTCTTGCATCATTCAGCTGCTTTACATCCAGGCTTTCAGATACATACATGCACACACACACAGACACACACACACACACACACACACACACACAACTGCAGCAGGCAGTCACAGAAAACCAACGGTAATCCAAGAGATAGACGTCTCACTCTTTGTCACTAGGGAGACTTTTACAAGATCTGTAAAAAAGGAGGGAAATATGCTAAGGCTCTGTGTCGTTCTGTGTGATGTCTGGGAGGATTTTTTTTCCCTCACCGTCTCTCTTTTTCCTCCTAGCATACTCTTTCTCTCTGTGCCAGTCACCTCAGCAGCAGGGCCTACGGGGGGTGCACGGAGGCAATGTATCTCCAGGGCACATGTGTGCTGCCTGCCATAAACCAAAAACCCATTAAAGTGTCCTCTCTCCTCTGCGCAGGGCGTATAAAACCATCGAGGACGATGACCTAAAGTTTCCCCTGATCTACGGCGAAGGGAAGAAGGTAAGAAGTGCTTGGCGGCTACTTGCTGACGGAGTTACTCCCACGGCCTTGTGCGCCTCGCCTGTAATCAAAGCTCGCTAGGGCACCATTAGTCAGCCCCTAGCACCTCCAGCCCCCCTATCCTCCCCTGTCACTGTGCGGAGGAGCCAGATAGTGGAAAGCATTCATGGCTGCTTTTTCCACAAGGATTCACATCCTGCACTAACGTACGGCACGGAAAATATCTCTGCTCTAATGGACTTTTATGTCCCTCAGCGGGTAGAAATGTAGCACTTACACAGCTAGGGGTCAAAGGTGGGACTCCCATCGGAGGCACCCATTAGAGGATGAAAATGTGACGAAAGACAGATGAAAAGTGTCACATGTTAATCGGAATACTACGTCACTAAAACACTGACTTTCGCGAGAATCTTGTCAGTGTTTTGATACAAGAAAAGGTCAAAAGCACACTGCACACTGTTCATGACATTTCCCATTCCCTCAGTGATGCTGCACATGTGGTGGTGTGTGGCACCTTGTCCTTGTTGCATTGAAAAGGTCAGATTAGAAACATGATAGATGTGAATATGTTCTCACTGTGGCCTTCTCCAGTTTTTCTTTAACACAGACAGACTGTAGATTTATGTTAGACTGATGACTGGGGCAGATGTCATCTCACTGTGCTCTCTGCCTGCAACCACACTCGGGTTTACCCCTTGCACAGTTGGCCGTGCCCACGTCGCGTCCTCTCCCTTTGAAGTGAGGCGCAGAGATGGATGGCTAGATAGAGCAAGGGGGCTTTGTGCGAGGGAGAGGAACGTCAGAGCACTTCAAAGCCCTGCGCGAAGCCTGCTGGGCCCCAACGCTCAACAATTAATCCCAGGATGTTTCCCCTACTCTGCCGGAGGAGCTTTGCCGCCACTTTGAAACGCTCTCCCTTCTATCCACCTCTCTGTGCTGCATACTGATCCAGGCTCATTCCTACCAGGCCTCACTTACCCTTTCGTACTGCTCTCCCCATCCTTATGCGCCTCCATATCTCGTACGCTGTACAGTAGATTCAATTAGCCCAGTTCTCCTGTCCTGTGCCAGCAGCCATATTTAGAAGCGTCGATGGCGATCTGTGCAGACAGTAGGTGTCAAAAAGAGTTTTGTACAGCTTACAAATGAGTTTGATGGCGCCTGGGGCTCAGGGAACGATCGTTAGGCACTTACAGAACTGGAAGATGCTGACGATGAGCTTGTGTTTATTTGCCCTAAATGCTGCTCATCCATCCAGATAAAGATTCCCACTGGGAGTAGCCTGTATCCGTCAGTGAAATGTGGCTAGGGGTGTGATGCAGGTTATTCTTTATAATTATCAGGGATTAATGCAGTAGACTCACAGACAGGCCAACACAAGCAGTGAGACTAACTGACTGGTTTTAAACAAGTTAGCCAAACGAATAGAAATTAATGTGTGAACAGTAAAACTATGACCTAAACTGTCCTTATAGACCTATTTCGTGGGTCAGTTTCAACTCACTGTTCTTGCCACACTGTGGCTGTGGGCATTACTTTGGTGATATATGATATATTATTATAATATAACAGATCATGATCATCATAACCGATTGAAATGACGGTGAAAGCTACAAAAATAAAACACTACACTTAAAATATCCCTTAAGACATCCACTGTCTCCCTCTTGTCTTTTTGTTCAGTAAAAATATATAATTTTTTTTTAAATAACCTCTCCATTTACTTGGTTGTTGTTTTGTTGGACTCCAATGGAGGCTGTGCTTTACATATGACTGATTTTTTGCAGGCTCGTGTGTTAGCGACCATCGGGGTCACCAGAGGTCTTGGAGACCACAATCTCAAAGTGCATGACTCCAACATCTACATTAAGCCCTTCCTGTCCTGCTGCCCAGAGGTAGGCTTCATTTTAAATTGTGCCCTTCATTATGTCCTAGAATCACTCATTTACATTATCCTTTATACATAACTGTGTGTGAACTTTTAATATTTGTTATAAAAGTTTGGGAATTTGCTTGTTCTTACTGTCACTTCAATTTATGATTTCCTAAATTTCAACTATTTGAACTCACAAAAAGCAAATCAACATCACATCATCGACATAGAGCATTTATCTGCTTCTTGAT
The DNA here is from genome assembly GCF_905237075.1 of Dicentrarchus labrax. Classification (NCBI taxonomy): domain Eukaryota; kingdom Metazoa; phylum Chordata; class Actinopteri; family Moronidae; genus Dicentrarchus; species Dicentrarchus labrax. The sequence continues at coordinate 19,288,829 of NW_026136720.1, read as the reverse complement.
AAAAAGAGCACAGAGGTAATGATGTAAAATGCCTTTGGCCATTAACAGTCCACACTGTGAACTATGTGGTCAAGTGCACATTAACATTCCCCAACGGTCGTCGCTCTCAAATGACTCCTTTCCTTCCCAGTGTCTACTGCACATGATTGCAGTAGTCACACAGCCCATGAATTCTCTTGATCTTTAATTCATTGCTCTCTGAGTTCAGTCATAGTTCAGCTTACTTTTTGATGTTGTATTTCTTTTCAGATTTTTTTCCTTTGAGGTGCTTGTAGTTTCTATTGTTTCAGACAGAGTGTAAACACGTTATTAGTATATGTACGACATGTCAAACCTGATCGTTAGAAGGATGTTGAAATGAAGGGGAAAAATTGACAATTACTAATAAAGGAATCATATGTGTGGGAGAGCACCCTGCAGCGATTGTGAAAAATCCTTCTTGCAAAGTTAAAATAACTGATTTCTCTCAGGTAATAAAAAGACTTACTTTGACACTTGGAGTCATCACACTCATCATGAGATAAAATATGGGCATTGGGTTGGAAATCAAATGATTTGGTCATCACCCCTCTTCCGCAGATGTTTTCTTGCTGTTGAAATCCCTGTTTTGAAATTGATTCTAGGAACTGCCCTCTCTTTCATGTATTGATAGCCTCAGTCCTTTTCTCTCTTGCAAGGCTAGACTTAAATCACAAGGTTTACCACAGCATGGAGTCTCATGATCAATGCGGAGGTCATTCTGATTCCATTACAACCGCTTTCACGGTCGCTGTGGTCATTTTGTGCTCTTTTCGCAGTAGCCTCTGCAGTAAGTTGGCGTGAATAGGCAAAGTAGTTAGTTGAAGCAACCAAACTATAGCATTTTTCTTTTTTTTCTTTTTGAGTTCATATTTTGTTGCTATTACACTGTGTGCTTTTGTCTAGGCATTAATCTGAGAGAATCTCAGTTGCCAGTTGCTTTCAGAAAAAAAATATATTAGGAGGATGTTCCCAAACAAATGGGAATTAAATGGTGATGTTACACACATTACAAAATTATATTTTCTCATTTCAGTGGTATCTGAACATATTTTTTAAATTTATTTTGTTGTTGTTGTTGTTGTTGTTGGAACTCATTTCAATTAAAAATTACATTTAGAAAATTCAACAGTAATATGTCCTTCAAGAAACAACGCCATTGTTTAACTAATAATCTACTACACATATCTTCCTGTGGACAGTTTTCTATGAAAGAAACAATAGAGAATAACAGGAACATGGATGGATGCCGCTGTTAAAGCCTCAGCAATGTTAGCTGCGTGACTCTAGGGTAATGTCTGAGTCACTTCAGTCCAGACCGAAATACCTCAACAACTATTTAAACATTCGAATCCAGCAGGTGAGGAAAACTGACATTTCCCATTTTGTCACTTTTATTAGTGAACACCATTCTCACATAATGCATTGGCCACAAGAAATGGAAGAGCTGCTCACAGCTGGACGTAAGAAGAAAAACTAAATGTAGATGGTTGTGAAACAGCAACACCCTAGCGCCAATCACTACTGTGCCAAGCTGCTAGCGTAAATGTATTTTTTTTATTCTTGGAGCACCACAAATTCAATTCAGTTTACTTCCACTGAAATGTGGAGGCAGACATCTTTAGAGTGGTTATCAAAAAACCCTGACAAATGATACCAAAACTTAAAATCTGTATGGCTAGATACCATGAGGGGTAAGTAAAAACAAATTAGATTTTTCTTTGGGTAATGTGAACCTTTTAAGGTAGAGCTCCTGCCGCATTCACCTCATATGGTTTAAAACGTAATTATAAGGAGGCGAGCAGGGAAAAAACATCGACAACATATGCTATTTGCCGAAAGGAACTACAGGTGTCAAAAACTGCTAGCAGGTACTGCAAATGCACCTCCACTGGCAATTACATTAAAATAAAATCCAACTTTAACACCAATACAATCGATTTGGATATCTTTATAGGAGCTATACACTTCGTATCTGGTTTCATTTGGCAACAAGCTGCTCTAGGATGATTAACACAAGGGCTAACCACCTTAGAATAATGTGTGAATGTCGGAATAATAAGTGTTTTTCCTGTTCTTTCTCTTCCTCGGACATTGTGTATACCCAGCAATAGCCTGTTATGTAACATCTTCACAGAGATTTCCTGCAAAAGGTTCAAATAATTCCTAGAAACCATGCACCTCTCAACTTTTGCCTTGTTTTTCCCCTTCACCTTCAGGTCAAAGCCTACCCTTTGGCGCAGTATGAGCATGAGGCTGACGATGTTCTGGTGCTGGGAACTGATGGTCTGTGGGACGTCCTCTCTAACCAGGAAGTAGCTGAAGCAGTCACCTGTTTCCTGGCGAACTGCGACCCCGACGACCAGCACAGGCACGTTCACTCATCACACAGCTGCAGCCGCCAGTCGTGCCTGAACTTCCCTTCACCCCTGTCTTATTTGTAGAGGATGAACGTTGTTATCTTGTCGTAATTATGCAAATTTCCAAATATTAGATAAGTAATGTCTCTGATATCAAGGGAAAGCTTGTAAGACTATTAATTGGGTGCTCTGACACTTCTCTTGTTAGCTTGGTTTCAAAAGTTCACCACAGTATTTTCATTCCCTCAATCTGGTTGTGGGCAGATGTACTTCAAGTCAAAATACTGTGCATCATTATTATTATCAGATGTGACCATTTATCTTATTGTATATCACCATGATATGACAACGCCTTAACCATTTATCACTTTTATTACGTCAGGTACACAATGGCAGCTCAAGACCTCGTAATGAGAGCACGCGGGGTGCTGAAGGACCGAGGTTGGAGGATATCCAATGACAGATTAGGCTCTGGAGATGACATCTCTGTCTACATCATTCCCCTCATGTACGGCAACAAGCAGAACTAGCCGAGCTAGGAAACTACAACTACCACTGAAACATAGCCCTGCCTTGATCCCCCAACTTGACCTCTGCAGTTTCCCTCATCCCTTGTGCTCTTTTTAAAGTGCTTTAGTGTGGACTTCTCCTCCGCTGAGGGATCCAAGATGTTTCTGGTCAGAGTTGGGATTTATGTCCAGGCCATTTTCCCCTTGATCATCTTTAATCAGGATGATCTCATTTTTTTCTGGCCCTTCTTTTTTTTTATAGAAATGAAACTGTTAATAGCCGGATCATGAAAATAACTGTTGAAGAGTTGAACGACTGATTTATTTTATTTTATTCAATCTCGAGGAAGCCATTTTGAATCTATTTGTGGGGCGATGCCCGAGGGTTTGAGAGCATGGGCTCTCATGGATGCGATGGTGACGTGCATCTCAGGATTGCTGTTACTAACTAATGCACAATATTTATAAATGTGAAAATGTAAATACTCCCAGGCGTAAGACATTTGATAAGTGTGTTTGGTTGAACACCTGTACAGTGTATAAAAAAAAACTAACCTGAAGACTGATGTCCTGCATATATGAATCATACCTCCTCTGTCCCATGTAGAGCTTTTAATTTAGCCACGTGCAATTGTTAGTCTGTTTCACAAAAGGAGAAATTGAAAAAAAAAAGCTTTCTGTAGACTGTACGTCACCTGGTTCTCCTAATGCTGCAGTTGCTATTTCGGTTCATTTGTACCCCTTGCATTGCAATACTGTGCTCACTATTAAGGAAAACTGCTGCTTCCGTTGAAATTGAACACATTAATGAAGAATACACTACTATGAGGAGTCACCTTCAACCCTGCTTACATCTCATCAAACTATTAAATATTAAATAGCCCAGTTTTTACATTAATTATTATTACATAATTATTATTAATTAAGAAGGAATAACATAGTATCCGAATAATATCTGTTGCACTCATTCACCATTAGCCATCTACCTCATAATTTTCTTCCTTTTATTGTATTACACATAACACATGCTGTCCTTGTCTTCTTTGACTGTTTGCATGCGATGTCGGCTGAATTGTCAGCTGCTACCTGTGCCATTATTAAAGTTACATTGGTATGATTTGCTCGTGTATCTGCAAGATTTCTAAAGGTTTTTAGAAAAGCACTGAGCAGAAAAAAAGCCTCCCAGGGAACTGTGTGAAGGTTATACTGTTTTGGAAAATATGTAGAATGCTAAAAAAAACAAAACACTGCCATGACCTAATTTATTACCTTTTGTCAGTATCAGTTGGATACATTGTCCCTATTAAGATAAACCCATCCTCATGAATAGCAGGTGCCTCCAACAGTATATAGAAGATTATCATTGCAGACAGTTAAACAAACATGTACCTTATGTCTCTCTACAATCATCTTTGTTCCCTGATTCAGTGGTCTTCCACAGTTTGTTTCATTTAGGTTCAGGTCGTAGTTTTCAGCTGCTATTAATTGTGCACAAATATTGTATGTTAACTGCTGTACGAGTGTCTGTAACTGGTGAAACATGGAACAGACAGAGTAATTTAATTTCAATGTGCAAAATGTAAATAACGTTTTCAGTGGACACTTCTTTCTTTTACGATAAGTGATGTACATCTTACTGACAGAAAATACATAATTTGTACTGTTTTGGAAACCTAGAACAGTGTAAAAAAAAAAAAAAAAAAGGTTTACATGGTCACTTTTCTGCTCTATTAAAAAATGGACAATTTCTGACCTTTTCAATATTTTTTCCCACATTACTCTGCTGTGTCATTGATAGAAAAGTTGGTGTACCACCTGCATAGTAGACATAAAAAAATATATGAGATGTTGATTGATCCTGACTCAGAGATGCACTTACATGAGAATGGTAGCATGGTTTGTGGGAGGAAACAGATAACTGGGGAAAGTAACAGATTACTTAACATTCATAGAAACAATATTTGTTAATCCTAAAATTTCTAAATCCTAAAACCAACATCATGACCTACTGTATCTTGAGGTATGTTACTTGACTATTTTAAATTTTATTTTAAATCAACTAATCAATTTTGATATAAGGTATTTCTTGTATATATCTGTGTGTGTGTGTGTGTGTGTGACACACAGTATATTATTAAGTTACCCAGCAGTATATAATGGAATTCAAATAGCCTTTCCTTTACCAGCTTTAACATTAAAGTGATGTACAAAGCATCGCTAATGATAAACCATTAATACAATATATGATTTTGAAATTAGCCATTTTTCATGAGTACTTTTACTTTTTGTACTTTAAGTATATGGATGCTAATACTTTTGTACATTTACTTAAGTAATCAGTAGTATTTTTACACTGTAGCATTGCAACCTTCACTCAAGTAAAAGATCTGAATACTTTTTTCATCACTGCCTGCCTGCACTGTGTTAAAACACCCAGACAGACTCCCTCACACTCCAGTAACTGTATAGAATAAGACTATCACCACTCTAACAAACTGTGTCAAGTGAGTCCCAAAGCAATATGTGGATGAAGGGTATCAGTTCACAGAATAGCCTGACAGAAGATTTCATGGTAGAAGCTGCTGTGAGGGGCGTAATTTGACTCTAAAGCACACACACACACATCCCGAAGTGAAGAAAGACAACTTGATAACTTGACCAAAAAAAAGATGAGTGGTTCATCCCCATTTCAATTCTCCTTTCACTTTAATACAGTGAGAGTGGGTGTGGTACAGTGAGGAATAACCTCCTCAGTCTTAGGTGAAACTGCTGTGATATCAAATACTTGAAAGAGCGAAGATAGAAATCAAACCACAGGACTGAAGCTTTCACAGTTCATGACATGACAGAGGTATCATATGAAATAATATGCATTCCATAGTGAGAGATGGATTGTGGAGCAGTGAAAGGACGCTTTTTGGTATCAGAGAACTTACATTAAACACATCCTTGCGCTTACAATTTTGGTGTGAATCAGCTTCTAATGCCCTTTCAGAAAGCCAGCATCGCTGAGCTTAGTTTTGATAATCGCCAGCGTTTTATTTAGAAATGGATCAAAATAGCCTCATAATGATTTGAGACAATGTGACACTAAAAATGTGAAACTCATGCTACTAACAGTTTTACAGAGGGCCAAACCTGAAACACATCGAGTAAAATTCTATTATTACAATCAGCCAGGGACAGTGATGTGTCCAACACTATCAGATACTTTCAAGTTCTATACATTTGCAAAAAATGGTTAGCTAGTAAATTAGTTCATAGTAGATGGGATTGTAGCAATAGCAGGTTAAAATAAGAAAGTCATGATGGTTTGACAGTGATTCAGCCTGCACAACAGCAGGGATCTGAAACTGAGGTAGCTAAATGGAATTCAGCCATCATGAATTTCACCATTAACTCCTGCGCTATTCCTACTCAGACATGTCAAAATGTCTCCCGTGAAAAGGGCCTATACAGGGTATCCTTTGATTTCTTTTATTCCTTACGAACCATTTTGTAACTCTGTGCTATGACTTAATATGCACAGATAATTTTGACTGAAATGTCATGTCTCTGTTGGTTGATGTAAGATTTCTACCTTACTTTTATCTCTTTATTTTAGCAAGTATCTTTTTCTTTTATTTCCTATTTTCCATTTATTTTCTTTTTTTAAGCAGAATTTTGACTTTTTTATGTCTGAAATAAAGCTAAAAGTAAAGAAAGTAAACAAGAGACAAAGGATGGGGAATAAATGCTCTGATTGATAACAGAGCACAAAGCCAGGAAAGGTTTCTGGACAACACACACGTCTTTAACAATAGTAACTTTTATAACTCACTTTCAGGTTTAGTTCAATTCCTCTTATCATACCCACACCTTAAAATATGAGCACCACACACACACACATATCTTTATGAATGCCTTTACACACACTCAAGACGATCATAATGTGCTATAGTGGGAGTCTCACACTCCTGGGTCCTCTGCAGGAGCTGGAGGGCCATCTGGTCCCCACAGGCCAGCGCCGCATCCTCCTCCAGTCAGGCCAGAACTGATCTGGCACTCCACTCCTACTCTCCACACGTGTGTGTGTGTGTGTGTGTGTGGTCCAGATTGGATGACGGCAATGATGACACAGTCATTCCTGTGGGTGGCTTGTTTTTCCAAGGTTGCAGCACTCCCACCCCACCCGTGGACAGATCAGAGGGAGATGCTGAGTGGGCTTGCAGTGAAATACTCATCTCTTGTACTGGAAAGGTGACGCGCTGCTGGGGCCACCGCCTTCAAGCTTCCTTTCAGGAGAGGATTAAGTGAAAAGATACTATTTTTTTTTAATATTATTTTTGACCTGCAACAAACCAACTACCAACTAATTAATTTCTTATCAATGATTTTTGTTTTTTATTTTCTAAATAATTGTTTTTTTGCCTGACTAGCAGTTCAAAACCTAAAGATATTCAGTTTACTATAATGTCTAGACTAGAAAAAAGCAGCAAATCTTCACATTTGAGAGGCTGGAAGCATCATGTTTGGCACTTTTTCTTGAAAAACGACTTGAACGAGGAATCAATTATCAAAATAGTTGCCAAATCATTTCCTGGCAACCGAGCAATTGTTTAAGCTCTTCTTGCTGGCGATTATTCTGTTGATTTCAAATTGATTAATCATTTATTACATACAATATCAAAAAATTGTGAAACTGACCATCACAATTCTTCAGAGCCCAGGATGACATGATCAGGTTGCTTCTTTTGTCCAACCAAAAGTCCAAAACCCAAAGAGAATCACACTTTTTTGGCATTTTGTTTGACAAACCGTCAAAAATGTTGGCAAATAATTTTATCACGATCAACTCCCCAATTCATCAACTAATTTATTTCAGAACTAATTCCAAACATGATGCGTTACAGAGGCAGCACGTGTGAAGGTATCTGGAGAAAACAGAGTACACAAAAGGGTTGACTGTCCTGTCAGGACAAGGGTGCGGCTGCTTCAACGGTGCAGCTGTGATACCCATCTGAGCAAGCCGATTTTCCACAGGGGGGCTCTAATTTACTGCTTTAGGGCTTTGGCTGCCTGAAGTATAATTTATCTGCGGCCCGGCACAAATGAGAGCTTTGACACAAGATGGATGAGAAGGACATGGGCTGCCTCTGCACTGCTCACTGATCCATAGGCTGGCTCTCTTTACAGCCAGGATATGATAAATGATGTTTGGTTTTACCCCGGAGGCTGGATAACTTGTATTTCTTACATGAGACAGACAGTTGTTTGAAAATATCTAATGCAGACCTGTAGGGCTGCTACTCAACAGGCTTCACAATAACAAGTCTCCTGTGTTGTTTACTAGTTCGCTTCTTCTTTTCAAAAGGAAAAGCACCCCTTTTCAACCTACGTCTATCTACAATGACGAGCTGGAGTAGAATTTATTGTTTTAATACCAAGACAGATGCTAGTGGGAAGAGCTGTGGCCCAAGATGAACATAACTCTGCCTAACACACTATCAAGTGTGAACTCATAAATATTTCATGAGTCTTCTTGGAAGGTCAAACGCAGGATTCAATCTTCAGTCAGTCAGTCATTGAGTGAGCGGCGTGCTATCATCATCAGGGCAGTGGGGGTCTGAGAACACAAGACTGGAAAACCCTGCATGGGTTTCATCGACCCGGGCTGCCTGGCCCTTGCAGCCAATCAAAGCTCATTACCCATTCCGGTCCCCTCCCCCATCACGAGACCCCTGACTGCCCATACTAATGTGATACAGAGCAACCAGATGCTGTCAGGCAGCAGCAGAGGGAGGATTTCAAAAGGTTAACTCACAACGCACGACCCACATCAGGGCTGCGCTCCCAGACTTCAGTGAGGACACCACTGCTGAAACGCCTGTGGAGGGTGGGGGTTAGGTCATGTGCTGTCTGTCTGTGCAGAGTTCAAGCACTGAGGCACACACACACACACATCCAGATTTAGCATAATAATCAGATTATTTGGTGAACAGTGCCAGCAGCACTGCACAGATTTTATGACTGCCCTGCAGAGATGGGGTGTTTGGGTGCAGGAGGAGCACACCCTTTCTGCCCCAGTGTCTGACGGTATGCAAGATTAACAACAAAAGACGTCGGGGAGGACCATAAAGCCAGCTTGTGTGTATCAGAGCAGATGTATTGTAGGATACCTCTGTGGGCAGCAGTAGCCACGTCACTCCTCTCTCCTCATAGCAACAGTACTGTTGACCTACATGCTTTCTGCACAGCCCACTCCGCCTGAGGTGGTGGAAAACTATGCAAATCCATAGCAGATATCGACTTCCTCGTGCATTTTAAAAATGTGCATACAAATTATTTAAAAACTTGCATATCGGATTTCCATCCAACACATACAAGCTTCCTCCTCCATCCTGCAAATAGAAAAAAAAAAAAAAAAAGGGGATTATGGTACCAATTTAAAAAAAAAATCAAACGCATGTCAATGTATAATCATCAGCAGTGCAAAAAATTCAAACTACACACAACAAAGTGCTTTTCCCCCCACAGTTATTCTCTATTTTATTGGATGAAACATGATACAGTTCTCAAACGGCTTCAGCTCAAAATGCAACAATGCAACCACAAGCCATTTTTCCTTTTACAAGCATTACATCGCAGCTTCAAACGGAACACGGTAGCTATGCCACTCCAGCAGTGTGCATTACCTGTAAAAACCGTATAACAGCGTTGAAGAGCAGGGGCGGCTTTTTTTTCTTTTCCTTCCCTCGGCTGGAAGTGAAGGCACCAGCACTGGCAAGGCAGTAGCTTGCGCAGTCATCTCCATAGCGGGCAGTGTCACAACCCAACCAACAGCACAAACTACTACCTCAGCCAGTACGTGGTCACAATGCGAGAGAAGGACGGGGAAAACGAGGATGTTAGAAAAGAAAAGAGAGACTGGAAGAATATCGTAAAGCTAGCGAAAACGCAACCAGCCTCGACTACGGCGACATTCCCATGCAGCAGCTGGAGCGGGTCCGTACTCTCCCCGCTTCGCTCCTCTTCTGTGCCTTGAAATAAGAGGGAAACCCCGCCCAAGCAGACCTGCTCCCTCCGTTGCTCTCCTCCTCCTCCTCCTCCTCCTCCCTCTTTTTCTTCAGCGCAAACCACAAAGCGCTCCTCTTCCCCTCATATGACCTACTGGATGATCTGAAACTCGGGCTCGGGGACCTCCAGGGGACACGGAGAGGGAGCCGAGGAGTCCCTACAGCATGCAGGGGTGTAATGTCGAGTGTAATAGGGGTGTTTTCTCTTCCTGTACAACTGTGGGGTTGTAACCTACTGCACAGTGACACCCAGTACTGTAACTGCAACTACAAGGGAGTGAGAGACTAAACTTGTACACCGAAGCCTCATTATGTTCTATTTAAAATGTCCCTCAACTTCAAACTAGATTTAAGTCACACCTTAATATCAATACATGGTATTAATATAATGTGGTGGTATTCTTCATTAATAATGTGGACTTGATGCACAACACAATAACATTACAATATGATCATTTTATAGTGGAATTAGGTCAAATTCAGAATCATTACAACTAATGTAAAATTCAAGGGGGTTCTGCAGCATTATAAATACATTTCTCTGTGATTCAGCCTGACATATTTGATAGAAGTGGTTCGTTTCTCAGCCACAAACTCACACTTATATTCATGTTTAGCAGGGCCGCAAACTAACCACAAGGGGAGGCTGTTTTTGGTTGTTAGGGACTTTAAGCAGCAACGTTATTATATATTTCAACGGATTGCCATAGTAGTTGAACCGAAAATCACTATGCAAAATTTAACTCTGACAGTGGCTACTTCTTGTTACAGTTTTTCTCCTAAAATGGGCTGAGAGCAGGTAAAGGTTAAGTGTGTAGGATTTAGTGACATCTAGTGGTGAAGTTGCAGATTGCAGCTAACTGAATGCTGCTGGTGTCTGTACCTGGGACCTGCGAATGACAATGGCCTGTGAAGTTTGTAGGAGGAACTACGGTGGCTGTGAAACCTGCAAAAAAAGGGCAAAAGGATCTATCTAGAGCCACAATTTCGTTGCAGATAAAAACGGCTCATTCTAAGGTAACGAAAACATAATGATTCTTATTTTCAGGTGACCTGTGAATATTATATTCCATTTCTGACAATAGATCCTCCTAAATGTTACATACGAGCAAAAATTAAATCACAGATGCTAGTGGAACGCCACAGCCGTCCATTTAACCAATGCTGCTTAAAGTCCATATTATCAATGTCTACAGGTTTACACTCGCCAAGTGACCTATAGGACAAGAAGGCAGCAGATGCCGACCAGGGGAAGTAGACATTTAAATGTCACCACCTACAGGAAAAACTAATTGCTGCAATTTAAATACTTGCACCTCCTGCTGGTATGGAGTGTTATAGCAGCATTTCTTTTCCCCTTTGGTTTGTGTTTCTGAGGTTTTGCATTTCAAATTCCGGAGTTTGTATTTCCAGCATGAAACATGGGTCTATAGGAAACTACTACTTGTAAGGTCCTTCCTTCAATTAAAATGCCAGAGGACCCTGAATACACACAAAAAAATCATAAGAAAAACATAAAGATGAAAGCAATGCAAAATAAATGCTTTTCAATAATTATTTGTTAGTGAATCACACCAAATTTGAACCAGGACCACATTTATGAACTGTAATAGGTTTAGGTTTATGATGGTAACATCGCCCCATATAACACTTAGATAATTCTAATGCTACTTTGTATATAGGGACGCTACAAATATTGTTTTTAAATAAAAGGGAATGTTGCAGGGACATCCTTGCTGATAAAAAAATTATCAATATAAACCCCAAAGAACCTGTTCACTTGAGTCATTTTCATCAGGGATGTCACATTGATATTAAACAGATTTTTTTTTTTATGATTTACTCGTGGTATAATAAGGCACTTAACATGCATTGTAACTGAGCACACTCACAGCACAGAGCTGATTGTAGAATTGTCCCATTTATTTTATACAGACAAGTACATCCCTTCTCAGATGGCTGGCTAAAGATGACATGGAATGTTACAGTAAGATTTGTTTTCTTGCATAAAATCATCACTGCTGAAAATGTTGCAAAAGTCTAAGTGTTTATTTTTAAGATCAATAAAGCCCCAGTTTTTGCATTTTTTTCTTAATTACATCATCAACACTATCACCACACACTGTACATCGATTCGGCCTCGGAAGGAGAATGAACAAACTAAAGCCAGAGGCAACACTGGAATTATTATTTTTTAAATCTCTGTAGTTAACACAAGAGTGCAGTCAGTCCGTATGAGAATGGAGGGGGGGGGGGGGAGTGGAAGCAGAGAGGCGTTATCAGCTCACATGAGAAGCATACGATGATGCGTATGAAGGTCAGGGTCATCAACGTGGTCTGGGTGGGCCTCGGCTCTCTGTTCACCGTGGGTTGCTTCATGACACCGTAGATGGGGCCCACATGGAGTTCATGTCCGTGCACTTGTAAAGCACGTAGGTCGAGAAGACACATTCAAGATTTCTTCTTTATAAAAACAAAGATCTGCGGGCGAGCCTGGTCAGGATTCTCCGTTCTGAACTCTGGAGACGGGTGGCTGCATAAAGTCTTTAAAGGGCCCCAGGGCCTCCTTCAGGGCCGAGCTCACCTCAGACGAGGAGCATGTAATGCACTCTACCAGTGTGGGGTACAGGGCAATCACTTGAGCCCATGTGTTGCCATCCACTGCAGGCAGTAAACAAAAGAATCACAGAAAAGGAGGGAGAAAATACAAAAGAAGGAGTGGGGATGGGAGGGAGAGAAAGAAGAGAATATGAACTGTGATAGAAGGCAATCAAAGAAATCATTTCCTTCATAAAATTCCCACAGGCGTATGGAAATGAGTTCTGTAACGCAAACATCTTGAAGGGCACTTCAAAAACGTAATTTTAGAATATCTCATTTTAATCTATTGCGGTTAAAAAAAAAATCGTTTCTTGTAATTGACCTTGCTGGAAACAAACACATCTACCCAGATTGGGGATAAAACTCATTTGAAAAATGGTCCCAACTGTACTCTGACACATTTATCTGAAATGAATAGACGATAGATAGCGCCATTATTGTATTTTTTTACGTTTTTTTTTATTTTGTCACCTCTTTCTAAGATCTATTTAATTCTTGACACAGTTTGATACTCACCATTTTCGGGCTGAGTCTTTTTAAGAGAGTCCATCAAAGTGCTGATAGCTTTCAAGACAAAGATAATCTCTGTCACTTGTTGCCTAAAATGAAAAAAAAAAAAAGACCAAAAAGCGCCATTAGCTACAAAGTTAGAGGATGGGTGAAAAAACAAGGAGAGAGGATGAGCATCAACACCTAATTTAGATCTCAGATTGTTAATAATGAGAGCGGCTGGATGCACCCTTGTAGGAAAAATTATAAACTTCTAAGTCTATGACCGAATAAATTCAATTTAATTTAGCAAACCAATACCAAAAAAAAAAAAAAATCAACCAAGTTCATAGGAAAAGATGAGTAATGGTCTGGCACAGGTTTACTTTACATGACTATATAGAAACCATCAACCAAAGAATTAAAGAATTACACACAAGACATTTAGTTCTGATAAGCAGCAAAAACAGTCAGAAACAGACCAAAGGTTGTTAAACAGATTAAATACGATTAACCAGGAGATCAAGACTCAAAATGTATTAACCACTACGATTAGATGTACAGAGAGATAAAGCATTTGTTGTTGATTAAATGAAAAAGAAAACTCCACCTGCCCATGTCAAAATCTAACCAATGTGTAGTCAGTTTTATGTGAACTCTATTCTGTCCTGTTTGTATCTTACAAACCAACTTTTATTATATACAATTAACAGTAGGTATTTATTGTAAATTAGGTCGTTTTCTCACACCATCACCAATACTCCAGTACTCCATAAATGTATCATTGCACTCGTATAATATTGTCAGACACAGGATTGACAGCTTATAAAAAATTTTTTTCAAAATGAATGCAGCAGCAGAACCAGAGATGTCTATCCTTTTTAATTCCATACATTCTTCTTCCTTGTCAAAAACACATTACTACATTACCAACAATACAATACAACTAGACTGTCGACAGTACAGTCAGAGATTTGGGTGTGTTATGCTAGTAGTGGCTAACGTAGCCTCAAGCTGTTAGTGCCAGCCACCATTTGATCAGATTTCATGCCACAAAAGGCTTTATTCAACTTTTGTCCACAGATGCAGTCGTACTGTCCAAATCCTTCAAATACACTTTGATGTGTAAAACTGGTGGAGTACATCACAGAGTTGTATGATGTTATGTCTGCGAGACCATTTCTTACTGTTTTTTTATATTCATATTTTGTTTCAACACGCTTTAATGCAATCCATGATTTACTTGTTTCTCCCATTCATACTGTATTTAAAACATTTTAGTTTTTAAAATGTTCTTTGTCTGAATTTAATAGCAAACCTTGCATTTGCTATTCATGTGTATATTTTAATTATACTATTTTTCTGAATTCCCCCCACCACCCCTTTGCTATGTTCTGTATAAATGGTTCAATTTGTTTGGGCATCATTTAACTTCCATTTACAAAAAAAATAAACATTGCAGAATGACACGTTACACCCAACCCACATCTTGCTAGTGTGTATAAGTACAGTGGTTTTGTGTTGTTTACAAAAAAGAAAAGGAAAAATGGTGGATGCATGGCTGGATATTGATTTTGTATTGCAAAATGTCTCTTTGGTAAAATCATGGCATTAACAACCACCAGTGTTTGGAGCTATATTTCTGATGGGCACATCTGTCCAGAAACATGCAAAATTTGATTTTTGGGCAAAACAGGTGCATCATGTGATTTATTCAGAGGTATATAATGGAGTGTACCTGGGCAGGGGGCAGCGTCCGCTCAACCTCTCATCCTCTACGTAGCGTCGGAGAACATCCTGCGATCTCTTGAGGAGCACGGAGAGCGCCATACGAGAGATGTAGCCCTCCTGTGGAGTGGACACCTTGTTGCTGAAAGAAAACTGCAGCAGTGTCTCGAAACACACCTTAGAAAACTCCTCCCTCATCCGCACATCGATCTCTGCCTCTGTAAACAGAAAACCATTTACTTATTAGATTATTTGGCTGACGCCACTCTCCAGAGTGATTTACAGTGAGTGGACAGACAGGGCTTTACTGTCTTGCCCAACACATGAAGAGTCTGACAGGGATGGCTTAATGGTTACTGTGTGATTACAGCATTTGCCCACCCTGCTCTCCCATAAGTGTCCCAAATACAGGTGAATTAAAAAAATGTAGCTGCCAAAGCGACATCTTACCTGTGAATGAGGGAGACTGTGAGTGAATGGAGCCTCTATTGAGCATAGCCATGATCTGGCCAACAAAGTCTTTGGGGATGAAATTGGCAAACGGCAAAATCTCTGTGCTGATCAGCTGAACCACCTTAAAATGAAGAGGAAACAATGCTGATGTGGGCTACCTGACAAAATCATGTTGACATACTGGAGTCCAAGTATTTACCTCTACATCAATGGCTTCATTTTTCTGAAATTCCTGGATGGAAAGGTTATCTGGAGGTGTGCTGTAAAAGGAAACCCACCCAAACAATGAGCTTGGTACTTAGAACTGACAAACCATGCATACTCAAGTTTAATATAGTCTAAATCTGTACCTTTTGGTAAAAAGAAAGTCTTCAAAGGCATTGGCCAGCTCTGGCCACATAGTGTCGAACTTTCCAGATGAGGCATGCTGGCGTGCCACTGGCAGTCCTATAGACAGCACCTTGAGCAGAGATGAAACTGCGAGCTTCCAGGTGCTCTCTGATGGACACGCATATTTCAAACCCAAGGGCATTCTTAAAGTCTTGAGGGTGAAGGGAAAAAGAAAGGAAGAGACAGCAATAACAATAGATTGTGAGACTTAAACACAGAGAATGACTTCAAGATATAATGCACAAAACTAACTTGAGTACCACAAAAGTCTTTCACCTTCATCCCTTTTCAACTTAAATGTCACTTGAATTCATAGAGTTAACATTAAATCCGTATTTTAAGACATTTTTTCACCAGGCAGTGTTCCTATTCGAGTTTCATTCCACAAAACCAGAAAACAGACCAGCTTCATCACAAAGTCCTCTTATCAGGGAAACAGCTGGGTTCCCCAAGCTTCTCAAGTATCTCCTTCTTGTTTGACAAAAAAGGGTGGGGGACAGATTTGTCCATATGAAACTATATTTCCTTCCTTGGCAAATTTACTCTCTTCAGCTTGTGGTCTCTTATAAACACACATATAAAAGAACAGTTCAACACAGGTGTCAGGAACTGGAAAAAATAGAAGACACAGTGTTAGGTTGAAGAAGTTAAGCCTTTTGATGACTTTGTAGATTTTTTACTACGAGTGTCCCCTTTCAGATACATGCAGTCATTTCAGCCATTGTTACCATAAGCTTTAAGAGAAAATCTACACTGTGATGCAAAAGCTGGTCCTTTGCCTTAGTCAGTTGATTGTTTTTACATCATTTGGCATCACTGATACGTTAAAGCAGAAGTTTAAGTTGCCTAAAAGGTTAATGTCACAAGACAGAAGTGCAGCAGCAATTTTTTGCCCTAAGTAACTTTGTTCATATACTCTTTAAATGACAAATATTTCTCATAACATCTCACCACATCTCACTTTATGATTTCACAGGGTTCAACAATAACTGGTCCTCAATGGGTGGCTAATAGAAAGTCATGTTGAGAGAGTAAACTTAAGAACTCAGTTAGGCCTCAGTGCTGGCTCTAGCCTAAAACTGACATCACTCCTTGAGAGAATGCACATGTGAACCAAACTTTGATATTAATACTATGTTTGAAGATTGATTTATCCAAACATTTTTGATGTAGATTTTTTCACAAGTAGAGTTTTGGAAAACAACTTTTCTATCAATTCCAAAATTTTACAAAGGGTTTCATAACCATGGAAACAATGAATAACTAATTCTGGTAAAAATACCTTGATGATGTTCTGCAGAACTTTCTCATTGATGACAGCTTTGTGGCACGCTGTTTTATGGTACAGGTCCACCATCACCTCCAAGGAGCGCTCAGCAAAGGGCACGTAGTTTAAGGCAACCCACTCTGCCTGCGGGGGCAAGAGGATTTAACAAGAGGAAAAAACAGGAGTTGACATTAGTCAAAGAAATTTGAAAACTGTTATGCCTACTTTTATGGCAGAAACACATTGAAAGCAGTTTTTAAAGGCACACTTTGTATAAAGTATACAAATAACACACATAATGTACTTTTAAGTTACAGCGTGCTTCAAGTTTTGTTAGGCTCATGAGTACCATAGCTGAAATGTTATAGCCAAACAAATGCCTTGATGCTACAAAGTGTGTCTTTAAGAAATACCACAGAACCACACGTGTGCATATGAACACCACCAAAAACACAAAATCAACTGAAAATGGATCTGCACAGGGACTGTGCACACAGAGGCATAACCACCAGTTAGTGGCAGGCAGGGAAGGGGGGGAGCATGGAGTGAGTGAGAGACGCAGATGAGATGTGAGAGCCTACCATGCGGTGTGATATCTCATTTACCGCAGAGGGTAGGTCGTCACCATTCAGCACAGCTTAGTAAAATATATAGAGGGGGCTGTAGGAGATGACAGAACTCACCGGTGCAAACAGCTGGATCTAAAATGGTTATCCAGTGAGAAACAGAATGAGAGAAGATCGAAATTAAACTGGTGTTTAAGTTGTATCGAATTTGCACTGCTGTGGTTGGCAAAATTAGATTCAACAACCACGACTGATTAAGAGGGAAAAAAAACACTCACTCCTGGCACCGAGGACATTTGAGACAATCTGACAACGCTGGATAAAAACCAACAGGGCAATAAAGACCACCCACAACATCTGTTTGGCTGGGTGGGAATTTTGTTTGATCCTCAATTTAAACAGATTCAGATCAACAAAAAAGTCCAGGATAGGGCTGAGTCTGGGCCCCACATGCAGGACTAACTGACTGATGGTCAGGATTTAAGACATGAAGTGTGTAGCATTCACATTTCTGAGCATAACCGTAAAAGCCTGCCAGTGTTAGTGCAAGACATCTCTCACCATCCCTCTTAAGGCACAGCACTTGCTGGATTTTGTAGCTTTCCAGAACAACGAGGAGTAAGAAAGACACTAATATCTTTAGACAAAATGATTTGTTTGCGGTTTTACAAATGACGTAATCTTGCTCAAGATCACCAAGTTTCGTGGAAAGGTTTGTTTGTTTTTTGTAAATTAGTTTAGTTTGAACTGTGTTTGAACTAAAAAGGGGTTAAACATTTCCCTGGGCTTGCTAACAGCAAGCTGAAGCATCAGGGAGGGAATATGAGGGAGAAATAGCTTGGGGCTACGAACAGGGGTCCAGAGAAACCTGTGAATCTCATGTAGGGCCACTATAGGAACTTCCTAAGGACCACTCTGAAAGGGGTAGGGAGGGCAGGTGTTTCATGAACATTAAAGAAGAGGGATGACCTTGTTAAGAATGGCTGAAGAGAGAAGGCTGATGAATAACAATGTACACAGTTTTAATGAAACTGTAAAAAGAAATAAATCGCAAATGAAAACCAGGCAGTTGCACGTCCAATTCCATTTCCCCCTACCTGGTTGTATTTGGCATTGGCCACGTGTTTGGTTTCCATTCTGCCATACTGAGGAGGCTTGCAGGAGAACTCCACGAAGAGTAGCAGCTGTTCAAAGATGGCCGGGTACATGACCTGCAGGTTCTCCGGGCCCACACAGATGGCCTGCAGCGGGGAGGGAACAGAGGGACAAACACTGCTGACATCCACCACAGGACTGCACATTACATAATTTAGCAGACTGAGACATTGTTTCCTGGGCTGAGTTGACACAAAATGGGAAGATATCACTTTTGGCTGGCGGAGTAAGGGTCTGCGTTTCTCAAAGAAACAGTATACATGTCAGAGAAGATTTGAGTTGTCAAGTCAAGGCGTCAATTAAAAAAGGTACAGGGAAATGTTTTTCCCAAAAAGATTTATGTTAGTCCAATGAAAACAAAGGAAAAAAGCTTTGCTGACGACTGATTCGAGTCATGTTGAGGCAACAGAGAAAGTTGATGGCTAAAAATGTTGATAATCTATTATTTTACAAAACAAAACATTTGCTGGTTCCACCTTCTTAAATTTGATGTTGCTAATTTTCTCTGTTATATATTTTTTGAAAAACAATTTTGGACTGTTAAACAAAGCAAGCACATAATTCTACATAATTCTGATACAAAGCTTCTCTCTGAGAAATTGCACTTCTTACTATTTTTTTATATTTTAAAGACTACACAATTAAAATCATCAGAATACAGTGATGTAATTAATCATCAGTTGCAACCCTTAAAAAGTTATTTGTAATATTGGTATATGTATATACAGCATAAACACCGGATTAAAGCATTAAGGCTGCTCCCACATAACACTGCAATTTATATGGCATAACTACATTTTCTAGTAGAGCTGGGCAATAAACCGATAATAAATTTTTTAAAACAGTGATGCATTTGTGGTGGTGTTTCACATCCCAAAGAATGTAGTCTTGAAAAAAACAATAATAAATAAATAAAACGCATATTTTAAGCCATAGCCCCTTTCAATCTTTCAAATACTTGGCTACTAGTCTTTAAGATTTGGGTTTTTTGGTGAGACAGAAATAGGGAGAGAGAGAGAGGGACAGAGAGAGAGAGATACAGCAAAGGTCTCCTGCCGGAATTAAACCGGGGACAAGCGTAGTACATGTCTTGGAGCCCTTGGTCAACATGGCACCCCATGGGTCTTATCTTCGTGCTATTTTACATGGTACATATGTATGTATAATATATGCTAATTAAAATCGAACCCATATTTAATTTTTTGACAATGCATGTCCTTTTCCCACCTTCTGCAAAACATCCAAAGATGTGAGAACAGCTTCCTGGAGGCTGGTGAGCACCGCCTCAGTGTAGGAGGGGAGGATGAAGGGCGAGGCATCGCTGCTGATAGGCACAGATACTGCCCCATGGAGGATGACCCCCAGCTTCTTCAGATCCTCCATGCTGAAATTAGCTTTTATGTGCTGGTAGAGTGCAGGGAATATCTGGATCAATGCTGTGAGGAACGGCTGGCTGGGGATGAATGAGAGCTTCTCTGTCGGGCCACTAGGCGGCCTCGTGCTGTCTGTTCCAGTTCGATACCACGTGTTCCACGCTGACCACCACAATGCCGAGTCTTCCAAGGCTGACTCCTCCCCTGGGGGAGGGGCCTGCAGCTCTGCGCCGTTGTATCGCGTGAGCCGCTCGACGAGCGAATCTGAACGCACCAGGGGTCTGCCAGGACCAGACGCTGAGAGGGGGTCAATGAGCACTGGGGGGACGCCCATAGCAGCAAATGCATCACCTGCTTTGTCTGAGTCTTTAACAGGTGTAACAATCTGTAGGATCTCTTGAAAGCTCTTGAGGGCAGCCAGCGACACCTCGTTGTTTTTGCTGAGAGCAGCTGACTGAATGTGGTTCAGCAGCACCTCCCAGGCCTCGAAGAAATCACCTGCAGATACACAGCAAAATGAGTAGAGTGAGATTGCCAATTAGCAGTATGTGCTAACTGTAAATAAAGTGTGACAATTAGCACTTTGATATGTGAGGTTTCAAACCAACATGAGACAACAAACAGATGTTAAAGGAGGCCACATAGTGAGAACTATAGTGTTTTAGTCACAAACATTGTTTCCTTTTCATACATTTTGTAAAAAAGAGCAGTACGGAGTCTTAGTGGGGCACATGCTCTACCAGGTGAGCTACCAGGGCAACCCTCACCTGGTATCTTATTTCCAATTATGTAAAAATCATCCTAGGAGGATCATACCATGATATTGCATTGCAAGCAACAGTTATTCCTTTTATCTAGGTTGTATATTGGTAGAGCAGCCTTCCTCTAGGTGATTTTATGTGTAGTAGGCTGGGAATGTGTGTATATTGCGAGTCACCACTTTCTTGTAATTTGGCATTGACTGGCTAAGATGTTCAGAGGGGTGAGTGCAGTTAATGAGAAGCTCATGTTTTATCAATCATATCTCCGTGGAATATTAATCCTGTCTGCATGGGGCTTAACATGACTTAATGTGTGGTAATATAGCAGTAACAGCTGGGTCGTTTCTGGACCTTTGCTACACTTGGCACAGATTTATGAATACATTTCAATATGTAATTTTCTTTGTTTACAATTCCGTGGCGGCGGTGGAAGTGTGTCAAAGTCTACCTTATGTAAAAGAGCATCAGAGCAGACTATGCGTGGCTCACCTAACTGCTGGAGGAGATACCGCCTCGTGTTAAAAATGCGAGCCACCCCGGCTAGCGTCAGCACCCATGTTTCCGCCCACTGTTTTTCAGCTGTGTCGCGTGAGTGGTGGATGAGGATGTTCCCGCCACCGGACTCAATTTTCTCCTTGTCTGCTGTGGTGGATGATGTCCTCACACAGTCTAGCAGGTGGAACAGTACCTAGTGGTGACACCAAGATAGTTTAAGAAGCAGCAATTTCTTCAACAAAAAGCATATTCTGCCAACAATAGAGCCCCAATGTCAGCCTATTTAGAGTTGTTTTTATGTTTGAGTCTATAATCAATAGTACAATATTCTGTACAAACAATATGACTGACAGCCTGGTATAACTAATAATAACTAATAAAAATCACAAATTCTTGCAGGCTACCTTCCAGATCACAATATGCCACGTTGGCTGCTGCAGCAGGGTCCCGTGGGCAGCGATGGTGGAGAACAATGTCTGCCCAGCACTTTTACGCACAGCGGGCCGTGGGTCGACACACAGCTCGCCCAGCTTAGCGTAGAGGCACAGCCACAAGCAATCAAAAGGAGGGGCGGGATGGAACGGCCTGTTCAGGGTCTCTCCTTTCTCCTGGGCCTGCTTCTGCAAAGCTTCCTCCTCCCTCCCCAACTCTTGTGTGATGGCCTCGCCCCTTTGGAAGAAGTAGTCCGAAATGTTCCACTGTGGGTAAAAAGGGAAGTGGGGGCAGAGAGTGGGGGCATTAATTGGAGAGGAAGGTTCGGTAAAATGCTTCTGGCAGTTTTGCTATCCTATTACCATAAAGTAATCTCGCAGGAACTGCCACACTCCAAGAGAAATAATCCTGCAAACCACAGATCAATATCGGGTTTTGCATGTCCTGAATCCTGTACAAAGTATCTATGAAAAGTCAGTGGAGTGGTTAAGTGCTGTTAAATTAAATTGCAAGAGTTAAGTTGCAAAACAAGGAATTATGTGATATTATAATAGCCGAATCATATTAAACATACCATGTTTCACCTTTAAAGCTATTGGAAAAGAAAAGTACCCAACCTGTCATATTTCAATATGAATGTATGTAGGCCAGGAAGTTTCTGTTGTTTTCATTTATATTATTATATTCTCTGTTAGCATAGCCCTGCCTCACCCCACACACATTCAAACTAAGGAATTGTTACATCACATTATTCTACTGTTGGCCCCTCAAAAGCTCAGAGTATTAACCAGGAGTCCTGCCTGTGTGTCTAAGCATAAAGAGCACAAGACAAGACATCTGTTATCTCACCAGCAGGCCAATGGAGGTCAGGCTGATGTTGAGCTCTTGGTTCTGCAGGCCAAAGCTGCCGGCTACATCCACTACGATCTGGAGGCACGTGCAAGGCATGGTGGGCAGGAAGTCTGTCACCACCAACTGCAGGCACTGGAAGGCTGTTCGGATCAATGACTCACTGAAGGGAAACAAGACACATGGCAGGCTTTGGTTGAGTTCAGTTTCTTCTATTGCTTGCAGTGTAACCACATTAACAACAGACATTTAGGATGGCTCTCACAAATAAAATATTTGCATTTTCAAAAAAAACAAGAGCTATTTCAGTAACAACTAAAAAAGAATATATAAAGCCCAGTCATCTTTGCCCATCTTCTCCTCCTCCATTACCCTTGATCATTGCGGATGGCTCCTATAACACCCAAGACGAGGGGCCAGCCGGGCCCCAGGCTGTCTCCCTGGCTCTGTAGGATCTGCAAGACACTCTCCAGCTGTTTCTGCCGGATATCTGCATGTAGCACGTTGGACAACTCCTTCAGGGGGTTCAGCAACAGGAGCTGCAGCCGCTTGGGGATAAAAAGGAGACTGTAATTAATTTGGTAACAGACAGACAATGATCTACAAATATTAAAGTGTTGCTTTGTTAATTGTGCTATAACAACACTGCATAGTACACATGTAAAATGAATATATTCATATTTTAGAACCATTAAATCTGGTGAATGCCTCTAAACAGTATAATTATATACACTTTAAGACATTTCACTGAAAAATGTCCAAATTAATTCAACTTTCTTTTTTATAAGAATTGCTGGACAATACCCAAACTGATTGTAGAGTTAGATAGTAAGTATTTTTGTGCTCTGGCCGACAGTTGTCAAATGAGTTATAACGGTCTTATTCTTCATTTGTTCTAACACAATCAAACCATAGATGACCTGCATAACCCTGGTTCTCTGGGTAGCATGGGTGACACACTGTACAGACAAGTACAAATTAAAGGAAAACCAGAATACTTGAGTGGGGGAACACAATGAATGCAAATGCTCGAGTCACTGGAATGGTTGTTAAAATATGTGTATGTGTATTCTATCACACAATAAGTGTATAGTAGCTATTAGGGTAATTTTGGTCTTTTTATCAGGGGGAAAAAACAAATAAACACTTACTTACACGTACTTATATTTCCTATTATACTTTCAGTGTCAATGTGTTTGGTAAGTCATATTTCTTTCCTTTTTTTCTGTTTTTTAGATTATATATCATAAGAACTTTGGATGCAGTCACTATACTTACCATTCCATTATTTTTAACACCACATGCAATGGTAAAAGCTTGCCCACACTGCAACATAGGCCTTGAAGAAATGATTGTATTGTGTATTTCTACAGGACAGCCATCATTTGTATGGCTCGGTGCTGTTCTATTAACCTCCACACATTTCTTCTGCCCTCTTTTAGATAAGCTCTGTGCCATTCCCTTTATCTGTCACACTAAGGTGAAGGTCACAGACTCTGTGTTTGTGAGTGACAAGAGAAAGTGACTGTGACATTTCTGTTTTCCACATTTTAAGCATTTGGCACACACTCTTATCTATCATGACATACACTGCAACAGTGGAGATTTCTTAAATGTCAGCATTACAAACAACAAATATTAAGTGAAACCCAGAGAAGACAATTGATACATATTTCTAATAAAATGAGTATGTTTTTTTGAGCGCCACGTTGTTTCATGCAGATTCTTGTTTTTTCTGCTTTGTGTTTTAGACCACAAACACCTGCTTAGCTACCTGATTTTGGGCCAGTGGAGGGTCGTGTTTGTAGGCCAGGCCAGCTTTGATAAGCGCTGTCAACGCCTCAGCCCCCCACTCTCTCATCCTGGAGTTTGGGTGCTGACAGACCTGCAGGACACATCACATAGACACACAAATGCAGACACGTGCACATGACAACAGATCTGATGCAAAGGCTGAGTTTCCCAGCAGTGGTCACAGTGGGTGGGTGTGAAACAAGTGGGTGAAATAAACCACAGACTGTGATAGAGACTGGTATCCCCTGTGATAACAGGATATGCTATGAAGGACAGTGTAATCATGAAAGCTAGTGTAGATAGATACACATGGAGAGGCTGAGCTCAGCAGAGGTAAGTACACCACTGTGGTATAAAACCTGTGTTCTGCTTGAAGAATACCAGTAAAAATAAAATATTTTAAGCTAGTCTTTTTAATGATATTTTGTCTAAAGGTTTGTCAAAATGTTTACTTTTATGGTCAATCTTAATAATTCAATGAGGAGAAAACTTTGTATTGCTTACAGGCAAAGAGAGAGACTGCTAGTAGATACTGTAGCTGTACCCCTTCAGAACCCAGATTGTCCATGTGTATCTATTTAATAATGTGGCCTTGATAGACCTGCATGATCGTTAAGGCCTCATATTTTAATCTTAATCTTTATCATATCGTGCATCTGTAAATAAAGATGCAATAAAGGAGAAATCATTGTCACATTTCCATTAAAATATAAAAGAATTAATTTAAATTTGAATTTGAACAAGCCTGCAAAGAAAGATAAGCAGCATTTTATCTAAGCATAAAGTATACTTTGCAGGTGCAGCTTCTGATTCTGCTTCTGTGACAAATCAGACTTCACATTGCAAATGGCACACAAGAATGTAAGGTCAAACACTGGTAGCGGAGCAAATGGACACATTTTGACACAGCGACTCTCAACTCCAACATGTTGATGTCGGACTGAGAGGGAGAGAAAAAACAGATCGCGAAAAAAAGAAAGAGATGGGAAAGCCAGTGATTATGGAGGAGGGAATCTGAGCTTACCTTCTGCAAAACAGACAGGAGTGCAAAAGAGAGGGGAGATAGACAAAGAAAATGTGAAGAAAACCTCTGAACACACGTCTTTACACACATAGAAAATGAGAACCCTCTTACAGATATGAGGACATGTACGTGCCAATAACTACAGAGAGTGTATTATAAACCAAACTCAAATCAACTCAACTTTATCTACAGTATATAGCACAGTATACACAACCCATGACACCCATATCTGTTAGTAACTGGTATATGTGCCAGGGCTCTACTGTATGTGTACACTGCTGTCTTTCATTTCAAAAAGCAGCACATGCAACAAGAATTTAAAAAAAAGGTCAAATATTTTGTGCTCATGCTGTATCACCAGACAAACTACGATGGGGATTTTCCTCTTTTCTTTCTTAGAATTGCTGAGCCATATACTCAAATATGAGGGCAATTCTGCTAATGGTAGTTCTATAGCAACCACCCAAATATAAACAATTATGAAAATGTATTTTAATAAAAATCAGCTAAACATACTTTGAAAGTTTCACCAAAATATAAGAAGTCCATCTCTCTGCTTTTATCAAAAACTGTAATACTCATTAGAAACCTTCAACCCTTGTATAGCCTGTTAAACATTTTTTCTCCTTCATGACTAAACCACTAGACCAGAGCCCTGTCTCTGTGATGCTGCTTGCAGCTATAATTCCATTTCATTTTAACTTTAAGGGCTTGTATGCTCCAGACTCCATGGAAAAAGAGCATTATTAGAGCCTTGGTACTGGGTAAAATAACCAAAAGGGTTTAGCAGAGGGGGGCAATTTTGACATTCTTTTAGGTTCTTCCTTTCATTATTTGAAGAGTTCGGTTCCAAATTTTCTCCAATGAGATCATCAGCATTGGAAAAAGTGACAATTACTGTTACCATATTTAAACAAGCATTTCTGCTAGCTCTGGTTTAACAAGTCAAATTCCTTATAAACTTATTGTACTAGGTGAAATGAAATCTGCTCAAAGAGAGTACAATAAACTGCACTCCTTAAGTGATTGCGAGGATATAACTGTATGACCTTGGTTGACAAAATGATGTTTATCTTCCATCTTTCACTGAGTTTGAATCAAATGGTGACAGTGTTTTAGAACAGAGCCCTTTATCTGCACCTTTTGTGATGTAGCTCTAAATAGCGGTTACCTCCAATAAGTGGCCAGTTAGGGGTCTCCACAGGATCTCTATACGATCCATGTTGACAAGGCCAGTCTCCAGCAGCTTGGCCACAGCAAACAGAGATGGTTCCTAAAACCAAGACAAGAAAACAGAAACTATACATAAATACTGGATACCTTCTTCCCAGATTTTGCTGATCAAATGCATAAGTATGGTTATCTATAGCCGTGTTTGAATATTTGAATATTAGGAGACGGTTCACTGAGATAAGCAGTAGGTGGTGCCACGTTTTCAGTGAGAAAACCATAAGAAGAGGTTGCAACAAGATAACGTAATTGAAAAGGCGGCGGTCAAACCTCAAATGGTGAAAAACTATGCAGAAAATATGATGAAAATGACAGAAAGGTAGCTTCAGATCTGTGTGGATCAATCATGAATGTATTATAGAGCCATGGGAGCAATGAGGAGACAGGCGGAGACAGCTGACAGCATTAACTCTTTTTCGAAAAAGGCAAAAACCACCTTAAATGAGATTAATTTTGTTTTTTTGCATTTTTCTTCTAAACTTTTGACTTTTACGTCAAACATTTGTAAAGCATAATGCACATTAAAATACGTTGATGAAAACACAACTAATGACAGACACGCAAGACAATATCCACTTCCAGTAAAATTGTATAAAGAATAGTTACTCTTAGCTTGCATTTGATATTTTATCCAAAGCCAAATAATGACATATTCAAAACATCAGGGAAGTTTCACCTTGTACTAAAATACAGAAAATCTTTACCTTGTTATTTCCATAAGCCATCTCCATGGCTTCCAGGGAGAGGGAACAGAGAGCGTTGATCAGATGATGCAGGGATACATCATCCAGGTACCTAAATCACACAACAATACATATCGCATATCATATATGCATATTTTGCACAGACTGAATAGTTTCAAATGTTATGAATTCAGATTTACTTAATTTGTATAAACAAAAAGTTACTATTTATGCCCATATGGTTATTATTAGCACTGAACAGAAAATGTAGCCCCTTTACCAAAAAGTACATCTCTTAAAAAACATCAACTGGACTATTTAAAAGCATACGGATGAATAACTGGAGTTTCTATAGGGAGTGCTCATTTTAACAAATGAAAGACTGGTCCTTACTGGGAGCTCTCAAAAAGTCTGGACAGAATGTTGGAGATGACGGGTAGGTCTGTCATCACGGCTGTGGTCAGCACCTGTTTAGGTTAAAGACACAACCACAGGCAGTCAGCTCATTGCCTTCAACAATAAGGTGAAAAACATACAGTACAACACAAGCTCGACATACAGTTCCTAAAAAACTCACTGTGCTGGGTCCCTCCACAGCTCGACCAGGCTTCAGGGCACCGCCCACTCCTGGCTTCAGCCCCAGGATCCACACTAAATGCTGGTAGGGAAAAGTGAGATAAGGTAGGTAGAAGAAATGTAAATTAGTTAAGAATTATTGAATTTAAACTTTCTGGAAGTTTTTATAAAGCACAAAGGTATTAGTTTGTGAAACTTATTGGTAGCAGGTCATTTATTTTATCAAAAATAGTGCAAGTATACACTTATGAATGTATAAATGTAATTTTGCATTACTAGAAGAGGATATGTACTTGGACGTGTGTGAGAGACAGAGAATGTGGACTGTCTATTTTGCCATGTCTAATTAGATAAGAGTGTGTGCATACGTGTGATACCATATGGGAGTAGTACCTGCAGTGTCGCTAGCACCAGCTGCCAGGAGGTGCCCAGCACAGCCCCATGGCAGTGAGCCAGGTTCAACAGGGTACGCATACACTGGATGTTCTTGGCAGTCAGCTGACGGAGGGACAGACAGTTATATTATAGTACAATCGAATGCACATGTCATCAGGCATTTAGTTGATACACTTCTCGAACTTTAAGTGTGAAATGGTAGGAAAGGATCAATGTTTATGTCTTACTAAAATTATGAGCTATAGCATGAAGCGCAAAGGTCACAGCCATACAACTATGGTAACAAAGAAAAAAAAGGTGTGGAAATACAAATACAGTAGTGCTAAGAGCTAAAACCAGATAAAAACAACATTATAATTTCTATGGGGGGAGTTCTAATTATAACTAATTAACATACTGATTTCAGGTTAGGGTCAAGGCCACTGCCCATGTATTTTGAAATGCTATTGCCCTAAAGGTAAATTTAAAAACACTGACCTGCCCATGTTCATAATAGTTGTTCTTTACCTGAACGGTGCCATGAGAGAGAAAGTGTGTCTGTTTTTATGTGGGCATTATTTTAAATGGGGTGATGTGCACATTATGCATACTAATAACACAGACAACCTGGTAAACAAATGGCTTTGCATTTTCATCAGACAGGACTATTTTTTTATGCATGGGATGTTTGACTGATTCTTTGGGTTATATCTTAGATACTGAAAACTCTTAAATTAATAATGCTTGTTAAATTATAGTCCAAGCATCATCTTTTTTTGTCTTGACAGATTCTGGAGCCCATATGGTCCGTCTATATTTAACTCACCGCTTTATTTTGGACTAGTCTTGAGTCACACTCAATTGTGCTCTGTCTTGCCTTGGACTTTGGTGGTCAGGACTACAGTTTTTTTTCAGCCGTTTGTTTAATATATCTTAATTACAACAATTGAAATAATTAAATGTCAAGTGTAACTATAGTCTCTTCATAGTTGTGTCCTTACCACTACAGTGCCCTGGGGCTGGGCAGTGAGTGGCTGCCCAACAGCAACCACCTGCTGATGAGATTCACTGGAGGGGCTGATAATTTGAACACTCTGGCCCTGGATCGAGTAGGCTGTGGAGAACATACACAGACACACACGCGCAAAGACACAGACACAGACACAGACACAGACACACACACACGTCAAGTCTTTCGATGAAAGTCAGTATACACAAACAGGTTTTGTAACAAGTTTACGACATGCAAGAAGAGCTTCCTTAATTAACTCCAAGGCAAACATCCATCGCAAGTTGAGACCCAATTTGCCGGCTTTATCTCTACAAGCTAATATGCAAATAATGAATGTTTGAGCGGTCGGTTTAAGAGCATTTGTGTGTGTGTGTGTGTGTGTGTGTGTGTGTGTGTGTGTGTGTGTGTGTGTACGTCGACAATCTCCAGACACGTTCTCCTTGGTATTCCTAATTAGAAGCCAGAGTGAAAAGTTATGGATCAACGCAAAAAGACTAAGGCAATTGGGACAGGTAGAGTGCCAACAGTTTACATGTTAAGCTCAGTTTTGCGGCATGCACATCTAACCATCGGGGAGAACAGACGTACTCATTAGTTTAACATAAATACACGTGAACAGAGAGTATCCTCAGGGTTAGAGAGGGGGACTTTTTAACTGTGTGTTGTACTGTTATGTGTTGGATTGTGTAATGCCTACATTAAAGCAGGAATACAAACATGCATACAAAACTCAGCCTCAAATGTTTTGCAGTAATATTCTGGTATTTCAGGTGTATTTGTGTGTGTGTGTGTGTGTATCAAGGCGATGTTTTGTACAAAGAAAAAGTAGTTACAGGAAACCTGATGTACTGCTTAGACTGCGTTTTCTTTGTAGAGCAGGAGCTGTACCTTTGCTGGAGAGGTTGGCGGTGTTGCTGCTCAGAGCGGTCAGGGTATAATGCGGCGGCAGAGAGGCCTTGCAGATGGCTGTAATGAAAGCGTCACGGGGCGTCACCAGGCCCAGACGACCACACAGAGAGGCCATGGTCAGCTCTGCTTTTAAGATGTTCTCTGTGGCTGTCTCATCGGTGCTGAAGAGACAGGACAAGAGGGAGAAAAAAAAACAGAAAGTGAAGAGTGTAGTCTGATATTTGGTACATTCAACAGTGTCTCTTTTGTCTGTGGCAGTTAACTGTAGCTGTGTCAGGTTTTAGCATGTACTGTTTTTCTACTACAGTGGCAATTTCAATCAAGGCTGATTCCAATAATTGAATTTGATATTAGAGGAAGATTATTATAATTCTGGAAAAAAGAATTAAAGAGTGTGTGATGTATTAAGACTTAAGCTAAATCTTTATCTGAGTGGGGTTATGTTATGTTAAGAAAATTGCCAACTATGCTCATCTTGGGACTTGGTTTTATTTTATCTGTAAGGGCAAAGTTTTTCCTGGCCTGAACAGTACTTTACATTTAAGGTGTTTGTGCAACACTGAATAAAATAACTATGAAAAGGTCTATAAGACCATATCCTCTGAATAGCATTGCTAGAAATCTATGTCCAAGTTTCCCTCTTGTCAGCTCTTTACATTTTCATTCACTACATCTGGACATAGATTTAAGAGTTAAAAATGGTTGTTGACATGCACATAGGACAAATTAATGGATCAGTATTTGTTAGAATTTTGACATTTCCTATGGGAAAAGTAATTCTCTCCTGTTCGATGACAGCAAAAGAGCAGTTTATGAAAAGACTACCTGGCGTCTAGTAGCAGAGATAGAGCAGCCAGTAGACCACACCAGCAGGCACTGACCATCTCCTCCCACACCAGGTGGGCTCCTGAGATAGAAACACAAATCATCTGTGAGTTTAGTTAGGAATTACTTCACTTCAGTTGGACAGCATCACTTGGGAAAAGAAACAAAACATGCCTCCATTTTTTATATCTTATTTGAAAAGATAAAGACATTACAGGCACAATACTGGCCACCAGGGGTCATAGACATACAACCACCCACAATCCTCTTGGGTTTGGTAATCATGCTGTAAGATACATACAATCTAAACATTACTATACAGCACAAATGCTCTGGAACTTCCACCTTAAGATGTTGCTTTTCACTTTGATGTACCTCCTAAAGCTTTCCTCTTTTTATATTTAATTTGACTGGTTTAGATCCCACGTTTCACTGCATCAGAACCTGCTTGTCTTCCTCCTTATCCCCC
Source organism: Dicentrarchus labrax (assembly GCF_905237075.1). Classification (NCBI taxonomy): domain Eukaryota; kingdom Metazoa; phylum Chordata; class Actinopteri; family Moronidae; genus Dicentrarchus; species Dicentrarchus labrax. The sequence continues at coordinate 19,257,431 of NW_026136720.1, read as the reverse complement.
TCAACCCCTTGTCCATTCTCACCAGGTTGTAGCTGCCACTCCTTATCAGGATGTGCCTCTCTGAACTCAGCAGCTGCCTCCTCCTCCATAGCCAATTCTCTTTCAATCATAGAGGTGATGCCCCGCACCAGGTCTAGTAGGGCACTGAAGGCCACAGACATGGCGTAGCCCTCCGGGATGGACGGGGGCTCCACCTTGTCCAGCATCTCTAGGCTGGAGGATGAAAGAAAGAGACAGAGAAAATGAGATGGAGGTTAAAGTGTGTGTGTGTGTGCCTCTGTGAAATGAATTCTGTCCATAACTTTTAAATGTTACAAAGTCCATCCATAAATTTAAATGCGTGTGTGTAACTCTCCGTCATACTAAGGATGTATGTAGCTCCATGTAGCTTGCAAAACTGACCTGACTGGATTCTAATTAAAGCAAATACATTCCAGCACTACCAGAAAGGGCAATCTAGACAACACGTCTCTTTGTTACAGGAAGGCTTCTGGCTAATGTAATTCCCTGTATTTCAAACCTAGACCAATGACAATAACATTTCGACGGGGTGAGGCTTTGATCCCTGCCCTATTATTGTTTAATGAAAAAACTTACTAAGTGGCCTTGGCGCTGCCCTGGACGCTAACAGTCATGAGGGGGATCCAGGTACCACGGTATTCGAATGCAGCCTGCGTGGTCAGGTTGCCGCTGACCCCTCCTGTTCCTGGGCCACCCTGTGCTGTGCCCTGGGCCCCTGAACCCGAGCCACCTGGACAGAAAATGAGTGTGGTGGGGGTAGAGTGGATAAAAGAAGTCAGGAAGACAGAGTGAAATAAAGCACAAGATAAGAAAATAAAAATAGAAAAACCAATGTAAAATAAAAGAAAACACCATGACCACTTGTGTCTGCACATCAAGTGTGTTGATTTCATTTTGATTCTGTTGATTTAATGAGAGTATTTTTCCTTTTAAAAGCAGGATATTCCTTTAACAGTTTATATTTCATATTGACCTAAATTAATTTTTCATCTAAACAGTCCTTCCAGAAAAAAAAGAAAAGAAAATAAAGTTTTTGTGTTTGTTGCGGGCAAAAATCCTTGATTATGCGGCACGTTTTCTTAAAAAATGCGATGGAATATGCAGGATATTTATGTAATTTTATGCGATGAAATTGCGGGAACTTGCAAAAACTGCAGTTTGATGAAAAAGAGAAAAAAAGTTATTCCCCCAACACCTTGTTCTCACTAGGCTACTAATCTTAATGTAAAGAGTCATTTCTTATTAGTTTCTATGATAAGCAAGCATACTACATCACAGAAAGTGCTGGGAATATTAAGTTTTTTCTTGTTTTATTTCAGACCTTAATAAACACATGGCTCAAACTTAGAAAACATTGATGAGTCAAACAAGTTCTGTAGCTTTACAAAAGGAATATGCTACAACTTCTGTAAAAATGAATAAATAAAATATAAAAAAATAAAATGTGTGCTTCCTGTTTTACAGAGGTAGCTATACAAAACATACATTTTCTGTTAAAATAAGTGCTTCCAATGCACAAAGTGCAATCTCTTAATGTAACGTAAATTTACATACTACTAATATACTTACAACTGTAAGGTTTTCAATGTGGGGTTTGCAGCTTTTCGATGATGTTCATGTCGCGTAATTATGTCACTTCATAACGTTTTGCGCATATTTTGCGTGGATTTATGCGGCGTATTTGAAAAAATGCGGCCCCCACATAAATATGCGGACTTTGGCTGATTATGCATTGAATTATGCGATCGCATAATGGCGTTTTTCTGGAGGGGCTGTCTAAATATGAATTTCAACTGCATTTGCACAGAACTTTATGGAAAATTCATTGAGTTTCTCATGGGTGCAGGAATCCTACTTGTTGAAAAAGAGAAGAGACTACCAAATATATTAGTAATACACTGATAACTGTACCACATTATTGTAGAATTCTGAAATGAGGATTTAATTCCTCTTAAAAATCACGGAACTGACCAGCAGGTGCACTGACGGCTGCAGTGTTCCCCGCATTGGGGACGATGAAGAGGGACTGAATGAAGGAGCCCAAGGCGTTGACGATGTCTCTGAATACCTTAGTGGAGTGCTGCTTCATGTCGTATGATTGGCAGAATGACCTGACAAAGGAAAAGAAGACAGAAGCTTGTGATGTGTTTAAGCAAGACTGAACTAGCAAGAAAGTGGCCATTTGGGTGGTGATATAGTTCAGAACTATACTGTGAAAAACACCATTTTAGGACATCTCATACTCTGCTCTATGTTGTCACACTTGGCTCAACCTTTACAAGACTAAGCTGTGCTGTCACAACATCCATCAGGTTCAGCTGAGCTTCGTCAGCCTCAGCTGTATATAATAGCCGTTGGACCAAGACTTCATACTATCTGTCTTTTATGGCAGCCAATGTAACTGCCCCCTGCTGGCCATTACATAGAATGCATGTTTAAGACACTCCTGTTTTGGCTTCACTTCACAGACCTGGAAGCTCTGTCCACTAACTATATACTGTCAATAATGTTAACCTCCAAATATCATCCTTAACTTATGGAATCATGAACGCCTCCACTAGAGCTGCACAATTTATCGAAATATTATCGAAATCGCAAAATGGCCAAGTGCTATATGCAAATCGTAGAAGCAATATGCAAATTGCAGAGGCTGCAAATACTTGATAACGGTAAAATGAGCATACAAACAGCGTTGTAATGAAGTACTGCAGTTCTGCAGAGATGCACTGGTCAATAAACTTGTTCTTCAGATTTAAGGAAACCCGTTTGTTTGATACAGACACCCCAAAAAATCTCATCATGATGATTTCTATGTTTTTTTTCAGTGAAAATTATATTTGATCATTTCCACACTAATTGTGAATCACATTGCAATATCGGTCAACATAATCGTAATATAATGTTTTTTACCATATTGTGCAGCCCTAGTTTAATAACAATCTAAGTGCCAAAACATTTCACTCTGGACCAAACAGATGATCAACAGATGGTCACCCACCAACATTGTTATTCCTAAAACCATCTTTAATTCTTTCATACGATTTAAACCATTTTGTATCCTGTTGATGGCAAAGACAGTATAAGTATTTGTAAAGTCAAAATGGCTACATAATGATAGCTTATGTTATGTGGATGTAGAGGAGTGTGTTTACCACAGGGGTATGTTTTGTAAGTTTCTTTTCCTGCTTGGCTCGACCTCTGTTGTTGTATCAAGAGGTAGATAAATAAGAAACATTCAGCCATCATGACCAGATACACTGCATTGTTTGGCTGCTAACTGAGAAATCAATCAGCAACAATCAAGCAGTGTGACGCACAAAACACCTCCAGTCTTTGTTCACTGCAGCTGAGAAATGTACGATATATATATGTAAGATGCAAGAAATGTGACATTTAAGTGAAATAAAAAAAATATTTGAGATTCATCTAATAAAATGTGTGCTTGGTTTTGTAGAACTTCATATTGCTTACCGTAATAAATGTGGCTGCACACATAGCCTATGGACTGATTCCACAGCCACCGCTCTCAGCCACTGTGGCTTCTCCCCATCCAGGAATTTCACCAGCAGAGACAAGAAGATCTCACACTCGGTCACCTGCAAAACAAACACACACTTATCAGATTGGGACAGACGTTTGGCCAGCTCTGTCCCGTAACTGGAAGCTGGCCTCTGGCAAAATTCCTGAATCCCTTTGAGCTTTGATGGAGCTGTACTGCAGCTTACCACACTACTTGAAATGGAAATTTGTCTTTTGCCCGTCTCAGTCAAAGATTGATAGAGTATCACTAAATAAAAACAGCTGCAATGCTTAATTATTTAGATGCAATTAAGCTTATTAAAGCGCCTGGAGCAGAACTAAGACAAAACTACTTCTACACTAATCCAATGCTAATCAGACCAGATCAATTAGGTGTATCAGCTCTGTGCTGGAGAAAAATCCCTTATTCATAAGCATCCATCAGGCAACAGTTCTGGCCAGTCGAACATCAATGCAGACTAGTCCCTTACCAGCAAGCTGTAGAAGTGCTTAATGAGGACTGAAACAACGCGCAGCAGCCTCATGCAGATGGGAAAGTAAGGTTTCTCCACAGGTGCTGGTGAGGCGGCGCTGCTGCTGCCCTGCCGGAACTTGATGTTAGGAGAGAAGAGCTTGATGACGAGGGGACACACTCGTTCCTTCAGCAGGAAGCTGAACTCCTGGTGCTGTGTAGAAAACAGAGAGAGAGAGAGAGCGAGCGAGAGAGCGAGAGAGAGAGAGAGAGGGATGTTGAGATCATATCAAGCATAGTAATAACAAAACAGACTACTGTTTTCATTTCTTTTTGCATCTCTGCCACCTGTAAGTTCTGTATGTAAGTGTCCATAATATTGGGCCTAACATGTAAGGCTCCATGTACCTGTAGGAATACTCCAGGAAAATCATTAAGAACAGACTCAAGCAGCTCCAGGCCAAAAGTCCGGGTCATCTCTGTCATCCCCACCAGCCAGTAGGGGGCATCAGCATTCACCAGCTGGCACAAGTCCTACAGGGAGGTGCACAACAGCATTTTAAACAATGGAGTGTTATGTCCTACACACATCACAGTGGTTGAAACAGTGAAGTCACTGAGCTCTGCTGGAAGGATAAGCATGATCACACAAAAGTGCAGCGTGGGTGAAGAATGACAGGGGACTTGGAGACAAGGGACTTTTGAATCATTTCTTGCAAATGTAACTTCATTGCTGAGATGAAAGCAGTTACCAACTTATTTTAAACTTTAAAACCCAAGGTTATGCGGTTGGTAATTACAGTAATTTCCAGTTGTGGGGACCATTTTGATTTCTTGTCTCTAGTCCACAAATGGTGAGCTCATGAGCCATGTTTCAAAACCAGCTTGGTCCAAAGGCTTCACCCGAAGCTGCTGGGAGAGGTGTATAACAGTGTGTAGAAGGCTGCCGCTCCCTGGTGGACATACCTGGAACAGCATGTATGCATCTTTTGCACTGGGTCTCAGAGTACTAACAGACCGTCTGTTGGTGTTTCCCTGAACAGGAGGAGGCTGCTCCACGATGCCTTGGGGGGAGGGAAATACAATTTATATTTTAGGCATTTAAAGTTATTTATTTTTACCTGTTAACTACACATCACATCACAGCATACATATTTATTTTATTAACTGTTTATCCATCACAGTATACTACATTATTATACATTACATAATATTATATTTTATTCCTCACTGTAAATCTTCCTTGAGATCAGACATCACTCTGTGAAAGTTCCGCATCCTATCAGTGTTTCAACTTCCGGACATTTCCCTCAGATTGCACCAACATTCTCTCACCTTTAAAACGCTCATCCTCAGCCACCATCCTCTCAAAGACCACGGTGACGACCTGTCTGACGGTGGCGGCCGCTGTGTTGTTGGTGATGTTGTCCTTAGTGAAGTGCAGACGAAAGCACAGCACAATAGCCTGGGCCGGAACAAAACATAAACGTATTATGTAGCACATGCATCTATATATTGTATAAACTGAACCTAAACGAATTACTACTGCGTTTCTGGTCTATTTTCAGGAGGAATCAGAAAATCATATTCTTTGTTCTTAGCCATTGCAGGTTACAAGGACTGATATGATAACATGGAGTTTGGCTTTTCAATATATTGTAACATTTAACAAAAATAGTTTGAACAGAATAAGTGATAGTCCATGTAACTGGAGCAAAGATACCACAAACACATTTATTCATTTAAAAATAAAAAAAAAATAAAAATAGTTTTAACTTATTTTGACACAGGGTCTCATTCTCAAGAGAGACCTTTTTAATACACAATCGCCACAGGTGTTGCTGTACCTTAGAAAGTACTTCATCGTGTACGACTGTGTTGGTTGTCAGCAGGACCAGGACCGTCTGTAAAAGTTTCAATTCCTCCAAACCGTTTTCCATCAGCTGCCACAACATGTTGATGATGTTCCCCGCAGCGGCCTGTTATGTACACACAAACAACTTAAATTGTTTACATTGATATTTATCACATCTTAGTGTATTACTTATCATCTAGAAGTATGCACAAATACACATACACTTGTAGTTCAACTCAGGAAGCAGTATCAGAGTTGCTAGATTGTCAGACAGAAGAAAACTCAAGTGAGAGGATCAGACTGAGGTCACACAACCCCAAACCAAAGACATGCACCAAAATACACACTTGTGAGACCAGCTGGTGCTGTCTGCTTAGGGCAACATCATAGAGTTCAAGAACCCCAAATGTAACTGACGGTTAATATTATGTTACTTGATGCTCACAGTAAGTGACACAGACTGTCCTTTCTTGGGTCAAACTGTCCAAAACACAACTACACATCAAGCAACCCCTCTGAGCTCTGCTCTTTTGAGTACTACTCACTGGATTTACAGGAGGACTAAAAAAAATGTAAAACAAATCAAAAATTTAAAAATGTATTAAACTTAACTTTCAATACATAATACTTTTTTGCTACTGTTTGGTTTTTGTCCACTCTTGGACTGCAACTAACATTTGTTGCCATTACAATATATACAATATGATAGATATTAATCTATCAATTATTTTTTTGAATAATAAATTAATCATTTAGTCTGTATACCACAAAATTGCTTTCTTTGATCAACAGTCAAAAATGAATACATTAAATATATAATGATATAAAACCAAGAAAAGCAGAAAATCCTCACATTCAAGAAGCTGGAACCAGCAAAGGTCTAGTGTCTCATCATTCATGTCAAATAATATTTGTCCACAGCTACATTTGAGATACTACAAGATTGAACACAACCTATTTTCTCTGTTCAGAAAATTTATGCTACAGTGCAACTTCAACATATTTCTACAGGAGATGAGTTGCAATTGCTTTGAGATCTGGCTGATTGTTGAGCCAAACATTTTACTATGTATATGTGGTTAAGGAGTACCTATTATTAGGTTGATGCCCAGGTTGGGAATGTTGATAGTCTTGCTCCAGAGGGTTAGATAGGTTACATAAGTGTGCCATCAATAAAAGAAAATTCAGTCTATTCTGTCCTGTTACATTTCCTTTCAAGACATTTGAACAGATCCCTCTCCTTCTCAGAGGAAACTAAATTACATTAATTATCATCACATTCTCTCGACATGACAAAGTATCTGACTTGGTTGTCTCCAGTGACACCTTGTGAGGCCCTCAGCTAGCTTTTCAGCCCTGCAGTTTAGAGTTGCTGATGAAGTGGAGAGGTACACCGTTCAACAGATCAGAAAATGTGTGTGTTGTCGAGTGTGTGAAGTGTTTGTCTTTGATGTCCTAAATGCTTGTTGGGAGCAATAATGTGATAACAAGAACTCAAAGACAAGGGTAGTAAAAAAAAAAAAACAAGGATGAAATGCTATCTTAAATGCCAAGAGAAACTCCCAAAACGTCAGACTAGCTGAGAAAATCTGCCTCAGACACTTATGTTGAGCTGCTCTTGAACAAAGTACTCAACCACTACCCACTCAGGCAATACAGTTGTGTTCATTACAGTCAGTATATTTGAGATGTGAAGATATGCAAAAGTATAAATTGACATGGATTAGTGTTGAAATGATTCATTGACAGTTAAATACACAATTTTGATAATGATGGTCATTGGAATATATTATCTAGTGTTAGACTGTTCCGACAAAGCAAGCAATGTAAATATGTCACATTGAGCTCTGGGAAATTGAAATGGGCCTTTTTAAAAAAAACATTGTCTGATATGTTGTCCATTATTAATTGGTTTATTAATCAGAAAAACAACCAACAGATTAGCAATGAGAAGAAGCTGTAACCTAAATGTGCATAATATGGACTAGCTATTATTATTACTAGTTATGTCACCCTTGGGTATACTCTGGGAGTGTAGAGTACTTCAATTCTGCTACCAAAGGCAGAAGCATTGACACATATGCTAACCTAATTTAATAAACGCCTGACTTCAAAATGCAGAAAGCATGGGATGGCTCAATAATAGTTTAATAACAGTCTTTTACGGTGTATTAACAAGGCAGTTCTGCAGCGGCTCCAGGGTGTCAGCTTTAAAACAGCTCTGATCTCAGGTCTGACTCCAGCTGGGTTATTTAAAAGGTTCAAATCCTCTTCACCCATCACATAAGCTTATGTTAAAATACATTTGTGTTTAAGAAATTATTACAGTCATCCATTTCCTTGGATGAATACCCAGTTCCACCTAGTCCTACAGGGTTGTTTAACTGCCACTGCACACACAGATCATGTGAAACTACTGGAGCAGCCTAGTAGTACGTTTTCTAGGCCAGTGGTTTCCTCAAATACAGAGGTAGTGCAAAGACTAAAAGATCGACAACTGCAGGACAGAATGAGTAGTGGTAGAGGAAATGTGTCATTTATATGTGGCCTCCAGTGACAGCAATAAATTTAGATTAACCATTCTAAAATTTACATTGCCTGATTGGGTATCGATGAGTTGCACAGATTCCTGTATCGATCTGAATGAATTACCCTTAGGATTCTTAAAAGGATGTGCCTAAGGTGGTAGGTGAACTTACATTTGCATGAATGGCTACGCTGAAATATGCAAAATCTTAAAAAAGGAACATTGAGGGCTTGGTAAATATGCATTTATTACCCCAAAATGAGCTGTTTTTATCTACAGAGGGAGTGTGCCCTCTTCTCGGAGTCCACAATGTTGAACGGACAAACAAAACAGTGGCCTTGCATGTTTTTAGCTAGTTTTGCGAGTAGTATAGAGTTGGTTGGCAATCTTTAACTTCACCGCTAGAGGCCACTGAACCCTACACACTGATCCTTTAAGTGATCAAGGGATTGCATGACCTCAAGCACACTGCAAATCTGACACTATAAAGAAACATTCTCTACACTATGTTCTTCAGAAAAGTGTTTTTTTAATGAATACATGGCAAAAACATTATGCACAAAAACATGTGCATTGGCACTTTTGGAGATGATAATCACCTTGTGTCTTTCTATGAAGTAGGGTCCACACTAGTTGATGAATCCAGATGAGAGCAATGACCTCTTATTGATTTCACTTGTTAAAACCGGCATACCAAAGGGGAAATGTAAATGAGGAAATTAAGCCTGAGGGATTTTGGGGAAAAGCTGGTTAAACTTAAAAGGTCTAGTGTGTAACATGTAGGAGAAACTGTTGGCAGAAACGGAATATAATATTCAGGGGTGTTTTCATAAGTGTATAATCGCTGTGTTTGTAAGCTTAGAATGAGCCATTTTTATCTACAGATGCACATTATGTGGAGGCCGCCTTGTTTCCACAGTAGGCCATAACGGACAAACCAAACAATGGCTCTAGATAGGGCCCCTCACGTTTTTTATGCATTTCGTGGCCACCGTAGTTCCTCCTTCGCACTTGGAAGAAGGGGGTGAAGCGAGGGATTGCAATCTGCAACTACACCACTAGATGCCACTTAATCCTACACACTAGATCTTTAATATAAAGTTGTTGTTTTTAATTTTTAATGTAAGGTGTTTATGTCGTTAAAGTCATGACTACATCGTTCAGACAAGACAAAAAACTATGATAGACAAGATAAAGGTATTCTGACTTGAGCTATACTGACATCTACCCATCTTTGATTTCTCTGATAGTTTACTGGCCTAATATCAATTATATTATATTTCCAATTACACTACCGCATTTGAATAATTAATACAATTTGATGTTTTTTTTCATCATATTGCACTTTGCTTAGGCTTATAATATGCCATTTTCCAACTCCGAACATTAGCGTGAGTATACTGTAGCTATATGCCAGCATTTTGAATACCAGACTAGCTCATGGTCCTCACCTCAGACACCACCTCATGGGACATGAGTCTCTGGATGGCAGCCAGACACAGCTGGGTGATCTTTGGCTCTTTGGTGCCACAGCCCATCAGAAAAGGCTGCACAACCTCTGAGCTGTTCTCCTTCAGAGCTGCAGGAAAAGGACAGAGGTAGAACTAAATGTCACTTTATTTTATTTTTTCATACCTTTACAGATACTTCAAAATACCATACCAAGGCACAAATTCAATGGTGAAAATTACATAATAAAAGAAAAGAAAGAGAACATTGTGTGTAACATTAAGTACCCATCTGGGGAAGCTCCACAGTGCTCAATTATTAATCCAAGGTTGAGTTATGAAAAATGTTTTTTTTAAATGTTAATCTAATATTTTTTAACTATCAACATTTGAATATATATTTGTACTGGGTCTTTATTGAGGAATTTTAAATGTTTTTTTCCAACAACATTAAAATAAATTATTAATGTGTGGCCTTGATACATTTGTGCTGTCTGATCATGACAGGGAACCAGTGCTTTACATCCAACTACCTGTATAATTTCCACATTTATTGCACTGGTTTTAGTTTCTTCGTTTTATATAACCTGCAGGTTATACAGGTTTCACCATTCAGTCTTTTTGTACCACATAATTACGCTGCTGTGACAACTTACAAATCTATTCTGGAAACAAAGATGAACTCCTCTGCAATGAACACTGTACAGTTCACAGTTTACAGGGGCAGTCAGAGTCGGACAGTCAACAGTGGAACTCGGAAAATGTCGACTATGTGTCAACTCTGCAAATGTTACTAAAAGCTGGACTTTGTTTATCAAGACAGCATTTCCTATTCAAGTGTTTAGAGGCCAGCCACATTTGAAAGTGCTTTGTAGTGAAATCGGACCATGCAGGTGTCTGATCAGCTAAATGGGTTAAATCTTCACCATTTATAAACAAAGCTGAGGGATGAGCACTTATATAAATGAATATGCAGGTCTCCTTTTCCATGGAGTGCACTGGGTTAGCATCTAATATGACAGAAAAAGACTATCTATTTGTGTAATGTGCTTACAGTACACTGTAAATGACTTGCCACAGGCTGATTCCACAAATAAAAAACAAAAATAAATCATAATACAGTGGATATCTGTATGTCTCTTGTATGTGAAAAAAAAAACAGTGTCATGTGAATATAAAAACATTAATACTTGTTAACTTGTATCATTCCATTTACAAGGGATAGTGCACATTAACCAGCATTTAGGCCTACACTTTGAAAATAGTGTTGGAATTATACAAATGTTAGTGTATAGTAAAACAACAATGTGGCAAAGTGAGGGAATACTATCATGAATAATCTCATTAACATAATCAAATTCAATTCAAATACATACAATATTTTGTGGGGGAATTCATGGAAATGTGTCATTTTCAAATGAGGGTGAAATGCGCACTCTGATAAAGTGGCAGCTAGACATCTCAGTTGTCATTTCTCACTTTCTCACTCACCTGCTAGTATGTCTGTATTCCTGGCTGCAATGGTCTTAATCTTCACAATGCCAGACTCTGCGGCCTGGGGGGATAAAAACAGAGAGTAGACATTTACATTCAATGTAACATGTATCAAAAGATGCTGATGATGCAGCACTTCTGTGCTACCGGTGGCAGGCAACCTCTTGTTGTGATGGCCACAGGGCTAAAAAACGGCACAGCCTGGCTGCAGAGATACAGAAGGAGGGCTGGTAAATCTGTTGAGAATGGGCTTCAACTTCAGAGGGATGTGCTAGTAGGAAGTGATTTCCCCAGTGAGGTGTCTGGCAGGGGTGGCAAGATATGGAAAGGGGGAAGGATGAATGTCAAGAGAAAGAAAGGGCAGGAGGCGGGGATGACATGGAGACAGACTGAATGTGAGTCAGTCTGTGTCTGTGTGAGAGAAAACGAGATACTGAGCATTTACCAGTCAAAACAGAGGCATCTTTTTTTGACATCTATTCTCATCTTTCCGAAAAACAGCAAGCCAGCGAAGGCCTGTCAAGATATTCTTCCCATCTCTCCGACCTCTGCTCCTCCTCCTCTCCCCGGCATTCTTCCCCATTACTACCTGCTACCCAATCGTCTTCTCTTATTCACCATAAGAAAACACCCAGTGTTTCCTCTATGTTGATTTTGGAACGGCGGCCCGCCGCTGTTAAATTTCTAACGCCACGGTATCAGAAATGGGGCAGACGCACAATGTAGTCACGGTTACCTTTTAAATGATCCTGCCGACATAATGCACCCCCGTTGGCTGCCGCTCACATTGCAATTTAACAACGAGTAGAGCTATTCAGAGGTTATTGGGGCTGTCCAGTTTAACTCCACATACTGTTGTGTTGATGTAGCTTATTGTCAAAACGTTCGCTTTCTTCCAAGTCGACTAATAAACTAACTGCTCCACCAGAAACGGTGGGTCTGTTTTAAATGGACAACGTTCAACTTGTCAGTTCTCAGCTCAACGTCCTGATATCAAACATCATTAAAACGGAAATATATTTGTTTGTGTTGCAGCGAAGTGTCACTTCTGTTTCGTACATAACACCTTTTTTTCCGGCGTGACGGGGGGGTGTTCGGACAGGCCTGCCGCCGCTGCTAAAACAAATCCTAGAGGAAACACTGACACCACTTTTCATACTGCAGATAACCTAAAAGATACAACGTGCAAATGTGTACCTTATGATAACAGCTGTACTGCAAGTTTGCAGACTGAGAGACCATAACTCCATTATTTATATCCTTCATCAGTCATCTCAATGAGCATTTTTCTTTTGGCAACCTGATGCTGAGGTAACCACCATCTGCAGAGCCCACACACAAAGAGGCACATGGTGAACAACGACAGTCTTTTTCTAATCACTGGTGTCGTTATGATTTCCTTGTGAAAATGGAAAATGTAGCATTTAATAAATGTTATACATTAAATAACTTGCATGTTACTGCCTTTAATAACGGCTTCTGGCATATCACTGGATCAAATACCACACATCAGTGGTAGCAGCAGCATCCTCAACTGTGCAAACAGCCAATGGGCCTACATTACCTTGATGCATTTTTCATACAGCCACTGCATGATCTGACTACATCCCGAGCATGCATGTGTTACAAATGAGTCTCAACTCCATTCTCAAAACCAGCATCATCCTATAATTTCTGCAGCTACAGAAATACATTGGGGCCATATTTTGATAATAATATATATAATCTGAGTGACCGAAATATTTGGCCAACAACATGACTGTATAACTTTAAGGTGTCATTTAAACAGCCACAAGGTCAAGCTACTGTAGAAGTCAACAATTCATAACCTGCTGAACAGTTGGCTACCCAGCACCCGTTGGTAAGAGGGTTGGGCTGTTAATACAAACTGTGAACCTGCCAATTCGGTACAGCTTCTTAAAAAGTTAATCTTCAAAAAATGTTAGTCTCCCTCTTCGCCTTTGTTCCTCAAACAGAGCCAGAGGTCTCCAGGCAATGAGGAGAACACAGAGAGCTTATTTAGTACAACCATGCCGTGGCTACTTGAAACTGAAAACAGTAAAGTAAATAAAACTCTGCAAGTGACAAAAGGTAACATTTTGTAAACAAAACCTTTCCAATCTCTACAATGAAAATCTTTTGTGTACAGGCATTCTTCTTGATTCCAGTTGGGATGAAAACAGTGAAATTTCTCTTTCTGCATGTAAACACATTTCTCCACATACTTCCTCATAGAAAGTGCTGTTTAAGCTTTCTGTTGTAAAGTGTAGACCCTACTTCTCTATAAAAACTGTCAGCATTATGAAGTCACCACCATGTGGAGGGAAATACCGCTGGCCTGATGATGTCATTGTAACATCAATGAGAGCAGATGGAGGATTTCTTTCATCTGTCTTTCTGAAAAGCTAAAACCTCTTCATGGAGTTTGTGTCTAGATCATAGGGTAGATGAGTGTCTATAGCTAGTTTGTTAGCATTCAACAGCTACTTCATGGTTGCTGTAGTTGTTGATTGCTAACAAAATGCCTTTTAGTAGTGACTGACTAGACGATTAATCAGGCCTATTATCGGACATTTTCAGTAAGTCAGCATCGGCCTGTCTGCAATCATAAGGCTGATAAACAAAAAAATGTCTGCGGACACATCTACAGACAGCCTTTACAGTCTGGCTGCTGTGGAACGATATTCATTCTACCCCTTGTGAATTTTGGGAAGGTGGTGAAATAGTTTATTTTGAGCCCTGTACTGTAACTCCCATGAATCCTGCTTTAAACGCTTGCCTACCTCTCTCACATACCAGTCACATTGTGAAATCTATAGCATAACCCAATGTATTATTATATTGGTATTATATAATCGACCACCCTGCTTTCTAAATATCGGAAAACCCATATACCTCAACCACTACTTTTTAGCATTAAAATCCTAATCATCTTCGAGGTGGCTTGGAGTGTGTTAATTAGGGCTGGATAACACTTTTTCAGTACCAAACAAAATGTGTCCGTAACAGCATAAGTATCTAGGGGTGTAACGAGTCGATACAATTCACAATACTTGGTTCACGACATGATTTTGTCATGATTTTTTGAATAGACTGTAGACAAATTATACCTGAAAAGGATTCATTTATTTCTCAGATAAAACTCTACAAAATATATTCCCTTTTGCCACACCTCTGATTTTAAATAGGATGGTGCATCCCCATTTTCTTCACCTGCGGCCGCCAAGTCTTTGATACAGCTACTGACACTGATCACGATTCAGTTTTCATCTCACCGATTGGAATCTTCACATATTTGTGTCGCAGTGTAACTGTCTGTATTAATCATTTATGTATTTGCAAATATACTAATATTTTTGAATTCTATAAATGCAAACAATTAAGCCAAAAATATTCAGAAATGACTGAGGGAAACATGCAATCGTGGACAAAGTTGATTTTCAAACCTACCAGTGGAAAGGAACATGAAATACAGGTCTCTGCAGTACAAACAATATAAGGACTGGGCAGCATCAGGAAATGCTCAGTACTTTCAGTTCTTCTCCAGGGCCTTTTTTGTATGGAGATCCTCAAAGCGGAACTGACCGATGTCTCAGTGCCAGCTCATTTCTTTGAAAAGCAACATTAGTGAAGCTCATCACAGATTGACTTCCTTAGAAACATGCTGTGAGCGTCTCAAAACTCAGCAGTTTTTGGTAACTTACTTTGCATATTATGAGAAACGCTTATTCAGTCAGAACTTCATTGCAATAGCGTCAGTTCACTAAATCCCTCCATGTTTCTATTCTTTTGTCTCCGCACAGCCTACATGACCTGTCTAGCAAATGAGTTGTGCTAAGCGAGCCATATAAAGGTTGTCCGTAATGCTTTCATTTATTCTGCAGGTTTTCCCAAGACATTTCAGTCTGAGCTACCTATAGTTGACAGCACCCGACTCATCCAGAGAGAGGGAGAGAGAGAGCGCAGGGCTGGCTGACTGATGTTTTTTTTGCCTAGGCAAAAGCAATCAGAGCACAACAAACAGCAAAGCCCTGGTGGTTTCACTGACTACTATTCAATGAAAGAGAGGTTCTGAATGCGAAGCTATGATACAGAAATATCAATGGGACACTTCTTGGCTCCTCTTAACCCAGAGAAACCACTGGCTGTGGTGCAATGTCACTGTGGGAGATGTGTTGGGAAATGTGGGAGGAACTGGAATGGATACTGGCTGGAAAATGAAGACGGGGCTTCCTCATTCTTCTTTTCAATGACAATGGATAGAGTAAAGGCTACATTTGTTGTAACAGGTACACAAATAATTTCAACAGCCACCAGTCAGCCTTTTTTGTAGCACAATACCACCCCAGCAAATATAAGCATGAAGGCTCAAATTGGGAAATGTTGTTTCAATCACAACACTATCAACCAGAGCATGAGTGAGCTCAGGTTGCGGGGAACATCAAAGTGGCTCCCTGCACTGCTGTGATCCCTGAGGGAAAGATAATGGTAAGGACAAGGAAACATGGGTGATGATAAATCAATATTGAAGGAGATGCTTGAAGAGGCCCCTTGGCAAAGGCCAGCAAGCAGGATGAGACGCGAGACCAGATGTATGCTTTTTATGGCCCTATGTTACCGCCTCAGAGCTCATTTTAAAGTATCAGGCACTCAAGTCAAGGGGTTGAATCTACAGTGGCAGAAAGACAAAGGAACTGAAACCATTTGCTTAACTTTTTCTCTTTCTCATTGTAATGTTGTCTTTACACTTTAACTGATGTGAGACCTGAGAAAAAACAAACTAAGCCAGTGTAGCCTGATATGTGTTGCCCCGCTGAGCTTACGGTTGAATATTTCCATGGCACCAAAAGCCCCACATACAGTACAGCATTTCATCTAATGACCTGTGTGACCACTGTTACATATCCGAGCAAACAGTGAGCTTACTATACCTGAGAATTACAGGGAATTAAGGTAAAGAGGCTCTCAGTGAGATGGTGTCAGTTGAATTACATAACTTTGGCAAACACTATCAGCACTCTGTGTGCATTTCAGAGACAAGTAAATTATATAAAATAATCTATATATCTACACAGTTATGAAATGCAGCGAGGTCAAACCATGACAGAGTGAATGGTGGCAGTATTTATCCAATATTGTATTTTACTAGCCTCATAATTATTAGTTATCTTTGAGCCATTAATTTAAGGATCAAAAGAAAATACAGTACATTTTAGATGTAAATGAACTCTGACACAAGCCCTATGGAAGGCTGAAAGCACAGAACATAAAGAGGGTTGTGTCATTTGGGGCAAAGTGGCGTCATATAAGCTGGGTCTTCTTCATGAGAATCTAACAATACACATACACTGTAAAGGGCCCTGACGTCACACCTCCCTGTACTATAATACTTGTTCTCATCCATGATGTCACCAACACTGCTACACAACAGAAGCAGTCAGCTGCCACAAACAGTACATCGTTCCAAGAAATATGAAAAAAACAAAACACTTAGTATGAAATGGCCTGTGGCTGTGTCAATACTGGCAAGCTCGTTGTGAAACCAACTTGCAATGTGAGATCCTAGACAGACTTAAGTAGGCCAAACACGTCTTCTCCAACAAATGTCAAAAACATTTTGGGGCAAAATGGCTCACCTGAGCATTGTCCACTCACTAATGCTCTAATGTCCTGGTAATAAAATAACAGCGGCTAGATCTCACAAATTACAAAGAACATTTATGTAAGTAGAATCTATGTATAGTTTTGGTTTTAGTTGTAAAAATATCCACCTCTGATTCGTGCAGCCACCCCCAAAAACGTGAGCAACATGTCTAAATACAATGTCATGGTTATTTAGGTGGTTATTTAAAGTGGAAGGAACTATACATGTGTGCATTTGTGTGTGCAATCTGGATTAATTGACACTTTAACAAAAGACCATATATGTAGGGGATATATTTTCTACATCTGCATGGGTGAATAATAATACCACTTTAGTGTACAGCGTCTCCCTCTTGCAATAAGTGATTGCAAGGTGGGGAATACAACTATTGGGTAAACTATAACTTCAATCCAAAGGCTGTCAAATCATTTTAAATGAAGTATCAAGGGCTGGTTTACCCAAATTATACAATTAATACTTTTTATCTTAGTGTACTTTAATTAAAACCCCTGAAAAACTGATTTGAATTTGCCCAGGTTTTACTGTTTGTGCAGCTACTACTAAGGGTAAAACCGTACTTCAATGTAATTTAAAACTAGCTAGCTGGTGTATCGACTGAATATACCTAGAAAATGACCTACTGCCAGTCAAAACATGTAGTTTTATAAGCTTTAATGAAAATAAAGGGTCAGCTGAGTTCATGTGGGTTCTCCCGGACCAACATTATATGAATGCTCCTCATAAGCCATATTAACCAAAGTGTGGGAAACAAGCCATTCAAAAACACCTGTATACTCTTTTCATATGAACGCCTAGTGGGCAGGTAGGCCCAGTGGCTGACACAACTTTTAATGTACCCGTTCAGTGTGAGGACAACTCAGTGTTCACATCCCACCAACACCACGGAGTACAGGCCCAGTGGCTGGTGTGTGTGTGTGTGTGTGTGTGTGTGTGTGTGTGTGTGTGTGTGTGTGTGTGTGTGTGTTGGGGGGGGAAACGGGCTCAAAACAAACAAATATATATAAAAATGTATATTATTACGAATATAAAAGCATATTCACAATTAAGACAACCTGCTGAACGCCACGGTAACGAGTCAGTAAAGCTAACTATCAGGCTAACCTCTTTGACTGGGGGGAATTTCTTCTTGCACTCCATGGACAGAGACCGCAGGTCCGTCTGCATGTTCTCCAGCAATTTCTTCACCGCTTCGGGACTGCTGGTCGACATCTTTGACGGCGTCTTCGACAGAAATCTCAAGAAACTTCAAACGATAAGGAATGCCGGAGCGCAGTCGCCCCCCGCGCCCATCCACAACGGGAATATAATCCGTCGCTACTTTACTCGGCTCCTTTGGAAAATAAAATAAAAACGCCGCGGTCCATTGACACTGTATCCCACTTCTCTGCTTTGAGCGCCCGTGCGCAGGAGAGCAGCGATGACACCGGCATATGTTCCTCTCCTTCACAGCCCGGTGACATTAGCTTCGTGAAGCAGCATCGTTTCCCTTGATCTCTGTTTCTTGAGGCTGCTCACTAATGGAAGATATTCGCCAAATTGAGCAGTTTGCCATCAACGGCCGACAGCTCCACTTCCCTTCCCACAATGCTTCGGTGGACAGTGACACGTCACTTGGACTTCCGTAAACAGTGACCGACTCAGAATAATGACTGCAGCGACCCCTGCTGGTAAAAGCGTGTTACAGACAGGTAACGACGAGCCACGTCTAGACACTGCTGCAGTTACGTGTTGACATGCACCGCCTGAAGCAGTGGTCCCCAACCTTTTTCTGTCATTGAGTAAATTGACGTTCCCTGAATAAGTGACACATTTATGGATATTTCATATTAGATTCAATGCATATCAATAACAGCAGAGAACAACAGATAAACTGTACAATGAAGCCAAATAGTGAACACAATAACTGCAGGGAGTGTAAGAGCTGGTGCTCCATGAATGTAATAAAAAAACATAGATTTAAAAATAATAATAATAATGTAATTGAGATTTCTTTGCAGAAAACAACAACACATTTGTGATATAGACGTACGGTTTATATGTTACATATATGTATGTTATATGTACAGAGAAATATTGTAACATATTGTACATTTTCCTCCACTTCATTCACAGTGTCTGACAGCTGTAGTTATGGCAACTAGTTTTGGTGCAGATTAAGATTTTGCTTCAAAAAACATTCATCTGATTTATAAAATATGATGACCTGTTGTGGTTAAGCAACCAACCAATATAACAAATAATTACTCATCATTACATTAGTCCAGTAATAAAATATGTAACAATATAACACTTTTCGGCATAATGAGAAGGATATTTTTAGTTTTTATAGTTTAAGTTGTCATTTATAGTAGGCCTAGTAGGCCTACTTCTGCAATTTAACAAAATAATATTTTGAATGTAGGATGTGTGTTTTGACACTGTGGAATTGCTCCTTTACTCTTAGGGAGATGATCTGAATCCACCACTGAAATTATATAACTGATCATTAAAATTCAGACATTAGTTTGACATACTAGGATCTAGAGATTAGTGTAGTGTGAAAACATATATATAATTCAGACTGTGGCTTCTTCAATTATTTATGAAATATTTAAATTAATATAAACAAGCACCCAGTTGCCCGTTTATGAAGTACACATATAGGTATTTATTTTACCATTAATCATTAAGTAAGACAGCATACTACACTGAAAGGATGAGGTACATTGGTATTGTTTGTGAGACTAAAAAATGATATGGGCAGACAAGGTAAACAGGAGCAGCCTTTTCCTGAGAGCGCACAGTGACAACCAGAAGGAGTCCACATACTACCTTTGAAGTCAGGCATGTTTCCATTGTGCCTTAACAGTAAACAGACTGCACCAGGCTCCACATTCTCTTGTCCTGGGTTGGTTTTCAGTGCCTTTTTCACTACAAAGAAAATGTTATTATCTAAATTCAACCAAGAAACAATTCAGTCTTTTAGCAGTATTCAACTTGTAGGAGCTGCTCCTCTCACAAGGAGCCCGTTGCTTTTAGTTTTTTAGGCTGCTGGAGATTCTGTTTTGTCTTCCTGAAGAAACAGCTTTTGTCCTCAGGGAGTTGGAATCCAAACTTCCACACCTCCTTAAATCCCTTTGAATTTGGACGAAAGGAAAAACAATAAGCAGCAGAGTAGCAACAAGAGAGCAGCAAAGATTTTTTTATACCGTATAAGTAAAGTGGAGTTACTTTCAGATTAGTTGTCTGTCTTGAATCAAGTAATACTGCTGCACCATTTCTGATTAGATTGTGGATAGTTGTGTTAAGGTTTGAATAATTTAAGTTATTAAACGTTTTCACTCAAAATGTAATGCTGGGATACACAGCATTATATTTTGAGTTTAAGTTTAATAACTTAAATTACTCATTAACTTATTCTAACTATTTTTTGACTGGAATATCTAATAGAAAACTGTTGCAACAGTTTCACCTGGTGTTACACCAAATCATTGATGCTCAGTAGCTCATAGCTCCACTCTAATAAGTAATTTCCTAATATTTCTGGAGATATTCAGTACTTTGAGATGTGAAAAACAACAGTGTAAAGCTGATTTGTGTTAGTCACACCATTTCCCCAACGCCAGTGACTATAAATAACGTCTTATACAAGCCATTCAGACCTCTTGTGTCTCGGCAAACACAAAAAAACCCTGCTGATTTGAAGGTGTGGGGTAGGGAAGTAAATTATCCTTAGAAAAGTATTCCACAGACAGGAAATAATATAAAACAGAAACTGAAATTGTAGTGACAAATGCATCTATTTAAGTGGTTAGAACTGATGGACTCCATCTAAATTATGTTGAGTTCTGTGAAACTGCATGACAAATCTATTAAAGCTGCATAACAGATAGCACTTTGAGAACAGAGATAGACGAATATAAGGTATGTTGCAACTCTTGCAAGTTTAGATCAAAATCTAATGATAATATACATTAAAAAACAATGAATTATATAATGTGTTATTGGTTAGGTTAGGTGGGCTGTAGCAGCAAATCTTCATACATCGGGTCTAGAAATATATATAATTGTGTATACTACATTGTATTGTGTTTAATATGTTTCGTATTGTATATAATAACTATATTAAAATTGATTAATGGAACATACATTGCACTAACTTGGCAATGCTTAACATTTAGGCTTCAAAACACAGTAGACTGTAAAGTGCTAATCAATTACTCTCCACCTGCCTACAAGATAAAATATATTGTATTTTACTTTGTTGCACATGTACATACACATTGTGCAATGTCTTAGATGCACCAATACATCTCCAGATTCCTAAATACTTTAGGAACTTTAAAAGATTAGCTGTTAGCAAGTGAGGCAATATTATCTAAGAATGAGATTTTATTATAAATGAGGACTGTGTTGCTAAAATTTAGAATACCTCTCTTGATCATCACAAAGAACATATAAATGTAAAAGATAAAGACGATTCATGTACTGAATAATGAATTGTATGTCCCACAAAATCTAAACATATGTTTCAACAGGAATGTTTGTTACAAATGAAGCTATTTTTATTCAGTCATAAAAAATAATTTTAGCATATAAAAGTTATATATGGAAAAGTGTTCCTTATCAGTAATCAATGATCATATGTTCATTCCAACATCTAAAGAAACACAGGCTGAAATTCATTATTATACAGCAGAAAAAGAGATGACGAGAGAGATATTCATTTTGAAATGAAACACTTCAATCAGCCTGTTCATAATATCTAAGTGGCATAACTGTCTCCTTCATTTTAATTTCATACCATTCAATGCATTAGAGATAAGGCGAAACTGACTAAATAAAAATCATGTCAATACTCAGAAGATTGAGAGAGAAAAAGCATATTCATGCAACTCTGCAATGTTCAGTAAAGCAAGAGAAATAAAAACGAATTGAACAAATGAACATAATAACAATTGTTAGACAACAACAAAGCTTAATTGAGTTGAATTGTGGTCAGTTCAGCTAAATCTGAAATCCAATTCTTGCATTCTCAAGCATTGGTTATTAGTATGCTTTTGTAGGATGCTTTTTTTTATTAATAAACCTCACATCCTGAGATGATAACTCTCTACATCCACACCATACAGTAAAAACAGATCTGTCACCATGATTGGACTGATGGATAAAATACACAATACTGTATGCATTACAGAAGTGCTTTTAAATACACAAACTGTAGCTTTTATTCAAGTGAAATGTTATGATGTGTGCACTCATGTGACACCTCTTGTGCTCCATTCGCAGCAGATGTTAGAATCAATAAAGTAACTGGAATGTCATGTCAGACTAACTGAACATTAGAGATGTCCATAACAGAAAAAAATGCTTCCTTAGAAAGCAGACACGATCAAATGTAAATTCTCAGCCACTGTTTAACAACAATGGCCACATTTTTTTAAATGTACATGTGACTCTGCCACTGGCAAATGAGATGGTAACCAACTCTCCAAAAAAAGGATGTAACTCTTTAAGTAAGATTGCTGATGCCATCATACTGTATGTTGAAGGCAATGTACAAAGGAGAAAGCTCCAGCAGCAGATCAGCAGTTACAGGTCAGGTGACTCTTAAAGTCTGCACTGTGCCTGTTTCTCCACTTTCTCTGGTGAGGTATTGCAGAGAGAGTTGGATGGGGCCAGAAAGAGTGTCAAAGCTGAGGAGTGACCTTTGACCCCTGCAAGGCACTGATTCCAACCCTCAAGTCTCTAGCAATGAGACTCCTTTTCATCAACAGGGAAGTAGCCGTCCTTAGTGGGAGGTGATTTCTGATGGAGGCTGTCGCCGTCTGCTGCAAAGATGGCCAGCAGCTTCTCCTGTTCCTGCTTTGTCTTCGGTAACTCAGTGGAAGGAGTGGTCAAGATAACAAGGCGCTGTGAAAGAAAAAATCATTAAACAGTGGAACACGTGTTGTGATTTCCATGTTGAGAAAAAAGATGACTATTCATTTTAACACAAAATGATTCATATATAGGAAACCACATTAGTGTCTATCTTATTAAGACTGTAATAAGTAACATTAAAGGTCCAGAGTGGAACATTTAGGAGGATATTCATAGCCATGTTTTCATTAGTGTATTATCACCTGAAAACAAGAATTGTTATGTTTTTGTTACTTTAGAATAAAATAAAAATAAAACAGCATTATATTTTAGCTCTGTTTTGGTTTCCAACAACTTCTGAAGAAAAAATATCTGGCTCTTTGGATGTTAAATACTCTGCTATGTTCAGCTAGTTGCTAACCTTGCTTGTCTGCCATTTGGTACTGGGCAGGCAGTGTACAGTCGGTTTATCAGAACTTTGAACATAACTGCCTGCTGGAAACAGGTCAGTGCAAGTGTGCCGTAAAACCAACACAATGGGCTTAAACACTCTGTAGTAGAAGCAAAGGGGACTGTAGAGAGGGGTGATAATTGGCTGTGGGTTCATCACTATGAGCAACCCATTTTCTCATTAGTCTGAAATCACAAAGGCAGAGACAGTTATTCATTTGCATTTTTTAGGTAAAATTTACCTCTCTCAGTGTTCCAGGGGTGTAGTACAGTTTCACTGCTACCCAGAGAGGGATGCACAGCATGGAGGAAAGGGCCAGGATCCAGCCTATGCCATTGCCCCACCATGGGTATACATATTCATTGTTGTACTTAAGAGGTGAGTACTTGATCAAGGCGAAAGCAAAGGTTCCCTGATAACAGAAACATTGAGATATATTTCATGCACTGCTTTTGCAACACTGATATCTGAATATTTGAAATACTGGTAAACATGTTCAGTGAATAGCTGACAATAATCATTAAACTTAACCTTAATCCATATCTTATTTTTTAAGCTACCAAGACCAAGAATGCCAGATTATTTGGCTATTTGTTATTTTGCATATTGAAATGTATTTTCAGTGTTGACCAGCAGAGGCTGCTCTTCTTTTAGGAGAGAAGTGTAAAAGCTTGCATATTGAAGCATAATGTGAAACCCACAAAGCATGTTGCAGGGGTGAAGAAAAGCCAGCAGTATTTGATGACAGGGCTGGGCCGATAGCCAATCATGTCCTCTATGTTGTCATAGAAACGGTCGGCACCTATAATCAGAGAGAAATGAGGGAAACACATTGGAGAATTCATCAATATCTAACAATCATCTGTGTCAAGATTTGCTCTCTTTGAACAGTAGAAATGTAAAAAGACACACATCACACGCCTCTCACAGAAATGACTGCTTAGCAACCATAAGATCCGCTTTAATACAGTGGGGTACTTTATTGAGATTTTTGCTCATTTAATTATTTTATATTAATAAATGAATTGAATTAATAATATTATTTATTATATTCTTTTTTATTAATTAAATATACCAATAAAAAAACACCCTGCTCACTCAGCCTTATACCTCTCATTCTGTGGGTGAGGCAAAAAAAGAACATTTCCTTTTTATTGATAGGCTGAATGTTGAGGGCAGTGCGGACAGGGATGAATAGTGCCTAGTGAGAATAAAGCTTTTGTCTTTTAAATACCCCCATTCATGCATTCCCAAATAGCCTGGCTAACACACTCACCATAAATCCAAGCAATACAAACAGTCTCAAAAATAGCCACGAAGAGCAGGCACATCCCACTGGCTGCATAGTAGTCAAAGAGCTGGAAGACATACATGCCTCCCTGTGGAAACAGAGATGGTGGATGTAAAGTGACTTTAGGGGAATCTCCTGTTTATTGCTAACAAGATGCTGTTGTAGGTAGAAGTGTCATAATAATAGTTTCTGAATGGTAATTCTGAAATCTGAGGTGTACAGTAAAGTTGCCCTGCTATGGGAAAGATTACATCCTTATTCTGTAAAAAAACTGTTGAGGTCAGTGACACCAACCTCTGTCAGCATGATGAGCCCCAGGAGGAAGGACACAATAGCCACTGCCAGGATGAAGAGCTCCCTGCGGTTTTTACGCCGGAAGGTGGAGGGATACATGTCCACCATGGCTGTCACCAGGCTCTCCACACACACAAACTGATCAGAAAAGAAAAAAGTATGAGTTTGTGTGTATGTATGTATGTTTGTTTGTTTGTGCATGTGAGAGTATATGTGCTGCTGACCTAAAATGGTACCAAGCAAGCAAAATTTAAGCAAATCGTGCACAATCGCTTGATAAATAACCCATGGTGCTTTGAAAGAATTATGTTTGAAACTGTATTATTGGAATTCTCTGTTTGTGTGGTGCATGTGTTAGTCTCACTTGACTGTCCAGTCCCAGAAAGACAATCATAATAAAGAAGCAGCAGGCCCATAGAGGGGAGAAAGGCATCATGGACACAGCACGAGGATAGGCGATGAAGGCCAAACCTGGACCTAAGATGGACAGATTTTAAATTCATTTTCTCATTAAGGATACCATTATTGGTCATTCTTGCTAGTACCATATCATCATTATTATTAAAACCACAGAGGTTAAACCAGTAGAAATACAAGCTCTTCGCTAAAGAACATATCACAGATTGTCTCCCTGAGGATATTATAACAGGTTGAGTTTTTTTCTGAACAGTAAAAGAAAAACCAACCAGATTCAGCCACTTCTGAAATGGGTACGTTCTGCTCGTAAGACATAAAGCCCAGGATAGAGAAGATGGCAAAACCTGCAATAAAACTGGTACCACTGTTCAGGAAACAGAGGGACAGGCAATCCCTGGAAATAACACAGAAGGGGGCATATGATGAGTAGGAAATGCTTGTTTTAATGGGTTGAGAATGGTACCCAGCATTGTCTCAACTATTGTGGTTAGACAACAGGTTTGATTTTTACTGACATTTAAGACAGAATAGAGAGGTGGTGTTATGTCGTTCATAATAATGCCAAATACACGGTCATTTCAGTCCTTACTTGTAGCAGTTGTTGTTATATTTGTTGTAGCTTCCAAGGGCGGTGAGGCAACCCAGGCAGATAGCATAGGAGAAGAAGATCTGAGTTCCAGCATCCATCCATACCTTAGGACAGAATGGAAACCATATAATCAAATCAAAGAAATAGATTTAAAAGGGAAAAATAACAATAATTTAAACACATTTTTTTAAAACATTTTTTTCCCTTTGTTTCAGGTTTTTATTATGCTATGTGAGGACCAGTGTGTAGGATTTAATGGCATCTAGCAGTAAAGTTTGCAACCAACTGAACACCGCTTGGATCTGTATTTGACAACCTGGAAATGAGAACAGCCGGTGATTTGTGTAGGAGAATGCCCTAGCTACAGCCAGTTAGTTGCAACTGTAGATAAAAACGTTTCATTTTAAGGTAACAAAAATGCAATGATTCTTATTTTCAGATGATTTTACATTCATGAAAACATACCTATGAATATTATGTTCCATTTTGTTCAATACATCATCCTAAATGTTACAAACTGGACCTTCCATTCTATCTGCTAAATAAGTATTGTATATGCGGCATGTATTGCAGTGTACCAAACATTTATATAAATACGTATAAAAGTCAATTTTGAAAATGCGCATTTTTGAGAAACACTGTACATTTATTCATTCAGACTGGATTCAATCCACACAGCCACAAAACCCACAGCTTATCTGTTACCAAACCAGTTTATTATATAGCTGAACTAATAGGGCCTTCTGAGCTACATTAGCTCTCACATACAGAATAAATACAGTATGGAGTTGTAATGACAAGGACTATTTCATTAACAATATAAAGGTAACACTAAATTCTTTCTGCATCAAGTGTTGGGAACTGCTCTCCATCATAGTAGCACCTGAGTCACAGAAAAGTTTATTGTGAAGCCTTTTCAATTTAGTGTTGTTCATTGTGAGCTTGATTTTCACACAGTCTACCATGTATGTGCACTTCTTAATGAAAGAGGAACAGACCCACAGCCTAATCTCTTTTTGAAAAGACAATCAAACTCCCAATTAATCTATCAAATCCTAAAACTCTATCCCTCTCAACCCCACGATACTGACATCACCCACCCAGCAAAGCCTTTTATCCAGCCAGTCTCTCTGAGGCATAAAGTGCAGCACTTTTCAACCCTCTCTTTGAACATTCACTCACACTTCAAAATTCAAATAAGGCCTCTCTTAATGCTTGCAATTCTGGTAAAGTGCTTCCAGGGCACTGGGGCATGTTTTAGATAGCTGGCAGCCAGCATTGAAGATCTGATTGACTAGGGGTCCAACCAACAACACAAGCTCTGGACACAACATTAGACAAAGCCAGGTATTCCCTAGGCACCAACTCCACCAGCCTAGATAGTCTTGGCCTGCACAGACAGGGCTTGTATTCATTCCCCAGAGACATGAGTGGGACTGAGGAGGCCCCCTCTTTTAGATTTTCTCACTGGTTGCAATCTAGCAGCAAGGAAAGAAGAAATGATAAGTCCCCTTTACCACCGCTATTCCCAGTCCACTCTCTTTCTCTCTCCACTGCTAGTGGATAAGTCTTGCCATTTTGCTGGACACATTATTAAATCACACTGTTCCCCAGAGAATAATTGATGGCAGCACTGCTTGTGTGCTTAAGGCAACTAATGTTTATGTTCAGTGCAAAAGCAGGAAGTATTGTGATGCTAAACAGCCACAAAATGTCACAGGAGTGGATGGATGGATGCAAATCCTGTCCTCCTAAACTGGCATTATCTAATTTTCCAGGCCACTTGGAGGCAGCAGAAACAAGCTGTGATTGCAACACAGAAATAATTATCCACACCTTTTAAGTTGATATGGCAAAACTGATAGCAAATACGGCACAAATTTAGAATATTAAATTAAATTAAAATATCTCATAAAATGATCTGGTTCATTAGCTGCTAATTGCTCCACTATGGACAGCATAGTAGTTAACTTTGTCTGCTGTGGCCAAAATTACACTATGAGAGTAGTGAGAGTATTAACGGTATTGCTCTACAGTAAAGTTACAGGCTGGAAAACAAAAACAACAATCTTTCCCTAACCATATCCAAGTACTTTTAGTTGCCTAAACTTAACTGCACCTCAACCAAAGCAACAGCAGATCAGATCTTATAGGAAGGCAATTACAAGGACCTACTGACAGCCTGGCTTTCCTGAGCACGTTCAGACAAAGGGTGTAAGAAAACGTTCAAGTAAATAGCTATCTTATCAAATAAAATGTCTTGTATTTGTTCCTACGGGAAAGTCAATAAAAAGTTTCTAATACCTAAACTGCCTACCTTACACACAACGATTAACAATCATCTCAATTTATAGCAACTTCCTCCACATGGTCCTGGTTTAACTGACAAATTTTGGGTCGCTGGTTACCCTCTGTATCCCTGCTCCCAGAGTTACGTTCAACAACTGTTTTGCCAGACTGGCACATTATCTGTTATGATTATCTTTGTGAACTAAAACAGCAGAGGTGGCAGCTTTAAGGAGCCTGGAAGGTCAAGTTTGTTGGACATTACCTGGAAATAACTCCAAGTTTTAAAGAATATGCTGAAAATACCCGATAATCTGTTGGGCTTGGTATCCGGAGGCAGTACTGTGCCCAGTTTGTACCAATTTTAATGTTAAGACATCAAAGCATTTTCAGTAGTATTAAAAGACTGATAGACATGACATCATTGTACCAGCCATACATACATATAAAACCAAGTTAATTTCCAGCCTACCTGTGGGTCAGACAGCCGTCCCAGGTCAGGGTACAGGTAGAAGTGGATTCCCCTGGAGGCGCCTGGCAGGGTGACCCCTCTTATCAGCAGGACCAGTAGCATTGCATAGGGGAAGGTGGCTGTGAAGTAAACCACCTGAAAGAAAACAGCAGAGCCTCTTAATCACATACGTGTATACAAGACTCATGACAAGGCCTCTCAGAAATTCTTAATCCTTTAATAATGTGTTTAGGCTAAAAATGTACTGTTATATTGTATTAAATATATGACAATGTTTTGAAAGTGGTTAAAACTAGGTAGCTGCCCAAAGTAGGAGAAGGTCTCCTACTATAATGAAATGCTTCACTTCCAGCATGTATGAGGAAAGGCCTAACCACACAGCAATAATCATTATAAAACCAAAAGGCATGAACAGTGTTGCTAAAGAATACTATTGATAATATGATATGATTACTGTATAGTGAATATCTGAATTGAGGAGAGGTTTCACCTTGCCAGTAGACTTGACTCCTTTCCAGATGCAGAAGTAGCAAATTACCCACGCAATGGCCAGGCAGAGAACCAGGTCCCCATTCAGAGAGCCAATGTGATCAATACCTGAGGAAATTCTCAGCACTCTTCGCCTGGGGCACACACAAATAGGGTAAGCATTAGAAATGTTTTTATCTTGAATTCATTATATGCCACATTCAATTTGTTTATACAGACAACTTTTCCAGTATAGCATTTTTTTATATGCTCTCAAGAGCTAAGAAACCGAGGGTTTATAAGCAATTCAAAAGACCATGTAACAGAATGTAAAAGTTGAATGTAGTCTAGCAATCATACATTTTTAAAACAGGCGACATCTTGTATGATTTTAAGATGAAACACAAGATTAAATCACTCGTTAAGTTGAATATTTGGTAAACTTGTTGGCACCTAAGGCCATGTGAGGACATGGCCAAACAAAAAGACACTTACTCCCAGAACTCAATGACAGGAGAGGTGGTGTTCTCATGGTGATTGATGGAGCTATTTCCCCTCTGAAATGCCATACAGGAATCTTGAATGAAGGAAAGACAAAAAGACATTCAATCCTGTGAAGAAATCCAAGCTTTCTCTGAGGTTTCCAAGTTACACACAGGCAAGCGAAACAATGCCACCACTGAGAAGGAGGAGTGAAATGGTGCAGGAACATTCGCTCCTTTAAGATAAAATTAAACTAAATGATGAAGAGGAACTCCAGAAATAAAACAGCAGTATGTACAACATTAACTTATATATATATATATATATATATATATATATATATATATAAATCTATAGCCATGTAAACAATTCAATGCTAAAATGTGTTTACCAGGTATAATGTTTGCCATGTTCACCAATCTTAGTCTGGAGTGTTAGCACGATAACATTTGATAATTAGAAAGTCAAGCAGAGCTAATGGGAAAGTCATTATTGTAGTTTTATTAGACAAATTAACTAATGTTTTATCTGTTAATACTACAAGATGGAAAGTCTGGCGATTAAAGTTTAGTTATTATAATTCATCCTCAGGGGGAAATAATGAATGTCTGTTTAAATATTCATGGCAAAGAAATTTTAGTCTGGCCCAGTGTGCTAGTGTCCTGTATCTCACTTGTGTTCCAGGAGTTGTTGCAAGAGGCCCAGGGCAGATCCCAGGTGAAGGAGTTGGACAGGTAGAAGATGCCCCAGGCTAACACAACGATGTAGTAGATGTTAAGCAGAGCAACAATCACCTGGGTGGCGTAACCCACTCCTAGAAGAAAAAACATCAAGTTTACAAGTCAGTGCAGCAGTTTTTATTAATTCAAAGCCACCACTCCTCCACCAAAAACAAAATGCAACCATGCAGCTTGTTTAAAAAAAAAAGAGGGGGAGGGGTGGGAGCTGTGACCAATGAGA
The DNA here is from genome assembly GCF_905237075.1 of Dicentrarchus labrax. Taxonomy (NCBI): domain Eukaryota; kingdom Metazoa; phylum Chordata; class Actinopteri; family Moronidae; genus Dicentrarchus; species Dicentrarchus labrax. The sequence goes on along the minus strand of NW_026136720.1, from coordinate 19,226,878 downwards.
AACTGCATAATGGCTTCGATCGGCGTGAGACGTGCAGCGAGCTCATCTTAATTTATTGACATTTTCACAAAATCTCTTTCACTTCTCCCTACCATCACCAGGAACTCAAAAACACTGCGACATAACTAAGTGTACACTATATAGCTATGTGACATGACTATTTTTGATTTATTTCCACAGAGGTATGCTTTAATATTGTGATACATCTTGTATTGAAGAACTTGTCTTGCACACTGAGAAGCCATGAAACAAGCAGACTTTGGCTCGCAGTGAGCGTACTGTTGTTTGGTTGCAGGATGTTATTCGTAAGCAGCCTGAGAACACTACAAATTCAATTTCATTTGAAATATATTTGTAGCTTCAGTTTATCTCAAGTGCCTCACAGAAATGATTTTGAATCAAGAGCTCCCTGACAGTGCCATTCAGTATAGACAGAGGCATAGTTTAACCTTGGAAAATGTACATCTTTGCAGTATTTGATTAAACCTCCGTTAAAATGACTGCATCACAGTAGAGTAGATTAAATACAGGGTAAATTTATAACACAATTTCTAGGTTAAGTGCTTGTTCCAACACAAGACTGCACAATTGACTCGACTCTCCGCCAGCTGTCATCCTCTCTGGGTTGTAATTATGGCTGATTACAGATTTATTTGAAGGCAGAAAACCGAACATTAGCCAGTGTTGGTTGCTTGGCAGCAGCAACAATGCTTCCCCATCAAACATCTGTCTTTGTGTCACATGCATTCTGGTTGTTTGACACGCACAGAGGCAGATCTAGAGAAATATTCATGGGGTGGCAAGAGGGTGGCATAGAGACTTTAAGGGTTGGCAGAAATATATTTAAATCACAAATATATTTTAATTGGCCAGATTTCAAACAATGATAAGACTTAATATTGGGAGAAAAACAACCTACTGCTCAACGTCAGCAAAATAAAGGATCTGATTATTGATTTTAGGAAAAAAGAGGCAAAGACACACTCCCCTGTTTGCATCAGTTTTTTTTTTTTTCAGACTCCTCAATTATTATTATTTTTTTTTAAAGTAGCATAAAAGGAACTGTATCTGAATTCTGTAACTCTATCTGTAACAATTTCATTCTACAACCTTGCATTGTAAATGTCAATAAAATAACCTTGAATTGTTGACTTTTACTTTTACGTGGAAAATTCCTCAATGAAGATATTTTAACTCAAAAATATTACATTATTGTGGCACATTCGTAAAGCACTGAATAGAAATTCATAGACATTAAAGATGGCATTAGACATCTATACATTTCAAATTTATAATAATATAATTTTTATCATTTCCAAATCTTCATACATTTTTCCAAATACATTATTTTTTTCATTTAACTTGAGCCTATTACATAGTTTAAAATGTGTCCATAACAGATTATTAAATGCTATGTGTTATTTTTCAGCACTTATTAATCTAAATGTATGTGTAAAATTTGACAGAATTTAACACCAAACTGTTTCTTAAGGGATGGCCGCTGCCACCCTATGCTACCACCTCTAGATCCACCCCTGAACACGCATGTATCCACACAGACACACACTAAGTCACACTGAGTACATATACTGTATGTACACAATTGCACATGGCGTACACTGAAATGGAATATATGCACATAAACATATTGCAAGCACATGCCTGAAATTCCACTGTCATCCCACGTTGTTGTGCACTTTCAATGCTCTGTTCACATGCAGTCTTTGTATGGGTGCTGTGTGGTACTCAAGCAACTCATTGTTTCAAAATAATAAGATTACAATGATCATTAGGTCATTACATATTTACATTAAAAACATCATGCTTGATGCTACCCCACACATACACTTTTACAAAGCACAGGAAACACCTAATTATGTCATAACATTGTAAAATAAACAGAAATTGGGAATGCATGGCACCAACGTTTTCTAACATCACTGAACATCCATTAATCTATCTTTCTTAAGGAAATAGGTAGATTACCTTCAAACAAAGGGCAGATTTTCCTCCAGCAGGTTACACCGCCCTCACTGGTGTACTGACCCAGAGATGTCTCCAGAAAGAAGACTGGGATCCCACAAGCAAACAGGAAGATGAGGTATGGGATGAAGAAGGCACCTGTAGAAGCACACGCAGATTAAAGGAACAGCTAACTCAGCCATCTTTAATATGGTCTCGAGTGATGCAGAGACAGGTGCAAACTGTTATAAAATGAATCAAACACATTGCAAATAAATGTTAAAGTTTTTAAATGTTTAATAAAGGTTTCTAGGTAAAAAATTGCAAAATGTCATACAAAATATTATTTAAGCAGAAGAAATAATCAAACAATTTTATATCCTATGGGACATTAAAAAAAGATTTTACTGAGTGCAGGTGTTATTCTTTGTCAGTGAGCCCCTATCAGACATTAGGTAACTGTGTGCCAAAATTAGTCTGGCTTTTTTCCTGTTTTCAGTGAACCATGTCCTTCATTGAGCAATGCATATCTTTGGAATAGATCACATATTAACCTGTGCATTACCACCTCTTAAGCTAATTCAAAATAATCTTTTCTTAGAAGCTTAGCTGCAACAGAGTTGGGTTGCAAGCAAATGTAAAGACGGGATTTCCTTGTGTTTTTTGGTGGGACATTTTGAGATCAAACACCAACGACAAAATGTGTGCACCAGTGTCGTAAATAAATGACTAAATGCAGAAACTCAAGCTTTTGTGTTGAACAAGCAGCGAGACAACAAACCAGAGATAAGTAATTCCAGCACTCACCGCCTCCGTTCTTATAACAAAGGTAGGGGAAACGCCAGACATTCCCCAGGCCAATAATTTCTCCGGCCACTGACAGAACAAACTCAAGCTTGTTGCCCCACTGACCCCTGTCTGTCATCTTCTCCTCTGTACTGGGCACGATGTCCAGCGGCCTGCTGTGCCCATTGGAGGGCTCCACCTTAGACATGTTCTCCATGTCATCTGTGTGCCCTGAGGGTTACAAAGAGAAAGAGTGGAGGAGAAAAGCAAAAATTACAAAGAGGGAATGGGGCAAAAGACATAGATAAAGCCTGCGGGATGGCAAAAGTCCAAAGGTCATTGCAGGGCAGCATGCAGCTGGAGAAGCATATCTGATTCCTCTTTTCTTTTTTTTTCTGAGGCAATCCCTTTGATGAAGAATTAAAGAGACAACCCCATAGTAATGTGCTACAGCAGTTTTTATTTGTAAATTTCAACAACATCTTCTGTGTCTGAATAGCAAAGGGCTGGGACTGACTAGAATCAGCATCACCACATTCACATTTTTAAGATATCCAGATATACTATATCACAACATGGCAAATGTACACAAAATGTCACCAACAGGAATCAAATGAACGCTGTTTTCTTTTTAGGCTTTACGTCAGTCGGAACTCTTTACATGTGAAGAACTTCAGTTTAGTTTGTAACAAAATTTTCTCCAAATCATGATTGTTTAAGGATAATATAACATGACCATACCATATCATTCAAATATGATTCAACGTAGCCAGTTAATGATCCTATTGAATTATCACCCTGATCTTTTCACACTCCTTCAGTCTAACACATTTCCATGAGACTTTACCATCCAAAATTATATGCATTTGCACAATTTGCGAATTCTAAATGCAACCGCCCGTGTTTATGCAGTACAAAACCGAAGCAACTTCAAATTTCACTCAGTAGTCCTTGGACCCAATTGAATCTATCAGGTAGGATTAAATATAAATACATGTAGCACTGTTTTTTAATTGTACCTACGGATCCTATGAGGGTGCTTTTGGTTACTTTTCTTTGCCTGAAAACCTGAGATGTGTCACAGCTGTGTCCACATTCAACAGCAAACTAAATGTTTTTAAAAGCTTAAGATGGGTCACTGTGTGTGTCCTCCTTCTGTTACTAGTACATTGTCTTGTGTTCATGATATTCTTCTGCACATGCTTTTTTTTTTTTTTTTTTTAATGTAAAGCCAATTACACAGCAAAAATTGGAATGATGAAATTTCAGGGTTAAACATTTCCGAGTAGTTTTTCACTCCCACAGTGTAATTTGAACCCTTTCTGATTTAAACGTTGTTCAGTGTTGGGAGTTGTACATCAGTCATAGCCAAACCAACTCCGTGTAGGTGTAGTTAAACTCCGCCCACAGAAGAAACGCATTTAACTTTTTCGGTGAAGGACGAGCTATCACCGTTTCCCTCCACTCGTGCAGCTCTACACGGTAAGTGCAGTTAAGTCAACCCCAGTGAAACGATGGATGCTGTGAACTTTAGTATGTACAATAAAACACCTACAGAGAATAAGTTTTACTTACAAAGCCTCGTTTGTTGTCAGGACTGAACAGCTAACATTTAGTTAGCCGTCTGTGGCAGCTAGCTAACCGTTAGTCACCAACTCAAACTGTTTGACAACAATTCACATGCAAGCTCAAAGCAATGATAAATAAAATGTTTGGTTTTTACTGTATAAAATCTTGTTTGAGGTTAGAGCTAGTTGCTTGCCCTTTTTTTTGCCTTCACCACAGTTTAACATACAGAGGCCACAGGGGTCCAAAAAGGTGTCGCAGCGTGCTGTATCTGATGTCTGTGTTAATGAACCAGGTAGAAATGTTGATGTCCTCTCCACCTTCCCAAGGTTCCTGGATACAAAAGGATTGGTAAGAATGAAATGTAATGTTTAGAATAACTTGAAATTTGTAAGTATTTCTTGTAGTAGTTTATAATGAATAATTAATCAATATCTTCTTTCTCAAAGACTATATTTGTTCCCGAAGCCAAGGCTCTCTGATGGGGAAACAAGTGAGTTGTATTTGTTTTTCTTGTTTTAAAATCATTTTCTATAACTGCGGTTACAGTTGCTTCATTCATTATTTTATGAATTCGGTTTATTCTGTTTGTCCCTCAAAATTGATCTGATTTTTGTAATGAATATGAGCAATAGATGGACTCATAATGCCTCTTTGTTCTCATTCAAATTATTATTATCAAAGTATTACATTTGAAGAGTTATGATTTTATTCTTGTGACTCTTTGTCCTCAGCCTACAAGAAACTGCCTCCCTGTTGTTGCTGATACATCTTCTTTCACCACCACCACCTGGGGGACCGAAGTCTCCAAAAACTATTAAGGTGATTATAATACTTTGTCACATCACTTTCTTAGCCACGTGTGTAAATCAGGATTGTTAAAATGGATGAAATTGTCTTCATGGGCTTTCCTTTCTCACACTAGCCAGGGTGATGTTTCAGTAATCACTTCAATAATGCAGTTTTCTCTATCTGTTTCCTTCTCTCAATCTCAGCCATGCTACAGTTTGGAGGATCATCTCGGCGACCGTACCTCCTCGCCGTTTGGGGGCGTCAGAAGAACTGGATCGACAGCTTCTACATCACCATGGATAAGCATCTCTTTTGATGCCAGGCAAACCGCTCCCTGAAGCCACTTGATGAACATTTCAAAGCACATTTTGCCTTTAATTTGTGTGATTTATATGACGATAGGATTGTGCATTGTTTCACACATGAAAATGCAAAAATAAATGTTATTTTTGAAAATGATTTAGATTATTGTAATTAATTGTTATAATTAATATTAAAAAATGTTCAGTGTAGATTTTACACTTAAGGGAGTAAAATTAACTCCACCCAATAGTTAAAAATGTAACTCAGAGTGTCAGTCTGTGTTAATATAACCTAATCTTTTGCGAGTAAAAGAAGGAACTCAGCTAAATTAAAGCCTGAAAAATCAACTCTGTGGGAGTTAATTCAACTCACGACTTTTAGCTGTGTACGTTTCCTTGTAATGAAATATAAATATATTGCCTTGCCTAGTAAAGGGGGATCTATTTTAAGATTAAATGCACTTAAGACCTGGAGGGAGAAGGAATTTCAGGACCCTGGCTAGTTCTCAAGGAGAATTCGCACTGTGCACGTGACGTGCCAAATATGTCTGTTTATGTTTATATGGGCTATAATGTAATGTATGTCACTTTTTCTGTGCTGGATGAGGTCAGTAATGGCTTGATGTTACGTGACCACATTTGAAGTTAGTCAAGCTCTCGGCCAGACCGTTTGGGGGTCTGTGCTGCTGAAAGAATTTCTCTCTGTGGAGGAAACAGACAACTCACAGACTGTGCTCACTCCTGTCAGGTTGCATTAATAGGCCTCTCACCAGCCATTCTGTTACCCCTTTCCTCTCTCTGAGGCACATTGTGGTTGCTGCTGCAGTCCAAATTCAAACAAATTGGTCATCAGTCTGCAGGAGACATGCTCACACTGATTCAGTTGCAAGAATCCATGTCAAACTTCCTTCCCTTCCTTTATCTTAAACACATCCACACAAACAAACACATTACATGTTGGGTGACCTGGTCCCACGGGACCAATGAGGCTGTCGGTTTTTTGAGTTCAGTTCTGAAAACAACACGGGATGGAAATCCCATTTAGCCAGAAACCTTGTGTGAAGCCACCTTTAGGAATGTGCTCCCACTGGCAAAGGGCAGAGGTGGAGCACAAGTGTGACTGTGTGTGCTGTGTGCATCGGTTTGGAGGTTGGATGGGTTTTAGGTGCCAAACTCTCCATACTGGAGCCAAATTGTGGCCTGAGGTAAAAATAGAGCCCCTTGTTTTCAGAAGGTATACTTGGTGGGAATGAAATCTTGGTGCAACAAAGGCAGAGGAGGACTGCTGCTCTGTGCTGGCAAATGAGAATCCACACTGGCCTTGCAGCCAGATCACAGTTTGCCTCACTTTTTCACAGTTTCTTTGTGGATGCTGAGGCGCTCAACACACGGGCCAAATACCTCATTTCAAACAGTCTTTAAATAGGTGAGGCTAAATAATATCATTATTTATAGTAGCATGGGCTGAAATAGTTTTCATACATAGAACGTTAGAGGACAGGCCCTCTGTGAGAAAACATGCCAAGATTCAGAATGACCTCACTGAGGCACAGTGGAGCTTTATCCCAGGACACAGTGCCAACTTCACCTCTCTCTGAAAAGCTGTGGACTGACTGAGCAAGTGGCTGAGTGAGTGACTGACAGACTGACCTATTGAATGATTGAATGAATGTGTGGCTGACTTCTTGGACATCATGTGCTCTCTTTTGTCCTTATACACCCACGGTCTTTAAAATAGTGCTGCACTGATTTATCATTGCTCCTCTACAACATTGATAGACACATAATGGACAGTTGAACAAAAATGATCAAATTTCTTTTTTATTCCAAGCATTCTTCTTCTGTTACCCACAATGCAACTTGGCTGCTGGAGATTTAGATTTGTTATCCCAGTAGCAGCCTTGAGCTGCAAGACTAAAGCAGAGATGAGGAGCAGGCTAAAGACTAGCTTCTCTCTAACTCCACTAACTAACTTATTTCATTTTTATGATTTTAGTCTTCAGCCCCATATATTCCCTGCTCCCTCCAGAGCCACTAGACCTAACACAATTTTGTTTTCATAAATCCAGTAGTAATCCCCAAGACCTGTAAAATGATGTGTGAAATCGGATTTCCTCTTTAAATAACACCATGACATCAAAACCAAGGTACTGCACACACACACACAATCCTTTTGGTTAAATACAGAACATGTGGGACATTGTTCTGAATGCTAACTGAAAAGCAGTTTCCATTAAGTTTGGAGACTGAAAAAAGACAAAAGATTATTAAGGGCACAGCAGCAGAGACTGAGATATCCCGACTATTAGTCCCTAGTATGGGTCTACATTTCCCATAATACAATTCAGGACCCCCTTGCTGCATCCTAAATGCTAACTTCTTTCAAAAGCTTCCTGTTAGGAATATTAAGTATTGGGGCACCTGGGGTGGTAACCCTAATGACATGAGCAGGGTTATTTTTCAAACTGTTTTCATAGGCTGAGTAGTCCTCCTTGTGTGGAGTAATCTGAGATTAACACCACGCCCAACAGTGATGTCACACACCCTGAAGTACAATTTTATTGTAGCAAAGAGGTTTTCAGCTGCTATTAAATTGCTCTCTAAATTCCATATCTCCACTCAAGGTTTAATTGCAAGCCTTTTTGGTATATGATTGCTGGTTATCATATCTAATCAAGTAAGATGGTTAAATACTTTACTATCTGCAGTAACTCATTGTTTGGCAACCAAATACAACTGATATATAATCTATCGCCTATAAGTTGATATGGCCAGCTGGTTTGCAAACTTGTTGCTTATTTACACATCCAGCAGATACAGGGCAACGTTAACATTAATTTGGAGTAGTCCTTCTGGTCACTAGTCCAATATTAACTCATCCTTAAATGCACCCATTTGTTCCCCACCAGGTCCAGAGTGAAATGTCTGGGTCTTTAGCTAATAAATGCACCACTATGTTCACCAGCATGGAACTAACTTTGGTCTGAGCAGGTAGAGTACTTTAAGTGCAGAGATTTTTTTGCTGGAAACAGATGTCTGCTGTGGCTGGAAACAAGGTTGATGAGAGTGTTGAAAAAAACATAATGAGCCAAAAGATGCTCAAACACTGTGATACTTCTCTGTGGGGTTGTTAGAACAAGCAACATCTTTCACATACAAGTACAAGATTGTTCACATAAAATGTTCCTTTTTCCTTTTAGGGTAGTTTTTATTGTTTGTGAGTGACCTAAACTAACATAAGTATAGTATAGTAAGGTGAAAGTGAAAAGCCAAAGAGTACAGTGACAGATCAGTCAGAAATGACCAAATTACCTATCAGTGTCACTCTACTCATTGGCTGATATTCTACAAGTCAGGTCTGAACTAGGAAAGACGGCTTTTAAATGTAGTGCAACTGACTCATGGAACAAAATATAGAAGCTCCTCAAAAACAATACACTAGAAACTTAGTTTTAAACCTCCCAGACTCTACTTATAATCGGTTTACATACCTGTATTTTATTTTACATCTTAATTGTTTTAATTTATCTAAATTATCTACCCTAATCAGGAATTTTTATAGGCTTTCTGTTCACTAGCTGTGCTATTGTCTTCCTCTGTTATTACAGTTCATTTCTTCGTTTCTGTAAATTGACTTGATGTCATTGTAAATGAGGGCCGCCCCCCCGCTTGGGTATAAAAAAAGGCTGAATACTTTAGTAAGCTACTTTGTCTTTTTCATAATATCAATATACATAGAAACAAATGCTACCTGGATACCTGAGCCTGTGGGTCTTGTGGGTGATGTCCCACAAAGGCAGTAATCTGGCTTCTCTTTTATACACGTGCAGCTCAGAGTTATATATTCATAATAATGTCCAGTACACTGAAGCTCCCACAGTTGGAAAATTGCAGGCTAATATGTAACTGGGTTAGTTACATAAGGTTGGGACATCAGTGTCACATGTTTACCTGTGCCTCGTAAAGATTTATATTTGCTGGATGTTGAATACTAAGTGATGTACGTCTAGATGGAAGTTAGAAAAGATAAACGTGGTTGGTGTAAAAAGAAATACAAATTAAAGCTGTGAATAAAAATGGCATCTTTAATTAATATAAACCATCGAAGAAGTTCAACAACCTGCTTTAAATTCCTATCAATAATTTTGTGTCACAAAAATAGTGAGCATTTGATGTGTAACCAGATTTGTTAGATTGCAAGACAATATCCATGTTTTACATGATAATGCCCTGTGAAAGCTATTTTTACAGATTGATAATTTATCTCTAGTTGTGAGAAACATAATCTGAAATGAGCTACAAATGCTTCGTAATGTATGTACTGGCTGAGGATGAATTGCGTTCTATAAAAGCAACTTTTGACTTAGATCAGCAGCACATTTAGTCCTATTTGATCTACTTTCTGATTACAGCTAAGAACGACATGATTATCAGCATGGAATTAACTGTGCTGAACATAACAAAGTTATAAAAGCCAAGATTCGGGTGCACAATCTTTGCACCTGAATATGTTAGTAATGTTTTAAGACTGCAGGCCTTTCATAAGCTGGATAAAACCATGTATGGTTTATTTGCATTGCCATAGAGCCTTTAAAACAACAGCTGAGCATGACTGCCAATAAATAAATAATCCCATACAAATTTAAGATGTCTATGAATATGTTCATTATATCACATAAACAGCAATAATTTCACTTATTATCCATCTCTGGCTGGAAAAAAATCTAATCACATGATCCATAATGAAAAACACTCACCTTTCATAATGTAGTACAATGACAGTTTCAAGAAGAGAGGCCTTCTCCTGTTTCAGGTTTCACTATATAACATTCAAGGAGGGGCGGAGATCTGAGAAACTGAGAACTTTGGTGCAGCCCGCAGTGAGATTTTCCCTCTGAGTTGCCCCTCTCTGAAGACCCCCCTCCCCTTTATCCAATTCCATTCAGACACCCCCACACACAAACACACACACACACACACTCACTCCCCACAGCACACTAGAGGTCTGTGCTGTCTCAGCGTGGTGGGCTGATTGCGTAACCTTTTGACACACACATTCTCCCAGGGCCTTTCTGTGCAAAGAATATGGGGTAGAGGCTGGTCAGAAATGTGCACATGTGTATGCATATGTGCAATGATCTCCAATACCACTGAGGTTGGTTTGAAAAAAAATTAAAAATGCAAATATGTACCATCCTTAAACCATATGCATTTTAAATAACAGATTTATTCACAGATTCACAATAAGTGCCCCCGATATTCCAGTGGTCTTTTCTGACTGATTGTAATTAAAACATCACTCCTGCTTCATGAAGCCCCTGCTCCAAGCACATTCTTAATTCAGCCCCCCCCCCCCCAAAAAAAAGAGTCTTTATTCCCTCAGCTATATTCCTTCCTCACAGACCCAGTGGCCCATTCAGAACATTTTCCCACCACAGGGGTCCAGAGTGGCCCAGTTCAAGGCATTGTTAGAAGGTCACAATGCAGAGGGTCTTTATGGAGGTGGGGATGGGGGGGGGGAGTAATGTGCTTCTGTTTTTCCTGTCTCAAATCTTTCAGGGTTAGGTCTTCTTTTGTAAACTCCCCAACCCCCACCTCAAATCAAATTATAATTCAAGACACGGACACATTAGCTTTCTATAAAAATGAAGCCGTCTGCCTGACTTCAGTTTGGTGGCAGTTTTGACTTTTAATGTATGAACAAAGAATCTGTCTAATCTTTTCCGAATCAGTTAAAAAAAAACATATTTAAGTCACATGTGCTCACTGACAGTAACTTGTTCAATTTTAAATCTTGCTGCAATTTTCAGTACAGCTCCTGGCCACATACACGATGCTGCAACACATCACCAGCAGGTCTATTTCCATTTGATGTCATGACCTCGTGGTTGCTATTCAAAACGAATGACACACAGTATATTACGACAAAGAGATCGCAGCATCCGCATCCCCAGTTGACAATTTTTCAGCTGGGTGGTTGCTGGCTCTGGCCTCAAAACTATTCCTTTTACGACCCGCTCCGCCTGTAGACAAAAACAACTCATTCCAAGGAAACGAAAACACAATGATTCTTATTTTCAGGTGATTATACACTAATGAGAACATAGTTTTGGATATTAAATTGCATTTCTGCCAATAGATACTCCTAAATGTTACACACTGGCCCTTTAAATTAAGTATGGGACATTGGAAGTGCCCTAAGATGATGATGGATGTTGGTTATGCTCTGATTAAAAAATACAGCTATTCTGGTGCAGCTAAAAACAAATCCTTTCAGCTGTTCGTATTCAGTGGTCCTGTCATTTGCAACAAAAGTCTAATTGTGCAAATATTTCTTTCTTTCAAATGTTATGCTAGTAGCTCGTCCAGAGTCATTGTCATAGGGCATAAAAAAAGACAAAAAGAAGACAAAACAACAGAAGGGGGTTTCTTAGTGAACTGTATTTCTACATCTCTCACTTCCTGCTGTTCTGTGATTGTACAGCCACAGGTCACTGCTCAGATTGTAGTCTGTTAAATCAGAAGGCTCCATCTTGTCTCTTCACATCAAACTCAAATGTGCTGGTTAAATTAAATGCGTGAAAGCAGCTCATTTAAGGTCTCCTGGCATGAGAAGTTAAAATCTAATCCACAGCTGTTTAGACATTCTGGGGGCGCACTCACAGGGCTTTTAAAGGATAATATGAGACCAGTTTGATCCAAACATTTGCATACATTAAAAAACATTGGCTAACTTGAGGTCAGTGGAAGAAACTTGCATCAGATATTTTAAAGGTCCAGTGTGAAACATTTAGAAGCATTCAGAAGCCCAAAATAGACAAATTAAAAACAGTCTCAAGATAACGCTTTTTTCATTTTTAGCGATGGCGGTAGTTTCTTCTACACACTTCAAAGCCTGTTCTCATTCCCAGGCTGTCAAATACAGACGTGAGTGGTGGTCATTTGCAATCTCCAACTTAACCGCTAGATGCCGCTAAATCCTACACACTGGTCCTTTAACTAGACTGCATGTTTGGGAAATAAAACTTGAATGGATTAATTGGTGACCACATCAATACACCTTCACTCTTCCCCCCACGTTTAGGTTTCTGCAAAATGAAATGATTGTGGCATATACAAACATTCACTCAAACCTTTTTCAAGAGGGACCTTGTCAAGTAATGGGGATTGCTAATAAAGTTTCTTATATGACTGCTCATAGGAGAAATAAAAGATGCTTTAAATAGATTTTAAAAGACACTAAGCCACTAATAATAAACCCATGTTTGTTAAATGCTGCTGAATGCTCCTTCCTTTGGTGGAAAATTTCTGCCTTTGACAGACAGCAAAGAGAAAATTGGACATGTTGGTTAAAGTAGGTAATAGGTGTGTACACAAAGATTAGACAGTGTGTCAACAGTGTGATAATAGATTTGCTCTGATCAAACCCGTATACCCTCTCTGAACAAACAAAGCAGAGAGCTTTGAGTTAACTAGGCGATTCATATCAAAGTCTGATGGACAGTCTTCAGTTGTTGTCGTCCATACTCTTAAAGCTAAATACCAATAGAGATTAGGAAGATATGTCATGTTAAAGTTTCAATTTAAACAGGAACAGCTATAAATTAACTAACTATACACAAAGAGGGTTTGTTGCAATTGTATTTTGCTTTATTTGCCTGAAATGTGCATAACCCAAGAATGTTACTCACAGACTATAACATGCATCATGTAACAGGTTTACATTGAAATGGCTGTCTTCATTAAGGTTTACAACTCCAATGCAAAAACTATTTTCAAGATAATGTTACTGCTGGAGTCAAGATAAGGAACAATTATCAACTGCAATGAAGCCATAAAACGCGTAAATTACCTTTTCAAACAGCCAAGTTTATTTATTAATGGTTGTTCTTTTTTTTTCTTAGACTTTTTCATACGGAAGTATCTGCCATCTTTTACTACAGTTTGTCTAAGAAAAATGTCTGTTTGTCATTGTCAGATTTTATATAGTTCTTTTATATTTTTTATTGATCTTATATAATGATAAAAGAAACACCCCCTCTGGTACACACACATCTTTTACCCAAACTCCTTAGGGGCTATAATGTGAACAGTAGGACAACAGATGTTTTCAACTCAGACCACTTCAACAAGTAAATATCTGCAATACCATTAATAACATCACAGTTTGGCAATCAAACATATTCACTACATTTCTTCCTTCGGGGGCACTATACTTTATGTGCATTCACAAATATATTGGACATGATCCCTGTATTTGATTGAATGTCTTATTAAAGAATTGTTTTAGTTGATTGGATATGTTACTTCAAAACAAATGCTAAATCCATCCAGCATATTCCAAATTAATTATTAGCTTTTCTCACGTGCCCCTTTTCAGTTACAGCTGCTGTCCAAGATGCTTTACCTCACCTCCAAACAGCATGTGTGTACATTCATTTGAATTTGTAACCACTAGAGCTACTCTTTATTTTTAAGATCACCCACAAATGAAACCTTTACATCCCCCATTTTTATATTTTTGGCTTTTGGACTTGCATACCTCCCTACCTCTTACATTCCAGGCTGTGTTGTTTTTTAGCCTTGCCTTGAACATGGTACAGGACTTTGGTCAACTTTTGTTGTTTTTAAATGTGCTTTATACATGCAGTGGCTTTACCAAGAGTGATTCACTCAATGGAAAAATAAAGGCTTTCCATACTTCCTTTTAACTCTATTAACACACAAGCAGCACTGCTTAATAAGGATGTGGACACTGCTTGTTACTATAGTATCTTTGAGTATTTAGAAAAGCGCTTAGAAATAAAATTTATTATTATTAACATGTTACAGTAATATAGTGATCACCTAATGTATCTGAAACATATAATAAAGACAAACCTTGTGGGCTATTTCAACAAACAAATATCCACGTGAATTTCTCTAAATATGATGTATTTCTTGATTTAATTCAAGGGTCTTAATAATTGCAAACTAAACTTACATTTCAAATCAGGGAACTCAATAACAATTAATTATCATTATATATTCAACGGCCTACAATACATGCTATACACAAACAACTTCACCTTCATACATCTTAACCTTAAAAGCTTTAATTTCCTTTTCATTTACTGTGAACTAGTGCCCTCTAGTGTTCAACATGAAAATGCACCGGTGCAAAGTTTATCGGTGAAGGATGCTGAAAGGAGTCGCTCCACGTTTTGTTCTTCATTTGTGCGAAGAACTTAATTCAGGAAAATATGCACATGACAGGGAATGAAAACAATTAATATTCATCATGAAATGGGTACTCTGGATGATCACTCCACCTATGGTGAAACAAAAAAACACGATGATGAGGACTTAGTCTCTTAGAAAAAACATCACAACACAAATCATTATAATATAAACAGTAACCTTCACATTTAGATACAGTTTTAGCTTCAACTCACTTTTGATTCTATTTTTTCCTGTCAAAGCATATACTTACATCAGCAGCTCCACAAAACGAATATTTTTGTTCAGTGATTCAATGGCTTTCATTTCTTCCTCAGTGAGTGAAAAATCAAATATCTGGGAAAAGAATATTTGTTTATACTGAAATGATTTAAATAAATTGATAAATACTGTATGAAGTGAGGATTTTGCCACCATAACTTGTCTTATTAACGAATACATTTACTGTATACAGTATGTACGAGTCAAACCTATGATAAAACAGCATTCTGGTAAACCCACCTGGAAGTTGTGTGTGATCCTCTCGGGGCTGAAGCTCTTAGGGATCACTACAACTCCTCTCTGGACATTGAAGCGCAGAGCCACCTGGGCACTACTCTTGTTGTACTTTTTCCCAATGGATACAAGCAGCTCGTCCTCCAGCAGAGGAGGACATTTGACGTTCACCCTAAACCAGAGACAGATGAATATACAAAAGATACCTTCATACAGAAGTTTTCATGTTAAGCATCTTCCATGTCTTGCAGTTCCACATAGGCTGACATTTTGAAAATTGCCTTATGTTAATGATCCAGGTTAGGTTCTTTCCATGACAAAAGTTAATTTCGTTGCAGCATTTGCATTCACTTAGCTGATTGGACATTAATTCTTCATTTAAAGACTAATGAATCCCCAGCGTTTCCCCTGTGTAAGAGCATCACAGAGATCACTTTCTCCCAATTTTATCAGCCCTCCATGACCAGGGGGAACAAAACATTACAAAATACCAGCTGTCAGCAGGTCCATTCAAAAAAATCCCACCGGCCTTGAAAAGTGCATATATCTTAAAACCTACATACCAGGATGCATCTCTGGAGGAGCCAATTGGGCAGTAGCCAACAATCACAATGTCATGCTGACGACAGTACTCCAGAAGTTTGGGTTGTGTGAAATATGGATGGCACTCAACCTACGGGTAAGGAAGAGGAAAATACACAATTGGCCCAGAGTAGTCTGATATTACATTCATATGACAAGAAGTTTCGTCTACAGTAAGTCTTTTGAGTTAAATTAAAGGTCCAGTGTGTAGGCTGCACTCATGTAGTGTAAAACTACATGAGTAGTATACATACATGGATCAAACTCCTTCCCATCTTTTCACCAAGTAATGGTAAATCCTTTCATCAAGATACTTCTGATTTGCTCACTGATTTAATGTTGAGGTGTCTGTTTATTTAGTATTGAAGTATAAAAAGTTAAGCAATGCTTTCTTGGTAATAGCATAATAGCACTGTATACTGTAATATACTACTGTACTACATACACCATGCTTTATCTGGTCAGTGGGGGTGTAAAGAGACAAGTTGGGGTCACCTGGTTGGACACAGGTTTGTGTTTGAGGCCAGGTTTATTCAGCAGCAGTTCCAGCTGCCTACGGTTGAAGTTGGAGACTCCCAGAGATTTAACCAGCCCTGCGTCTTTGCAATGCTCTAAAGCCTGTTGAGAAGAAAAGATTACATCCTCACAAAGACTAAGAGTGATTATATTTACAGACCTACTGAGATAGTGAAGAAAAATAAAAGCACAGTGAAGAGGAAAAAAACTGATATTTTAACACTTTGACACTGTCTGACTGCTCTTGACAGTTTTCTGATGCCGCAGCAGAGACAGTTCTGGAAACCAACTTTCAAGTGTGAAGGAATATCACATGCCATTTTAAAAGTGGTTTATCTTGACTCATTGATATCATTACTGCTATTACTTTCATATTATCATTCACGACATGTAGTACTTTACAAGCACAGAATACATCGAAAATATAGCAAAACCTTCAGTCGGAGAAGGACCAACCAGTTGTAGCACACTTGAATAGAATGAAATTACACTGCAGCAAAAAACATCCAATTAATATTACAATTATGAATGCTTTTTTGTCCTTCTATACTAACATAAATGCATTTACTGCTTTTGGTGTGTTTCCTGTTTCTAAGTTATACTTATGTAAACGTGTGAAGCAAAAGTAAAAGAAAAAAATAATAAGTGAGAAGACAATGCCATACATAATACACAAGAAGGAGGAGGAGAGATAAGTCATGCACAGTCATCAAATTGCAGGACCATTCATTGTGAATTCATCAGAACTCACCTCCCATGTTGCACAGAGGTCTGTATGGTGGTAGATGTATTTTCCATGCTGGTCTTTTGGATAGAACTCATTTCCAGGCTGGAATTTAAGCACAATTCAATCATTTGTGTCAACAATTGTTATGTTAAATATACGCTTCCTTTGGTTGCATAAGCTGGACGTGGTGATGCCAGTGACCAAAACACTTATTCCAACAGTAGCCAAATGGTTCAAGTTGCCCATTCAACCAAACATACCCAACTGTCTAATCTTTTCTGAAACCTAAAACTAAAACTACACAAATTTGTTATGTAGCTTCCAGCATAAATATGACTGCTTCATAAAATTGTTATTGTTGTTGTGGTATCTTGTAGCCAGAGAACCAGATGAATCTGCTGAGCTCATGATTCTATTGTTCTGGCAGATTTGCTTGTGCGAATTAATCTGGCGACACTAGGCTAGGTATTTTGTCTAGTGCATATGAAACCTAACTGTGTGTTAGATTGTGAACGGGCATGAAGATGTGTTTGTTTTGCCATGCGTCTAAGTATCTTACCTCAAACCATCCTGTTTGACAGGAAAACTGATAAGAGCATCATTTAAACTAAACATTACCATTACCGTTTCTCTGTATGGAAGGGCAATGTTCAGACACTACATGGCTGGCTGATAAGTAAATCTGTATGTGTAAAAACCTTGAAGGCCATAGGAAGCTCAACAATGTAGAGATCCACATAGTCTAGTTTCAAGGCTTTCAGTGTCCTCTCCAAGGCTGGTCTCACCAACTCCGGTGGATGGAAGGTATTCCAGAGCTGAGGAAGACAACAGAAGTACTTTAAGACATTTAAATGAATGTAAAATAGTATTGAATATTTATAGTGTTCAAATATCCATTGCATAGGCCTTCTGAAAAACATAATGAGTTCTTAAACTACATGACATAGCTTGACATATAACAAAACCTATTACCTTTCCACAGTAAAAGATGTCCTCCCGTTTCACGGTTCCATCAGCAATTTTCTCTCTAATGGCTTGACCCACTTCGTGCTCATTGAAATACACCAATGCCCCATCAAAGTGCCTGTAACCCACATCTATGGCCAGCTTGACACACTCAAGTGCCGTGTCTTTGGGTGTCTATTGGAAAACAAGAGAAAATGTGCATATTATTTGACCTGGTTTTGATCGAGTAGTGCGGCAGTTTGTGCAAATATACATTCCAGTTTGAATTACGGTACATATTCACATGTCATACAGTGACATTTAAAACACCGTCAATGTTTTTCCAATTGCTGATAAGCAGAAACACTGGCACTCCTACATTACTGAGAGTCCTCCTGATAAAGCCTGGCACACAAATCTAGAAACAGACACATTATATTATTCTCACCGTTCGAGGGTCCCCATAAGTGCCCAATCCCAGCAGTGGAATACGGTTCCCATCACTGAGAGGGATACTGTGGCTCTGTGCAGTCAGATTCATGTGTGCGAAAATGCTGAAAATGCTGCTCTGTTCTCTAGCCTGCCTAATAGGTGATTTATTGAATGACAGTGAACTTTGAACCCTGATGCTTTAACCCACATGCACTTACGTTAGTGGCTGCTTACTGAGAGTATTTGCAGACACAATCAAATCTGAACAGGTGGACAATAATAATGGACTAAGTGTAACATTACTGTTACATGGTTTAGTTTTCCTCACATGAGAGAAATCGGTGAAATCAAAGGGTTGATTCCACCAACTACCTTAAGCATAGCGACTAAATGGGCATGCTGGTATTATTATTGCTGTTATTATAGCAGTTCAAATAAACACAATGGAAAATTTAATCAAAATAATTTAATCTCATACATGTTTGATAAACAAAAGATGAATCAATGAGTTTAACAAACTCAGTGATAGTATTGCGGGAAATTGTGCTATTCTATTAGAATGCCATTAACTGTGTAATAAATTGACTTTAAGTTGATTTTTGCAGTAACAGAGTTTACCCTTCTTCAGGCATACAGGATGATAAAACCTAAATCATTCAATTTTAGGGAAATAATTGTCCTTTAAATAATGGAAAACTTCAAATTAATTATTTTCTGGACACATACTATACAGGTTTTGGTAATGGTGATGCCATATATGTCCCAATGACTAGTAACTGCAGTTTTTAATGAATGCAACTGAATGGACGTTACCAGCTCAAACAGTTAGTTGATAACAAACATCAGCCTTTTGACCGGTGTACTTCAATCCCACTGTCTCTTATCAGAACACGCAGTTTGACTTTGACCCCACCCCCTCTCGTGCCGCAACGAGCGCGTGCGGTGCAATTTGAGCAACATCTGCCGTACGCGAGCTCGCGACACACCTCACGCGGAGCTATTATTTTGTATCTTTTGTGCTAACATGTTTGTGCTCCTGTCGATGTATTGCCGTTTTACAAAATAAGCTACCAGGTGAGCAGAATTATTAATATACCAACAGCGCTGCGAATTAAAAACAAAAGGATGAACTGGCTGAGCGCGAAGAGGAGAAGGCAGGTGAAGATGCTCTTTTCGGGGAATGCCTTTTGAGCTTGGTCTGCTACACACCTGCTACACAGAGCAACCCAGTGCCGGAGGATGAAAGTGCACCAAATGGATGGACGCACGGAAAAGCGGGAGACGGGGAATGCTGCTGTCCTCGTCGTGGAGAACGAAGCTGAGAGCATGCCCGTGCAAGAGGAAAAGTCCGGGACAAGCGGCCAACATTACCTGGACACATGTCCCGTTTGCTTTCTAAACTTTCACAGCCGAGAGCCCAAACTTCTGCCGTGCCTGCACTCTTTTTGCAAGAAATGTTTCCCTTCACCCTCGAGGAATCTGGCCATGACGGAGCCGCCAAACTCCCAGGTTGACGGGGCGACCAAACCACGTGAGTCACTTTGTTTACAAACAACAACCGTGGATCGATTAAAGGATATATCTTTCCCTGTGTGGAAGAAATCGGAGAGTTCATTGTGGCTCCACAAGGCTTCAAGGCTTGTGTGTTTAGCTGTATTGATTGTTCACACATGGGCTGCCTTTCACTATAAATATCTGGTGTCATGTGTCACACATTCGGTGTTACTGATTTAGACCAACATAAATGCTTCTGTTTCATTCCAGTGAATGTGATCCGCTGTCCGGTGTGCAGGCAGGAGTGTATGGAGGTAGATGTGATGGAAAATGTCTTCGTGAAGGACTCAATTGAGGCTCCCAGCAGCACAGTGGAGAGGACAGTCCAGGTTAGTGATGCATTACCATATGGGGGCAGCCTTGTTACTAGTTTTTAGGATGATTGTTGTAATATTCCTCACATCATTTTTGCATGTCTGATTTAAGTTGCACTGATCAAACCAGACCCAGCATCTCTCCAACACCTCCAGCTCTTGTTACCTGGCTGCCTGAGGTGTATCAGAACTCTGACGCTTGTCTCATACCTGTAGCTCTGTATGACCTGCGATGACAACACTGAAGCTGCCGGGTTTTGTGTAAACTGTGTGGAGTACCTCTGTGCCACCTGTGTGGAGGCCCACCAGAGAGTCAGATTCACCAGAGACCACACCATCAGACAGAAGGCAGAAGTATCACAAGGTATTGTAATCTCTCTTTTTTTTTTTTTATTCTTCTGTGAATAAATACAATAAGTAATAATAATAAATACATGTGGTGCTTCCACAACATAGGAATAAGATATAATGGGGTCAGTAATGTCACTTTTTGCTCTGGTTGTAATGGACATTTTTTAAATCAAAATGCATCAAAATTGAATGGCCTTATATTTATTTTAAATTCTTACACTCTTGACTGTTGTTTGAAATACACTTTCAGCTCATTCCAAGGATGGTAAAACCCAAACACTGCCACTCTAGGGTATTTTTAATGGCCCAAATGATAAATGTAGATATTTACATAAACATTTGAAGCAATTTACTTATACTGTGTGTAAATGTAAACCTTCTGGCTCAGTTAAATAATGGAACACATTCGGAACTGCTCATTAAGTTCAGCCGAATTCAAATTAAATTAAAACATTTAGATGTATGATGTAGTTTGAAAATAAGACAGGAGGCCAAACGCTTATTATCAAGAGCGTGCAAATGATAGACGAGAAGTTAGTCACCAGTTGGCAGGAACCTGCTAGAGAAATATTTTCCTAAATTAATTTATTTCAAACATTGACTAATACTGCTATAACTATGTCTATAAAAACTGCCTCCCTAACAACAGTTAAGCCTATAGCTGGGAAAATATACTTTACGCTGCATTTCTGCATTGTTTATATTTGAGTCTTCTCCTTTACATCCAGTGAAATCACAAACAGTTACCTCCAACCTTGAGGTGTCAGCTTGAGCTCTACGGTCTATAACATTGTGCCAAGACAGAACAACCAATGTCATGAACCCAGAATGAGGGGCCAAATGATGAACCTTTTGTTGTCTTCCAGAGGTCCACGGTGTGTCGACTCAGAGGCCGATGTTCTGCGACATCCACAAACAAGAGCCTCTGAAGCTGTTCTGTGAGACCTGTGACCTGCTAACCTGCCGTGACTGCCAACTAGTCAAACACAAGGACCACAAGTATAGTCACAGTTGACAATATAACATAGTATAATTTTGTCACATAAAGGTTCATAGACCTGTGTATACATTTCAGTTTTGTTTGACATTACACTGCAGTTAAATGTGATTAACATACATTTCATGAATTTGATTTAGCATAAAAAGCCCTATATCAAATTACATTTTGATACAAAAATATCCTTACGTTATCATGATGTTTATTTCAGCCATATTGTTATCGTCTCACTGAACCCCTGTCAGTCTAAGGTATGCTGCTGTAGGCTATAGCCCATCATCCACATCACCAAGAAAGGAGATTCAATTAGGTGCATTGGTAGAGCCCTAATACACTGTAATCAGTGTTTACTTTCTGTATTGTATCCACTGCCTTAATGTTCTTTTTGGATTAGTTACCAGTTCCTTGAAGATGCTTATAAAAACCACAAACAGCACATGGAGAACATGACCCATCAGCTGCAGGAGAAAAAGAAACTGATTGAAGAGGTATCAGACTTCATAAAAAACGGGTATGTATTTACACATACCACAAGAATGCAAAATGTAAACCAAAGTTGAAGGCTCTTGTAGTTTATAAAAATGTTTAGACAACTTCCATATGACTTCTGAATCTCATGGACAAGAACAACTGGGTAACTGGTTATGGATAAAACCCGGCATATTACTTCCAGTAATAATGTCTCTAAAATGTGTCATGAAAAATGTGCTGTTTGATTTTACATATAATCTGTCAGATTTAAAGACTTGTTGATAGTCGTAATGTATGTTTTTCAGACTTCTTCAGGTTGATCAGAACCGTTCATCTGTTCATAATGAAATAAAGAAATCGATCTGCAGTTTGATTCTGGAGATCAACAAGAAGGGCAAGATGCTCATTAATCAACTTGAGGTATGGCAAAATATTTTCAATATATTACAAATATAACAAAAAAGTGCTGTTTAGCAGTTTTATGTAGGCTGTAGCTTGCTATGGTGTTGATTCCAGTAGAACATTACTTGGTTGAAAAGCACAGTTGACTGTTTTACCCCGAGGCCCAGAGCGCATACCCTCAAGCTGTTTGAATACTGCAGATGTTCACTTATTCATGTTTTCCAGGCTGTAACAAAGGATCATGAGAGTGTTTTGCGAAAACAACAGGAAGACATTGGCTATCTATCCAGACACCTGGATCATGTCATCAACTTCACCAAATGGGCCACAGCCAGGAATGGGGGCACAGCCCTCTTGTACTGTAAACGTTTGGTAAGGCTTTTCTGATCATTTATTCACTCAACAGTATCTCTTCGCAATCTTGTTTCCAACATAAAACTCTGCTCAGCTCTGGTGCCTGGTCTATCTTGGACGTTGTGTAGTGGGAACATATGGCTTTTGTAACACACAAGTATCCTCCTCTAAAATTATTAATAACATCCCTTCTGTTGCAGATTCTGTTTCAGATTGGAAACCTCCTTCGGGCAAAATGTAGTACTTCATTTGTACCACAGACCACTGTACGCTTCCAGTGTCGATCCTCTTATTGGGCTTCAAATGTTGATCTGGGTAAGACATAATCAAACGTATCAGGTATAGCAGCTTCTCTATAACCCTGACGATGGATTTCTTAGTCTGGACACTGTTAGTGATTATTCTGTTTTAGTAGATTTTGAAACCTTTAAATCTCACCAAAATTTTACTGTAGTGTATATTTCGATATACGATTTAAGAATATTGATCACCTGGTCAAATGCCACACAATCTCCTACAATAAGATAAAGGCCACACCGCGCATTTCCACAAGTGGAAAAAGCAAACATAGTGGCAGACTATGTTAACATGGCACCTTGCAGAAACTGCAAAAAATCCATCAATCACATGCCCCCTGACTATTTGTCCCTTGGTCCTTCAGCATCTCCTGTTCGACTTTAAAAACTCAAAAATGCAATAATTATAACATCAGAATGGAATAGTGAACATTACACATGCTATCTGCATAGATACTGCATTAGAAGAGGCTTCCACGACACAACAGTCACTCTTGTATTTCCCAAAATTCAGCGGGTCCGGAGCTTAACAGAAACCCAAAATGCTGGGCAATTACAGCAGTCGCAACTCATTCAAGCCTGACAGTTGTGCCGAAATATGAGATGAATCGATTTTTTGGAGAGTCAGCTTTTGACTATCAATTAAGTCTTTAAGTAAAGCAGATTTTGGTTTCATCAAGCTGAAATCCCAGTATTCTGGTTCCTCTTCATTGCGACTGTTTGCTTTTGTTTGTTTTATGTCATTGTAAGTTAAATATCTTTGGGAATGTCAAAAACAAGCCATTTGAAGATGACACATTGGGCTCTGGGAACTTGTGAGGGACATTTTTCAATATTATTGATATATTTTTAATGTAAAACATTTTTAACAGATGTTTCTACTGACACATTTTTAGTATAAACAATAACTGATATCCCTTGGACCTTCAGCATATCCTGTTCGACTTTAAAAATGAAATAATGCAATAATTATAACATCAGAATGGAATTGTGAACATTACACATGCTATCTGCACAGATACTGCATTAGAAGAGGCTTCCACCACACAACAGTCGCTTTTGTATTTTACTGTTTTCCCAAAATTCAGCAGGTCTGGTGCTTAACAGAAACCCAAAATGCTGGGCATGAGGGACGTTTTTCAATATTATTGACATATTTTTAATGTAAAACATTTTCAACAGATGTTTCTACTAAGAAATTGTTAGTATAAACAATGACAATAAAATTATAATTAGTTACATCCCTACTTGACATTCCCCTTTAATACCTCCCAGAGTTCCCTAGACTTTCTACTCCATGACTTCCCAAACCTTCTCTTTTCCCACAGTTTTGTCTGCATTGTGTATTATGCATTGCTACTTGTTATGCTCATCCTGTCTCTGTGTGTATGCTCCCTCAGGCTCTTTAGTGGTTGAGAGTGGTGGAGTACCAGGCCACCAGCTGGGTGGTTTTCAGGGTATCCCTCATCAGCTCTCCCACCCTGGACAGGGCCCCTCGGGCTCACCCCACAGATTTGTCCAGGGAGCACCCCATAATACTCTGGCTCAGCTCCAGATGCAGGTGGACAAGCTAAACCCTCAGGCCCTCTGGCAACCGCAACCACCTCCTCCACCCTGGACATGGTACCAGAGTGTCAGACTGCAGCGTACCGTCCCAGGGCCCCTGCATGGAGGCTCTCCCTCCCACAGTATGCCCTCCCAACTAGGCCGCAGATTTATGGTGCCTCCTCCCAACCATGCCAGCCCAACTAGCAGCTTACCAAGCCCTGGGTTTACGCCCCAGGTTAGTGTGCGTTTGTGTGTGCATGTGTGCTCGTGTCCGTCTGACTGACAAGCCCTCTTAACAAGCACAGACAGCGGATGGCATTGTCCTAAATAGAGCTGACAGCCTTCATATCCTGGGCAATTTACGTCTTTCCGTGTCAAGATGGATTTTAATCTTGGACAAGCTTATGACTCAAAATCATAAAATAAAACAGCTAAATCTGCAGTGCGAGAGCAGCCAACATGTGACAGAGGACGGACCCAAGATTCCATAAGAAAGGGTTGATAACATCTCGTCATCCGAGTTGTTTAGTCTAGTTCACAGGGTGTTTTGGTTCCAGCTCTAAAGTATAGGCTCATCCACAGGACAATGCTGGCGTGTGAAGTGCACACAAAAGTTGTATCATACTGATGTGAACAAGCTGTTATAGCTGCATAATGAACTCTCAAATGTTCTCCATGTTTTTGCATGTTTTGCTGCAAGTCATGCATACTTAATGATACTGAGTACTTTTCAAAGCATGCCGTAGGTTTATAGATTGTGCTGTGGGTACTGTAGCTGTTTTCTTTTTCTTTATACGTCACTATGGTACAATCAACAAAAAGAGATTTAACGTTTATTGACAAGTCTATAATTTATTTACTTATTTTATGTGTATAGCATGTCTGCTTTTATTTATGTCAAGAGTTGTTTTATTGTTGTCGTAGTGCAGCTCTAAGTGCAGATTCACTTGGAAAATGACCTAATAGTGTTCACATAATTTTGATGAATTTGAAGGGCTGACACGATGAGGCGAGTTTCCATTTTTTCAATTTTCATACTGTTGTGAAATAAATGAAAACTAACAGCTTTCTGGAAAGTTTGTAAAAACAGTTACTGCCCATTCTATAAAAAGTGGTTATTATATTATTTATTATATTTATAAATAGTTTTCTTGATAACATTTAGTATCCATTACTTAATAAGCAAAGCTTGTCACTCAAAGCTCAGTGTGTGGGTCTAGATTGATAAGATTTTAACATGTAATATTGTGTTAATATAGGACCCCACTGCTCAAGCTGATTGAGAAAATAGGTTTTCAGGGCCTTTTAAATAAGTAGATGTTATTTTAAGTGGTGTGTTATTGTCATGTAGTTCTGTGTTAAAACAGGAATGTTGGTGTGGTCCTTTAACTGAACTAAACTAAATGTGCATCTAAGTATTTTATAGAAATGCTATATGTTTTATACATTTTGTAGAAGGAGAAAGATTTAGCAAAAGCTACAATAGATCAAAAATAAGAGAAAGGAACTTCTGAGGGTTGTTGTTTATGGTTTAGTATTCCCTGTTCTGTTGTTGCCAAGGGGTGTCGACCCACACAGCCAGCGACGCGGTATTGAAAGTGCACTCTTTCATCTCCACCTCCACCATCACATGCTTATAGAAGCTGACAGGAATGTAGCATGAAAAGGATTGCAGCATTTCTATCCATCTTACTGTTTTTCCTTCTGTCACTTGTAGCCTCTGAGGGGGATGGGAAGCAGCTCCAGCTACCAACCCAAACCTATGGACGTATTTTCTTCTTCATCCCTGTACACCCATATAACACCACTGGCCATCAATGGTGGTGTCAGTTCGCCTCAATCACGGCATACGGCAAGTGACTCCACCCATTAATGTCAACAAATTAATATACTTTAAAATGGACTTAATAGTAATCAGCTCTGTAGAATATTGTGAGAGTGAAGGCCATACAGAGCAGACATACAGAGACAGCCATTTAGCAGCAGCATACAGAGTGCAGAGGTGTACACGATTTCCACAATCTGTAATAAAACATAAGGAACAATGGTATACAGTATCCAACTTCTTTAGGCACTTGTCAGGTGCATTCATAGAGAGAAAATCACCCTAATCCAGTAAAGGTAAAAAAGTTGCATTATATTTACAATGTTGTAAACGACATGCAATGCTGTGTTTTAGATTGAGCCCACATATCTGAATAGGAGGAGCGATTCAGGTGGTCCAATATATATGCTGAAACCAAACTATCCCCAGAGCCTGCCATCTTTTTTGCCACACAGAAACGGTATGTCTGTGCCACCAGTGTCATTTGCACTTTGCAGACTGTATGTATTGCTGTATTCTTAATAAAGAAAAACACAGATTTCTATTTCTCTCAAGTGCAAGGACAGCAGAATTCACCAGGGTACGCTGCTGTGTCCCAGGAGGAGAAACCAGGGTGAGGAGACAGTTGAATCTTGTGTCTTTCTCTGATTATTGTGTAGCTCTGAACAGTACCGCCTTGATATCACCCCTAGTCCCTTTGTGCCATTGGTCTCTCCAGTGAATTTTACTTTGTTCTAATTGGTTCTACTGTTGCTCCCTAGGACTGTTCCTTGGAAACCTCCAGAAACACACCAGGCTAGTGGAGCAGTGGGCTCAGCTGTCAAGAAAAGACGAAGGTCGTCACCAGGCCCCATCATACTCATCAAAGATGAACCAGAAGATGACAGTAGTTATGTAAGGAGACAATAAATTATTATTACGATCCAATGACGTTTCCATACTGTTGATACTGTACTAAGACAGAGCATGGATTTAAAGGACTTTTTGGTTTATTACAACTTATTAATATAATAATATTTTATTATAATTTCTATTGGTTATTATAAACAATAATCTGTGCAGGTCAATTTATCACATAATAGTTACAATGTATTAAGAGCTGTTTTTTCTCTCTGTGTATTTTAGGTACAAGCCAACCAAAGAGCCAGCCTCCCTGACAGCACAGGTGATCAACCCCAAATCAGTGCCCAGGACGAGGGGAACAAAGTCCCAACTCCTCTTCAAAGCACAAACGACAAACCCCATAGCCCCTCACAGCCTCCAAGCAGCCCACGGGACCAGAGCAACACTAATGCTGCAAATGACATCCGTTCACTGGGAGGAGAACAGCAGGTAGAGCAGCGCCGAGCTCCGTTGGAAGACTCTAATGAAGTCTTGTGTGCTGTGTGTCAGACTGAGGGAGAGCTGCTGCGCTGCGATAAGTGTCCCAAGGTTTTTCACCTTTCGTGCCACGTTCCAACTCTCCTCAAATCTCCCAGGCAAGCTCTGTCAGGGGAAATTTATTTAGTGCTGGTCTCAGATGGAAAGCTCATAACTCATTTTTTTTTAATAGTAGAATCAAAGAATTATGGTCTGCTGTGGAATAAAAAAAACAACTTTTAAGGACGAGGTTGTTTTTGACAAGCTGTTTTCACAGTTTGGAGGTGTGAGATTTTCATCTGACAGCAGCATTATGCACTTTTTTAATGTATGTTCCTGCTTACTGGCTTTTGTGTTGAGTCTCTGGACTGTCTCTCTTCAGCGGGGAATGGTTTTGCTCTTTCTGCCGTGACCTGTTTGTGCCTGAGATGGAGTATGAAAACAAACCTGAAGCCAAAAGAGTGAAAAAGGAGCCAGATTCTGAAAGAGGATTTTCCCCTGAGGACAAACGAGTCAGTACTCTTTTCTTAAATGATAACAATCATTTGGTTAGAAAAAAGATTATATCATTATAGTAATTATAATAATAAATGGCTGAACAATGCCTGTCATTTAATTGTATTCAACTGAATTGAATTTCATATCAACTCCGTAACTGGCTATATTTGTCAAATAGAAAATAACATCAATATACATTGATTTAAAGGACCAGTGTGTAACATTTAGGAGGATCTACTGGCAGAAATTTAATATTATATTCAGTATGTTTTCATTAGTGTATAATCACCTGCATATAGGAATCGTTGTGTTTTCATTACCTTAGAATGAACCATTTTTATTTATAGACATTACAGGTTGCCTTCCATGGAGTCTGTCATGTTGAACTGCCATGTTTCTGCAGTAGCCCAGAACGGACAAACCAAACACTGGCTGTAGATAGGGCCTTTCCCTATTTTCTCAGGTTTTGCTGCCGTAGTTTTGCCTACACACTTCACACTCATTCTCATTACTAGCTCATCAAATACAAGCACAGATCTGCAACTTTACTGGTGCCACTAAATTCTTCACATTGGCCCTTTAATATACAATTATTTAACTTATAACTAAAATAAATGCACATTGATTTAAATGAATAGTACTTCATGTTAAATATCAGATAGCAGCATATTATGAATAAAGTATTCAGAAGCTAATTATGCATATGGTGTAGTTGTAGGGTAGGCATTTCCAGAGAGGGGGCCTGGGGTGGCACTGGCCACCCCTGAAATCTGATTGTCCACCCCAAGTGGCACCTCATTATTCCTACAGCTTCTACTCCACTGTCTCTCAGAGGTTGTAGCAGGCTGTGTTTTACTTGTGGGTTGCCAGAAAACAGGAGGGGGCAGTGCGAGGGCCAGCAATGGAAATAAGCCCCCCTTTGGTGGCGCCCCTGCATCAAAGTTAGTGCTGGAAACCACTGTTGCTGGCGTGCTCCAACACTACAACAAGGAAAACACTACAAACATATAACAGCCACATTTCAAGTCTAAAGGGGTGAGGATGTGATACTCATAAGTAGATTCTGGGTGGAGTATCACAACCTTATGATTGTTAGCCTAGCAACCATATTGTTTTCATTATTGTTGTTTCTAGAAACTTCGGTACCATTTAATGATAGTAGTATTGAAGGAAATATCTGATTTACTGCAAACTTCACCAGTGTGCTGCTTGTATCAGATTCAAAGAGTTAACTAAGCAGCAACAGACTATAGATTGGAGAACTGTATGTGGTTTCTTTATTATTATATATAGACATGTTTTAAGTCTGATGTGTTTTTCTACCGCTGCAGAAATGTGAGAGGCTGTTGCTGCACTTGTTTTGCAGCGACCTGGGTTCAGATCTTCAAGAGCCTGTATCCCCCTTGGTGAGTCTGGAAACATGGGTTACTAAAGGGTCACAGGATTAATGTCACATAGAGTTACTGTAACTGGAATTTTAATGATGTGTAATGTGCAGTGTTTATCAGTAAAGGAAGAAAAAATATGAATGAGAGGCAGAGCAACTTTAATCAGGTACTGTAAATATAAGTATTTTCCTCACTGACACAGAGCTTGTAGCACAGAAGTGGATGAACATTAAAAATGAGAGACAAAAAACTGTACATTACAGTACTTACAACACTATATTTGTGTGCAGCACTTACCGCTGTGGCCATTTTTGAATAAAATACCTCTTGTTTATATAAACTTTCACGTAACAAAATGAAAACTGAAAATCCATAACTTCTTGTGCACAAAGCAGACATGTAAAACTATATAAACATATTAATCGTGATTTTGCTTCAACATCTCCCCTTGAAGTTTTATTCTTCAATTATCTCTCCCTTTCTAAATACTGTAGGCATGTGCTAATAACAGGCTGACTGTAAAGGGACCAATGAAGCTTTCAGCTGTGAAAAAACGACTGGAGGCTAAGCAGAGTCCGTGCTATCAAAGCCCTACAGAGTTTGTATCAGACATCAAGCTCGTCTTAGGGAACTGTACAGCCCTCAGTGAGGTACTGTAGAATTTTTTGTCAGTATTATTCAATTCCTGGCACCTGCTTATAAAATATTTTGCACTCATCCTTGCTTTTACTCGCACGGCAGGCTGACACAGAGGTTACCGTGGCAGACAGGAAGCTTAAGGAGCTGTTTGAAGAGCACCTGAGGATCATCTTCCCTGGCCAGACTTTCCCAGAAATCAAACTGGAGGTGATACCTACTGCCCCTCCAAAATCTCCTCCCGAATCTTTTGACAATATATTCCAGCCTGCAAAGTGCCAGCGTGCAGATTCAGAGCCCCAGGATACACCAAGCTGTCCCAGTGGAGAGGAGGGAGCAGTATGAAAGCACAAATCTTTTTAGTCGTTCAGATATTTGACAACACTGCCAGCACCAGCTAATATGTGGTGTGTTACACTTTGTTACAAACATTTACAACACACAATTACTTTCAGGTCACCAAAACAATCAAATATGTTTGATATAAAATGTATTGCAAGCAAACAACTATGATACAGAGCACCGAATTTGTTTGATTTTCTGGACTAATCTGCATTACAGCTGTTACATTTACTCTGAATGTGAAGAAATAGCTTCTCTCTCTGACTAAAGCTTGAAGATTATGACTGGGATTCATGCAAATAGTACAGACTTGCAGCACAATTAGGTGTTTACAGGGTAAAACTGACAGCAAGCGGTCAGTTATCAATTCTAGTTCTCAGTTTGCTCTTACCAAGTGATATGTCTGCTCACAGTAGATACATCGGTCCATCAACACCGAGGTAATAGAAGATTGGGTCACATCTGTGTGTCTTTCCTGTTTAGCACTCCATGTGTAAATATAGCAGTGATCAGAGGAAAGATGATAATCACGAGCTTTGAAATTTGTGGTCCGTCTTATGTGGAGTAAGATGTGTTACGAGGCCCCTCGAGGTCAGTAAAATGAAAGCATCAAAGGAATCGAAGCTGTTTGATAAAACCACAGACTGCTTAAGATGTTTAATTAGCACACATCATTACACAATATTTCAGCTTGGTACATTTTGCCAGGCTTGTTTAACATGTTGTAAAGGTACATGTTAAGTGTAGTTGTATTTATCTATCTATTTATTTATGTTTATTTAAAAAAAAATAAACATCTTATGCACAGCCACCTTTCTGAACTGTTTTCTTATAATATCCAAGAGCCAGCACATTTAGCCATAAACCTGCTTGCATGCAAGTCAATTTGTGGGTGTTTACAGGGCACAGTATAATATGATAGCTTAAATCTGGGTAATGATTAAAGTTATACACCCTAGATCTGCATGTTAATGGACTATTAATGCCCTACTTAAAAATAATACTTCAGTATTATTACCCTCACTATAATTTACACTTCAAAGGTAAGCAAAGCTACTCTTTAACAAGTCTATTCAGTTGTGTTGACTAACAGTGAACAAGTCATTTGGGCCCAACAGGGCAGCCATCTGACTGCCTGACTGTGTTAGTGGCCCTGTGCTGATTGACACAGATGTGGCAAGACACGCTTTGTTGAGCTTCAAAGGAACTGTACTGCACCCCCCACAACAAGATTAACACTGTTTGAATGCGACCTCAGACACTCCAATTTCCTCCACCTATGAGCTGGGAGGTCAACTCACGCTGCTGTTTCTTGTTAAAGCCCAAATCTAGATTGGAGGTGGAGAGAGGAGGGCTGGTAGTTCCTGGAAGGCTACCAGGCATGAGAAGTTGCCCTCAGATGTTCACAGTGCTTGAGGCAGCCAAGCTTGGGGCCTGGCACTGGTCTGGCTCTCATTTTGGGCATTCTTCATTCCTTATATGGCCTTTTATCTATTTCCTACATTACACTAAAGCAAAGATAAGATTAAGTACAGGTCAGCAGTAAAAGGGTGCTCTTTGTTGTTGTGATAACAAAGGGGGTTGCCACATCCTTGACTGATAGATGTCTGTAGGAACCATATGTTGCAATACAGTCTGCCCTTAACCTAGTGGTGCTTCTGCGCCGTTTAAATGTGTTTCCAGGGCCATAAAATGTTTTACTTCATTTACTGCTGTACTTAACATTGCTTTTCAGTGTATACTGTTGTTTTTATTTTTCTACGGTATTAACTTTTCAACTTGCAGAAAACATGCTGAAGTTATGTAATCCATTACAAAAAATACCACACCTGCTTATATTTGTTGTCAAGGTCAGCAGTGCAAATTTATAAAAAAAAAAAAAAAAAAGTTGTTTGTGCTTTACCGTGCAACTGCAAAAGACACATTGGCCACTGTGATGGATTATCCACTTAAGCAACTTCTCTACAAGCTCATTTTTACACCACAGTGGGAGGTTTTATTAGAACAAATGGAATCCTGGATACCAATATTGAAAAAAGCCTAAGGAAGATAAATAACACACAATTCATACTTAAATCTCAAACTACCTCAAGCCAGTTCTGCAATAGTGGCACTATATAGTGAATGGGCAAGTAGCTATAAAAATGTGGTCTTGTAGAAAGACTGTTAATAGAGTATAATTACCAACAGAAAACATAGACTGTGGTGTCCTGAAGAACAGAGAGATTGAGACAAGACTTGTCACACACTACACTTAAACAGTGCAGTTACCCATTTATAACTGCCATATACTTGTGGGCTTTCCTGTATGCCTGTGGTGTCCTGATATCAAGTCCTTGGTGATGTTTCTAGACTGGCTAGACTGGTGGTGGAGACATATGGGTCTGATTAGAAGATAATTTAACCTCTCTCTGTCACCATGCCCAGAGTCAGTAGACTGATTGAATTTGCAGAGGGCTTTAGTTGGTACAAAATGTTTATAATGCAGTCTAGCAATTATTTCTCTGCTTCTTGCCAGTTCTGGTAAGTGTGTGTGTGTGTGTGTGTGTGTGTGTGTGTGTGTGTGTGTGTGTGTGTGTGTGATTGTGTGTGTGTGTGGCTTGTTTATACCCAGCTCCCTCTCACAGTTCATGATCACTTTGGCTGACGGTGAGCCCACATCTGTGGCACAGTTACAAAAGCTTTAATTCATTAACTTTGAGGGAAAATTCCTCATTTTTGGGTGCAGCTGTGAACGTTAGTGACTAAAGAGAATGCAATAAATGCAAATATTTGCAGAGACTGGCAGTGAAAATACTAATTTTCTGATCCCCCCTTCCTCAGACTGATATATCCCAAAGGTTTTGAGGCTTACAGTCTGGACATAGCCACAACAGATTTTTAAAATACCCCAAAACCGGCTCCAGATGTTGAGTAATCAGTACAGTCATTAGTCACAGACAGAAAAAGTCTACTTTGCCACTGATGGGAAGACAATTTCCATGTGTGCATGCATACCTTACAGCACAGTAGCCTGAAGACACTTGCAATTCCTCCTGAAGGCAATAAAAAATATGGCAGCCCACATCTCAGTGGGTTGTATTTCAGATCTTACACTTTCCAACACGCATAAATATATCAATCACATGAATTATGGTTTGTATAAACATTCCTGTCAGAATCTAGAAATAAATTACTGTCCCAATAGCCATATTATATTTTGAATTCAATATACTTTTAATGAGCTCACTGTTAATGGCTTTCCAATTTATCCTGAAAGGGAAAAAAAGGGATTTGATTAGCAATAAGTGGGTGTCCGTGGCCCCAGCCCGCCCCTCACAGTGCCATAATTAGACGTTCATTCCTGCAGTCACGCTGCAACTGCGACTCACTCAACTCCATCACATCCTCGGACTCACTCTTCCTTTTTTAAAGGACCACTGCGGTTTATTCTCACATCCTGAACAATAACCAGCATCGATCCAGGCTCAAAGCTCTCGGACGCTTTATTTTTCCAGGTTTTTTTTTTTCTATGTTGGATCATTTTCATTCAATGGGTCCGCGTGTAGTGCTGCTCTGCTCTCTGTTCGGAGTTCTCCTTGGCCAAGGTAAGTTACCTTTTTGTAAGGAACTTTATACATCAGCACTGCGTGACAACTTTTTATTAGGGTAAGCCAAATCAAGCTACGGACGGACATTGGTATGTGATAGTGAAGCGGATGAATATTATATTGCAAGATTTACTTTTTACATGCATTCGTCAGGATATTTACAGTATGCATCAAACTGGTATTAGGCAAAGAGTGAGAACCGGGGAGGTGATTAATTTGTCATAGGACTAGTTGGGGCATGTGATGAAAGCACAGTTTACAGGGCTGGGTGCTTCAAAGTGTTGCATGTCTGTCCTGAAATGAAGTATGGTTAAACTGTCC
This sequence comes from Dicentrarchus labrax, assembly GCF_905237075.1. Classification (NCBI taxonomy): domain Eukaryota; kingdom Metazoa; phylum Chordata; class Actinopteri; family Moronidae; genus Dicentrarchus; species Dicentrarchus labrax. The sequence goes on along the minus strand of NW_026136720.1, from coordinate 19,192,308 downwards.
CATTCTTTCATTGTATACTTGTAACAAAACATCACAATAACTGTTTTTTGGAGAATGATCATTTTATTTGTTTATTGTTTTCTCTGTTTCCCTTGTTTCCCCTTACAACCTAATGATGTTAAATGTTGTATAAAGTGATTTAAAGCAGATATAAAGCCATTGCAAATTACATTGTGTAAGAAAAGAAATCCAGAAACTACATATTTACAAAACTTGTATGTCACATCTTTCTTTCATTCATTAAATTGTGTTCATGCCATAGTCTAGATCCTACTTGATTTATAAAGTGATAAAAAAAAATGTTATAGTGCAGTTTCACATAAGTTTAAGCTCTCACTGCCCTGGTGTATTACTTTCTGCCCAGCAAGTCAAAGGCCAAGTGCCTTGGTATGCTGTGATGGACAGAATGATCTAGACAGAAGGGTGTGATTTATACTTGACCGCCCACAGCAGGGTCACCTAGGGGTGGGATGAGCCATATCCAAATGCTCATGGTCCCCTGGTCACATATGGGGAAATTTTCACAGTCAGCAGGGCCACTTTCCTCTAAGTTGCCTTCTTTGTAGGGAGTTGTGTCACAGGTCAACAGCTCGACCAGTTACGTAACCAAAACTCCCATAAGTACCCATGTATGTCATGTAAAGATAGATAGATAGATAGAGTCTGGAAATAGAAAGAAGATAGATAGAAATTATCTACGTCTTGAGTAACAGCATAACGGTTTTATGTGACTAAGCTTGACAGAAACCTCCAAATAAAAGCCTCCAGTGCAGCCTGTGAAAGAGATGCATGCTGCTGTTGTGAAGGCCAACTACTCTTTCTGGGTGGAGCTCCACCAGTGGGCTCATTAAGCCTTGTTTACATGAGGCGTCTAGACATTGCAAGCCATGTGCTGCTCTGCCAAGACAGCATGGACCTCACCAGCAGCACCGCCATCCAAGATGGAAATCAGCCCTCTCCAACAATGCATCACAGAGAGACAGAGGACCGTAGCAGACTGCATATAGGCTGTGCCTGGTTTGACTCTTTTGATAAAACAGCACCGCACAGTTTTAAAGCACTTCTGCTCTTTCAATTTAGGTTTGCAGAGCAGCAGACAGCGGTGGCATTGGAATGACTCTGTGATGCCTAATGGGTTAGAGTTAGTTATCAGCAGGGAGCTACTGTAGGGAGAAATCTGAGGAATCTGTAACAGACCCAACTATTCCTGTCATCTCAAATATACATACTGCACCCCCAGAGGGAAAGATTATGAGTGTGTTATTATTTAGTTTGTGTGGAATCAGGAGAGGTGCTCTTTGGATCCAGTTTCAATACAAATTGGGTGTTTTGGCAAGAGTATGTCAATGACTGGTAATGGTTCAATAACAAGAAAACTTACAACTTACACAAAGTTGGCAGCACCGCTCTGAATGTATTTGACTTTTGGTCATTGAATCTTTTATATGCATATTATCATATTTTTGTAAGCAAAATATTTAGTTATTGTCTCACTGGAACATCCCAACTTTACTTTGCAAGCAGACACAGAGGTCTTTAACATTCAGAGACAGAGAGAGAGAGAGAGAGCCTACTTGGTAGGCTCATGTGAAAAGCTTTTAAAATGCCATCTCATTTCATCCAGCTGCTACAAGGTTTATTGGCCAGAGGATTCTGGGATGTGCCAGACTTCCAGAAGTCCGTAGTGAGTCAGCTAATGTGGCTGTCTAGTAATAAATCCTCTACCCATACTCACTCCTTTCTGCCAGGTTAATCATCCTCCGTGTAGTAGTAATGGTCACAGTGTTTCAATTCTGTTGCCTATACTCGAGAAATGACTCGCTTTCTTCAGAAAAAACACACAAACTTCTGAGTAAACTCTTAGTCATTGTTATGTCTTGCCCATACAAAGTTGTGAGCTGCAGAACTGGCTTTATACAGTACACCCACAAACTCTTCTGAGAAATTGAGAGTTTTATTACAATGCTTACTTGTGTTGTTACAAAGTTTATCAGTGCAGAAACCTGTTTGTGATGATGACTATTCCTTCTTGTGCTTCATCTTTGATTTAATGGCTATAATAAAATTCCTCCAGCCCCTCTGGGAGAAAGCAGCAAATCTATAAAACTGAGGACTACTATTCCAGACACTTGTCCTCCCTACCTAATCTAACTTATTATCTGAAATTGCTGATTCTTGCCAGACTTCTCACAGCAGACGCTGTGTCTCAAACAGATGGATTTGTTCAGGGCATTTCACAATCACTATTCCCTATGATTCAGAGCTTTCAGTCACTAACCAGTAACAACTCGTATTCTATTACAATGGATCAACAAAATTTATTTCACAGTGAGTTTGTTTTCCCTTTTTTTCTCTCGGGGGACTTATTGTTAATAACAATTTGCGGTACTGTTCCTGATTTGAGCCGAAGGCAAAAAAAGTCCAAGGAACCAATCTGCCAAAGCTATTTCACGTTTGGCAGATCACACAAACCACAGGCGAATGAATGTACTTGATGTGATTGCGACGGCTGATTGTTTACAGAGTCGAGGCATTCCACGCTCTCTAATCCACATCAATAAACAGCCAGATCACCACAGAGTTGGTTCTGCTCCAGTCAAAAAGCCTCTCTTGTGTTTGCAACAACATATCCATCATTCGTTGTCTTTGGCAAAAAAATGTCTACAGCCAGTTTAAATTGCCAGACAGATTTAGAATTTTGTTTTTCCATCTTTCAGAGAGCGCTAGGCAACTTGCCTTAAAGAACAATGGCAATATCCTTGTTGTTTTGGTTTAGATATCCAATTCTGCTCATCATAACTCACTTAATCAGCGAAAACAATGTGTCAGCAAGCATGTTTAATTTTTGCCAAAAGAAAATGTATTTGTCAAAGAAAGATCATAAGCCGATGCTCCTGACTATCCCATTTCATATATTTTGTTCATCATAAACAGCTTAAATTCTATAAAACTAGTCTCAAGGCAAATGTGTTAACCACCTAGTGTGTATGCAGGCAAGTGTGTTAAGTGCAGATCTGGGCTCTTCACAGCAATGTGATTATGTAGATAGGGGGTGGGGGTGGGGTCCCCTCACTGCAGCAGTCCTTATGACACAGTAAATGGGATGTGTCCACCTTTTCACCTACTTACAAATACATACCTTGTGTCTTTTTCAATGTCCATAGGAGCAGAACAGATGTCGATTGAGGGCTGCTGTAAAGATGGACAGAAGCATGGCAATGATAACAAAGACTGTGCGTCCCTCCCTCTCGTTTCAGAGTCGACCACATGCAGGTAAGAGGCCACTATCAGCTGCTATGGTCTCCCTGACCGAAAATCTATACACCATTAAGCTTAAGAGGGTTGGTTAGAAGACTTTCCTGGGGCTTATTTAGATTTACAAGTCATTAACTGCTGCACCTTTTGTCACAATCTTACATTTTCAATCTGCACCACAGAAGCTCCTGCAGTATTGGCCCAGAGGGACTTAGCCTGCACCATGTATGAGGGAAATGTCTGTAGGCCCTTAATATGAGATTGCTTTACCTTACACCCATAAATCTCCAGGCACATTATTCACTTCACGTGAGAGCAGGAAACACTAATAGTGATGGGATAATTACAGGTCTGTTGGTAACCCTAGAAGGTGTGCTGCCACAGGTTCAGGGCACATAAGCTGGGGGGATCTGCTGCTGTGAACACTGATGGCAAACACATTTACTGTAGCCACCCTAAGTGATCCCAAATTTGTCTAAATTATGGTGTGAGGGGGAGAGAGGAAAAGGGCAGAGGTTTGTGGGGGGAGCAGGGTGGAAAAGGGTGGGGGCGGTGGTGGAGGGGGTCAGAAGAGGGGGCTCAAAATCCAGGAAATACCTTAGAGGTGAAACGCGACATAGAGGGACGATGGAGAGAGGCAGAACAGGAAATCTGAACGATTACTTCAGACACCAAAGGGGGAAAAAAAAAGAGAAAAAGAGTGGAGAAAAAAGAAGAGAAAAGAAAAACAGGAGCGCGGCTGTGCCCTTAAAAGGTTCTGCAGAGGAGGTGTGCTCCTTGACGTGAATTTGAGATCTTCAGTTTATGTGGAAAGGGATTTCTGGTAAGAGTGGATAGAGAGGCTTGTTGGAAATGAGAGAGGAGAGGTGAGGGGGTGGCGTTTTATGCTTTTTGTCTTGTAAAATTGCAGACAGAGGTCAAAACCAGACAGAAACAGTCACCCACTCTTATCTGATTGGACTGCACGTACAAACAGCGAATGCTAGACAGTACAATGATGATGATCCAAATATTGCTTTTGGCATTTAAACAGCCATCACAGTAATATGCAGTATTTTACCGATCCCTGTAGAGATATACATTTCATGATCTTCATGTGCAGGGAGCTCAGAGGTCAAATTTGTCTTTAATACTTCCTGTACCAACGTGTTACTCACTTTATGCTTGCAGCAGTACTTTAAAATCACATCTGTAACATGTCATCACCGATTTCGAAAGAAAAACTGGGATTATTTTGCTCTAGTGATGTAATTGATTCAAAGCAAACTGTATATACTGGCATCTGTCGCAATTTGTGCTGCTTATCTTAAGGGAGCGGTTTGTTTTAGTGATATTGTTGGAACCATGAATAAGGAGATGTGGAGGTGGACAAATGTTCATCTTGAGACTGAAACAGCTCAGGTCTAAAACAACAGAGCCAAAGCCTTAGGGAGTGCTACTCAAGTCCAGTGATGTCAGTGTTGCAAAACACAATAACCTTCCCTGCTCTCCTCTGAATTCACACGGGACTTACTCAACCCACTCATCCACGCATTTTTAGTGTGACAACTTTGAGATCCCCATCAGGCTTGCCTTGGGCTGATTTTAATGGGCTACACTTTAAGGCAGAGTTGTATTGCACCGGGGAGATTATTGATAGGGCTGGGAATAAATGCACCACCTGTGTTTTTGTGTGGTTTTTCTTGCTGACAGGATAGTACAGGAGCAATGCTGCGTAACAGTGCTTGAGGATAACATGTGCACCACTGGTATCAACATGGCCAAAGACCAAGGAGCCTGCGATTCTTTATTCTCCAACACCTGCGAGACCAAGACTACAAAGGTGTGTGTGTGCACATACATAACTGAAAATACTGTCAATAGAGACACAAAGAGGGAATGAAATGACTGTCTGCACCAAAAAAAAAATGTCTCTACTTAATCAGTGTACAGTACACCACTCTGCCGGACAGCCAGTTTTGAGGCAAATGATTGATGAGAGTGATGGTGTGCATTTGTCTGTGTGTTTGTTAGCGTGTGCACTGTGAGCAGGATGAGGCATGTCACTCCAGGGAGGAATGGAGCTTGTTGCTGTCAGATAGATTATAAATTCAGCTCTGACTCTTAAGATCTTCCACAGGCTCACTTCCAAGCATTTTTCAGCTGTTCTGTGTTTTTTTCCCCCCTCATCCCAAACCTCAATGTGCCCCTTTATTTCCACAACATACTACACATCAAGACATCACAAAGATAAATGCTTGGCAAAATGTAGAAGGTGCAAGTTGGTGCACTTTCTTGAAAGGATGAGATAATTGTCAGTGGGACAGCTTGTCTTTAGTTGATCCACCGTAAAGTGCAGATGGTGGCTCATACTTAAATGTGCCCACGTAAAGTGAATAAGACAAGAGATATGGATGAGGAGGAGTTAGTTTCACCTACTCTAACTGGATTAAAACATGGTCAAATCAGGTTTATTTGTGCTTTTCTTCACTACATTTACAGCATCAAAGGGTTCCATTACATTATGAAAAATCAGTCCCCACCTTAAACCCTCAATGGCAGCTGGATACATTTACAGAAAACTTTAATTGTTGTTTAACATGAGTGAAAAAGAATATTCCTTATAAAAATAAAAATAAAACTCACTACTACTAAACCACTTTCTCGTCCGTGCGATACCTGGATGTACAGCCAGGAGATTGTTAGCTTCGCTTAAAGACTGGAAATGGAGGAAACAGCATGTCTGGTTCTGTCTAAAGATAAACAAATCTGCCTAACAGCGCAAACACCAAATTGTAAAAATGTCAATTTGTGGTAGGGGTTTATGTGCAGGAATATTTCTGTGAGTGGAGACATCAGGAAGTTACAGCGCAAGAAACACAGTCTGGCACATAACCTCACTAAAAACCACAACCTATAAAGAAACAACATATGTAACATGTAAAAACCCTGAAAGATAAGCGATTTTTTAAAGTTTTTAATTTTGGAAAACAGGTGAAATAGGCTTTTTCTAATTATTTCTCCATGAACTCATACATATTGTCTGTTAGCAAGTTATGTAACTGTCATTTCTTTCTTTCGGCTAGAATCAGTGCTCAGAGAAATTGAAACTCACCTTGAAGAAAACATGAATGCTTGTAGTCCTTTTTAGAAAATGAGGCAGTGGTACACTCCAGCCTCTAGTGGTCAGAATTAGTACTACAACAACAAACGCCTTTTGTCACAGATCAAACATTTTTAAACTTGATTGTGTGGAAAAGAAAGTTGTAAAAAAAACGTAAAAAGTGAATACAAGTAAGCGTATTTCCCAAAAGCTTCGAACCATTACCAGCTTCTACTGTTTCCTGTTTAGACTGTGCTGAAAAATTTTTGCTTTCTTGAAGTTTTCTGAAAAGCTAAAAGTTTTCTAGGGCAGTGTGAGGGCCACACAGGCATGCACCCACGCATAAACAAACACAGACAGACAAAGTATCAGTTAACAACTTGTACACAACTATTAGAGCTGTAGTGTTTGGAAGACTTGTGGCGCGTGTTCAGCCACGTCACTACACACGTACACCTCCCAAGGTTACGTTTCAGGTCTATACCCTCATGGCCCAAAAACACACAACCCACACACTCTACACCTTTCATCCCCTTCCCTGCCTGACATTACCAGGCTGCCAGAATGATTGATTGAGCATGATACAGCCTGAGGGGATGATGTCATCTCATCAGTTTGTCTATCTGTCTTGCTTACGGACTAGCTGCTTTTCTTCTGTCTGTCTGTCTGTCTGTCTGAAGCCTGTCAGTTGGCTTGTCTTCATCAGCCTCCTTTTCAGCTTGTCTGGTTGATTGACAGCTTGGCTTTCTGTCTGAATTACACCCCCCCAACCCACCCCACCCCACCCCACCTGACCCCATTTGTCAGTGTAAAAGCCTGTATTATCTACAGTACTTTACCAACCAACATCAGCCCACAATCTTCCTTTCTTGTCTGGAGTTTTGGTTTCACTTCCCCTGGTGCATAAGAGAGCTGAGCCGGGTGATAATTCTCTGTGACATTGTGGTTTTCCTTCTTGTCTACGTGTGTATGCACGAATGCTTATTCTGTTGTATCATATTCTGTGTTCTGTAGATGTGCTGTGACTGTTGTCTTCTGGGGAAGTCGGCTCAGGAAAAGGGCCTACCCTGTGACAACAACCTGTCTGTGGGCTACCAGTGTAGCCTGGTGTCCCGGGCCTGCTGCGTGGATGCAGCCTTAGACAACCAGACTACACCCATAGGACAAACTGAATGTGGGTAAAAAACAAAAAACAAAAACAAGAATGAAGTAGGCTACATATTTTCATTTTTATCTCTAGTGTTTTTTTTTTGTTTTTTTGGGGATCAAAGCAGAGAAATAGCTTCACAGCGAGGGTAGAAAAACAGAAAGGCAGTACAGTTAAACCTGTGACACTTTACATTTCTCAAAATATTGGACCATAACAAGGAAGAATATTCAAAAGTCCAGTGTGTAACATTTAGGAGGATAATATGAATACCTATGTTTTCATTAGTGTAGTGTAGTTTTTGTTTCCTTAGAATGAGCCATTTTTATCTACAGACCTCGCCTTCCTTCTATAGTAGCCCAGAACAGACAAACCAAACACTGGATGACTTGGAAGGGGAGGGTGAAGCGAGGGAGTTGCAACCTGCAACTACACCCCTAGATGCTGCTAAACCCTACACACTGCTACTTTAAGTGTAGAGGTCAAAGCCCCACTGGTGTTGTCAAACATAACCCTATACTTCCCCCTGCTGGACATATGCAGTTATTGCCATTTGGTTTTTGCTTTTAGATTTCAAATGAGAAATGCATCCTCTCGTTCGCTCCTAAACACAATCAGGTCAGGTTCTGCTAAAGGATACTAACTTTGGAGCTTTCAGGGATTAAGTGTGTAATTCATGGGTACTCCAGCAAAAATACTAAAGATCCTCAGTTGGGAGGATTTATTGGTCTTATTGAACAGCGAATTGAATATCTTTAGGGTTTGGACTGATGGATGGACAAAACTAGACATTTGACCATACCGTAGCCTGTAGGAAATTGTAACAGACATTTAAATATATTTTCTGAAATTTAATAGACCAAATAATTATTAAGTTAATTGAGAAAATAAATATTGTCATTGATAATGAAAGTAACAGTTACTGTAGTTGCAGCCATTAAAAAATAGCAACATCTTTGTTCATAGGGCTGTACCTTACGATGGAGGCATAAGGGGTTAAGATGTGAGACATACTGTATGCATATAAACATATAATTGTGCTTTTTTTTCTCTCACACAGTACCGAACAAGGATGAAACCAGTGAAAATGGAGCTAATTCAGTATTGAATAACCAGTGCAATGGTATAGTAAAACACACCAATAAACAAGATTTTCTACACCTCACTGATTTTATCTTTCAAAAGCAATGGTCATATCAACATGTGTTTCTTTTTTAGTGAAATGTGCCCATCACTGCGTGGGCAATGACACCTGTGGATGTTTCAAAGGTTATAAACTCAAACCAGATGGACATAGCTGTGAGGGTAAGTACTACTCTTCCTCATCTTCAGCTTTGAATTATGTTTTATTTGTCAAGTCTTCAATTTGTGTAAAAAAATAAATTAGAGCATAGGGAAAAGTTATGCTCGGGAGAGGTTTTTGAAACAAAAACTGTAATACTGTCACTATCGGAAAGATCAGCACAATAAGAGAATCTCTGCTTTCAACCACTCTCAGATATCAATGAGTGTTTGCTGGGAGCCAGCAACTGTCGGGGAGGAGAGCGTTGTATCAACACAGAGGGATCATTCCGTTGCCAGAGAGAGGTCAGCTGTGGGACTGGCTATGAACTCACTGACAACAACATTTGCAAAGGTTAGTCAAACTTCCCTAAGTTTTCCTTATTGTGCACCCGAGTACTTTTTTTTAAGGTGTTGACAGTATGTTTATTATCAATTTTCCTGTTGTGGTTTCTTTACCCAGATATTGATGAGTGTGAGACTGGTATCCATAACTGTGGCCCAGAGTTTGAATGCCAAAACACCAAGGGGTCCTTCCGTTGTCTCCCTAAGGTCAAGTGTGGTGTCGGCTATATTCAGGATGCCCTCGGCAGCTGCATTGGTAAGCATCATACTACAACAGCCCTTAACAACACCAGCAAGACCAACACCAGATTTTTTGCATGGGGGTACACACATTGGTGCAGAGCATGCTATGTAGACTAGCGGCCAAACATTAATGGCTATTTGTGGTCATGAGAGAATGGCTCCTCATAATTTTGGTAACCCCCTGACCTTTTGTTTGAATGGAAATTCAAATCAAGATGATGAGCTCATCAATATATGAACTCTTAATGTTTTGGGGGATACCCAGATCTTTCCTCTAGGACCACCATTTGGCCCATATTTTCACTCATACACAAGGAATTATACATCTAGTTGGCACATTGCCCTGAAAGGTATTTACTGAGAACAATAATGCTCTCTAAAATTATTCACCCTTTCCATTTTCTATTCTATTTTAGATGTCGCACACTTAATATCAATATCATCTTTGCTCACAAAAGTTCTCCTAATCTTCTTGATAGTTTAACATGAAATTTAAAATGCTGCTGACGCTGGTAAAAAAAATCCTTAAATTGTAATTCCATGACCTTTTAGGCCAAAGCTTAGATTTAAAAAAAACATGTTTATTCAGCTATATTGTATAAGATGAACCAGGGCAATCATTTCAAAATGTAATAATGTATTCTGTGTCTATGTTTCCAGATATCAATGAATGTGTTAGCCAGACAGGCCCATGCAACAGAGGGCAGGTCTGCATGAACACAGTTGGCTCCTACATCTGCCAGAGGAACTCTGTTAACTGTGGTCGAGGATACCACCTCAATGAAGAGGGCACGCGCTGTCTTGGTACGGCTGAAAAACATACTATTCCTAGATATTAAAGGATGTTAATAACCTACCTGTGGTGCATAACATGATGTTCTCTGCTGATTGCATCCCCTCTCTGCAGATATTGATGAGTGTAAGGGCCCTGATAGGGTCTGTGAAGGTCATGGTTGTGTCAACCTGCTGGGCTCCTACCGCTGTGAGTGTGAGAGTGGCTACAACTTCAACAGCCTCACTCGGGTTTGTGAGGGTAAGCGTTTGTATCCTCCTCTGAATGTAAAGAAAAGTACACAAATACATCTACTAATACAAGGCAAAGAGAGTTTTGTCAGAATTTCCGATTATTACTGTGACACATTTCGACTTTGTGTTTTAGATGTTAATGAATGCAGGCACTATCCTGGCCGCCTGTGTGCTCATAAGTGTGAGAACACTCTGGGATCCTACAAGTGTAGCTGCACCAATGGCTTTAAGCTAGCTAGTGATGGCAGGAATTGTGATGGTAAGATAAATATCCAAATTAAGAGAAATGCAACTTTTTTATACACTATACAGTACGTGTTGTGTATATCGTAGGCTATACTATGCATATAGTCCCAGTGACTGAAGCAATAGAAAACCATGTTCAGTTTGTTGTTGGATGACCTTTTGACTTTGATTACAGCTCACATTACATCTGTTTAACTACCTGTTATGGCATCAACCTGCTTTGGTTTGGTTGGTTAATTGATGACATTCAAATATATTCATAAAATACAACATATCAGACTTTGCCCGGGATTAGGATTATACAGTCTCAAAATGTATTTCTGTCATTGTCCCTGGTGTTGTCACAGTCCACCAACATTTATCAAGATAAAGATCGACATTTAAAGTCTCGTAAGAAAATTTTATGTGCTTTATCAGGCCAGATAGCATTTTACCAGTCATTCATTCTGGTAAAAACTGACAATTGATTAACTCCTTTGAAAAATACCCACCCTTAAAATAATGCTTTTTTGAAAGTCTGTGAGATTTCAGATCCACCTCTCTGCAGGTGCAGGGTTTTTATTCTTCTGATTACTGAGGTGTACTTGTTAGTAAACCCGTAGGGTTGAGTTCATGATGGTCGGTAATAATCTTTTCTGTGTAGATTTGAATGAGTGTGAGAACAACCCATGCAGTCAAGAATGTGCTAACGTCTACGGCTCCTATCAGTGTTACTGTCGTCGTGGCTACCAGCTCAGTGACATAGATGGCATGACTTGCGAAGGTAAAGTGAATATTTTGAAAAATATTTAATCTTACTTCTGTGTATTCCAAAAATTAAGGCAATTTGTCTTTCATTCATTAAGTTCCGGGTGTAGCTAGAATCTAGTATGTGTTAATATGTACTTTCAAGTGTACTGTATACTGTATTATATATGAAACAGAAGCACATTTTGTTATCAATCAGTCATAAGCAGTTAATATATTTATTTCTGAAATGTACTCTCTGGTTTGACTTGTTTTTATCTCACATTGTTAGATATCGATGAGTGTGCCCTGCCCACTGGAGGTCATATTTGCGCCTATCGATGTCACAACACCCCTGGTAGCTTCCACTGTTCCTGTCCCGTCAGTGGCTACACCTTGGCACCAAATGGGCGCAGCTGCCAGGGTAAGCAGTCTTTATTGTAGCGTTACACAAGCTTATGTCAAGTTATTTTAGTGATTGTTACCTTATCCCACTTTCTGTCTTTTGTTCCCAGATATTGATGAATGCGTGACGGGAACACACACATGCACAGAGAATCAGAGCTGCTTTAATATACAGGGAGGATTTAGATGCCTGTCTTTCGACTGTCCAAACAACTACCGGCGCATTGGAGAGACGTGAGTTTCTGGATTGTGCACACATTGTTGCTCAACAGGATACACTTTCATTAACAGACACAATTTTAAATGTGTTGTTTGTGGTCATAGCAATACGAGAATTAATGTACAGATATACTACAACCATCGACAGAAAACCTTTCAGATATAAACAGTCACAGAGTGGGGTAACTGTTCCTCACATTCAAGTCTGAATGGTCATCCTACTGTACCAAGAGCTCTATGTACAACAGTAACAGTAGGACCTTTTTATACTGACCCTTATTCATGTGTACTTTAAGGATCAGGGCTCTGCATGTCCAGTGTGCTCAATGCTGGAATGAGTTGCTACTGGCTGTAGCATGTTCTGTTGTTTTAGAATGATGAAATGCACATGGAGATTTTCTTGTTGGCTCAATTACAGTAGATGCTGTGTATGACCACCTTGTTATGGAGGCACCAGTGACAGACCTTCTTGCATGATCCCACATATGGCACCATGACTGGCCTGTAAAGTGTAAAAATGCTGCAGACTGATGTTCCTTCCACTGCATGCCATGCACGGCAAATTAAATTTACACCTGGTCTCTCTTTTTTCTTTCTCTCTCTTTGCCTGTTTTGTTCTGTCTTGTCCCATCCTGCCCTGCCCCCCCACTCTTCTCTCTTTGCAGTCGATGTGAACGCTTGCTTTGCAATGAGTCTGCAGAGTGCCTGACCATGCCCCTGAGAATAACCTACTACTACCTCACCTTCCCAACCAACATCCCCGTCTTCACCAACATCTTCCGGATGGGTCCTTCCCACACCGTGCCTGGTGATGACATCCAGATTGCTATCACTGCTGGCAATGAGGGTGGTTTCTTCAAGACGGAACGGATGCCCACTGGCGGCGTGATGTCGGTGTCAAAGCTCATCAACAAGCCACAGGACTTTGAGCTGTCTCTGGAGCTAAGGCTGCGTCGCTACGGCACAGTCAGCACATACTTGGCTAAAGTGCTGGTGTTTGTTACCCAGGACGAGCCCAAAGTACCTTATAATCCCCTGCTAGAATAAATACAAGAGTTATGTAGGGTTACACAAGTTACTCTACCCTTAAAAAGGATGTGTCATTTTAATGTGTGTCCCATTGTCTTGCAGAGAAAACAGAAAAAGTGAATCCTCAAAACAAAATGCATGCAAGATGACAATACATTATGTATACAGCACATACTGCCAAGATAGATAGATATGCAGGTAAATATACATATAAATTATGATTTACAATTAGCGAAAACTAGTATAACCAAAGGTCATTTATGTTTCTTTCATTCCTGGATTTATGTTTTAAAATCTGGTCTTGCCTAAATATTCGGGTAATCTAACCAGTTTGGAGGACTTGGGCCCCTAATGACCCCTTATCCTCTTCCTATCTGTGCATTATCCTGTCTTTTTTTTTTTAAATACACACATTAACAGTATGGACAAAGAAAGCAAATTTATGTTGATATTGTGATTGAGTGATGCCGATTCTTAAAGGAATAGTTTGATATTTTGGGAAATGAGAGAAGATTGAGTTGCAGCTAGCTAACTTAGCTTAGCATAAAGACTGGAAAGAAGGGGAAACAGCTAGTTTGAATGTGTGAATTACTTTTAAGGTGCTTGTAGGCGGATTTTGTTGTTTTTCCCACGTTTCCTGTAATTACATTAATTTTAGATAACTAGCTGCTGGTTGTAGTTTCATATTTATGGTACAGATATAAGCGTGATATCAAACTTCTCATCCAACCATTTGCAAGAAAGTGGAATAACAAAAGTGTAAAGACAACAGGTTTTTTTTAGTTTTACTTTTACAAGGGTTATGTGCCAGACTATTTCTTGGCTGGGTATAGTAATTTTCTGGGTCCATGGTGACAAAAAGACTACAGGAGATTCTATGAGAGCAATATCGATTTGATTCTCTCATATAACTCTCAGCAAGAAAGCCGTGTGTGTGTGTATTTTCAAGTGTACTTCCTAAAATGCCAAACTGTTCCTTTAGACACATCATCAAAACAGTGACTCTGGGGCTTTCAGGGTCCCTGGTAGCTGCCCCTTTTGTCCGATCAATTATCCAGCCTTGTCTCTACTTACTTTTTTGTAATAAATCAACACCAACATCAAGTATGATTATTTGACACTAAACGCGTGCTAAAGATGACACATCATTTTTAAAGAGTGGATATAAAAAACAATAACACTCAAAAAATTAGAAGAAGTAAGCATAATTTTTAGTTCTCTAGCAGTTTACATAATCAACTGTTAAACCCTAGAATTACAAATCATTATTCAGCAGTATGAATTAGGTCCAATTGAATGTATTTTGGAGGTAAGGTATTGTGATAGCCGCTAGGTGGCGTTCTAGGTCAGGGTAAATAATAAAATGGTAACACTCAAGTCTGCCTACAATTGAGTGTAATTTGATGATGGTTGCATGATAAAGTCTGACGTTTTGCAGTATTTTATGGTTTATGTGTTGGATGAACAGTTTTCTATTAAAATTGAAATAGAAATAACACATGTTCAAGTCAACTCCAGTTCTTGATAATGGTGCATTGTGGGGTTTAATCAAATACAGCATAGGGAGCAGCTGGAATGTGAGGCCAAATCACAGATGGAGGCATGAAGACTTCCTCACATAGTTTCATATTACTATTATTCCAACAGCTTTCAGTGAGGAGGAAGTCCAATGATACATGCAAGTAAAATCTTAAGTAACGCATACAGTATATTTAAAGTTAAAGGGACGTGATCGTATTGAAAAAACTGACCACACAAATCTATACACAAGGTCTTTTAGTACACATACTAACACTAGAAAACAGCAGCTTTTATTAATAATGTTATTAGTTACTATTGTTTCCTGATGATTTTAAAGTTTTGCTGAATCAGTTATGTTTATAAACACAAAAGCAAACCAGGTGTATTTTAAATCGGTCAAATTTCCCATTCCCAAGTCAAACCTTTCAGTTATATATGTGCATATAACTCAAATTTCACTATTTACAATTTAAGGCCATAAAATAATTCCACACTTCCAAATCCAGTGAAAATGAGCCTGATTGGGCCTTTTAATGCACTCCTACTCCCACTCCCCAAACATCAGTTACCTTGCACCGCAAATACATCTTTCTGTGGCAGTTATTTTCTTGCACATCTCTTTAGCTCCCATTACATTTTGAGCTTAATGTAAAATACACAGATTTCCACTGCATACTGCGGGTGTAAACCCCAAAGCAGACAGATAATCCAAATGAAGGCTGAGTAAGTGACATGAGATGGGATGCAGTGGCAAAGAAGAGGGAAATGTGCACCAGCAGGAGAGAGTATAAATAGTTTGACATGCTGTGAGGCTGCTGCCCGAGGGTTGTGGCTTATAATAACTGTAAATTCAGATGTCCTAGGTTCCTCCTGTCCTGAGCTGTCAGGCCAGTAAGGATGCACTTGGTCCCTAGTGGGGATATCCTTAAAATAAGAACATAGTGGCGCGCAGAAGGTTTTTTCCTCCCCTTTGACATTGAGTTATGGGGCTCTGGGCTCTGGCCGGTGGTCTGAACAATTTGTGGTACAGTAACATCACCGCGCACAGAATGAATGATGCCCTGCAGTGTTTGTGTTGGGGCGTTATCAATGTGCCGACTATAAATAATAATTACCAAAAAAATAAAAGGCCCTATGCTTGACCAGAGGACTTTCATCCAAAAAGTCTGTTTTCCTTTCTGGTCTCAAAGTATTGGGGTTTTTATCCTGGGCTGGGCCACGTGAGGCATGGGGAGATGAAGAAGACGTGCGTTTGTGCATGCACGCGCACACACACACACACACACACACACACACACACACACACACACACACACACAGACACACAGATATGTATATATATGAGCACGTTTGCATGCACAAAGGCACGAATGCACAAACAAACATATATACACACATTTGGTGCAGACATACACATGCATTAACAAGGAGCTGTAATTAGCTCCACTTGCTGCCCCTGCTTTGAAGTGCCCATCTGTGTGTAAGGGGGCAGTTCACCCTGGGTCATTATCTTCTCGTAAATTTGCTTTCTACCACAACAGAGCTTTCACCTCGTCCTCTAGAGTCCCGCTCGGGTCTTTCTGCAGCTCAGGCCGTGGTATTATAAACTAGGAGAACATTTTGTGGGTTTGGCCTGGGCCAAAGCAAAACTTGGACCCACCCGCTAATTGCTAATTACAAGCCCCTACCCAGTGGTGGCTTGACTTTTTGTCAGGGGCTTCTCTCCTCACTCTCCATGGAAGGAGCCCTGCAACCCAACCCATGCCTAGGCTTTGAGCTGCAGCCTATAGGTCCCCTGAGGAGCGCCAGAGATCCACGGCCCATGACTCACAATGTGGCTATATGGCTGCCATGCACATTAACTGGACTTACACATGGCATCTTGGCTGTTTTCTTAACCCGATATAGCCGTGTACTGACTTGCCTCCTTTGTGAATACCAAGTTTGAATTTAACATCTTGAATGTCAAAGTCAAGTCTTTTATTTTGTTTCAATAGCTCTCTCATGATCACAAGTTCTTCATCGTTTCAAAGACAAACTCTTGATTTATGAGGTTGTTAATGCCTCAAAAACCTCTCTCAAAGTGTTATGTAGCAGACAGGTAGTGAATAGCGATACTTCAGGTGGCGTTAGCTTTAGGAGCCAGCAGAGGCCCTCCATTCCCTCCGACCTGTCACTGATTAGTCTGTGGAATAAACAAAGCCCTAAATAATAGGATGAGAGCTGCCCTGGGGAGAGGCTGGGGAGTTGTCTAGTCATGTTGCTCACAATTTAGGAGTCTTTCAGAACACTCCCTTGCCCCATAAATCCTCCTCAAGAGATTATCTGATGTGAAGCCGGGGATGCTCAGCAAATCCAAATATTTTCCTGAGCAGGTTGTGGATCATTCTCTGTGAGTGTAGTAATTCATTTCCCACACAGCTTGAAACAGTGCATCAGAAAAGCATCAATGGCAGCGCTAGTCTCCACAAGCAACAAAGTTTGGCTCCGGCATGAGGTTTGGCCAATGTTGGTTTATTATTCTTCCAAACCACATAGAATTTGATTGTTTTTGATGTTGACTGCTATATCCAGTATCCCTGCTGTCTTGTTCAGATATTGTTTGTATAACGGCCATTGGAGTTGTCCCACTGAGTTCTTGATTACGCAGTGGGCTGCTCCCAATGATGCCCTCTTATTGTTAGCTTTAGAAACCAAAGGCTCTGTAAGTCTTATATAACCTAAAGGTCAGAGGCCATTTGTGTTTTTGTTTGTTTGTTTGTTTGTTTTTGTGGGTGTGTATGTTTGTTCTCTCCTTTAGAGTGGCGAGGCTTGCACGCTCTGACACCATTCGCTGTACAAAGACCTGTCAGCCCAATGACATCGCCTGCGTTCTGGACCCCACGCACTCTGTGTCCCACACCTTCATCTCCTTGCCCACCTTTAGAGAGTTCACAAGGCCAGAGGGTAGGTCAATGTTTTCTGTGAATATGGATACTGAAAATCTGGAGTAATCCAGACTGGCAGACATGCAAAGTATACATTGACACAAAGGACAAAATACTGTGTACTATGTTTCATAGAAATAAACTTTCTTGGAATAAGAGTCCATCATATATAGGCTTATTCCTTTTGCTGAAAGTTAGATGAGAAAATCAATATTACTTTAGTATAGGGTAATTATGAAGCTTTAGCCAGCAGCTGGTTAGCTTAGCTTAGTTTTAGGACTCGAACCAGAGGGATACTATACAATGGCCCTACACAATAGTAACAAAACCCACCTGCCAACACCTCTTAAGGTCACTTATAAACGTAATCCAATCCAATACAAAAAAAGTTATTGTAAAAACAACACTTTGAAGGTGTGAAGTACTGTTCCAGTGAGACGATATTCTACTTCCCCATTTTCCAACTCTTATGTTAAGTTACGCTAACCAGCTTATGGCTATAGTTTCATATTCATATTTACTGTACAGATAAAAGAGTGATATCTTCATCTAACAACCGACAAGAAAGCGAATAAATGCATTTCTCAAAATGGTTTAACATAATGCTTTAAAAATTACTGATCTCCCCTAAAATGTCTCCAGTAAATCCCTCTACTCTACATGTTCACTAACCTACAAAGGCCCATTGTGGAGCCATCATTTTCTGACAAAGCATCATGTTAAGATTTTTTGGAAACAACGGATTTGAGGACAGCATGACAACTTGTGGTTTTTTAGTGTCAACATGGTCCTCTGCCCTATTTTTCACTTGAGCTCTACTTTATCTCTCTTAATCTATGAGCTCCCATCAAATACATTTCCCTGCAGTTGTCAGAATCCATATGACTACCTCTAACCCCCAAATTAGCTATTCCACGATGTTCTCCGTGCAGTCCTAGCTTGGCTGGCCCAAACCAGAGAATAAGTGCCATGCTGGATGGATATGAGTAACCACGGTAATCACACACAGACAGTGACAGCTGACAAGCATCTATTGGCTGGCATGCAGTACATGTTTCAGACACACTCATGCTCAGCGTCACAGGGAGTTAAGCTGTTGTCATTTCTCATAAGCTCTGAGAAGAGGTGTAAAGGACTCGAAGCCCTTCAGCTAAACAACAGTATTGAAAAACCTCAACCTTCCTGTGACCCTCTCAGTGCGCAATAAACACAGACCTTTCCATCTCCCATTTTATTGTCTTCCTCTTGGAAAGAAAAAAAAAGAAAAGCAAGAGTTGGCACAAGCTTGGCGGCACAATCCCAGTGTGATTATGAGGGTTTAGGCTCCAAAATCTTTTTTGTGTCTAATTGTTATCTTCCAACAGAGATTGTTTTCCTGAGAACCACAGTGCCGGCTTACGGCTCCTATCACTTAGGCAGTTTGGACGTCAAGTTTGACATCCTGGAGGGCAACGTGGAGAACGCCTTCGACATCAACAAGCGGGTAGAGAACGGAATGTATGTGGGTGAGTACAGGGATTTTACTTTGTTATGTGTGAATTCTGGACGAACCAAGCCAGTGCAAACATTTGACAATGGTAGCTTTAACGCGCAGCCCATACTACCCGACAGCCTCTGTGACTGGAAATTACATTTTCTTTTTGACAATTTTACAAATCAAACTCACATGTGCACATTGAGGAGGGGCAAAAGCACAAAAATATCCTATAAGGAGACATTCCTTATAGGATATTTTTGTGCTTTTACCCCTCCTCAATGCCCTGACATAAGTACATCTGACACGGCCTGTTATGGTCTTTGCAGTGTGGTGGCATCATGTAGCTGTCATCATCTTCACGGGGGCTCTTGGTGTCTGTTGTCCTCTGAGTGGCTCTTTGAGACAGACGAAGGTCTGTTTCTGTCTTACCAAATATTTGGCACCCCTTTTCACAGTCGTGGTTAAACAAAGTACCAATAAATTCACTTATCTCAGGCTATGCTTATTCCAAGCAGATCATTATTTTCCACAATAACTTATGGCAGCCTGAATGTACAGGAAGAGAGTGTATGAATCTACACTTGTGTATTCACATGCACGTATGTATGAGTGATTGCAGTTGACAAGCAGTTCATCATAACTACCTGTTCAGTGACACTAGCATGCAAAAAGAGCCCTGCACTAGTTCAAGTAGGAGTAGCAGATACCATCTCCAGTGGTGTGTAACAACAACACATGTTTGGGTAGGAGCCATTCCCATCCTTTAGTCTGGTGGTGACCCAAGGCTGCTGCACGCCTGTGGGAGAGCTGAACTGAGCCTTGGCCTTGGGTGGATGTGGGTGTTGTGAGCCCAACGATGACACATTGTTGGGCTCATCTAGGTGTTTTTGTTTTGGTTTTGTGCTGAGATGCAGGCAGTGTGGTAGTGGAAGGACAGCGTCTTCTTCTTCTCTCGCTGATGGATGAAGGGATGGCCTGTCAGTATGCACATCTGTCTTTACAGAATGAAAGAGAGAGAGGGAGGAGGAGAGAGTGTGTGACTGTCTGTCACTGGTTCAGGCTGGATTGTGGGCGCACGCAAGTGTTCCTCTCTTGTACACTTGTGCAGAAACAGATGTGTGCTTATCAAACATACCCAAATTCACACAAAGACATAGGAGAAAAATGTTTATAACCAGCAATAACTCACATAATTTACTGGTAAAGCAGTTATAATTATATTGTACTGTCTTATAATGGTATGTTTTTGTGAGAATGCATTAAAGTGTAATTCTCCATAAGTGATAAGCCTTATTTTGTAATATATTGTCTACTGAGTGTGTCTGTGTGCGTGTGTGTAAAGAGGACTTAGGAGAAATTCCCTGTTTATGGTGGTGCTCATTTGCAGGGGCAAGTATGTATGTGTGTGTGCGAGGGAGGGAGGTAGGGAGAGAAAATAAAATTGCAGAGAAAGAAAGACAAAGTGAGAGACTGTGATTCAAGGAAAGAGGAAAGAGAGAGAGAGAAAATATGTGCAGAAGTAATCCTGGGCGCTTTGCTTCATGTGGTTAAATGTATTGTTCCATTTCCCCACGCTAGGCCTCAGTGTCTCGCCGAGCATTAGAGCACTTAAACTGACGACCACATGAAAGGCCTGTTTGTGAGGAGCCACTTCTCTCCCAAACCCATTGGATGCTTATTGGATGCAGCTCTTGCATGTTAGCACCAGTTGCCCATCACATATCCAAATTGAGGCCCTGTGCACTGGAGCCTTTGGTCACTGCCTGTTCGCTGTGAAGTGTGGCGTCCACGGTGCGATGAAGGCCCTCTTGGTTTTATTTAGTGGGTTGTGCTGCTGGTGCTTTGGCCCACAGATGCTGCTGTTGCGTAACCATTGTATGAGGCTCGCTGACGTGTCACTTAAGGAAGCTTAGTTTCCAGTATCTCCAGTGTCTCCAACAGTGGTATTACAGCTTGGTGGGATGTGAAGAGTAGCAGACATTGAGGCTCCACTAATGAACAAGTGCGTGAACTCAAAGTAACTTTGGCCATTATTTTTGGCCACTATTTGTATTTTTTGCATTTTAAAGGACAAAAGAGGCAATTAGGAATCCTCAGAATCCATTACTAACTTTAAAAGATGATTCTTTAAAGTTTGATTGGCTGATGCTCTTTTCCTTCCTCCGTCGTCTGCACAGTCAGGCATGCAGCGTTTGTAAAGACATATGTGCATATACACGCACACACATGTAGAGGCTGACAGTACCAAATAGTGTAAGAACTGCACCAATCCTTGTTCCTGGTCATCCATCACTGGCTTTCCCAGCACTGTCACATCTGGAAGACAACCTTGACAGCCTTATGCATCTGTGCAAACATAACCGGCCCTCAGCAGTTGGAAAACATGATCAGAACCAATCAAACACTTAAAGATTCCCATGACGACCACAGTGGCACAGCAGCGACCACACAAAATCTCCGCAGGTATGTACAGCAGATCCACCAAAGTGATATATATAATCCTCACAACAAAGACAACATTTGTGACACATCATACACATATTTGGAAACACAAACAGTGGAAGAATGCATTACTCATGCTAACGCTGTCATCCACTTGTGTTTAGGTACAGGCTGTTTGAATAGGGTTGATAATGGGATGATTGATTTTGGCAGTCAGCAGGTGGATGGATGAGTCCTCCCTTTGAAAACACTGGAAAACACTGTGGTCTCTGCTGGAAGCAGGGCTGAGTCCCTCACCTCTGAGAAAATGCTGGTGGTTCCCCTGTTTGATAATCTGTCAGTGGCATATATCATTGTGGGGATCAATATTATCTTTGACCACTCCTAGTTAGGCTATCATAGGTTAGTGTAAGTTTTTTATCTTCATGAATCATGGTCGATTTGCTGTGCACACATGCTTTCTTTCAGTTTTGCTTCAGTAGTTGTTGACAAAAAATCTTTTATGCAAAGGAAAAGATGTGACAACCCACTGATCCCATTTTCTCCTGTTCACCATGCAAAATACAAAGTTAACAAAAGCAACTTGCAAATTAGTATACTTCTAGACAATATTTATACAATTATGCGACTTGTGGTTATACTTAGCTCAGCCAGCTGGCTGACCAGTATCAATGTGTGTAACTAGAATTCAATACAATCTGTAGCCAACTGTGGAATCAGGAAACAGTTAGCACTTGTTTAGTAATGCCTTGAATGTGTCCAAGTGACTCCTCTTCATGAGTAATTATTTGTCATGGAAGAATGTTATTGTACAACTAATTATTCATCTTCATCTTCATTCATTTTAGCAAAAACAAATTTAAAAAAGTAAACGTTGTTTATCTTACTGGAGAACAACAAATAATACAGTATCCTCTCTTCATTAATCATACCCATCCTCTGGAGAAACTGCAAGCCTAAGACGCTGCAGCTAAATTCCATTCATTTTTGAAATGCAGGTGGAAATATGCCTTTGCGGTCTATATCCTGTGCAGGGACTGAATTCCCTTTTGCATTGCCACTGGCACAGGGCTGGCAGCCAGTGAGGCAGACAGTCAGATGAATGGAAGAGGAAGTGGACAGTTTGTCTCTATGCAGGTAGTCATGGTCGTCAGTGCAGCCGTCCACAGTGGCTGGTGGAATGTAAGCTTACTGTGTGAGACATGACTACTTCAGAGCCAGTGGAGCTTGTGGCTGTGCCGGTGAGGAGTTGAAGACAGCAGTGGAGATAAGCAAACAACTAGCTCCACAAGTTTGAGTGGCTGTCATTTGGATGATTCACGACATTGGCAGCGGCGGGCCCACCAGAGTGCGCCAAGCCCATAAGGAATCCTTGTCTGCCCCACAAGAGATTAATACAGTACAGCTAATCAAAACAGTGTCTTCTCCACCCAACAATCCCATAGTCAAACAAACAGTGCTCCCCTCGGGTGGTCCTCCACCATAATGTACTGATGAAGAGATAATGATGCAGATATGTCACGCTCGCAGAGACATACCATGCACATAGTAAAAAACACCCCGCTATATACACATACAGTACATATTATTTGCAATAAAACTGTCCTAATTTTTCATCAGTTACACTTATCTCCCTGGGTTTGGTGATCTACTTAATTTATCCTTGTCATTACTCTTCTCTCTCTGGCACTGTGATTTTAAGAAAATGTAAGTATGTTTAGGTAATAGCTCAGTTCATAAAATTAATGCTCATGTAGTAACATGCCAAAATAGATAGCAAAGTACTTAAACAGCTTACCAAGATGCATGTAGATGGATTATATAATATAAAATCCTGATTTAAAATGCAAACAGCAGGTTTTCATCTTATATTCTTTCCATTTAGTCTACATTGTCAAGCCTATTTTCTGCTCCTTAGTTATGGGTCTTAGCTCTGAAAGGTCACTTGTAATATAGTGCAAAGGTTGTGGTAAAGATAATGGTGCATATTATGTCATCTCAGCTGCTCTGGCCCACAACTGCTAAAACAGCAAGTCCAAGAAAAGAACAAACCAATTCCCTACGGCTGCTTTTCAATGATGTCACTACCCAGTGGGTGACACTGTCCAACAATGACCCATGGGCCATTTGAGAGATCTGTAACTATGACTCGCTGTTAATTGACCTTAAAATATCAAGCCACATATGCTGGCCTTTCAGAGCAGGGGTGGGCAGGGCTCCCACCCCCTCTTTGGAGTGGTCAGAGTTGTGTTTGGACAGCCTGACCTGACTGGTCATCCTTGTACCAGTGACCAGTGACCAGGCTGTAAACATAAGATCCAGTCCCTGAGGGGCCTGTACACTTGGGTTATGTTGGCAGTCTGAATGGATTATATTTCAGCTATGCTGACAGGTTATCAAACTGAAATTGGTTACGTTGCTAATGGGGTAACAAGGGATCTAGTTAGCAATTTCTTTGGCGTGTCTCCTCGCTTTTATGGACTTTTTAGAGAAAAAGTTTCAGGCAGTAAAAAAAGAATCGCTGAATAACAAACTACTCTTTCTGTCTTTATTTTTATACCAACAGTGCTCAGCTGTACATCAGTGGTATGTTTAGATACAAAACATATCACAGTTATAGCCATAATGATGCTGAAGAATGCCCTCCAGTACCCTCTTTGCATACTGGAACTTTGTATACCACCTGGATACTCTCCAATGGTTTCACTGTAGTGAGCATGCATAGCGCCACAACCAGTGTGTCATTATACAATACTGTGGTGAAGCCAATGCATATTTTTCATTTGTCTCTGGTGTTAAACCCGTTCATTTTGGATTTTGTCATACACTTCCTCGCAGAGTTGCAGAAACCAGAAAACCCAGAAATTGTACTGTTTACATGTAACCCTTCAATATTTCAGCCGTCGTGGCCATGAAGGATGACAAATGCCTACTGGCATTTGCTTCACTTTGTTTTGTGGCAGTGTCTCTGCTACTAGCATGGATTTATTTAAGGCTATTTTCTACTTAAGGGGCTACTTTATGGTACGGCGGAATGTTTTGGAAAATGGACAGATTGTACAGCTGTTTGTTTGATGGTGGCTGTTCAAGCCAGCACAGTCACCTTTGCACCCTGTGGTAGATACCTCAGTGAGATTGAAAGACACCACAAATCTCTCCAGCAGTCCAACTGGATCTCCTGCTTGGGTTCTTCAGGCCTCAGATGACATGACCTTGCAGGGTTTTGAAAACTTCCCCATGTTTATTTATATGAATCTCAGGTGCTGTGGTAGCCAATCAAAGTCAACCTGTTTTGTGGCTGTTGGCTCCTTGCCTTACAGTCCAGATGACATGTTAAAGATGAGTATGCGGTTGTGGTTTCACCTCAGGTTCACTGTAAGTATGTTGAGGCCCAGCTGTTAGCTGATGCTTTCCTCTCATTGAGGATACCACTGTGCTTTGGATGGGAAGCTTACAGAAACACAGAGTCATCATGGTCACGTAAACTGACTTTTGTGCAAACTCCTTTATGCAGAATTGTGCGCATGAGCGCACGCATTTCTAATTAAATAATTACTTTCTACTCACTCACTTCAAGGCTGTGTAAATAGTTAAACAAAGGCTGGAAGTTGTATAAAACACGTCTTACGAGGTCACTACAGTAACCGTGATACATCTTACAGGTTAAGATACACTGCTTGGTTTGTTATCATGCCCAGTAGCATCTCACATTCTGAAATTTGAGGTGAGGAAAATTTAACTGTGTTTTGTGTTTCAAAACATCAACAGTGAGCGCTGAGGAATTTTGATGATTTGGACACTATAACATCATTTCTGTTCCAAGAACAATTGTGCCCTCTGTATGTGCTAATTAGACCACAAACAAATTTACAAAACACTAATGGCCCTCAGACACATTCAACATATTGCACTATTTAGATGTCTTTAATACATTCTCAGTTTAGACATAAAGTGTTTTAATGTTATTTACTCATGTGGTTAGATAGTTTAGTTTCTTTTCATAGAAACAATCTTTCTCTCTTTCTGTTTTAATGGAAAACACGCCTCAGTTGACCCTCATTATAAAGTGTTTCATCCGCATTAGATATAGGCAGCACTTATTCCAATTTAAAAAAGCTTTAATGTGGACTGAAACTCTTTGCGGTGGTCCTTATTGTGTTAATAATGATATCTTACTCATCTTCATTGTGTGCTTGCTCAACCCAGCACTGAAGCTTTTGAACTGGTTTTGTGTGAGTTAAGTACACGGACAAATCCTGAACCTTGTGAACTCACTTTAAGTTTGCATTGGTCAAATCAGTGTTGCGTGCCATCTCGATTGGCTTATGCCTGAAAATAATTTTCAGACTCAAAATTCAATCTCTTTTTCCATGTCAGTTATTCTCTTAATGTTGCGGCTGTTGTTAGGTTTAAGCAAAGGTTAGCGCTCTCTGATGGCGCTGACGCTTTGGAAACAATAAAATCTCAGTCCCCCTCCCCTCCATCTAGTGTCACTACGCAACTGAGTCCCAAAACACCAAAACAAAGGGGCAACCCTGGTAGAAGTGGGCCCCATTCCACACTCCTCCAAGTGCTTATCGCCTGAATCTGCTGGAATCTGTTGTGTGCCCACAGATCTTACTTGGAGAGGGACGAGAGAGCAAAAGAAAGTGACAGAGAGAGGGAGACAGCAGTTCAAACTTCTATTTCTTGCCCCTCCCAGAGTTAAAGATGGATTCCTGGAGGAATGCCTCCATAGCTGTATTGCGTGACTGTGACTGCTCCCCTCCATCAAACACATGGGACTCATTTACCCTTGTGGGCCATAGTGATGGTGCCACAAACACCAGGCCCCCTCAGGAAGGGAAGAGAGGGGAGGATGAGGAGGAGGAGGAGAATGAGTGGGTGGGGGTGATCTGCCATCATACAATGCCAGTGTCCCAAAGGACTCAACGAATGGCGCATAATGGATCATCATTTGTCCTGTGGTGAACAACGACCAAATGGGTTTTACTGTTTTATTACCAGTACCACAGAAAGCAGCCTCATAATTCAGACCAATGAAGGCAGTGATCTTTCGTCTTTTAGATCCATGCTGTGTTAAACTCTTGAATCATCTTACAAAAAAGCTTGAACACTTTACTGACTCAGTTATGAATAAGAGTAACACAAGAGCAGTAAATGACAAAGGGAAAGAGGATGGTTGAAGGTGTGATAGGACAGTGTGGGGATTGTGCTGCCTGACTGCACTCTGTGCCGATGGCTGTTCAAACAGGCCAGAGCTGAAATGTCACAAGCGTCTGCAGAGAAAAGGCCTGCTGACAGCCTGTATAAACACTGGCATTTTTCCCCCAGTGTAATCGCATGTTCACTTAAAAAGGGCACCTAATGAATTCCATGGGCATTCAGTAATGCTCTGTTGCAGTATGTTTATTCTCCTATCTGTTTTATCAGGATAGAGACGTCTCTTGTCCATGGGTGGAAGGTGGGAGGGAGGAATAGAGTTCAGATTTTCAGGGACAGTCTTGACATCACTGGACTTTATTTTGCTTGTCAAACCCACACTTCATTTGAATACTGATCCAAATCTACCACCTGATACCAAAGAACACCTGAAGACAGGAATGTTTGTTGTAAGTGATATCAGCAAGTGAAAGACTGGTTAGGGAGGCTACCTTTTCCATGGTATTAGAACTTTTGAATCCTCAGCCCCCATTGGGAAGGGAACCTTTTCAATCATTTGCCAAAATAATTGCCTTAAGCCATCGATTACTGTCCATTGTAACTATTTTCTACAAAAGAAATATTCTCTTTGAAAAGTTCTGACAATTGTGTATGATTATCCGCAAGATGATGTCTTGTCTACACCAGCTAGCGCAAGAAGCGCATCAACATCGTAGAACTTCAGTCCTCTGTCAGTTCTTTGAAAATATTGTTACTGTAGTTAGGCTACTGCTGAAGATTTACATCCCAACCTTTCACTGGTTTTGTCATTTCGCCGCTGCTTTTTACTTTTTTCTCCTGTTCTGACAGCAATAACTGAATTATTTTGGTTAGTAGTGCATATATTTTACCACAGTCTATTTATAGTACTTATTGTCACTGATATTGTTGTTCTCTGTCTCCTTCAGGTGTGGTTCGCCAGGTGAAGCCTCTGATTGGTCCATTGACTACAGTACTGAAACTGTCCATGCGCAACCTGACAAATCAGGGCGACTCTGGCCAGAACATTGTCAACGTTCATGTCTTTGTCTCTGAGTTTTGGTTCTGAGAGTTGGATGCCAAATTTTACCACATGTATTAAGACATCCGTTGTCAACACTGTACACATTGGTTTTGTCATATCAATGCACAGATCGGTGTCGAGGTTTTAATGTTATATTTGATTACTTTTGACAGTTTCTGAGATGAAAAGGCTACGAGCTGCTTCTGATGAGAGCATTACACTTTGTTTTGATGACAAGCTCAGCCTAAAATGCAGTCCTGTGCATCTGGCATAATGGAGCTAAATATGGAGAAACTTTATGTTATAAAAATATCTTGAAGAAATGAGGCATCCAGAATGTTTTAAAATTGAAAGTGCATGCATTTAGAAAGGTCATTAAAGAATATAATAATTCACAAATATTCTTTTCATGACATTATAAGTCTTTGTTTTTGTAACATTCACTTTTCCTTTCTTACTGTATGCATTGGATGAGGTATTTTTTCTATGGAATAAACACTATTTTAGTTACAGTATTTGTTTTTTGGACTTTATCGCAGTAAGATTTAAAGAGCAGTGTCTGAAATTCTTAATAAATTTATACTTTTTAGGAAGGTAATAAAAAAGATCTGTATGTTTATGTTTTACAAGCCATAAGAACAGAAATATGGGGAGAAGATAGGGACTTTTTAGCTGCACTCCTATACATAAAACTGCTGAACTGTTAAAACTATTGATCTTTTTGAGTTGGTTCAACAGCCAATAATCTGTCATTCAGCCAGATCATTATAATTGTTCTTGATCCCTCTCCCTTATGTGACATAGCCTAATGTTCGAGCTTTTCCATCTAAAAGTGGGCGTGGCAATTTATTTTACATTTGCTTTGTAGTTCACTACATTATGGCAGAGGGAGATGCGTGTCTGAATTCAGAACATGAATGTTATGCATTACATAGTGGCCTCAACATTTTTTACAATAGAATAATGAAATGTAGTATCCATGGCATGTATACTGTTTGCATGTATGATACAAAAAATTAAAATTGTGTGGCTCTACGAACTTTCACTGATGACGTTAAATTATGATGATTTACAGTGTCTCAATTTATTGCTCATTATACAGTAAACTATACGACGGAGTATTAGGGCCAGACTAAGAGAAAAAAAATATTTTTTCTTTTTTGGAAATTACGAGAATAAAGTCATAATATTAGGTCTACAAGAATAAAGTCGTAACATTACGAGAATAAAGTCGTAATATTACAAGAATAAAGTCATAATATTGCGAGAATAAAGTCATAATATTATGAGAATAAAGTAGTAATTTTATGAGAACTGTCAGCCCGTTGGCTCAGCCAGCAAAACTGTTTAACGACGAAATTATCAATACGTTAGCTTACCTGTTGACTGTACGGTACGACTGAGACAAACAGCAGCTGCTGGGCTCAGGCTGAGGCAGCTGTTTGGTTGAGCTGGTCATGTCAGATCTTGATCTCTAAGCTTTTTTCTCATTAAAACAACTTTTTTTCTTTTATTATTATTACATTATTCTCGTAATATTATGACTTTATTCTCGTAATCCCCCCCCCAAAAAAATGTTTTCTCTTAGTCTGGCCCTAATACTCCGTCTTAAAACTACAATGCAGTGAATGAGTTAACTGTTTCATTTTGCCAATATGCTAACCTAAAAATTGCCCTTTCAAATGTAAACTGTGAAATGTGTTATCATCACATAAGTAATTCAGTACAATTTTACTTGGTGTACCCTGGTCATGAAAACCTCATGACTTGTGCAATGCCCTGAATGAAGTCATAACTCAATGACAGGAAACTTGATTATGATAATTCAGACATGTCAATATTAGCTAATAGAGACATGCAAATAGAACTATCTCAGCCAGTTTACTTTTATTCCCGGCGGTCTGTGGAAAGTCAGTTGACATGGTGACATTTAGAACATTCTGTTTATTTTGTACCCAATGATATCTGTTGAGGGGCAGTAAAGACGTATATTGACAGCTTGTCCTCAGAATGCCCTCAGTTGAGTTAGGATGTCCATAAGTATGTGCATGCACATGTTCACTGTGGGTTCACTTGTGGTCTTTTTGTCATTCTGGGAGCTCAGGGAGGTAAGATTTTCAGAAAATCTTCTTTTGGTAGAGGGACTGAAGAGGGGAACTAGGTGGCAGCAGTAGTTAAAGACCATGGGCATGGGTACCAGCAACCACATTCCTAATTACATTTATCAGTGGACCAGAACTCCAGAGAGTGAGCTGAGCACATGTCAGTAACGGCCTATAACTGTGAGACTGTAATCATCACTGTGGCTGGGCCCGGTCAAAGCCTCCCAATGCTTCAAAGACAATGGAGGAGGAGGCACATTCATCAGGATCTCAAGTCGTCTGCCGTGATGGATTTTAAGGCTCTACTGAAGGGGGATATCCTCTTCAGAGGAAATAGAGGCCAGCAGGTCAGCCTTGTGGTCGACATGAAAAGAGAGAAGAAATGCTTGTGTGTGTGTGTGTATGTGGATGTGTGTGTGTGTTAACTCCAGAACCTTGAAACCACACTTTCAGCCAACGTTTGACATGGTACATATTTTCTAATGCCACTAATGCAATTTCCTAATGTAACGCTAATATAAGAGAATAGGTGGGGATAGGTTGGAAATCGTTCTCATCCAAAAAATAAATGAGTATAGGAAATAAACAGAACCTTGTCTGGCATTTGGTACATCCATATATCTTTCAACTGCGCAAATCAGAAGAAAGAAAAGAGTTTAGTTTGTGGGTGCCATTTCTGGGAAGAGCTGTATACACCTAGCAGAATTAAGGGCCACCTCTCTTCATGTAAGTTAAAAGAGGAAAAAAATCTGTACATTTAACACAAATAGTCTACTTTATTAGTGACTCAGATGAGAGTGGCCATTATGATCATACTTTAGTTGGAGAAACACTTTAAATTGGCTCTGAGGAGCAAGATGAAACAATTCCTTCGTATTTGGCCCGTCCATACTGCATACCAAAATCCACAGAAAACACATTGTAAGGATGTAAACAGCTGAATATGAGCAACAAAAAAACCATACAGTCAGACTGTGTGGGAGGACATTGCCCAGGAAAGGCCTGGCTGGCTCTGAATCTGGACAGTAAGAACGGCTGGGGCAGCAGTCCCTAGCAGCGTTACCAAACCACATACATGTGTGGGGACAAATGAGCAAATATCTTCTGCCAGATTCTCCATCCAAAGCCAAGAGGGAGCTGCTTGCACTGGAAGCCTATGGTATGACTAAGCCGAGTGGGCTTGATGAGTCGACGTAATGGCAGGGAGCAGACCTGTGTGTGTCTGCACTGTTTGTTTGTGTATTCTACTGTGGCACAATGGTGGTCAGGCCTCTCAATACAAGTGGTCATGGTGGTGTCTGGCCCAGAGTAGACAGGGTATGGGGCTGATGGGAGTCTAGCCCAAGGGTTGGTGAGGCTGACTGATCCAGACAGAGACCAGAGGACCTCAGAAGGCACGTGCTCGGCCGACTCCTGCACTCACCCACTCCCTCTTTTTCCTGGCGTCCTACCCTGCTCCCACCGCAACACATGTTATAGGATATAAGTGAGTTCTTTTAATAAATTTAGGGGTATTTATTTTTTTCCTCTATTTTACAAACCACTGTTCCTCATTACCATAAACACAAAACTGTTTCTTTTAGATGGGCACTACCAACTTGTTGTGGTTTTGCTCCCGTCTCCCTGAGATTCTCATGTTTGCAGTAAATTTTCATGTTCACCAAGATTATGGATTCATTCATAGCTTTTAAACGTGAAAAAGGTGATGTCTAGATGCCCATTTATTGTAAACTTGGCTCATGTGTTATCTCACACTATAAGTCCAAAAACCATAAACAAATTACCATTAACCATCTTCGCTGACAAGCATTTTTAAAATATATTTCACCTGTGTCAAAAAGTGTTCACGTACTGTGCTCTTAAAGGAATTTTCAAAGTGGTGTTTCATAGAAGTCCAATAGATGGCAGACACAGACAACACAACACTGCACAGCCAGAGAGTTTTAAAAATGTATTTCCCTGGACAACTGTCACCACCTTACATTACAATGGCAGAAACAGCCAACCTAAGACCAATGTTTTTTTACTTTTCAGTAAAAAATCCCCTCATGAATCTAGCCTTCCCTCCAGTAGGACAGATTTTGCAATAAAATCTGAACTTACTGAAATGTATGCCCATCATTTTGAAATGTATTCCACTGGGACCTAAATAGTATAACATTAAACTCCTATAAGATTAAAATTTAAGTCTAACAAAGTGTTGGATTGCATAAATAACAATGTGGGAGTCTGCCGTGAATGTTACAGAAAAGTCTACTGGGACCAACCCCATAACATAAATGATTGGCCTCACAATACTATATTTCATGTCAAGTTCTATACAATCTTTGTGATATGGGACTCCTCTTATTGCCTCTCCTTAAATCAATTAAATATTTTGAGGTTAAGGGTGATAGACAGTGCACCAATTATAGAGAGGCTCCACCTTGACCCCCCCAAAAAACACAAAGCACACAAGTGTGTCCTTCCATAACTTACAGATTTTAAACGTAACCATTTACAACCACTACTGGACTCGACTTGTTGCCAGAGTACACAGTGGATCAATCACATTTGGGAATATAGACCGAAGCTCATGAAAATTCAGTGTGCAGTCTCTCTGTTGTTACAAGCAGCTCAGAACACACTGTGACGTCCATAGTGCTTAAGTGGATACATATCATAGGAAAGGAAGGGAAACAAATCCAACCACATATAACCGCGGTGTGATGGCCACCTAAAATAGCCGGTGACCTTAGACTGTAGTCATCTTTTCTGAAATGGGGGATTTTAACGTGGCATTTATTTGTTACATATTTTGTCAGCTTTTATTGCCTGTTGCAACTTTTAAAACAAATGTGTTCTTTATAAAGATAAAAAGCACACTGTTTATTGAGGAAACTACTCCTATTCCATGACACACTAGCTGTGAGATTTAAATATGCAATAAGGGGAAATAACACTTGAAAAAGTGGACTGTTTCTTTGGAAAGAAAAATCCAAGAGAATGTCTTAGATGTTTGTTTGTTTTTTTAAGTTAAACCCTTTATATTTTAGAGAAGTGAATGCATTGTATTTTAATGATAAGGCTCATATGCCATTGTGGATTTTAGGGGACTCTAGTCCCATATCAAACCTACGTCATAAAGTAGCTGTCTGCACTTTGAAAAACTGGTCCAGTGGTGAGTCTTGGCCCTTGAGGACTACAGCTATACAGCTATACTCTGACAATGACCATGAGTTCAAAGCCTGTCTGCGAAAGGTTTCGGTGACATAAGTGGCCTTCAGACCTCAAATGTTTGAGCTTTCATTGTATGTGAAAATGAGCTGGGAGTTAGCTGTGTCTGCCAAAGTGTTGTTTTGTCTGTAGCCGAGCACACACACCCAACTGTCACCTCTCAGTGGACACCTCACACTGTCTCAGATGTCTTTGGGTCTCTGAGCAGTGACCAGACAGGGAAGCGATCAGCAGAAAGGAGATTTGCTCTGTAAACACAGGGAGTTGTCAGTGGATTTTGGCATTTGTGTTACAAGGGAAACCATTACGTACTGTATGTTTTGATGTGAGGTGTCAAGTATGTAATCATTAAGAACTTACTTTGCACTTGCCCTTTGAGATTGACACTTAGAATCATCACTTACAGTGGTCAGAATCACACCCAGTAAATTCATCACAAAATCACTCAACAGAATGTGTAATGAACAAAGATTTAACTGCTGAGTTCCTATTAGCAGAAAGATACATTGGGTAACACCTTATACACAAAAGCTAAGAAATGTCTGGCTTTGGAATTGCCACAATCATAACACAAATGTCTCAAGCAGTTTTTGAATAAGACAAAATGGAGCCTGCTATTATACTTAGTTTGAACCAATCATAGTCTGAAAATTTGCCACTATGAGACAATATAAAATCTATAATTGTTTTTGCCTGAGCTCAATGAGGGAAAAAAAGTAGTTTTTTGATAGAAATACTATTTATGGGTTTGTAATGGCAAAACTCGATCTTCCAGAGCACATCTGTATGTCATTGTTCCTAAACCACTGTCTTTGCATACGCTCACATTTTAAGAAAAGAGATTCAGAGAATTAATTATCCAATTGTTCAGAGGCATCATCATGGGGAAAAGGACTTAAGGCGTCAGAAGGCAGATTTCTAATTTGCTGACAGTTGCAATGCGTTTTGCTTGCTTTCCCATTAACATCATTGTATCTTAATGCTCTATTTTATTCCCTGCATGATTACCGAATGATTAAGGTTTCCAGGAACCACAATGAGACAAAGGTCATCTGCGATATTAATGAGTGGAAGGCCTTTGAATCTGGCACACTGGCATGGAGCTTTTCTGTGTGACTAAATGTAGCTTACAATTGCCAATGATAATTAATATGTCACATTTTGTTTTTCAATAGGGGGTGTTTTCTGTCTTTGTAACTTCACAGGGTTAAGGAAATCCATCAAAATGTTTCTTGCATTAGTAAAAGGTCATACACACAAATTAGGTTTGGTTAATGGTTACCCGCGACAGTATGGACACCTTTATAGCAGGTCTACCAAGGTAATACAACTTCATCATAACAACACTCTCTCTGTCTGTGCACTATACATCTGTTGACATAGCAGTCTCCCTTATGAACACACACATATACTTACTTCAAAATGCCTACTTAATAGACATATGACTTACATTGCTGGAAGACCGCTGTGATAATGTCTTTTTCTGTTTCCTCTCAAGTCTGGATGATAAAATAGATCAAGCTTTCTTAATTCCGACCTGTTAGTTATAAAGTTCAGAGAGACCAGACTGGTTGTTAGACACCATATCCTGTGTGTATGATGATGTTATACAAACTGTGTATAACACAGCCTTGACTTGTTGTGTGGTAAGGATGAAGCAGATGCTACAGATAGGGTTAAAATGTAGTTAAGCTGGAGGAGACTCTGGAAGCCATTGAGTCATTGATCTCAGGGTCCTCCTATCCATACTGAGCCCCGGGTTATTCTCTATCCCCTCACCCTCCTTCCTTTTTTATCCTTTGTTGTGGTCACTGGGACAATCGGTTACAGCCCAGCGGAATGGAAACCACTCAGTCCTCTGCTACAGCAAACTATTAAACAGAGGATCCAGTTACTATGACCAGTCTGGGAGGGAAGGCATCTCTGGGAGAGATTTAGTTCCTCAGACTTCTTCACTATAATTCCAGTCAACAGAAAACATTTTCATACATGTTATTCGAATCACTAACAATGTTTCAACCAGTAGAATTCCTCAAATTGCAGTGACTACCAAGAAATTAGCTTTATATGATGATTACTTTGTAGATCTCTTCCAGAGTCATTGCTGTGTTTATTTCTGTGTAGATGTTGTGCTTTAACCATATCTCTTTGCATCCGGGATTTCAGGTCAGGGTGGAAGTGGCTTCATTCCCAAAGCTATCAAAGAAACAGCAGAAGACAAACACAACAATGATGATGAAGTGGATAAACAACATTCCCCCCGGAAACCCAATACAACTTGTTCCTGTTAATTGGTCTGTCTGTGTGTCTCGCTGAGGCAATGATGGTGATTTCTGTTTGAGTTTTGTGGGTTCCAACCCCAGACCCTGTCTCCCTGTTGAAGCGGCACAAATGGAGGGTCGTGGTCGCTGCTGATGCTTTGTTTTCCACAGTCCCTTCTAACTGCTGTCCTGCCTGCGATGGGACCATCTGCCTTCTCAATTAAAAGCCATGTTTGTGCTCCACATTTGTTTGTGCTAACAGATGATTTTTGTAATAAAACTCAGACTTTCTGGTATTTCTTGGATTCCTGGGTGATGACATTGCGCTTTGCTTTTTTGAGCTTGCGGCTGTCTCCCGTGGAAAATGTAGCTTGCAGAAACTACTAGCTGTTTTCTGGTGTGTCTGTGGGATGAAGTGAAGAATAGAATGAGTCCTGCTGATGTTCTCCCTGCCACAATTAAGAGCAGACCCGCTGTGTGCTGGGGAACGCACAAGATGAAGAAGCAGTCTTTGCCATCTCCTCTGAGACATGACTATAGGGACAAGTATTTGAGCCCAGAAAATGTCATCATAATAGTCTGTTCTATTGTTCTGTCTTATCATCACAGTTAGTGAGTTAATAGTCATAAAAATGTTCAAGTAATTTCTTTCTGTGAGTTACACTGGAATGTGATTCTATTAGGACTGAAGACACAAATGTTTGCCAAATTGTTTGTTATTGTATTTGGATGGCACAAAAAAGCGTCCTTTAAAGAGCAAGAGAAACAATAGTTTGACAGGGACACTGACACATGTACAAACCAATGAAAATATTTACAGTATATTCTAGGAGAGTAGATGTCCTTTTGTATATTCTTCAAAATATGATTTCCCAAATTCAAGGAAATGTTATTACGTTTTTTACGTACATTGTGGATTTGGCATTGGCTTTCTTTTGGACAACACTGGACTGTCGTGGGAGCTCCATGGACCACACACAGCCTTTTACCCAGAGCACATTCTAGCCAGTGCCCACTTGCCTAGACATCAAGTGTGGGAAGAAGGTGGTACCAACAGTGACCACCAGTCACCCTTTGGATCAGTACTGTCCAACAGATGGACCTGCCAGGAAGCCATCTATTTGTAATGAAGAAAGGCTGGGAATAAGTTTTAAACTTTGACATTGAGATTACTTGCTGATGCTGGGTCAAGGACTTAAGTGTGCATGTTTCAAAAGAGAAATCAGCTGTAATATCATACTGTGATCTCATCAGATTGTCAAGGCTCCCACTTTTGAATGACCACTTGAGCAAAAGTAGATTTAAGAGAGCTCTTTATTTGAAAAAGAGCTTACTGCCAATCAGTCAATGGTTTCTACAATTTATGGATGCCGGCTGTGTTTTGAAATGGACTGTGTGTGTGGTATATGGTAATTTTAAGTGGAGAACAAGAAGGCCCAGTTTGAACGCATTGTGGATTCTGAGGAGCCATCGTGTTCGGTTGGCCATGGAGGCCTATATAGCTTGATCTCAAGGATGTGCAATTGGGCTGTAGGATGATGAAGCAATAGTAATTCACGCAAGGGTCTGTCACCAAAGCTCCCACCAACACCACTCATCGAGCAGCCGCATGGATAGATTTCTCGTTAGGGCATGGTTGCAGTGGTAAGGGGTCTTACTTTGTAATGATTTTAACATATGATTCCAGAGCTGTGGCTTTTTGCTGGGTTCTCTCTCAAGACAGTCATGGATGTAAGACCTCCCTCTATTCTTTGATGCTTCAAGTCTCCTTTCCACCATTATGAATGAAGCATGGCACCATTTGGCTCAAGGGATTTAAACCATAATGTGATTTCTCTCCATTGTTCATTTTTTTCCAAATTGCACACCCACTCCTTAATAACAAGATTGTCTCGTCAATCTTCGGGGATATCTTTAGCTGTCATCTATCAGCAGTCACTATCTGAAATCTATAAACACACTGAATACTTGGCAATTTACTCCTCCACAAAAGTGCAAACCAGAATACTTCAAGACTGGGTTATGGTGCTGACACTGTCTTCTCAGAGGCCTGAGGAAATCTTGTATGGTTTAATATATCACTGTTTGGGGAGTGGAAATAACTAATTACAACTACTCGTGTTAATGTAATTAAGTAATTTTCTTTGGGTATGAATATATTTTCTAGCCTGTAAGTTTACTCTTACTTAAGTATGCAACACCATATAATCAACTTTGCTTCTTTTAAAATCATAATTTGCAACTGTGTACAATTAATGCTGCAAGCAGTGATGATAGGGCCCTCGCAGTCCGCGTATGTGAGGTACTGCCGCAGCAGTCTCATGCGCCAGTCATGTGTAGACCACAGCATGAAGATTTAATGTAAATCACATCAAAATTGCCATACAAGTCTTACTTCCTGTTTCCAGTAGCTGGCGCTATGAATATGACTGAATATTGGTAAATAGATGTAGAGAATGGTCAAGTCATTTTGCAATGCCTATGTGCGGGACCCATATTATACTTAAATTTCTCTGACTGTTTTTTGTGCCGACTTTCATGAGTTTTCTAGCATGTTGTGGCCCCCAAAAATGCAATTCAGCAGTTGCTGCTCGGGCCCTAATTATATCCAAACCTTTCATCTGCACTTGTAGCAAACTGCCGGGGACACACAAGGCGGAAGTGCTGCGAAACACCCCGAAGGGCTGTCTGCTGCCTGTGTTCCAATTGGTCTGAAGAGACAGAGCTCCACGACCGGCTTGTGATTTGCAGTGATAGTGCAGTGTAATCGCTCGATGTGAATGTTTTGCAGTGTTGTTTGTTTGTTGTATTCGCCACGAGTGACTCTGGCAAGACAACACACCGCAGGCCAATGAAATCCATAGGTAGAATGGTAAGAGTAATTTAGGGACTGAATATTCAGAGAAACAAAAAAGCTAATGGAGACAGATTAGGCCTCTTCTGGAAATGTTTTTGTGCTTAACAGACAAAATGTTATCTGTAAAACAAATTGCATTAGTTTGATCCATTTATACATTTATCATTTATCAGAGAAACTTTGTTGATTTTTTTTTACATGGATCGTCCCTTTCGATTGGCTGCCTGCTTTTGATATTGCATTAAACATCCACAGTTAAAAAGTAACTAATGCACTGAGTAGTTTTTTAAGACTGTACTTTTACTTTATATTAGTACTTTTACTACTACACCAGTATTTTATAGTTGAGTAAGTTACTATAGTTCAGTAATGTAACGGTGAGTGCAGATTTTCACTATTTATTTAAATTTCAACGGGAGTTCTGCCATTAGTCTCGTGAATGATAAGACCAAAGTTTTACATTTTCATTGATTTTGTAAAAACAAGATTGCATGTTGGTTCTGTAAATTATATGTATACAATCTACATGGCTATTATATCAGGAAAATGTACACTATGCTGATTTATTTCTCCCACTGACATGAAAGCATGTCATCCTTAAATTAGCTGTGTCAAACACCTTCA
This sequence comes from Dicentrarchus labrax, assembly GCF_905237075.1. Lineage (NCBI taxonomy): Eukaryota > Metazoa > Chordata > Actinopteri > Moronidae > Dicentrarchus > Dicentrarchus labrax. The sequence goes on along the minus strand of NW_026136720.1, from coordinate 19,153,672 downwards.
AGCCAAAAAACATATATCTCTACTGGCTATGAAACTGCCATCTGGGGGCATCAACTTTCATCCTTGCATGTAGTAAGTCCTTCCCTTGGAGGATCTGCAGTTACATAAACACGGAGTGTCTTATGGGGTTTTATAATTGTGTTATTCATACTGCATGATACAAGCAACCATAAGCCAGGTTGGGTGCAGTGCCATGAATGGTAGGAAGAATATGTGAGCAGTAAACATGAGAAGGTCTGCTCCATTGACAGGAATTCCACTTTCTGCTGCTGCTGTGAAACATGGCATACCTAATTGTACAGTGGTCACCCACTAGGTCTAAATTGGGTTCAAGACCACACAGTACGATGCAGGCCCACTGTAGGAAACTCTCAGAGACACAGGAAGAAACTGTGAACTTTTTTCACTGATTGTTTTACTTTAGGGGGATCCATCTGTGAAAGATCTCAAAATACACCATTCTCCATTTATATCATTTTTATTGCTACACCTCTGTTTCATGTATACCAACAATGGGACGTCATGCCATGCACTGGAGTGTGGAGGAATGTGACCAAGGTGCTTGCTTTATTCTTTAATTGAATAAGGACACGATATTGTAAAGGTGACTGTGTGACAATAATACCCATCAGGATTTAAATAATACCAGCACACTCTTTTGCCAGAAGCGCCAAAAGTCATTGAAGCTTCAGGAAACAACAGATTCATGATATAGACAAGTGATGAGGATGTGAGAAGATTTATGAGCTGATAATAGTGTGCTTACTCTCCAGGCTATGGCCCCTATGTTCCCCCCAAAATCTCTCAACGAAAAAAGGAAAAACAAGTGGTGTCTTCGGTAGTATGTGGATTTTACTCCATCACTGGCCAGCCCAAGTTTAGATCACCCCCCTCCTGCTAATGACACATTCAAATTAGCTGTGGTTAGGGTTTTCTTCAAATACACAGCTAGATTCACACAAATTCTTCTCCCCACCTCACCTCTCTCTGGTCTGGCCTAAGAAAACCACATGCCGGGGTCACTGCGCTCTCCTCAAGCCAAACCAGACCCATAATTTTGCTTTTGTTTCAGATGTAGCCTCAAAGCCTGAAATATAAAGACCCAGGCCAGCCTGGGAAGGTCAGTATGTAGAAGGAAAGAGCAAGATAGAGAAAGAGAATGAGAAAGACTGAAATAAGAATGAAAGAAAGTAAGAATGAGAGAGGGGGTAGACAGAGAGAGAGAAAGAAACTGAAGAGTGCTGGTGGGAGCGGAGTGGTTTCCAATCTGTTGAGGAAGTGTTTATTATACAGTATGTGTGTGGACAGGAAGAGCTATGTAACGAGGAGCAGATCTTGCCAAACCACTGGCCATTACTGACCATTGCTGACCATTACACCCAATGAGCTCTAACTATTTTGGATCTGTGCTATCTCCAGGTTAACAGAGTACACTCACACTTGAGTGTAATCGCTCGATGTGACATGAGAGCAACTTAAAACTTCTTCCCCATTACTTTCTTTGCCAACCACTGGCTTTAATATAGCTTAGAAAAATAAAACAATGTCTTCTCATGTATGACCTTATAAAATGAAATGACTCAATTTTCTTTCTTTTTTTTCTACCATACTGTTTATGAAGACTGAAAATGACTTTTCTGTCCCATTTTGTCTCAGTGCATGTTGAGTGATTTGTTTTTGTCTCTAAAGTTATATGAACCATTTTTGTGAAATATGAAAAGGCCACCCATTACCCTGCCAAAACCTTTCCAATGGCGGTCCATAAATTGGCTGTCTTTGCAAATTATTTTTTTAACAGTCTAACAATATGTTGTTTATTCTGTGTAATATTCTTAATGTCAAAAGCCATTCAAACAATGGCACTATGTATACAGTCCTTCTTCACCGCATTTATACACAAATTTAGGTGGGCCTAACCAGTGCTCCAGACACGATGAAACAACTTTTCTGCCAATCACCACCTTGTGTTAAAATCAAAAAGGTTCAAATGTACACACCATAAGGCTTCCATTGTAACAAACAGAGAGGAGTGGAGGTGGTGTGGTGCTGGGGTGATGGACTGAAACCCAAAAACCTCAACCTCCTTTTAAGAAAAACAAACCAGTTTTATTTAAGAGCCAGCTAGTGCATTATACTCCCCTGACCTCAGGAAGCTTTCCCTTTCAGTCCAGCTCTGGACACACTATTCCACCATCAGGGGACCAGGCAGATCTATGACACATGTGATGGCCTAACTGTAGTGTGGCCCTGGCCACAAATCCAGCAACATTTGGCCCCTGGAGCCTTGTTTCGTGGGAAGCAGACGCTCTTACCACAGATGGACAATAACATGGTTTTTGCCTGGCGCACACTGGTGTTTTGTATATTACGTGCCATATTGCTTGGCTTAGGGTTATATATTGTAAAACTATCCATAATCATTCAACCTCATGGAGAGATGTTGAGTAATGGCAGGCAGTGTAAGGATTTAGAGTGACATTTACACAAGTATTTCAGGGTAATACAATGGAAGAATATTGCAAGAAAATACAAGGAACTTGATGTAAATCACTGCTGATTCTGACTGCCACACAGTATAACACATAACCACAGCAGCATTGTAATTGTGCCATCACCTGCCAGAGATGGAAGAGGTTTAAGTTGATCATTTATAATAATGTGAGTGTAAAATCATGTATGACGTGACAGGAATCAAACGTCAAATCCCAGCACATTTTAACTTCTCCCGTCATTCTATGTAAAGAGAACATCATGTAACAGAAAGTAATTCCTCAGATAGATTTTAGCTACCTGTTTTCATGGTTACCAAATATTCTTACTTTGTTGAGTGACAGTTGTATATAAGCTGCAGGTTTTATTTTAGCAACAGTTTTGTTGGGCTATCCATTATTCTGTTCCAGGAAAGCCATGCATACCTCTCCATCAGACAATGTACTGATTTTATCTGCTGCTTGACAGAAATGTGACTAAAACACTTTTTTTCTCTGCCTTGTGCTGTTGGATCGAGTTCCTTGGAAACCTGCTTTGGAGAAAGACGACATCTGGAAGCCTTGGTGCTGCTTTCATAGTAATTGTTTATGTTTCGAGACCACTGGCGAGTCTAATCTTGTCATGTTTTATTAAGACCTGTATTAAAGAATCTACAGTGAAGAATCCATGACAGACCTGCAAGATACCACCACAAGGAGCTCTGTAATCAAAACTGAAATGCACTGCAAAGGAATTTTCTGTGCTCTTGCTTTATGCAATCTACTCATGGCCTCAAATATTGAGCATGCACAGAAATGCTGGCATCTGGATGGTCAGGCCATGTGTTATATCCAAGGTCAGTGAAATTGCCAAATCTCAGACATATTATAGTAACATACTGTACACACACTCACTACACTGCAAAGTAAACAACCTTAAATGCAGCCCAAAGGGCAACAATTTAATCCTGAGTGCATTGCTACCTCTATTGTGAATTGTTTATTTCTAAGAAGGTTTGCTGTATACATAATTGCATCTGACAGAGTGCCCTGTGACAAGAAACCACACAAACTCATTATATGCTTGTAGATCATGGGAAGAAATGTGCATTTGTCTGCATTATGATTTATTTCGCCTGCATATGATAAACAAGGCAAGACAGGCGATTCCTTCCTCTCTGAAACCAAGCATATCTGACTGGATTCCATTGCTCTCCCGTTTCATTTCATATTTCGTACAGCCCATTTGAACAATTGTGTTATTATGGTAGTGTAAATAGACCTTTGCACTGGGCAAGACTTCAAGAATGCTGATGATGTGTTAGCTGACACTATGCTGGCTACAGGAAGCTAAAGGATCATTTATTGTAGATTGGTGGCCCCTGTGATAGGTGGGTGGTGTTTACTGCCAGCCAATCGTCTGCATAGGCTGTCACAGAATGATTGGTAAAACGGTATCAGTGTCAGAATGAATTGAATATAATGACCAGTTTGGAATTGCAAATATGCAGAGTACCTGGTTCAAATAGCTGCCCCCCGAATCCAGCATTTTATTTTCTGTTAAAAGTGAGATTTCTTTGTTAGGTTTTTTTTTTTTTAATACTATTATAGAGTAGGTCTAGATGCTATATAAATACTATGAACGTATCATTGTTCAATTGACAGAGAAATGCTCATAGTCTGTATTCAAACACTTGGTGTGTAAACACCAACACTTTCAAACAACAGTTTCCGGCAGCAAGGCTAGCTATGTTAGCTCCAACATGATGACATTAGCATTAGCACGTTACATTGTTGTTGTTGTCTCACAACTTGATGGTCGAGCACATTTAAGTTTGGAAAAGTATCTTGTGTTGTCAGCTAAGCAGCAACTTTTCAATGAATGTGGTCATTTTACCAAGCTTACCTGCTGTTGATCGGTGGAACCAGTGTCTCAGCATGGATGTCCCCCACTGATAGCATCAAGACCTCCAGTGTCCTTCCTTACTAGTGCTGTCAGTTTAACGCGTTATTAACGGCGTTAACGCAAACCCATTTTAACGGCGTCAATTTTTTTATCACAAGATTAACGCCTAACACACTTTGTAGTTTTTTTCACATGCTGTTGCAACAACTAGTAACGTTAGAAAAACTACAACACCACACCGGATCTAGCTAGACCGGAAACAAAACACACACTTGTTTAAGAGTAGTAGACGTTATGTTTTGAGTGGATGGCGAGCGCGAGACGCCGTAATGGATGGATTCCTTGTTGTCTGAAAATGTCAACAGGCTTGTCTGTTTGAGTAACTGGCTCAAAGCAAAGAAGTAGTAGGCTAACCTTTTATTGGTAACCGTTACTGTTCATTCTTTCTGAAATAAGAGGCTGGGTTGAGCCTCTGGTGAATAAAGAGCAGTAGCCTGACTGTTATGTTTAAAGCAAACTGGAGAAAAGTATTAAGCCATGGTTTAACTGCACTATAGGCTGAGTCCTAGTTTACCTTACATGTGCACTTTGTCATTTTATTTTGTATCGCCCTGTTTTGATCCCTTAGAAAGGGCTGTTGAAGGGGCTGTTTGTGTGACAAAGTATTTTTTTCACCCTTTTATTGATGGACAGTGTGTGAGAGATTATTTGCTCCAAGTGAGAATGTTAGTGTGAAATTGAACACTACAGTATATGCCAATGTTGTTTTAAATAAAAACAACATTTGCACAAAGCAAGCCGATCCACTTTTCCATGTTGATAAGAGCATTAAAATGAGAAAAAATAATGTGACAAAAAGAAATCAAGGGACATTAATTGCGAGTTAACTATGACATTAATGCGATTAATCGCGATTAAATATTTTGATCGTTTGACAGCACTATTCCTTACACAACATTGTTGTAACACAGCTGCTAATGTAACATGCACCTACTTTAGAGAAACATTTATAGCTGCTCATAACTAACACCAAGGATGGCCAGGTTCAGATTTCTTTAAAAATCCTACTAATTTTAAAAGTATGATGCATTGAACATAACATTTTTTAACATTTAGCACTTTATTCAAAATATGAAGCTTTGGTACTATTGTTTGGTGTAGTCACAAGCTTGACCATGCTTGCAGACATTTGCAGATTCATCAAAGCATCAACTGCCATTTATGATCTTTTGCCATGCCTTGCGAAGCTCAGCTGCTTTGAGTTACGTTGCTTGCCAAATAGTGCCCTATTTACTTATGTTCTGCACTGCATCTATGTGGCTAGTGAATCTCGACTTGTAGTGAAATAAACCGCTTACTGATTTTGAAATTCAGGGGAAATTGGATGACAGTTGAATGCTGTGACATTCAGTTTGCTGTGTGTTTCAGCTGAAAACATCTCCTTTGGTCCACTCTGGATGCAGTAAAGTTACTGTCCAGACTCTTGCAAATGTTTTTTAAAAGTAAAAAAAAAAAAAAAAGCCACAATCAAATTGAGTATGGCAGTATGGCAGGAGGTTGATAGGGTTTAGACGTTGTCAGTAAAATCCTCAAATTACCAGAAATTCTTTGAACACTGGTACCAACCAAGGCTATGGACCATAATTTTTCACTTCATAAATTTTGCTTACACAGCTGACTCAAGCCACAATGAAAGAGGCCAAGTGAGTATAGTTAACCTGGATCATGTGCAGCGTTTGGATTTCCTCTTCCACTGCTTCCTCCAGTGGCCTGGCCTTGGCTGCCCTCTTTAAGCCCCCATTAACCTCCACCTAAGACATCACTGGAGTCCAGCCAAAGAATATACACTATGTAAGAACATTACATAGACTAGCCAGCTGATGTGAGTCATTATTGTTGCTTTCCTTTTCGAATTTGTTTGTAACTGTTTGTTATTTTGTGTCTGAAAGGAATGAGTCACTGCACTGTAGATGCAAGTTTGAAATTTCTGTGAAGCTACTAAAGTAATATGATTTCATACTTCCACATTTCCTTTCTTTCCACTGTGTCCATTTTGCTTTAAACCAAGTCAAAAATCCGGGGTTTGTAAGTGTAGTGTAATGCAGAGCTCTTATGGTGTACCTGAAGGACAACCACAGTGTAAATCTTCTCCCCTGAGGAGGGAGATTCAGGATGTGGCTTTGAAAGAAAGCAGAACTGTGTGTGTGTGTGTGTGTGTGTGTGTGTGTGTGTGAAAGAGAGAGAGTGTGAGGGATTGAAGAGAGCTTTGCACTCAACACGCATGCATATGTGTCGGTGTGAGTGTGTGTCTGCGTGTGTGTGTGTGTGTGTGTGTGTGGTCCTCTTAGTGAGGTGGAAAATTATTTTTAAGTTTTAGTTAAATATTTGCTTTTCCTTCAAGCTGCCAATAACTTTTTTAGAATTAAAGGAGGACTTGACAATGGTGAGACGTGTGAAAAGGAATACTGAATGGATGTTAATGTGGGATCATATGAATGGGCAGAAGCATTACGCAAAACGAAGGGAGATCCCGAGGCTTATTTACTACACGAAAGAACAACAAATTGCAAGCACTTAAAGTCATGTTTATTTTCATCACAGGAGTGTTTGAACCTTGCCCCATCTAGGATTTACATTGGGAAAATACACAGACACAACTGCAGACATCACAAATGAGTAACTTGGCATCTGTGACAGTATGGCAAAACCCAAACAAAAACCCAGGGTTGTTTAGTCAACCTGACCAATACTTTGTATTGTGGGCAACTCTGTTTAGCAAGGTTTCACAGCAATGCACTGCAGTCTTCCATCCTTGTAAAGACAGCGCTCTTATATGGAGGACTAAAGCTGCCATTATAATAAGTAGGTAAGCAAATAAATAAATAAATAGGGAAATAAATTGCTGGAATATAAACTGGAATATATGCAAACAGAAATAAGAAATAGGATAATATTTTCATATTAATTAATATTCATATAAAAATAAATGAATACAAAAAAAAGTAATTTGTCAAATGAATACATTTATTTATTTGTTTTTCTATTTCCGTGCATATTTATTTGTCTTTAAATTAAGCTTCACATTTATTTGATTATTGAGGCTTTTATTTATACATTTATTTCTTTATTATTTTATTTATTAATTACGTCATTAATTCATTATAATGCAGCTTCTGTCCTCCATACTCCCAAAGCTACCCTTCTAGGAAATCAGTCATGGGGATTCTATAATGCATTTTGGCTTTTGTTTACCTGTTTCACTGGCCTTACTTGATTTCTTTCTTCACTTTAAATGTAAAAATGGGAACTGTTTCGTAGATGAATGAAACCTACACATACTACACAAACCACACATAACTTATTTCCAACAAATATACCGATGTTTTAGACTTAACAGTTAAAAAAAATAAACGTAATGGATTTCTTGGTAGATACAGTGAACAACAGCAACATGTAGCCTATGATTAAAGTTGTGTCACAAGGCAACCCCTCAAAACCAGCCAGAGCAGGAATTCTTGCATGTAACTGAACCAAAACAGAAGTATGCATCAATAAACATATGCAGCAATTTGCAGAGAAACTAGAATTACCACCCCACTGTTGTATGCCTCCACAAACAGTCAAGTTGCAGTTTACATCCCGTCTGTCCAGACTCATATATATATATATATATATATATATGTGGTGGAGACTTTGAAGAAATTATATTAAAGTGAATGTTTTTTACCAAATAAAATATTATACATTGCACTGATTAATGAAGGATTATCATAGATGTAATTGGATAAACATGTACACGTCAACTTTATTACTAGGCCTATATAAAATGGGTTCTTATATCAACATAGCTATGCAAAGTGTAGTGCTTTTGTTTTCTTGTGACTTTTTTAGATGTTAAGCCTTTCTATAAGCTGTAGCTGAAACTCTCTGTATGATTCACAGGATCATGATTAACTAGCCGCGCTACAATATGTTGTTTGCAGTCATGTACTGTGCTAGTTATTGTTTACTCATTGTGTCGTCCCAGTCAACGTGTGTGAAATCTGGAATCGGCCAGTTCATTTTTCAAGTATGGATAATGACTATTTTGAGGTCACAATGACCTTTGAGTCTAAAGTGCCACCAATTCAACCAAAATATATAATCTCCCCTTCAGTGAAGGTATAGAATAATGCCTAAAAATGACATTGGGATGTCACAGTAAAGTTGACCTTTGACCTTTTGGGTAGAAAGAAGTCAATACAAATTGTGAAATATGGTCATAAAATATGGCCAAAGGAACAGAAAACAATTTATTTCTCTGTACGGTTACTTTACATAATGTGGCACTAGTAACAGTTCGAGCTGGTTAGTGACAAAAGCTTAATTAATCACAGTTTAGTCACAACTGTGCTATGCACAACTCCTTCACAAACCTTATCTTTACCTTCTAGTAATTGCACATGCACAGTTAGTTATACACTGTTTGCACAATATATTTCTTACTGCATACTGCATATAGTGTATATATTTTCATTATAGTCTTTATATTTTCTTTGTATTTTTACACTAATGTACTTTTTTGCACTACAATCCTGCCCTGGCACCTCGTCCTCCTGAGAGAGCAGTTGGACTCTGTAAAGGGCAGGAGCAAAAAATGAATGAATGAATTAAATTAAATTAAATTGATTAAAACTGATGAATATTATGCCAGAGGAGTTAAAAATAAATTCAAAAATAATTAAATATTTAATCATTATTTTTATTCTTTTAAAGCCAGTGAAGTGCAGGTAAGAAAGTCTCTGAAACAAAAAATTCCCCCAGACTCACGCTTTGCTTTCGAAATCCTCTCTATTTTTGAGGTCTGAAGGTTGGCAGTGACACTGCCTTATGTTGGCATTTAAACCTTGTTTGCATTCACATAAGACACCATGGTGCGGACTTTAGAAGCAAAGTTAGCTCACATTGCAGAGAAAATAACATAACAGTCTGTGTACCCATCGCACAATTTTTGTTTATTTGTCAGTCAGTAGCATGACTTGTGAGTACTCAGTATTTAGACATCTCTTAAAACTACAACCATGTGTTGATTATTGAATAGGCATACAGTCTAATAGAAACAATGCTGCAGTATGTGATGACTGTTACTGTCCTGTATAAATTACAGGGCTTGCAGTGCATGTTCTAAATCTTGTATAACCTTTAATGCAACATGCAACAACCATGTGTAACATGTCTTATATACCGACTAATAAACATAATTTAGTGTGTGCCTGCTTGAGTCATGTGTCTCAGCTGCGGCTGCAGCGACCCTTCCCAAAGGTTCTATTTTTTAAGCAAGCCATTGTTCATAGTCATGAAGGCAAACTCAGTATAGCTGCTTAGGTCGGCAGTGTGAACCAAGTAATGTGATTTAGGGGTCTTATGAACATAATAGTTAGAATCAAAAAAGTATCATTTTGATCTGTTTATTGCAAATAAATCATAGTAAAATTCACATTACGTGCATTACTACTGACTGGCCTGAACATTTGGCCACAATTTAGTTCTTTGCCCAAATGTGATCCAGCCACACATACATGCAATTTGAACCTAGTCCTAGTTTTGTTTTAAGAGCTACTATGCAAAAAATTAGGGGTAATCAAGCGGAGTCAGCAAGTCAGTAATGCTTCATCCTGAAAGTTAGGCTTGCAAGTCATCTTGACCATGGAAAAAGAAAACATTTTGATGACTGAGCTCCAACTCCATCTTCTGAGGAAGACCAAGACGCTTGAAAGCTCCAAAATAGCCAGTAAGTGGACCGTGAGTTAAGTTTGTTTTGGTTTGGTCAAATGTGGCTAATTATGGTAATTTCTTTTGAATCTGGGTCAACATTTACAAAGATTTATTGAGCTGATTTTTTTAAGTATCCTCATCAGAGTAAAGGTAGTCTGCACCCATTTCCACTAACAGAAGCAATCCGATAACACATACAATTTCATCGCCAGGAGGAAAATTCAAGCATTGAAGAACTGGGAAAATCTTACTCAGTGGGTAGATTTATAGGCTACACTGAACAATGTGTAATACGGTTTAAAATGTTCCATCTAGATTTTGTCTGGCTCCAAAAAAGTAAAGCTGTCTTCACGGCCATCACTGGACTGCCTAGTTGGCTTACAGCCGTGACGCATGTCTGAATGGCAGAGGTTCAAAAAACTGTTTGATGTTGTTACCCAGGTTACTCAGAATCCCAGACCTCTCCAACAGAGCAGCGTGTGATGTAATTGTCAGTTGAACAGAATAATGGCGCTCGTGTCCCTTGACTTGACACAAACAAACTGTGTTGCATTGTGTGAGTGACAGTTGTGGAATAATGATAGGTCTTGATTATCATACTGGAGCTTGCCCCTAGATATATTAGCGAGCTAATGTTTGACTCAGCTTTAATGGGCTAACAGTTCCTCCTGGCATCATTTCCTTTCCTTGTACTCCTTTCCCGTGTTTTAATAGATTTTTAAGTCAACTGTGCGTGAGTGTCATTATCTCTCACATGAGTTAATGATGCTTACATCCTCATTAGTTGCAACAGATATGTTCAGTTCACGTTGATTCAAAAACATGAGCATGTTGAATGAACGGTGCTCTTTTAGCACGTTTATGCATAACACTGTGTTTTGATATGAAGTTAACTTGCGTGCTGCAAAAATTAAATATGCTCACAGTCCAACTGTATAGGAGAAACTATGGTGGCCACGAAAAACACAAAAGGCCCTATCTACAGCCTGTGTTTGGTGTGTCTGTTCTGGGCTACTGTAGAAACATGGCGGTTCAACATGGTGGCCTCCGTGGAAGAGGATAGGAGGAGGATTTTTCAGGTGATTATACAGTAATGAAAACATACGTATGAAAATGATATTCCATTTCTGCCAATAGATTCTCCTAAATGTTACACACTGGATAAAGTGTTAACTAAAGGATCAGTTTATGTGGTTTTAGTGGCATCTAGCAGTGCAATTGCTGAATACAGCGCCCTCACCTCACCCTCTCGTTCCAAGTACGCAGGAGAAACTGGAAAAAATTGTTTACTCTGTAGATAAAAAGCAACTCATTTTAAGGTAATGAAAACACAGTGGTTCTTGTTTTCAGGTTAAACTAATAAAAACATGCCTATGAATATGATATACTATTTCTGCCAATCCTAAATTTTACACACTGGACCTCTGAGTTGCCTTTAATAGCTGTATATCACGTGACAAAGATACAAAGACTTCTAATTTGTCCTCTCAGCCAGCTATCTTTTTTCAGAAGTTAAAATGTGAAAAAAAAAAAAAAATTCCTTAGCTAACAGGACTCATGGTATCATCATAAGCTGCTTTTAGTGTGGAAAGCAAAACAATATCCATGTGATTATTTGAGTCTGTAACCTAGAAATGCACCAAGCAATCAGTGGGCAAGTAGAGCCAAGATTTAGTTCAGTTAGCTTTGAGAGGTGCTCTCTCTAACTTTGTGAATACACTCTATAAGGAAACCTTTAGCTATCCTAGAAGTCCCAGAAAAATACTTTTTTAACATCGCCTCTGAGTTGTTCGCATTATTTAGGAACTAATAAAAATGTGGTTTTGGAATGTCGCAAAAGAGGTTGAAATGTTTGTTTTTAACTTTATAATGATTTAAGAGTTGTTGGACAACACAGTTTGTTTCCACAGTTTGTTTCCCATTTCAAGCTGAACAACAGTCTTGGCTTGACATTGTAAGGAATGTGTCTGTCCCACTGGTTCATATGTTCAATTAAGCTGTATAGAATTGTCTTTTAAAAAGAAAATGAGGTGTTAGTATTTGATCCACAGATTGTTTTGGACCACATGACCACAGAAAAGCCCACGTAATGCAGAATGGTGAGACAAATCCTGATAATTGAGAACATACTGCATTTTCTAACTGATCTAAATGTTATATAGGGAAACCAACTAATTCATTTTTATCGCATATATCACTTTTGTGTCATTAAAGTGAAGTAATCATTACGTCTCATTCACCTTACCCTTTTAATGTCCCCTACTGTAGAGAACATGCATCTTCCTACCAACCTACCACAAATACTTTAGCATTAGTGAGTTTTCCACCAGTACATTAATGACATATTTACATTAAATATTTACATTCTTCTGTATTATTATCTAAAATACCATCAAAGGACACTCTGCTGTGGTGAGCCATGGGTCCATCAATAACAGATTCAAATTATTCAAACTGTTCAACACTGGCAATGGCCTCTGCTCACAACCGTGAATTATGCAGTTTCACAGGACTAACGACAGAGTAGCTGTCAGTTCTTCAGTATCTTATTATTTATTATATTGTGGTTGATTCACTTTAGTTTAAAGTTAGTTCCCAAATTCTTCAAATTACTGTGTACCTTATTGTAAACTCTTACCTAGAATTCATTTATGATATGTGTTATGAGTAAGAGTAGATCAAAAACATCACATTTAAAAAAATATATTTTCATGTTCATAATTACATTTTCGATGGAAATCATCCTATCGCCCTCAAATTTATCATGCACTTCACCCTAGGTGGTTGTTTTAGTATTTTCAAAGTAGCGAACAATTAAAGCAGACAAGAGCAAAAGCCACCAGGCCTGTGATTCATGAATACATGATGTTTAAGAAAACAACTAATATCCCTTTGGTAAAAATGCTTTTCAGTACCCTGGCTGGAGCACCGTTTCCTCAGCTCTACCTGAAATCTCCACTTCTGAGTAAAGGTACCAACATCCTCTCTGCCTACCTATACTGCCAAAGACTCCCTGGCTCCTCATTCCAGTGCATCTCTCAGCACTGACACGCTTATCCTCCTCTATACTCTGCCAGAAAAGCACCTGAGGGCCTGCACTCCTCTGCAGGTATTTCTGCTGAAAGCTATAATAAATCATTTGCCTTTTGTGTCTCAGCTTTCTGCCTATTTTGGTAATGTGTTTTCTCTCTTCCATCATGGTTTCAGAGTTGAAAGAGTCCTACTTTAAATAGGAGTGTGCTAAGACAGATTCAGTGCTTGCAAGTGATTCTTACTCCTTGTCATCACTCCAATGCTCCATTTCCCCAGGCTGAATAGCACAGGAAGTATAGTGCCGCAGACACATTGTGACAAGTAACAGGTAAAGCAGAGTAAGAATCAGGAAACAGAATAGGCTTTTATAAAAATGTAGTAATTGAATATTTGATTCATAGTCCTGTGCTGACTTTTGTTGCTGTCCACAAGTGTTTTGACCATAGCTCTATATCAAATGCCAGTGACTTTGGTTGTGGTAAAGTGACTCTGCAGGGAAGAAAGCATAGTGTTTATTCAAGGGGGAGAATTTCACATTTTGACCAAATTGACTCTGTATAGAGAACAGCTCAACAGGCCATGTAAATATCAAAAAAGGTTTAATGAAACCATTAGGGATGACAGTTTCCAAAGTACATATTATCTATGGAGAGGTCACAGTGGGAAAGCGGCCCGCCATCCGTCTGCATTGCTTTTGGTGGCCAGAAAGTCATGAGCGATCATTGGAATTTTTTGGTCAGAGCTTCGCATTTGAGCCCAAGTCTTCCTGACAACCCCTTCCTCACTGTGTCATCCCCCCATGCACACACTGACACAGACACATGCACACGTGTACACACACACTTGCACACACAGCTACACGTGAACACACAAACCCACACACACACTCACACTCTGCCATCCAGCTCAGTGGCTTGGAGCTCTTGCAAAGTTCCTAAATCCGCCTCCTGCATTCTGGGTCGGTGGGAGCAGACTTCCTGAAAACAATGGAATGGACTAATCTGCGGATTTGCCAGTGGAATTGATAAAGGCCCATGTTCTAAGCCAAAGTTTCTCTGACCTCTTGTTAAAAACTTCTCATCTCTCCCTGCCCATCCCTCCCACCCTTGTTCTTTTTGTGAATAGGGTGAGAGGGCCAGAGGTGCTGTGTCTCTAATTAAACTCTTCTCTCAGTTGCATCCCCCCTTACTTCTATCCCTCCATCTTCTGTCTCTGATGCACCCAGACAATCCTCACATTCTCTTTATCTTTAGCATTTTGGCAGAACCGTTAGTTTTAATGAAAAGGCTCATGCTGATGACTCCTAACAGGAGTAAGGCGTAGCGGTGTCAGGGTCACAAGTGAAAGGTCAATCCTCAGAGGTTAGGCAGAGGTTAATAAGGTGTTTTGTCACTTGAAGAAATGTCTAATCTCCCTGAGACTCAAAAGGATGCATCTTTCCTTTGGCAAACTTCACAAGCAGCCACTAACCCCCTCCTCATTCTCCTTCTAACCTTTTCTTTCAAGTCCACTCCTCTTTGTAGTCCACCCTTTGTAGTCCATTTCAACAAGGCAAAACTTTCCAAAGCTGTGGTTTGTCCAGGATTAATTTACTGCAACATTTCCTAAATCCCTTCTCTCTATCTGCTCATCATCTTTCATGAAAAGCTGTCCTTCACCAGCCCGTTTGAATGTCTAACTAGCTGATTACCGTGAAACAATTAAAATTCCAGACTTTGGCCCTCACTCTGTGAGCTGTCTTGAAGCACGAAGCTCAGTCAGGCCCAGATGCAACTTTGCTGACAGGAGCTCACTTGATGAGGGTATTATTTTAATGGAAAAAGTTGCCTATTCATTACGTGCATGTGGCCATCACTGAGACACAAAGCACAGATAATGACAGGAACCAAAAGCTGGCAGAGCGCCAGGTCTGCTAGAAACGTTGCCCACTCGCCAATCTACAGTGCCAATGACTCAACCAGACAGCTGCAGACAATAAAGTGGAAAACTGGCCTCCTTTATGGTCTTTACTGAGCTCACAAACATCACATTTACATATCTACTGCTTCTCATTTGACTTGTCATTTATTTGACTATTACAATATTATTTTACTCCAAGACAAGGAGTAGCTAGATTTTTTTTTTTTTTTTTCAGCAGCGATGGCCTGCTGTTTTTTTTTTTTTACAGTCTTTCCCAGAAATAGATGCTGCTGTGCTGAGGGCAAACTGGAGCTGAAACTGCAGAATGCATTTGGCATTCTTACGCCCATGTTTCCTGTTTACTATATTATTTTCTTGTGTGGTGCTTACTTCCCTATGGGTGGGCGGTTGTATCTTTGGATGCATTTTTGTGTGGCTGTGTGTGAGTGTGTGTGCTTGCTTTAAAGTGTCATCTTTAGGAATTAATCCTAATACGCACTAGCAACTCTGTTAACAATCTGGAAAAACTGCTCACAGAAACTTATCAGTGCAGCTCAAGTTAGTGTGAAATGTGTGTTTGTGAAATATGCTTGGCTACTCCTATGAGGAAACCCACAACATTAGGTCAGGGCCATGTGGTGCGTTGTGCCACTGATGGTGAAGAATGTGACATATTGAGGACAAACAGGCTTTTCCACAAACAAAAATATGGGGAAAGCCCGCATTCGTGTTTTCCACTTGTTTTTGAAACAACCACACTGTTATTGTTTTCCTGTCAATATGAATTACAGTAGTGTGAGAGGACTTTTTGGCCTTCTCTATAATTGTCAATTTCTCTGTGAAAGGAATCCCCGGACATTGTCAGACTTTGCTGAGGGAGTTTTTCATTGAATGACTTATGAATGTCCATAATCATTTTGGTTTCCAAAGAACATGTTTTTGCAATTTTAGCCATTTCTTTGTGCAGTCTTTATACAATTTTGTATGCAAAATTACAACACTATAATACAAGGCACTTTATGGTGCAAATAGTTGTAAGTATCAGTTTGACATGAGATACAATAGCATTTTGATTAAATATACCGCACAGCCTTGTAATTTGTCTGTATTTTCTGTAACATGTCAATTACATTTCTTCTGGCATGAATATTATGATGTTACAGAAATTCTTCTGTGTGCCACATTGTTAATCTTGAATATTTCCATTATTCCGGTCAAGAAAATAAAAATTAGCTCTCAAGTTTAGCTTTTTACTTTTTGTTGAGACAGACAGAACTCTGAAGACCCACATGGTGCATTGTAAGGAGAAGTTCACCATGGACAAGGGACATGAGAAAAGTTTTAAAAAAGCGTAACTTTAAGCGAACGAGGGAAATATTTTCCTGGAAGACCTCTAGTTATTTGCCAAGAAAGAAAAATAAAAGTGATGCAGTGGTATACCAGAAGTATGTGTTCACCAGGTGTGGAAAAATATTGGGAGAGAAGACCATTGTTGTGTCTGGGATTCTTCTTTTGTATGACCCATGTCACCAACATTACTGATACAGACAAAAATCAAGTGCTGCTTGCCACAAAGTGACTGTAGTCTGCGTAGTAATGGTTGTTTCTCCCTGGTCAACAAGATGGCAATTCAAGGCTCACAAGGAGGTGGACTTGACCATCTCAAGGGATAATTCCACACATTTTCAGTAATATTTTCAGCCTCAAATTGGCATTAAACAGCTAACCCCAACAGTACATGTTTTACCCAGTGACAAAATGTTAATGATGAACTGTAGTACCACAGATTCTTACACAATACGATGTGGTTTCCTTTCTGAACGCTCTGTCTCATTTGGCAAAAAAACCTTTAATAATGTCTGTTTTTCCCTGACTATTTTAATACCATTGAAAAATCTTTTTATACGGGAAAACGGCCTGAATATCGACCAGTTGTAAAATTCTCAGCAGTGGGAGTCAGCAAATCCTCTGTACCTCCTGTATTGCATGTTTAAAGTATAACGTATAGAGTTCCTTGCTCCTTACAGTCAGTGGTGGGATGGTTGTTCTTCACTGACGTACTCAGTGTGGTCAGTTATTTCAACGGTGGGTTACAGCTGCTCTGCTTTTGCCGTGGCTCCCAGGCTTCTTGCGAGTCCTGTGGTTTGGTATCACCCAAAGGTGTCTGATGCATTTGGCCGTCGTGCTCGGGTGGCCTGCCCTGCGGTTGCCCTCTGTTTGGGTTTCTGCTTCATGCTCAGATTAGCAGCTATCTCCACTGGGCTCTGGCTTTTCCTGGAAGCTGGCTCATTCATTGAGTATTTGCTTATGTTTCAGTGTGAACTGGCCTCTGCTCTGAATGGTTCAGCTCTGTGCCAGGAGCCATTGTGTACTTCTCTAAATCTCCAGCTATTGATTTACGGTACAATCACTTAAATCTGTATCTGATCTCTTCAAACATAAACAAATTTCTAAATCACATAATCCAGCATAATAAAATACTAAACTTGGTACAGAAATTATTTTGTAAATTATACATTTTTGGTCAATATGTGTGTACAAGCTCTGTTTTGTGTATAATTGTGAAAATTGTGTATTTGAATGGTTTGCTTACTGTACATTACTTATTGTGTCTGTATGGTGTTTGTTGTGTCTGTGGGAGACTTGTGCAATTTACAGGCTTTTATTATCAATATATCCTATTGCATATGATTGCATATACAACAATCTCCAGTAATAATGAGGAATGCCAGGCTCAGAGCTCAGAGCTTTGCATGAGATGAAGCAATATCAGTTGCAGTGCCAGACTCGAGTTAGCGATACCCCTCTGGAGGTTTCACCACACAACTCAAACATGATCAATCCCAATAAAGCTGTCACATAGCACATAAAGATTTCTTCCTCACAGCCTGCTCATCTCTCCAAAACATTTTGTCAAAGATCAGTGACATCTCTCCTTATGATGTATACGACTTTACAGCACGCTCTGCTTGTAAGGTTATTCCTTCGCTAATGAGTGTATCTGGTTGCCCTGAACTGCAGCGAACAAATTAGCAGAGATGATTACACTGCGTCTTTGCAAACTTTATCTGCTAATCTCTTGTTCTCTCGGTTTCATTTACCCTCTCCCTCTCTGTCTGCTTGGTGGGAATACATCATTGTCTCAGCAGCTAGTGTGTTTCAGTCTCTCTTTGAGTGATAAGTAGAACCCCTGAGACATGCCAAGTGCTGTTTCCCAGAGGTTTACCAAAGGACATCGCAGCACCTCTCTCGCTCTCGTTGCTTTCATTGTGCTTATTTGCATTCATGATTAGTCTTGCTCTACTGGAAGTGTGGCCTCATCCCCACGGCATGAGTCCAGGGCTTTTGTTGGGCTTCTTATAATAAATGCAAAGCCTGGCTTTCTTGATTGGCTCTATCATTGTCTCGTTAGCTGCTCTGTGGTTTCCTCAGTTTAGACTTGGAAACAGAGATTCAGAGGCTGCTATTCCGCCTCTCCAGGCCGTGATAGATAGATGGCGCAACAGATAGCTGTAGGTGAGGGGATACAATTGCACATATTTTAGTTACAAAATATGTGCCTGGGTATCTCTGGAAATTTTCCAAACACCAGTTCTGATAAATCATATTTGATACTGTTCTCCAACATTATTTTAATGACATCTTTTATGTCATTGAAAAAAGCAGATTTACTGAAAGAGAAAGAGATGCAAAAGAGGATGTGAGTGAGGCAGTTGCCTGGCCGAGGTAGAGGGGGGGTGAACGCAGCAGCGGCCCAGGCCCTGTCATTCTCACGAGAGCGCTGCTGGTTTAGATTTGGAAGCCGGGGCAATGTGCCAGGGGCTCTTTTCAGTGGGGATGAGCCACTAATCTGAGTTTGTGTCCCACTGATGGGGCTTCCTGACCAGTTGAGGATGTTGTCATCATTGGTTAATGTTGAACTTGCTCATGGGGGGTCACATAAGCTGCTGCCAAGCAGCCGCTGCAGGCAGGATAAAGGAGGAGGGGAGAGGGGAGACTGGTAATGTGCTAGTGATGAGATGGGCAGAGGTGTGTGGCCTGGGCACTGCCATTTTCCATTGTCTCTCATTTATGTTGTACATAAACAATTTTTATCTGATCTTTTTTTCTCCACTGTTGCTCTGTCAATAAAAAAACACCTATAATCACCTGACAAGCTACTTATACCTGGTCAATCCCTTCCTGCCCTGTTTGCCTCAATTCTCTTGGCCCACCCTCCCTACCTTCATCCATTCACCTCATTCCTTCCTATTCCATCAGGTGCATACATCAAGCAAACCACTCTGGAAAATAACTGAAACAAAACAGAACTGAAAACAAAAATAAAAAATGAAATAAAAGTAAAAACTAACGACAAATACTAATTAAAAAAACTATAATAACTCAGCATCTATGATAACTCATCAGCAGATGGTTAGCCTAGCTTAGCACAAAGTTAACCTGACTTTGTCTAAAGATAACAAAGTCTGCCTACCAAGACTGCTGGTCGTACTTCTAGGGTACACTAATAAGACATAATAAACCATAGTTTTAAATCAATTTAGACCAAAACTAGAAATAATATGTTTTATATTAGACAGTAACAAACACAGTTTCCCTAATTAGACAATAAAAACATATAATGCCATATCAGATCCAATATATGCACACTACTAACTTTAATACGAAATTATGCTGTAAGACACCACATTTAATGCTATCAGCATAGACTAACGCAGGCTATAATTAGACAAATTGGACATAGGACAATACATTTATTTTGACTTTATTTAACTTAACAGGGACCTAAACTATTTCAAGTTCAAGTGGTTTAATTGACAGCACTGTAATTGAAAGGTTCACAGCAGCCAGAGTACAATCACAATGTAGGAAACATCGAAAGAGCAATGCACCAAAATATAATAGTTATGTAATGTATTTGTCTGTCTATACGTCCTTTTACGTGTGTAAACTCATCCTTGGTCTTGAAAATCGTAGTTATGTAATAATCTTAGCAAGGGCCACCTTCTAGTCCTTTCTGATGAAGACCATAAGATATAACATAATGGTGGTATTTACAAAGACTGTATTTCCAAACATTTCTTCTTTCAGTTAAGTGCAACTAACAACACAGTCCAATATGCAATAGATGTTTTATTCTCTGTAGAAATTACTTTCATGGTGGCAAGTGGTTTGTGTCTATTTGAGGACATCATCCTACTCACTGGAGGACATTTACAGGACAAATCTCAGGTGATTCCTTAAGTCTCCAACAACCTGCACTAGTAATAATAAATTAGTAAATGTTTGGAAGCTACCCTCTCCTATGACAGTTCTCAGTGCCAAAATAAGAACACTTTGTGTAAATCTCCTCTACAGAGCAGACTTGATATTAGAAACTACTTGTGTTTATTTGAACAGCCATTGAGAACCAGGTGGCTGAGGTTTGCCACATCAGGTCAGTTCAGATAGTCTGTTAAGTTGTCAGTGAAAAGTGTAATAAACTTCCTTCCAAGCACTTTCCTGTGCTTGTCTAAACAGCCTTGAATTCATTTATTGTCTTATGTGGCAAATCCTACAATTCTGGCACCTCAGTAGGTAAAAACAAACAGTAGAACAGTATTTTCAACACTGTTTGACTTAAGTCTGCTTCAGAGGAAGAGCAGCTACAGTAGAAATGCTATATTTACTCTCCTGGTTCCAGCTGAGAGGTTTTTGAAAGGAACCAGCTCCTACACCACAGGAAAGGTGTCATGGTTTAGCAAGGTGTGGGCACAGTACATTCCTGGCTTTGCATGCCAACCCGCGGGTGGAAGCCACCCTGCTACCGGCCCTCATGCGGCTGGTCAATGGAGGCTCTTGGATGGCGAATGAGGAGCTTCAGGGATGGGTTCATGTTGAGGTAAACAGAAAGTGTGACTCACTGCTAGTCCAGACAAATGCCACCCGAGACCACAGACAGATAAGTCTGCCACACTGTCTCTCAGCCACAGATGATGTAACAGGAATCAGACCCCTTCCCCACACCACCACCACCACCACCACCACCCTCCTCTCCTCCACTCTGCTGTATTTGTCATCTGCGTCTTTGCTGACAGCTTGGTATAGGCCAGGTTAGACCAGGCCAGTCGCCACAGAGCTCTCTATTCCCTCTTCTCCGTGCCTTTTAGTCACCTCCCAGACTTAACCAGCTGATTCCTGCCTGCCACTGTGATGCTAAAATAGTTGCATTATGTGATTGCCATCTGCCCAGCCAGACATGAGCTGTGTTCAATAAATTGCGTTCTTCTTTTCGCCATCCCAGACACCCTGCTTTAATATGCAGATGTGAATTCAGCCTGATGTTTGTCACGTACCGTTTTCTGTATGTATTTATGGAACAGCTAAGTGAGATGTACAGAAGCCCGGCGATGTGGCCTTGGTGTGGTTCAGCACAACTCACATTACCTACAGTACATGCTTAACATTCATCAGTCAGGTAGAGGGAGGAATGTGTTCACAGCAGTCTTGGCTCATTGCGCCTCAGATATCACACCACCACCATGCCTACCAGAATAAACATTCAGCAGAGAGGGAAAACATGCTGCTGTAATTCCCATGGGAGAAAATGAAGGAGGAAAAACCTCTTTCTGTCTGTGGTTGTGGTGGTCGTGCTGACCTCATGGAGGACTTCATGGGATGATCACTAAAGGAAGAGGTCAGCTTGGTCATTTTATGGCACCTCATTATTGTGTGTGTATATTGATATAAATGAATGCACGGACTGATGTTCTTTGCCTGCTTACCACCGATTATATACCTCATCTTTTTAAATTTTTCATGAGGGGTTTAACTCCATAACTTTTGAAATGGTCACGCATGAGAGGGGAAGTTGGTCCCTGACAGTAAGCGAGACAGTGGGTACAATTGCACAGGACAATATCTTACTTCTAAATGTAATCAGTTTGACTGACAAGTTTTACAAAAGGGTTTACATGATGGCAAAAAAAAAGAAGAAGATCAGATCAGGTCAAATAACCTATCCTGATATGTACAAAACATCAAATCGGTCTTTGAACTATGGGCAAACTTTTGAAAAGCATGAGCCCGCATCAAACAGCTGGTTATATTCATATTCATTGTGGTGCTTTTGTACTTCTATTTTATTCATTTGTTTATCTCCCTGTAAGCAGTAAAGATCCTACCCAAAGATGGCTCCAGAAAGATGTCACACTCAAAAAAGTGGTTGAGAGCATCTGGAACAATTAAAGAGTGGTGTCTGAGGGGGCATTCCCAAGCCAAGTAAGCATATCTACTGAAAAAACACAGATATTCTCAAAATACAATGGAGTCAAAAGAGTATAATGATTTACTGGTGCAATTAGGACAGTAAGTCAATTTATTTTTCTTCTTTAAGTCTTAATATTATTTATTATTCTTTGATGTAATGTGTGTAATGTGTAATATATCTTTTAACGCTTTCATAATTTTTTTACAACCCCCCTTAAGCTGTTACTCAAATGTATAACTGAATAAAAGTAAAGACTGAAAACTCACATCTACATGAGTGTGTCCAAGTCTGCAGGTGTTCATCTGTACTGTCTTTTTCAGCTCAAGCGCACCAATCCAAATGCACACATGTTTCTGCATACAGAATTGTGCCGACACACAGCGTTGCTGTGAAGTGTATGATAGGGGAGCCTGAAGCAGTGACAGCTGGCTGTATGTGGGTTACCATTACTAGCAGGGCCAGTAGGATGCAACTCTCAACACCAGCTAGCAGAGCTGCTGAGAGGGGTCCTGGAATTTACACGCATAATTATCACTCTCTTATCTGTGGCTATAAAACCATAGAGAAGAGAAACTAGCAAGGGATGGTTGGATTTTGAAAGTATCCAACCATAAACACCCCACCCCTCCTTTCAGGTCTCCTTCCAAAAACACTCCCCCAACCCACATGAACATACAGTGCCTGACTAATTGCTGGATGACGAGTCCATGAGAGCGTTGGGGATAGGAGCACAGTGCATCATTGTCTTCGCTGACCATACCTACCTCATGTCTTATTCATACATAGTTCTACATACTACATAGTTCAGGAAAATAACAAATTAAACACAAAAAAAACAAACCAGATACCTATCTGTTCCTCAGTTCTCACCATTGTTGAAAAGCCACACCGATGTTGATGTCAGTTTAACCTGTTGCTTTATCCAAAACTTTTTGTTTGTGGTTTTCTACTTCTGTGTTTCATTTCTTGCTTTGTTTAGCAGTGCAAATTGTTGTAGGTACAGGTGGAACTATATGTTTTGGATGGTCTTTCTCTGCCATTCTTGTGCAACTAGCTCGATAGCTTTGGCAATATCTGCCTGGTCGGATTGTGGAAGATACGCAATGAGGTGGGTAAGTAAATTTATTTATTTATTTATTTATTTTCCAGAACATTTGATTTATTGATTTCTGTCAGGGTGTACAGAAACTTAAAAAAATAAAAATAAAAATGCTTCTGAAATATATTATCTACCCAAGCTTTAGGAGGCTCACTGTATGTGTGTGAGCCATATGATGTGTATTTGTGTTGTTTCAGGGACAATGTCACATTCAATTGTATCAGCATCACTCACCTCCTCCCTAATTCATATTTTGGTTCACGCCTCTACAACTTCTGTTTGTTTTGACAATTCAGCGTGGGAAACACAAACATACAGTGAACTACTACCTCACTGTTTGTGTTTTTCATACCTACATGAATCTCCTTGTATTCTGAAGTTTGCCTGACAGGCACTGTCTTGTAGTGTTGATACACCATTAATAAACTCGATGTGAGCTGCCTGTGAAGTGATCTCAAAGTTGCTTTCTCTAACACTAGGTGTCAGTGTCGTGTCTAGCTCTCATGGTGCCCGCAGCAGACTTTCCATCCTCACTTTAATACTGACTTTGAAATCCTCTCACTGAATGACTCATTAAATGACAGAGACAGGATAATAGTTATAGATGCTCAGCTTCAGATTTCACTTTTGCAGTTCTTATTAGGGTAACAATATGCCAATGACATGGCAGTGTTATGACTATCCATTCCACCATATTGAAATTCCCTCACACAACAAAGAAAATGCAATAAAGGGCTATATATGTGTTTGGTAATAAAGTGTTTGAAGTTTGGTGTTTGCTGATTAATCCATCAATTAAGCCTGTACTCTTCTCTGTCTCAAGTTTTATGAAACACCCTGTAAAAAAAGCCAAACACATCTTTAAAACAAAATTCCTCTATTAAAACTCATTTATAGATTAATACAACTGGTTTTGCATTCCTTTCAGAGTCCATAAAATAGAACCACATATCATGGCCTATTTGGTATTGTACTGTTAAAAGAAGTAAATCATTAAGCAGGGAAAAGCATGACCTGTTGACCGTGCTATTTTTAAATGGCTCGTGTAACACACTGTTTCATTGAATAGGCAAACTTAACACCCCAACTTCCCCCCAGCCTTCTCAATAAAGATCTTGGTGTGCTGATAAAGATTGAGGAGAACACACTCCATTCAGTCTTCACTGCAGGGCAGAAAGCAGAAGAAGATGAGCCAGCAACATAATGGGCACCCATGGAACAAGAGAATCCTGCACCAACAAGGGAAGAATATTTCTGACCTTCCATGTCCGAACAACTTTACTTCCTTTCTTGTCTGACCTTTTCTACCTTCACCCAATTTCATTAAATCCTCTGTCTTCTCTTCGCTGTCCTCATAACATTGTGTAATCTTTAGTTTGGAACCACTGCACAGTTATTTTAGGCTCAGCAACTACCGGTAGCTCAGCTTATGATGATTATGCAGATTAGTTTGTTCTGGATGACAAGGTATTGTCCCTGGAACAAGGAAGAGGATGTTCCCGGTTTTACAAACCAAACCAGCCTCAAGTCATTGAAGCCACCTCTCACCAATTAAATATAGCACTTTCATTTGTATATGAAAGAGGTGCTGAGCTGGTGTTTTGTTGTTGGTGGTGGAGGTTTGTTGTGGGTGTGTTCATATAACTCCATAGGCTTAGCCACCCATATTTGCAAAGAAGTGCATGTGTGTACTTCAGCTAAACAGAGGCTACCCCTTTCATCAACTTTCCAGTTTTGTTTATCATCCAGAGAATGTACCTAACTTTTCCCCTACTGCTCCACCTTGGATGCTTTAATAGTGGCGCCCCGAGACATTTTTCATAGGGGTGGCCGGATGGGGGCCACAGTCAAAAATATATAATATAAATATACATTATTTAATTAAATTGATTTAAATGTATGTAAATTATCGGTGAGATGCAAAATTATGTATACAGTACTCATCACTCAGAATAATATTATGCATATGACGGGAGGTTGCACTGGTGCACCAGGAGCCCCCTTGGAGGTGCCCCTGTGCTTCAGTGAACCCTTTGTGGTGCTTTAGTGCCCTGAGCATACCATTGTTGGCATCCAGGATGGCAGTCAACTGACAAGGCCTCTCTCCCTGCACCACTGGAAACACAGGTGCTTGGTGGAGTTGAAAAGACTTTGGCTTCTCTCTCCACCAAAGGAAAAAGTAGTACACTTTCAAGAATAACTTGAGTGTTCCACACTGTCCCACTAATGCATTTGCAGTTGTCATGATTACAGCTTGTCATTTGTACTATTGATTGATTGGCAAATGTCAAATGTTATCTAATATGATATGGAGAGGAGGAGGAGGAAGGAAAGGGAAATGCAAAGTGTGCTGCAGAATAGCAAGGAACTCTTGTTCAGACTGTGTATATAGTATATTGGTTTGGTTTCAGTCTGTGTTCATATGTTAACCTAAATGAAGTGACACCAATGCTGAATTGTGAGCCACCAACATACTGTTGGCAAAGCTAGATGATGTCCGGCCCTACCGCCTAGCTCAAGTATAATATAATCAAGTGTAGTATAACAGTGTAGTATATAATATAATCAAGTATGTCTAAATTTCCCAAGTACTACCTGTGCTGGCACACACTCAGTTGGAGTAAAAGGTGTGTGTTTGGTGCACCGGAGGACACATTTCATCATTATGATGAACACAGTTAGGGTAGTGTTTTGTCTTTAAACTAGCAAAGCAGTATTGACAGAGAACTGCAGTTCATAGGCATGAAGACTGCCTGACATGTTACATCTGTAGTTCTATTAAACAGGCAGAACCCTTAAGTTAAACAGGCACTGCACCAAGGACTACTACTCAGCCTGTGAAAACAGTTGTATAATGGCTCTGGAGGAGTCTGTTGATGTCAGCAGGGGTTATCTTGGAGCATCCAGCACTTTTGGGACTTTCCCATACTTAGACACTGACCACGCTATTCAATGAAACCAAATACCTTGTAAGCCTCATATGTTACATGTTTGTGTGAGAGATAAAGAGACCTGGTGGTAGTTATATCTATTTATCACCTCTCTCATGTGGTGCAGCAAGATGTATGATTTCTGCTGAGGAGGAAGGTGAATTCTCAGTACTCATGGCCATGAGGAAATTAACCCACATAAACAGTGTTTGTTTTTGAAACAAATGCACACTTTGGGTAATGGCCAATCTCTTATCTGAAAAATCAGAAGTATGTGTTTCAAGTTTAAAAAGAACGTGGGGATCCATGTGGAGTTGGGTGCCTATATGGAGTTGCATGCTTTGCGCGTCATAGAGGAAATTGCAAGATTATGCCTTAGGCCTGGCCAGTAGTAATTACTGAAGAAGTGGCCTATAATCTGTGGTTGTTCTGTGATGTGTGTGAGTATTACTGTGATTGTGTGGAGGCCAAGATGTCATTGTTGCACATATTTTTATACTCTTCTATAAAGGTAGTTTGTGGCCAGTCTCATACGTATGATGTGCACTTCACACCTCACCTTTAAGATAAAAATAGTTTAGATGTACTGTATGATATGACTTGAGACACTATATGAAAACAGACAGCTACTCACTGCAAAATAAAATGATGTGCTGATAAAGTATAACCATATATTTTGAGGCTTTTGAAGACCTGTTAATGTTGTTTGGTTTGGTTTGGTTTCAAAGATGGGAGCAGATCACGGCAGACATAACATGCATTCATCTATCATCTAATGGAAGGGAAATGGGGCATCAACTGTTGAACTACACAGACTAGTGATTACAAACTTATATAAAAATAAAATCAAGCTGTTCATAAGTAGCCTGGGGACAATAAAAGCCCCTTTTTAAAATCTCACCTTTGATCTCACAAGATTACTGGCATACATTTAATTAATCATCAGTTTTTCTTGGCTCTTTCTTTCTCCTGCTTTCGTCGCCTTTCCTCTTGGCACCCGTTTCCACATCAGGATGAAAGTTTCTCTGAAATCATTAATGAGTATAAAGTTATATTTACCAGCCAATCATAATCTTTGTGTCATTAAGGCTTGATAAAAGCCCTCGTTTGGAGGAGAGCACCTGCTCTACCTGCCATCAGCTCCTCATGTGCTGCGTGCAGCTGCTGCCTTGGCTGGCCCATCGCTGGTTCAGTTCCAGGCCCTGAAGCCCTTTACCATCAGCACTCACTCAGAGCTACCACATTAAGGTTGGTGACAAATGACCCCTGAGGTCATGGCTCATCATAACAACACATCATAACACCTCACAGCAGCTCATGACAGCTCACGGCAGCTCAGAACATCTCGTTCCAGCAAGGTCTTTGATGCACGCCAGCCTTTTTAACCGCAACTGGAGGATGAGTGTTGGATGCATCTGTTGGTGGTGCAATTAGGGATTTCCCAGGCAGAGAGGTAAGGTCATTAGGTCAAACCAATGCTGAAATTACAAGGAAAGGATACAGGAACAGATATACATTTTGAGTCTGACACCTGTAAAATTGCAAACTCAAGCAACCCTTGTCCCGAATATATAATGTCAGAAGATGCTGCACACATACTTCAATCTATAGCATCCCCTATTGTCTTGTGCTCCAGCACAAAATGAACATATTAATAGTATAGCCAGCCAAATATGTCCTGTATGTGCACATATCTTTGTGATTTGTGATGTTGTGATATCATCTCATCAGCACAGTTTACTTTTCTCAAGGCTTCAAACTAAACACTGTGCCTTCGAGAATGTGGCTCCTAAATTCAAGTTCAAACAAATTCAGACAAATCTGTTGAAATGAATTGGAATGCTACCCATGGATCCTAGTCTGAAATTACCTTGTAGAATCCATACATTTTCTGTGTCCCTGCTGTGTCAGTGAAGCAACAAGCTAATGTTACTATTTGCAGTTGCATTTTACAGAATCAGCAAACAGAAAACAAAATGTTTGCACACATAACTTCTCCGATGGTTTGGTATCATAACAATTTGTTTACCACACCCTAGTTTTCTCCATTTTGCTTTATCTAAAAGAGCAAGCAAAGTATGAATATTTAAATTTATCCAAAGCTTGTTTAGTAATTAGAATTTTAAATGAACCTTGGGTCTGACATTGTGGACACCTTTAAAAAGCAACTCAAGATCAACAGGTTTCAGCTGGCCTGTTCCTGTAAGTTGTTTTTTTTACATTTATGATGTCTGTCTACATTTCTGTTGATTGTTTGCTTTTATTTATAAGCACTTTGTGACATCTGCTCCAAATACACTTCACACTTTCACCAAGTAGCTATCTTTTCCTTATACTGCATTACTTTTACCCATATTCCCAGGTTGTTTGTAATCTACTTCTCAACGTATTTCATGGCCCCCTGTTTGATTACTTATTGTTCTTCGTGGTAACAGAATGGCTGCAATGTTCACACTACGGAAGAGGAAGGATGGATGCAAGAGAAGAGAGCGGAGTGTTTTGTTTGAGAAACGCTTGTACTTTCAAAAGCCCTTCTCTGTCTGTCTTTCGCCTGTGCTTCCCTTCCCTTGGTGCTGATTTATGGGCTTGTCTGTTGCTAGGACACGCACACGCACACGCACAGTGGTTCTTCATCACTCTGAGTGGACGAGATGCACTGCCAGAACCTGGTCTGGACTCTGAGCCAAACTCTAATGCGAGCACAAAATGGCCTGCCGTAACTGTAACCTAACCTGCCAAACTAAGAAAACACAATCATTAGCCAGTGTGTATGCAGCATGTCAAAGTCAGCGAAAATTAGATCAATAAACTGATCAAATAACAATCACCAGCCAATAGATCCTTGTTGAGTGACCCAAGTTTACATCTCCAGTAGGAGACTAATACTACTGCTCTCTTGCTACAGTACCTATCCGCTAACACGCAGGCTAATTACTGCATAATGACTTAATGAGAGCTGCGGGTTTGACTCAGCAGGAAACAACTGTTCTGTTTTACATCCAGTAGCATGCTCCTGCAGCATGACTCACCCCTGCTTGGCCTAGTCCTTGGCTCCGTGCATGCTGGGAGACAGTGCACAGGCCTGACTGCCTGCCTGACTGCCTGACTGACGGACTGACACTGAGAGGGATGAAGGGGGCGTGTGGTTTAAGAGAAAAGGTGGAATTAAGGGTGAGATAAAGTGCAGTCGTTATTGAGATTTGAAGGGCAATGGGGGCTTTGGATAGGAAGCAGGGAAGCAAAGTTCTTTTCAAATGCGTTTTAAATGTTCCAGGAGATTTATTATCCGTATTTTCATTAAGTTTTACTAACTGAATGTGCACTATGAATACTTTGATAGAGCATAATCTTCTCTAACAATATTTTTAAATATTTTATTACAAAATTACCAAAAGGTTGAATTGTGTCACTGATAATTATCCTGGTGAGCCAAATAATTTACTGTATAATTAGGTTTATTCAATGAAAAGACTTCACTGTTAAGCATTTCTTCATCAAGACTAAGACTTATTTTTTAAAGTTTCTGGAATTCAAGCTATTCACCACATAAAGGAAACATCCTATCGGTCCACCTCCTGGCAGAAAGAGGACAGGGTCAGGCAATGTTTAACCTCTGAGATTCTTTAATCCTTCCTTAATGCTGTCTCACTGTTCCACTTAAATGGTCTGCATGTCTTAAGCTAAGCTGACAAGATGGAGGTATTGACATGAATCCGGCAATAAAGGGCTGCTGGCTCCAGTTCGTAATTCCCTCTGAGGCCGGTTGGCTTATGCAAATATTAGACCACCCGTTACCACTGAAAAAGGATTAGAAACCCACTGTAATGAGCCTGCAGTCACTTCGAATGACAAGTTTGATAGAATGAAAGTGTGAATAAATATAATTGTCAAATACAATAAATGTATAAATTACCACTATTTTTATAAACGTATGACATAATGCTCTCTGTTTGATATGTATGTTACCAGTTCTGTAGGATTTCTGCAAACAGAAGTGCACTTCACTTCCACCGCACCTGCAAGTTGTGTTTTCTCATTTTTTCTTTTTTTCTTGCCCAGATTGTGAGTGGCTTAAAGAGCCAACGTACAATTAGACTGTTAGAATTATAAACAACCTCTATCCGTTAGAATGATGAATGAGGAGTACTGCTGGCATTTGTTTTTATTAACCAGTAATACACTTAAGAAATTGTAAAAAGAATAAAATAATAAAATAAAATAGGAAGAAACAACAATTGTAAGAAATCTAAAAGGAAATTCAGAAGAGACTTCATTCTGATTGAACAAATATATTTTATTGACGTGCACAATAAAGATGGGAAATGTGAAAGGTCTTTGGCGATGAGACCCAGTTGTGGCATTGTAACATTTAAAGGCTGTGGTGAAGCCGTAACTAGTGTAGGAAACCCTCCTGCTGCAGTTTAAACACTGGTGGGGATGGCTGAAGACCTGGATATGATGTAGAGTGGGCCCTGGATATGAACTGCAGGTAAATGGGGGGTTGGAGGGTCACAACTGAAATGACAGTGGACAGCAGCAGAGCGCACAGATTTTGAGTGAAGTTTGACAACAATGACATGATTGGCGCAAAGTCAAGTTGGTTTGAAAGAGTAAACGCCCATAGTCAGCTGAAGTAGGGAGAGAGAGAGGGAGATAGAGTTGTGAATGAAAGAGCATCTTCCTGATTGAACTTAAGCTGAGCTTCATTTAATAGCTGTGATGTTTGACTGCAAAATTATATTAATTCAGTTTAGATTTAAAAAGTTACGTAAGTACAATGTTTAACAGGTGAGCAAAGAGAGACAATAGTATTATAATTTGCTAT
The DNA here is from genome assembly GCF_905237075.1 of Dicentrarchus labrax. Classification (NCBI taxonomy): domain Eukaryota; kingdom Metazoa; phylum Chordata; class Actinopteri; family Moronidae; genus Dicentrarchus; species Dicentrarchus labrax. The sequence goes on along the minus strand of NW_026136720.1, from coordinate 19,122,509 downwards.
TAAAGGTAAAAAACACATTTAACTGTATTTTTCTGGTAGAGTAAGTCACCCAACTGTCTACCAACCTACAGCACTAACAAACTCTACAGCTATAAGAGGAAGCTGTACTGTTACAATATAGATCCATCAACAGATTGTGGAAATGACTGATGAGAGCTCCAGTGTATGTCGCTAGCAGGAGTGTTGCTGGAATGGATGGCAGTCAGGCGTGTCCACTCTCACTGGATGAGAAAGAGGCCCACCTGCAGTCGCGCCATATTTCTCTCTCATCACATCCACTGAGTGTCATTCACAGGGACAAACACACTCTTCTTACACCCTCAGATGGTGGATATGTGTGTGAATGCTCATCTATGCACATGTATCCACAGGTTTTAGTAAAAAATCTGGTTCTCTTTTGGGGTTCTGCTCTGGTGAGTTTGATTTATTGGAACAGAATCTGTGCAATCTGAAGTATTTTGCCAGAATGACACAGTCTTTTATCCTTTCGTGACCTGAAGAAAGTGCACCAGTCCCTCAGTCACTCTTTTTTAGCTTGTGATGATGTCCCTATTTAAGCATCTTATACTGATCAAATGTTTACCATCAGGGAGATGAGAATGAAACGGTCTGTGTCGTCTTTCAAATAACTAATAATTAAAACAAGAACTTGCTTTTACATTTCTTACAATTTTTCTTTTTCTTTTTTTCTTTCACAGTTTCTGAATTTTACTGTTCAGTAAAATAAATTGCTGTTTTTTGTAATCACTGTTGCAGGCACTTTTTCTGGCGTATCCAAATTCATCATTCTAACCGATAGAGGTTGTTTATAATTGGAGAATTGATAATATGGTCTTGCACAGGTTCTTTGGGAAAAAGAGCTCACTTCAAGGTCTCAGACATGAAAGCGTCGGACCACACATTTCTCTTTGACCTGTGTCTACCTGCTTTGATTAATAACTTAGCACTGTGACCAGAACATTAGGACACTGTGACAAATAGGCGGATCTAAAAGGTTTTGGACAGTTAAGTGTACACAGTGGCATGTTTAATGAGATACGTACTGTAGGATTGGAAGTAGTATTGTGTGTGTGTGTGTGTGTGTGTGTGTGTGTGTGTGTGTGTGTGTGTGTGTGTGAAAACATTTTGTTCCATGGATATGTGGTAATCAATTAAGAGACATTCAGCTGCAAAGGGAGCTGATGCCAACAGAGTAATTCAGTCCAGCTTATTAGAATAGAGCTAAATGTGTTGAAATCTTAGTCTGAGCTGGGCCAGACAGATGCGAGAGGTGTCCTTGCAATTTTTCTCTTTAATGTTTCAATTGGCAGACTCTATGAAGATGTTTTTATAGTGGGTTCATTGATAGAGCATTGGGTTGCGCTTCCCTCCAAACAAGGGGGGAAAAAAGACTTGCACGCCATTTTATTTGTGTTTGCGTTTGCCTTGGCTTCTTGTGAGGCGAATTTTATGATGTTGGGTGAATTCATGTATTTGTCATGCCTGCGGTCGAGCCTGTGAGCTCAACATGCACTCTGTATTTTGTTTTGGACATATGATTAGCAAATAAGCAAATGTTATGCTCTTGGCAAACAAAAAAGCAATATTTTGCTTTCTGAGAGGGCAGATTTATTTCGGGGGGGAAAAAAAATATGGTGAAGTTGAATTTCAGGAAATAAGAAGACAAAAGACAACCTAACCACCTGCTCTTAATTTTACTGGAACATGATCAAAACATGGTTAGCTAATCAGGGACAGATGAGCTTAATGTGCAATCTGTATTTTGTTAAAAACGAAGAACTTAAAATGGACTTATGCACTTCTTAAGAGACCAGTGAAGCCTTTCAACTGTAACAACTAAACATGTTGTGAATTAGTGCCCAAATGCCAAACTGAACCACAAGCCAGTCCAGTGTTGACCTTTGAACTTGACATTACCCACCAGCTTGATGTTGGCACTCCGTTTTGTGTGTGTGTACGTGTGTACGTGTGTGCGTGCACTCTGGTGGGTGTTCATTCATCTTCCTGTGGTTTCTGTGAGGATATTGGAGGCTGTCATGCAGACATGCATGGGAACGGTTTGTCGTGGCCTTTTACATTTGGCAACACAGGGTTAGGCTGTTTTTATTTGGGTTTGTTAAGTCGCAGGACAGAGTTCATGGACCTGCTGCCAGCATTTAATTGGTACACACAATCATGTTTTCAAAAACAGATTTTATGGCTGTCACTGGGGCTGTAACGAAAAAGAGATGGAAAGATGTATTTATTCACACATTAGCTGTCAGAGCACATTATGCGCTTGCTATAAATGTGCCAGCGGTTGTAAAGAAACTCATAAATGATATTAACTATGTATAAACAATTTTGATTAGTTACTCATGCTTTAAATGAGCTTTCATTTGGATTTGTACTATTTGATTGTTGCTTTAAATCAAGATGGTTTTGAAACCATCCAACTGCAACACTACACACACACACACACACACACACACACACACACACACACACACACACACACACACTACACTGTATGAAAATGCTGTCTATGTTTAAGAAAACATACAGTTTTTCTCCACTCCTGCCAGGTGTTTGAAGCTCCTTCAGCACTCTTGTAATGTTTAACTAGCTATTGTGACTCTTTTAGACTTGAGGGTGGTCATGGAGGGGTGCAAATTCATGAGCTGGGAAATACACACACACGCATTACACATACATGTATGCTGGATGATACTCGCACTCATATAACATGCACACACACTCCTTACTCTAACATCCCTGAGGGATTAGTAATAGTTTCTTGGCAATGAGCCTGGTTTCTAGCACCACTCATCGTTGGGATCCCATGTCGAGGGGATTTTCACTTCACCTCACAGTGTTTTTCTTGCACTAAATTCATATGTTTTCATCTTGACAGCACATGTTAAAAAAAGAATGATCATTGTTATCACGGTAAAACATAAGAAGAGTTCAAGAGGGGACCACATGTTTGTCTAGCTGTGGTTATAAATCGTGGGTTTTGTATTTTGGATGCGTGCATCCATGCTGCTTTCACAACATATCCACTAATGGTTTTATAGTCAGCAGTCGCCATGGCAGCACTGGAAGCCAAGAGAAGTGCACCCTAGGAGGACAATTTGAGTGTGTTGAGTGTCTTCAGGATTAGGACCACAGGGCCATTTTTCATTTCACCTTTGGGACACTGAACAAGGGAGTAATGGGGAGCAATGCCTCTCCCAGCATCTAATCTCCCTTCAGCACTTGAGGCCAAGCAGCACAGTGGGAGGATAGTGTGTGTGTGTGTGTGTGTGTGGGTCTGGGCATGAGTGTGTGTGTGTATTTGTATGAGAGTGAGTAAGGACCACATGATGCATGCTAACAAGTGCAGCCACAGAATATTAATCACAAAGTCCTTAGTCTCACCAGTGCTTTGGCTGAGGAGAGTATCAGCATTCATGACATGTCTACACTTGAACAGTAACACACAACCTGCTACCTTAACTCACTTCATTAGTTTGTATGTTTTCAAGCTGAGAAACACTGTCCCAAAAAATATATTTTTGGAAATTTATTTTCATAAAAGGTAATTACAACCTTGTTGTCAACATGGATCTTCTCATATTTGTATCCATTATGACTATTGGTCATACTCTACTCCTTCTTTAGAGAGATTTAGTACACATGAACTCTGGTAAGAATGACACTAAATGTGGCATAAACCCCCCAGGAATCCCTCTCCAGTGTTGCGCAAGTTCATACTTTACAAGAGATAGCTCAAAGTTCAGTTCACATAGATTAAAATGACCTAGATCCACAATGTACAGACATATAATTAATTTGTGTTTTTTAACACTTTGTTTTTAAAATGAATCTAAATTAATGTTTTAAATTTGACAGCATTTGACATGAAACTGGGGTGGCCAGACATGTTTTAGCCACCCTTATCGAGCCACCTCTGACTACTTCATGTTCATATTTCAATTTTACATTTTGAACTTGCCAGCTGACTTATCTGCTGCGTGTGCGCAAGCTGGTTTACTTACATTTGTGAGGGATAGACGATTACCTAACTTATGCACATATAGAGAAGGAGGAGCTAATGTTAGAAAATGGTTTGTATCATCCTGGTTTCCAAACTGCAACAAAAGAACACACAATGGAGTTTTTAGCCACTGCCAATATATGAAAGGGGAAAACCAGTTTTGGGTAATTGGGTAAACTGCTACATAGTATTGTGATGATTTACAAAACAGAAAGAAATGAAGTTCATGATTCTCTGATAATTCCTCTTTTCCTGAATGGGTTCACAATATTATTCAAATGAAACAGTCTGTCAACAGAAAGTCACCCTTTCTCAAACTGCCCAGGACTCATAGACATAATACACCTGTGACAAAGGGTCACACTTGACATTGATTGCTTTTTATGGGGACAAAGGCTTGTTGGCAGCTAGTCATCTACAACAAAGATAAGTAAAATGTTATCGTAACCAACAGTCAAAATGGACAAAAATATGAGAAAAACACGCAGATTGAAAAATATCAGAAGAGTAAAGAAGCTGCATTTTTTTAAATGGAAATTTACACTGCAGCTAGAGATATTTTCCATCACGACAGTGGTGGTGATGCATTTGTGGTGAAACATCTTAGGCACGGTTAGGATTAGCAACCCAAAGGACACTTTATCAGCCTGAAGGCAATTTATCATGCTTTATCTACTTTAAAAACATGGGGGCACCCCCCCCCCGAGTGCATCACATACTCTCCTCACCTGTCATAAAGCCTAACAATAGAATGGCACGGATGCACGTTGTCTGCAACTTTCTCAGTAAGTTACATAAAAACACTTTCTAACTAGAAAGGCTGTTGTGTCACCGTTAAAATCCAATATGGATGTCACTGCTGACGTCTTCAAGTATACACTACTGAACAAACTCTCCCCCAAGGGAGGTAGACTTATGGAGGAGACTCAGCTACCACTTTCTAGTGTGTTGTATCTCCAGCCAGGCGGACTGAGTGGTTACCTGGGAGAGAGAAGAGCAGAGCACACAAACACATACAAATACACTTGCATGCACACACATATACACAAACACGACCATGCTCATCATGTTTAATGGTTTCTGTGGAAAGCTGCCAAACTCACTGATGATCTTTCTCTTCTTCTCCTCCTTACTCCCTCTATTCCTCCCACTTTCTTGTCTCTTTCCCTCTTCCCTCTTACCGTCTCTCTCCATCCCTCTTTCTCTCTTTTTCGAACAGCACAGGCTCTTAACCCCCCCACCACCACCAAATTTACCACTACCGTCCTTTTGAAGGAAACAACCCAACATAGAAAAGAGACATAAAATGTCTGTAAAGTAATCTGTCATGATACATGGTGTGCCACACACAGGCCTGGAGACACAGTACCATCATCTTCCCCATTACCTAAAAGCACTTCACTCCATTTTATTCCTTGAAAAAAAAATATTTAAACACAGAGGTCGTGACTAAGGTTATTACAACAGGCTTTCACAGAAAGCAATTTGGTTGGGGGGGAGGGTCAGGAATGTGAGGGAGTGTCTTCAAATTGATAAAAGTTTGTCTTAGGCCATTCTGCCCACGCGTCAGATGGACTTGTACTTTACTGTTCTACGTTCTCTTTTCTGCAAAGTGATGTTTTAAGATGCAGAAGATAGCATACAGTGATGTGGTGGGTGGGTGAGACTGATGTCATCATGAAGCCTTTAATGGGTGCACCTCCGACGGTGCAGATCAGTGCATAAAGCATTAGTATATGTGATGTAATATCCATATTTGCATGAGAAGTAGTATCAGTGCGTACATGGATACTCCTTTAACACCTTTGTCAGTGATTTAACACAATATGACAAAGTAGATGCAGACCAGAAGCAATTGTGCAAGATTTTACATTGATTCATTATCTGTGTGAACTGCTGCATCATGGAACACAAAACAGGCCCATGATGCTAGGCTGAGAAAAGCTGGTCAAATGTAATCTTGTGTGAAATAGAACAATAGTTCAAGAGATCATTGCCTTTCGCAAAAAGTAACCGTGGTGGATGGGTGTGGGTGTGCAGTGTGTCCAACTTGTCTAGTCACAAACCTGCAATTAATGTTCGATTTTTATTATCTGTAACCAGTGTTTTAGTTACCTAACTGTGAGCATACTTAAACCAAAAGTTACTTGCCATTATCTTTCCCTAACCTTAACCGTATCCTAGCTGCCATAAGCAGATATTGTAGAAAATGAGCATAAAACATTGGCAGAAACCTTTTGTTTTCAGTTGTTGCTGTGAAGCCGCTCTTTTGGATTGCTAACTCAGCCTGTAAAAAAAACTAAAATCGCCCAGAGGGTTTACCCTCATTAATCACCTCTGATTACCAGTTCTTTGAAGTTACATTAAATTCTTCTTTAAAATGTGTTTTCACATTCCCTGGTCTGCATTCATACTCTACAGAACATGGACGCTGCCCAGTACTCTGCAGATGTGGACTATTAAGTTACTTCACTGGAGCAGCTCAGGACTGGCGCCTTACTGGAGTAAGTTTTGATCACTGTTTTTCTGTAGATTTCATCCACAAATGTCAAATCCCAGACTAACACCATCTTGTGTGAACACGATGGGAAGATCACAGTTCTTCTTCCATCCAGCCTTCCCCTTGATGCCCATTCAGTTTTTGCTGTTTGGAACTGCCAAGAAGCTTTGTTTCAGTTTCAACTCATTTGATACTTTGGACAAGATGACAAAGCTGATGCTTACAAAAGTTCAGTGCTGTAACATTACATTAGTGACTGAGAGCTGCAAGGTTTCAGATGACAGATGTGAGCCTGTTTGTCACTTGAAGATTTTTCCATCCTTGGTGTGCACTTGCAAACACCCCATCCCTAACAATCAATGCTTATGTTTCATAATTTGCATTGCAGTCAAGAATGTGAAGATCTTGACATGCAGCAGGTTTTTTCCTTGTGGAGATCAGTTAAGTGAATGGTTGGGGATGACGCAGAATAAACTAAATCAGATGTATGTGGTTTTGATCTGGAAGCTGAAGGGGAGCAACATCGAATACTTCCTCTCCTCATTGTAATACATGGATCTTGCCTTTCACAATATATTATGCCCAGACACAACGGAAAAACAGGCCATATAACAGATCCTTTGATAGCATTATTAAGAAAAAACGGCATTGTTGTTTCACTGCTGCAACACATCTGTCTACTTCCCTTCACCTCCAGATGTTTCTTGTTTTAGACTGCATGGAGTTTCTACATCCGTCAACATTTTTTACCATAAAAATGACTTTTTGATCTTGAGTCTTTGGTCTCACATCATGCAATTCTTGATAATGAATTTCATATTAGACCATACCAATTGTCCAGACTGTCATGGCCACATTGTGTTTTCTTCGGGTTTTCTCATCTCTCTGATTTGTGCATCCTTGTCTCCTCTCTCCTTAATGCTCCTACCTGTGACCCTGAAATCAATCCCAGTGTGCCATCTTGAAGACATATCAACTCCTAAATTGCATCTGGAGGAGAAGGAAGGCTTGCTAGAGCAGCTACGAGCAAGGATACACAGGTGAAGCAGCGGTGCCAGAGAATTGTGATTGGGGGAGCTTCGAGGGGGGCTGGATTGTTTACACCAGGTCCAAATGAATTCTGATGTAACAAACAAGAACAAATAATGTTACTACAGAAAAACACGATTCAGTGATCCTGGGATAATAATTAAAATACATGTAAGGCCTATTACATTTTTAACGCAAGAACAAATAATTCTGTACCAGCTGTAGCTAGCCAAAGTCACACAGCACGTGACAGAAGTAGCAGTTCGCTCAGACAGTGACAAGCTGTCTATACCATGGACAGCGACGTTTGCATACATGACAACCAGTCATAAATAAAAAAAGGAAATGTAGCACTAGTGCCACGTTCTTATGTGAGTTCCCTGATTAATACATGTATTCTTTAATATTAAAACAATAGCCTTCTGTTAATGTTGCATAATGCCTGTTGCTGTGATTTACAGCTTAGTCAATCACCGACATACTACTCACTTTGTTGTTTTGATGCCAGCTCCTAATCTGTGGCCTGTAGATCATTGGACAGGGTTTTCATGAGGTTGAATATGCTTTCCAGCATAGTGACATGAAGAACTGTGAGCATTTGCCTGGTTGCTCGCATCTGTGGTAGTGAGAGCTGTTATGACAAATATGTCAGTCCGATGCCTTTATATATGTATATGTTATTGTTTTATTCCATGCATATTTTTCATCACAAAATTGTGGTTGGGTAGGGTGGCTCAAGGGGGCTCAGCTTGTTTTCAGCACCTGTGACAAATAAAAGAGGCGTGACATACAGCTGGAATACACAAACCATGACAGGAGCACTCTACATGTATTGATGTATTGATAAGCTGTATTAGTTACTGAAGATGATCAAACTTTCTGCCCTTCACTGTTTGTCTAACCACATTCCTTAATGACATATTAGAATTTTGAATAAAGTATCTATCTAATCTAATCATTCACCTTCATACAAGTAGTTACAATGGTAATGGCCAAAAAAACTCCTCAAATATGGACACACCCATAATAATAGATGATGAATTAACAGTGTTATGATTGTTTATTCCAGCATATATTTAATCCACCAGTTAGCATGTTTTAGTGAGAAATAATAACAATTAAAATGGTCCGCCTCTCATTCCCACGGTCTTCATCCACTTACAACAGAGTATGGATTATATTGATGCCAAAGGAAGACTGTGGACATATGACACACTTTTTCTTGTGCTTCTAGAGTTACGTGTTGTTACGGACATGTAACGATTGTTAAAATGTCATATAGAGGGCAGTTTAGACAAAGAAAGTATAGAACACAATGAAAAGCTAATATTTGTATATACAAAAGTGCAATAAACTGAGATTTATTTTTTAAATTAAAAAAATGTATGACATAAGACTACATTCTTGTCCATTATGCAACGTTGTCAATTGAACTGAAAGTAAATATATAACAATTGTTATTAACACTATTATGCTTATCTGACAGAGATATTGAAATACAATCTAAAATATAAGAAAACATTGGGAAGATGGTGTAGCTGTCCAGTTGTTGAGACTGAAGCAAGGACACCACATTTTGCTAAATGCCTGTTGCCTTGACTCCACTTCCTCCGCTTGCATCTCTGAGGGAGGGAATAGGATGAGGAGGCGATGAAGAATCAAGGTTGTTAAAACTGGGAAATGAGAAGGGATTGATCTCTGAGGAGCTATGACTGAGCATCCACGGTAACAGCCTTCATGGAAGTCTTTTGCTCACCGATATCAGTTATTTGATTAGACGCTGCATTTGATCGGACTCAGCGCCGTTTAATATGATTGTAATTTAGTCAGAGACAATAGACAGTCTGTCATCAAGAAACATTCAGTCACATGAGGCTGAGCCTGAGTGGGGTTTGATACAGAGTAACATAATTTAAATTTTCTCTGAAACATCTAGCCTAATAAATATTTTCTATTTTGCAGAAGACACCACAGTCATATTCTGGGTTATACAATACTGATTTTACAATCACAATATCAATAAATACAAGGGCAAATGAACAAATAATATGAATGCATTCTGCCAGGAGAAATGATTCCTGTGCCTCTTGTGTCAAGCACTGCAAGGTTTCCTTTATTTATTCTGTATGTTATAACCCAGCTGTCAGATCAATTGTAACTGCAATCTGCCCATCACAATAATCCAGGTTTTTGTTCATATTTGTTAAACAGGTAACAGGCTGCTGCTTTGGCACTAGTAACTATGTCTTTGTTAATTTTACTATAGTTCTAATGTGCACAGACAATAACTCCAATAAAAATCTCTACAGCTGTTAAAGTCGACTGATCACAGCTGAATCAGCTGTCGCCATCATCAGAAACGGACTTTGCTTGACGTGATCTGCCTGTCAGTCTCTCTGTTAGACTTTGTTTTGTTTGTTTTCCCTGTCTTCAGGATTACCTGCCTGCCATCTCAAGTCTGTCTTAATTTGGATTTTGCTGAGGCTTATTCTTTTTCCACAGTGTGACTTCTGGTCCTACTTTAAGTATTTCATTTTGAATTAGTCAAGGTGGCGTTTGGTTATCTAAGCTCTCAGGGCTGTTTCACAAAACCTAGATATCCTCGCTGAGTTTAGCCACGACTCGGTTTCACGAAAGTGGCACCTATGTTACCGTGGAGTGTTATTCTGTGCAGTTAGCCTGCTCCAGACCTGGCTTGATTAATTGTGGTGCTTTATCTGTTTAGTCAGCAGTAACTACAATCAGAAACCAATGTGTTTTTTACAAGTCGGCTACATATTATCATTATTTTAACAATGAAATACCACAGGTGGGACTACTGTTTAGAAATCATTTGGATGGTTAAATGGCCTGTTCCGGTGTTAATGGTGACTTTCCCCTCTCCCCCTAGCGTCCCAGGTGGAAAACCAAGCTTGCAACTTTGGGACTACCGTCCCGTTAAGTTGGAAATAGAAAGTATCGTGAGAAGTGAGAACGAGCAAGAAACACGAACTGCTTTATGGCAATTCCACATAAACGCACACACCCCCCTCAATACCGGTTAGCCACGCCGGCTATAAGAACAAGCGACGATGAATGCATTACCCACCTCGGTAGACATTGCTCCACACGAAAAAGTTGCCCAGCAACAAATGCACATCAGCAGCGGTAAAAAGGGGGAGGAGGGTGCCACAAGTGAGTTTTTTTATGACAGTGTTTTAAAAAATACGTCCCAGAGCTGTAGGGGGAGCTCGTTGAGAAAACATGCAATGACAAAAGTGAAAACCAGCAAAGAAATGGCTAGAGTTCCCCTTTAAGTAGCCTACTGTTATTATTATATTATATATAATACATATATAACATATTTACCTCCATATTAACCTCCACTGCTCACTTAAGGCAAATGTACAACTGTTAATTTGTGCAAAGGACAAGCAATTTGCATAAGCTTCCATTATGTAAAATATGTTAATATGTATTGATTTCAGATCAGTAAATCTGTGATCAACCTTGTGGTCTGTTGAAGAAGCCGTGAATTTATCCAAATAACCTGGTTTCACCTAGCTGCACATCCTCAGCCGGGCTTAGCCTTCGTGAAACCCATTCAGCCCGGATGCACTGACTAGGCTAGGTCAAGTCTCACTTCTTTAGTTATCCTGGATTTCTCAATTCTGCTTTTGTGTACAATTTTATAACTTGTACAAAAACCTTACTTTATTCACTGATTTGGGTGAAACTGGATCATATGTATGAAATATATATATATAATTGTTTTGTTTTCCCTTTTTTCCCGTTTTACAGTGATCTGCAAGGTAAAAATGACTGTTTTGTCAATGAAGTCTGGGGGGTAATAGCACCCATTTGTTTTGGTTTGAGCTGATAGGGCTGTACTGCGACATCTAGTGTCAATGAAAGTCGTATGGAACCTTTAAAAGTCCAGTGTGTAACATTTAAGAGGATCTATTGACAGGAATAGAATACAGTATTCATAGGTATGTCTTCATTTGTGTAATCTTAATATAAGACTTGTTGTGTCTTCATTACCTTAGAATAAGTTGTGTTCCTCTACAGAGGGAGTGGGTCCTCAGAGTCTGCCATGTTTAACAGCCATGTTTCTACAGTAGCACAGCATACCAAACACAGACTCTAGATAAGGCCTTTCCCGTTTTTTTTTTTTTGCAAATGAATTTTGTGGCCACGGTAGTTTCTCCTACACACTTGGAAGGGAAGGGTGAGATGTAGGGTATTCAGTTGGCTGCAATCTGCAGCCTCACTGCGAGATGCCATTAAATCCTAGACACTGGGCCTTTAACATGTACATGCATAGGTAATCGCCAGTGACCTTTTATATTATACCAAAATAACAAACCTGCATCTTATAAGTCATGGTAGCCTTCAGTATAATTCTCCCATTCAATTGAGGCATTGAGTCTACAACTTTACAAGATTCATCTAGACTTAGGAGAAACTACCGGTTGGGTAAAAGCTGGGGAATGTGTCCTTGGCCAGGTCATGGGTTTCCCCGACCTCATCAACCTGTCTGGAGTGGACACTTCTTCACCTCCGCCTCCTCCTGCTTCACAGAGCCCCGGGGCTCCCAACAACACATAGGATTAATCCATATAATAAAGCAGGTGGCTGAATAGGTTTTGTGGAGAGCAGAAAGGAGGTAATGCTCTGTGTTTTCTAAATGGGGGAGCAGAGGGCCTTTCAGAGGGAAAACATGCTGATTACTGTATTGTAAAATGGCTTTTGATTCCCCCTGCCTGCCTTAATCCTCAGGACACAACAGTGGCCCTGTCTCGCACCAATGGCAATTGAGCCTCTAAGGAGACTTGTATTACAAGCAAGCAGGGTTTAATTGTGAACTCGATCAGTTATTAAAGAAGCCAGGGCCTGCTGAATTGGAGACTGGTGGGCCAGTCCTCCACTGCTTTTGACCGTTGTGCCTCTTTCTTCCTAGACTGTGGTTCGCATTTTGTTGTTTGCAATGCATAGGCCTGGGATGAATACAGGCTACCCACTATAGAGTTCTTTATTTTCCCCTCTTCCCTCTAAGTTTTTCCTCCTCCTCTCCTACTGGCTTCCAGGGAATGCAATTAAAGTGGGGAATTTTATGGGAGGATGGAGCAGTGGTGAGGAGTGGAGGGGGAACAGGCCAGCAAGGCTATTATTCGTCCCGTAGAGTTGAATGGCTGGCCCCCCTTAGCGAACACAAAAGGAGTGGTCACAGCCGAACTGGAGAGTGGCCCCATCTGAAGAATGGTGGCCATCAGTAGTGGCTGGTCCCTGTGGCTGGTCCCTGCTGGCTTCACGTCTAAGGATGTTCACACTGAAAAAACTTTTGGTCTCAATAATGACATATTTCTTTATTTTTAATATAAAAAAAAAAGAATAAAGTAAAAGACTTATTGGAAAGACCAATTTTTTTATTTTATTTATTTTTTGTTTTTTGGATGGGCTCACCACATTTAATTGTCACTATTCTGGAAGAGTTGGCAAATGCGTGTAGCTAATCAATCGTTCAATTATGTTTTATCTGTATTATTGTGAAATAAATATCTTTGAGTTATGGACAGTTGTTGGGATAAAACATGCATACCGTTAATGTCATTTTTAACTATTTTCCACATTTTTATAGATTAAACCATTAGTTCCCAACCTGGGGTCAGGAATCCCCATTGTTCTGTTTCCTAAATTTCTACGTAATTATTGTATTTTTTTCCTTTGTAAAATCTGAGATACTTTCACCTGTTCACGCCCATAAAAATCTACAAAACATGAATTAGAAACTCATGGTCATGGTCAAAATGAAGAAAAACAACACCAGAAAAACAACATTGTTCATATGTTTAAACACCTAAAATTAACTGCTACTGTACTTTTTGTGGTCATGTGAATTATGACTTGTTTGTAAAGAGTGTGATGTTACATTGCTGTAAAATTGCAAAACATCTTGTGGAGGTGGTCAGTGTGGATGGTTAGGTCAACATATTCTATGACTTTGACATGGGAAACGGGTTGCTTCCTGTTTCCTACAGTCTGTTTTGTTTTCTTTAAACCATTATCATTATTATCTCCTAACCATTATCACAAATGTCTAAACCTAACCAAAGTTGTAGTGGTGGTCATGCATTTTGGAAGGACCTCATCCTGAGAATAGCACTCATATGCATTGACAAGACAAATTACCTATTTTTTCATTTAATTTAGGAGATTTGTTGAAAAGAGCACAAAAGGAATACAACAAAACACACTCACCCTTTATTCACTGTACTGCACCTGCAAATGTACAGTAACAGCACAAGTGGGTATATAACATGACCTGAGTCTAATTTCTTAGCTCTTGTTTCCTATTATGGGTGAACAAGCCAAAGCTTTGTGAACAATGATAGAAAGAGACAACATCAAAAACTAATCAAAAATGTTAGTGTATAATGACACTATCCACAACAGAGCAGGAAAAGTGAAAATTCAGTAAATTTTTTCTGGCTTTTTATGCCTTTATGTATTTGTATGTACATATGTATATGTATATGTATGACAGTTTAAGCCTACATGGGGCAAATACTCTACCAGGTGAGCTACTGGGCACACCAATATACAGATGTTTCTTTTACACTGTACCACATTTCACACAGACCTAAAACAGAACACCCGTCCAACGCTTGATTTTTACCACAGCATTCCTTGCTATCCATCGCCTTGTTCTTCATCACCAGACAATGGTGAATTGAGGGCACCCTGGGTAGGCCAGCCTCTGTTAGCCTGTAAGCTCTGTGCCAATATGGGTAAATAGGGGCTCTTTAATATCCGCCAGAGGGCTGAGGGGTGGGAGTGAGGTCAGGGTATGGAGCTCACTGAACTGGCAGCCTTGCAGCCCATTGTTGCTGTTTGTTAACAGGTGTGTGTGTTTAAATGGGAGTCTTTCAGTGGAACTGCTACACGAGCCCATGGGGCCTGAGCACCTCTCACCCCCACACAGTGTTCTCATCAATGACAGCTTTTCAGCAGCCCTGGGTAGGAGGAGGAGGAGGAGGAGGAGGAGGAGGAGGAGAAGGAAAGGAGGACGATGAGGCTCACTGAGAGATTAAAAGTGAGAGGACAGACTGCACTATACAGTATGCGAAGCAGGTACATTACAGTCAGGGAGACTGAATTTCAAGTTGTATGGGAGAAATAGAAATATGCAGATGACTACAGCTCCATACACACAAGTACACATCTGTTTGTACATAATGCACACACTCAATCCACTGAAGGAATTATGAAACATTTTGGAAATGTGTTTGTCTACTTTCTTTAAGATGAGAAGATTAAGATCCACCTCACATCTGTGTGCTAAGTACACAGCCAGAGTCAGGACATGTTTAGCCTTGCTTAGTATAAAGATTAGTGACAGGGGGGATCAGCTAGCCTGTCTCTGTTAAAACATTTTTTTTAAATGCTACTATCAGTATGTCTAAAGCTCACTAATTAACATATTGTGTTAGTTCCCTTTAAATAAACAGAAATGAAATAACTATAACTACTAACTCACATAATATTTTTCTTCATGTCAAGAGATTGTGTTTATCTCAGCAGTGAGAAGGGAACAGGGGCCAGCTGGGCCTGTAGTTACAGAGCTACGCACTGTAGCCTCACAAGGGGACAGGTAGTAGAGGGGTGCTACCTTACCAATCAGGATTGGCTGCCACATTACAGAATGGTCGCTGTGGCACACACTACATTTCCCAGAGTTCATCACCACTCAGACAGGAGTAGGTGCTTAAGCCATCTAATAGAGGAAGTACTGAAGAACTGGAGGGAAAGCCGAACATAAGAGGCAGAAGGACAGAGAGTAGATGGCTGGAAGAAGCTTGGAAAAGAGCCTTGGAGGAGAACAAGTACGTTCAGGAAAGTACTTTAATTTCACTGATTAAAGGAGAAGAATACACAGTAAAAATTACATTTTATGTTGAAGGCTGTTTTGGAACCGTGTTAGGTTTAAAGAACCCTTTTTCCTCCTCCAGGTGTTTTAACTTAGAACTTGTATTTTGTTTTAGTTGAAGAGTATAACTTTCTGATCAAAGAATAAAATATAAAAATTTTTGAACGAGTTTTACAGCACTGTCCCACCCTAGCCTGCCCTGGTGACCTCTCACGACATTACAACACTTACTCATAGAACTGGAGTTACATCCATGTAACTACTTACTATATTTTGTACATACTAAGCCCTCTAACAAATGGAGGTGAACCACCGGAGGCGAACGCCCTTAATCCACTGGTTGCATAGAAACATGAAACATGAAGAGTGAGCACTACACTTCAGTGATAAAGCAGTCCTGTCACTGTGAACTGGGTTGGGGCGATCAGTTTTACCCACAGGAACAAGGCTACATTTAGAGTATCAAAATGGTGGTGATACTTGATACGCATACACATCATGTATCAGTCATGTACCAAGATGAATATTTACGCATAACCATAATGTTAAAAGTTGGATTGGACAGCTGGATTCAGATGTAATGTTTTTAAGAGTGGCAGGGGTCACATAATTATCTTTTCTTTATTTGGGGAATACTTCATCTGATTGCTGAGATCAGGAAAGGTGTCAGCATCCAAAGCAGAGACGCACCGTGG
Source organism: Dicentrarchus labrax (assembly GCF_905237075.1). Lineage (NCBI taxonomy): Eukaryota > Metazoa > Chordata > Actinopteri > Moronidae > Dicentrarchus > Dicentrarchus labrax. The sequence continues at coordinate 19,106,358 of NW_026136720.1, read as the reverse complement.
TTTTGAAGAAGGTTTGTATTTTTTCCTCATTTATGAAAAGAATCTTTTCAATCTCTTTAGTCTTCTCAGACTGGAACAAAGATCCAAGAACATCTTGATGTCATCACTTAAGAAGACTGGTTCTTCATCATTCAAATAGTGCCATGCAACTCAACCCCTTCTCTTGGTGCTTTCGACAAATCTGCCTTAAATGTGATCAGGCTGGATGTGGGTGTGTGCTAGTAGGCTTTATTATCAGTACAACTATAATGTACAAGTATAATGTTAACACTCTCCTGAGTTATTTAACCTGTTGTGTGAAGTCCAGTGTGTAATATTTAACATTTATATATAGGTATGTTACAACCTCTTGAAAATAAGAATCATTGTTTTTTTGTTTCCTTAGAATGAGCTGTTTTTTAACTATAGAGAGAGTGGGTCCTCTTTAAGAGTGAGTCCGCCACATTGAACCGCCATGTTAGTAGCCCAGAACAGACAAATGAAACAGAAAAGGCTTTTTGTATTCTTTAACAGCCACTGTAGTTTCTCCTACACATTTGGGAACAGTAGGGTGAAGCGAGGGTGCTGTATCCAGCAGCTACAACGCTAGATGCCACTAAAACCTATGCACTGGTCCTTTAAATAATACAATGTTAGTGTTAAATTTTCACTCTGTTAACTTAACTAGGGCAATAGCCAATTTAACACCAATTCTATAGAGGAACACCCTTTGAACTGAACTGAACTGGTGGTCGGAAGTGTCCCTGTTAATATTAATCTCATCTCACTCTCAGAAAGAAGAAGAAACAAGCATATATCCCAAAAGGTTAAACTCTCAACTTGCTGCCTGTTCACAAAGGATTTGATCTTTACATCTTTGTTACTCTTCTGTTGACACTTTAGAAAACTGTTTTGCAGTCGGCTAGCCATCACATTTTCCTTCCCATGTCACCCCTGCCTGTGACACACCGAGGCCCATGAAAAAAAGGTCAAGTCTTACGCATTTTCACCACGCGCGTATCAGGAAAAATCGTTACCCTGCGGCTGTGGAGGTTTAAAAACAGAGGGCAGTGAGTCTCCCCCGCTAAATTGGGCTGCGTGTTGAGGATTACTATACTGAGAGAGAGAGAGAGAGAGAGAGAGAGAGAGAGAGAGAGAGAGAGGCAGACAGAAGGAAAGGGAGAGGTAAAGCTGTGTGAACGATAACCTCGCCACACTGCTCCATGGAACCCTGCCCTGTTAATAGTTTCCACCATGGGCGAGTGAGGAGGAGACCGAGAGAAAATGGAGGGAAAGGAGGAGGAGAGGAGGGAGAGGGGGAGCAGTGGAAGATGCTTCCTGTGTGGCTGGATGGGTGCTGGCCACACCACGGAGAAGGAAGCAGCCTTGGGCACTGTGGAAGAAGTGATGAAAGATGCACTTTCCTCCTCATGCAAATAAAAACTTTGGTTTATTGTCTCGTCAACATGCTGCAGCTATATGCCTTCACTGGATACTATGATTATGGTAGTTTCTTATAGAAAGTGTGTTACATAAACATGTACATGGAACTTTATTTTCTTTGCACAGGAAGTAAAGTTATTTTTTAATTACCCTGTAGTCTTTGAAGCTTAGAATGTGAGCCAACAATTGGAACTACTGTTTGTTTTTAGATTTAGATTGGATCGTGCCGGGTCTACCTTGGACTGGTTTGGCCTGGCCTGGTCTGAGTAGAGCTGATTGGTTTCCAGGCTCTGTTTCTCACCACATGTCAATAAAAGATCAGTCTTTCAACAAGGTCCAATCCCACCTCAAAGTAGTTAGATGCTCAGTTGTCTCAACAGATTAGAAATAGAAGACAGACGGTATTGTTGAGTCTGGATATTATACCTTTGTTTCCAGTTTTCAGTCGTAACTATGTTTGACTGATATTTGTTCTTTGTGTGTGTTCTCTCTTATGATTTTATGAATGTTATGACTTCTACATCTGCTCGCTTTCTTTATTTCTCTCAAAATTAATTTGATGGATATGATTGCCCTGTATTGGCTTTGACTATACACTCTATAGTAAATAGTCCATTAGATTAGATTAGATCAGAATATATTACAGTACAGTGGATTTACATATTATGTTTAAAACACAGCATATTATCCTGTGACACAATACATGTGAGACAAACACCTTAAATACAAAAGTACTGCGGTCCATGTAATCCAAAGTGAAGTAACCGTCCTTCTTCAACTCTCCCACTGCACTCTAGTGAATTATGGAGCCAGGCACTCCTGTTCTCAGGTGGTGAGATATGATTTTGAAGCCCATGAGACTAAAACAAACTTCTGAGGCCTGCACCGCCCAAGCCACCACAGGCCTTGGCACTGTCAGGCCTCAGTGGCAGAACAGTAGTATGTACTGTAGTAAAAGGCAGCTGTGCATTACAGATTATACGTGTCGGGATGGCCCTGCTGATACGGCGGGTTGAGAAGGCCGTCTGCTCTCTCCCTCTGGGAGATCCTGACCCCAGGCAAAAATGAAGCGTAGCGGTGTTTTCCTCTATAGGGGAGAGCAGCCGTGACATGTTAAGCGCTTCAACCGAAATAGAGAAGAGTATATTTAGGGTGAGTCAACATCTCCAGAAAACAGTCCCCCATGCTTGAGTTAGCAAGCCACAAGGGTCTTTAACATCTGTATTGTAAACTATAGGAGGGAATAATTCCGGAAAATGCTAGAGGAAACAAAGACAGGGAATCAAATGAGCATTATACAGGACTGTACATAGTACTGCCCTTTATAGAAATGACCAGCTGTAGACATTTAAGTTGTCTGTTTACGCTTGTGCAAGGAGTGAGTAGTTTTTTTGCTAACAGCCGTTGTCAGACTGTATTGAATTTTGTTAGCTGGTGCATTATATTATGCATGACGAATACCTGTTGCTGTGCTTGTGTTAAAAGCTGTGCAATAATCAATATTTCTATATTTAAAATGGATCAAATAACATAATAAAGTGCAATGTTTACAGTGTTTTCATCCAATTGGCCAACGAAATCAGTTCAAGCTGGTTTAAAGCTGACTTTCTTTGCTGATTTAAGGAACAACTTAGCATTTTTTTTCCGCATAAACGTTCATTCTTGACCTTGGGGACATGTATCTGTGGTAAAAATATTCTAAATTGACACCTAAGCAGAGTAGTGATATATAGTATATTATAGAATATTTAATCACAAAATACATTTTCATGTGTTTTATTGAACCACAAAGTAGACTATAATAGATACAGGGGACTATCATCAGATGCAAGTGTCAATGTAAAAAGCTGAACATTAATCAGTGTCAGTCACTTTTAATTCCACACAGCATGTTCATTCAACTCCCAACTGTATGAAATCTCAGGATTCCATTTCTCAGGGAAGACAAGTTGCATTATTATAAAATTGGTCACACATCATTTGTCAGTGAGCAGATCATTTGAAAACAATAATCCTATGACAGAGATTGGTTGGATGGAGTAGCCACATAGAAGGGGGTCAGAGAGACCTTGCACTGACCCCTGTGACTGATGTGCATCTGGATCATGTGCCTTCATCTGGGAAAAATGTGTGTAACTATTGTGATGCAGAAAAACACATCTTTGAACTTCCCTTCACTCAGAAGTGCATGCTGAAAACAAGAAGAGGGCTTCCAAAAAAGACATGCACTTGAGGAGTAGCGGGAACACAGATTGACAGTCTTTGGTTTGGTGTGTGTTTTTCTAGAGCATCTGTCTTCCTGCTCTGGCTCAAAGAGACAAGCCGGAGGAAGCGTTTTGCTCCTCTCCAAGGCCTTGAATGTGGGGAGGAAATCATCCGCACATTGCGTGAGACCCGACCGTTGTTCGCTGGTGTCTGTGACAGCACTCATCAGCGCGGCATTAATTAAGGCTAAATACAAAGCATAAACAATAAACATGTGACCACAAAAGCCACAACTACCTCCCATACCAATTCAGAGCCTCGCCAAAGAAAGTAAATACAATAATCCTTTCAAGATTTGTTTCCCCCCCCAACCAGCCAGAGAGCCCCCCTATATGAGGACTTAAGTGAAATGCATTATTCAACAGATAGGAGCGTAAGGATGTCATTCATTGGAATCAAGCAGACCAGCATTAGATCATATTTCACATGGCAGCTTGGCAGGATCTGACTGCAGATGTGCAACTTGGCATATCATGTCATTTCTAAAATAACCTGTTTTTGAGTGCTGTGGGTCTGGGTCCATGTCTGAGTTTTGCTGGAGCACCCGTTGGAACTGATTTGTACGTGTTTATGGAGAACTGTGTTTAAATGGTTCTGCCTGTGTGTGTGTGTGTGTGTGTGTGTATGTGTGTGTGGTTGAATGGGAGTAAGTGAGTGCGTGCAGAGGGGGGATGGTTGAGGGGACAGCTGTAACGGAATCACTTCATAAGTGAAATACCACTCCCTGTACAATAGCCAGCCACAAACCAGAGCTGTGGTGTAAATGTTTTTCCAACATGGCATGGATCTATCCCTGCATACTGAGATTAAAAAATGCATTTTTCACTTCCTTCAAATGAAAAACCAAAGAAGGTTATGACTGGTACACTCAGAGCTTGGGGTTTCAGATGCACTTCATGCAAACAATTTTGAACAATGTTGGCTGTTTCCAATGCAGGAGTATTGTTAGCATTGCTAGAGCTTGAGTTGATGATCACATTAGTCTTCCCCACTGTTTCACCGTTTCATTTTGGAGACAAGTTTACCAAGACAGGCTTCAGAATGCCTGTGTCAATGAAGACAGTCTATTGAGGGGCAGATAAAGGGTGCTAAAATGCATTCGTTCTACATAGTTTCACATGCTGAGAGCTATTTTGCATCCTCCTGAAGAGTTAAGATTCAATAGCCTCTGACCCTGAATTTGTAGAATGGCTTCATTGAGGAGGCCAAGGGAATGAACTACATTCCAGGGGCCTGCTGGGAGAAAACAAGATGGCCGTGTGTGACATGTGGCTTTGTTAACGGGCGAGGGATGTCTCTCATGGCCATCAGGGTGTCAGAACTGGTTACCTCTAATCGTGCCTGATAGGCAGAGAGGGCCAGGGCACAACCACAGGGCCTCGTGATTCAAATCACAACCGCTTACAAAAACGCACCATGACCACACATTGACAGATTAACATTCCGCATGTTTAACTCATATCTCAGGAGCTGTGAACAAGCGGTGGCAAACTCCCTCCCAGATTCCAGATCACATTGTTCGACCTTTTTTCCCTCGCACCCTCCGTGATGTGAACCTGAGGGAACGCAGCATTGGAATGTCCGAGATGGAATTCCTCTGAATGGCCGTTTGACCTGACTCACCACTTAGTGTCAGCACAAGGAACACACTCAATCATTAACAACTGGACCATGGTGACCGCTGACTAGAATGGTTGTTGTGACCCAGGCCTCATGACTGGCAGGGCCACTTACATACACAGGCAGGGAAATCCTATGGCCCTGGTTTCACCATTAGCCATGACCTTCCTATTACAATGATGGAAAGGAAGCTTGGGAGGTATTTTGTTTAAGTTGTCCGCTGCTAGTAAAGGAACGAGTTATCACCATGGTAATGATCTGTTGGGTTCTGGTGTGATAAATAGTGTTTGTAACTTAAGAAACAGCTCTACAATTTCTAAGTGTCTGTGTTGTGCAAACTATGTAACTACTGTAGGAATGCACCAATTCTACTTTTCCTTTCCCACATACCGTTTCTGTTTCAAAGTATTACCAAATACTGATCCAATACAGTTCATTCTTTATCACAAATACAAACTCTATATACCTCATTGAGTTGAACTTGTTGGGATCATCAGTGTAGGTGACATGTGGCCGAGCATAGTACTCCTAAAAGCACTAGAAAGTCAGAGGACTATGACTCAAATAATGTAACTAATAGAAGAAATACTAAACACTCAAACTGTATTGAGGAGCACCAATATCGATCTTTTGAGTTAGATCATTGGATCCTACGTGTAACTTATTCACAAATCGAGTAATTCTCCTTGGTCCTTCAGCTCTATATTTCCAGTCCCTGCCCATTTGAGTTCATGTCAGCTACAACGGATTTCAATACTGACCACTTTTCACAGCGGAAAAAATGTCCATACCGACTTCTCAAATTACTCCTGCAACATAATCCAGTTCTCCACTCTCCATCTGAATGCTCAGTGTGCTCCAAACAGTAATATTTTCACCCAAAATATGGCTAAATACAGTACACAACGTCCAAGCTTTTTCTCTTTATAACGTTACAGCTCATTTCCCGCTGTGATGAAAAACATTTGTACGTCTCAAAATATTAAGATTACTGATCACACTGGAGGCCATACCAGAACCCTCATTCACAAAACACAGCTTGAAACAAAGTCAACAACAAAGCCATGAAAGTATGAAAAATATGAAAAAAAAATGCCATACAGCTTTGATAACTCAAATCCTTGTAACAAATTCCACGTGTTTATGCAGCAACTAATTATATTGACCACTAAAAGCATTCTTTAACCCACAAGCAGTGTCCAAATGTAAAATGCATGGCACTTGGACAATCTTCAAAAGAATAGTTAAGCTGTGACATTTGTAATTCTTATTTAACCAGTTCAGAAGGCCTGTGTGGGCTAATAAGTTAAGTTCTTAGCCTCACACATGATCTTTTGCAACTTTTGACATTATTAAAATAAATCTAAAACAAATCAGAGTTGAATTGATGTGAAAAACCAAGCTGATTTACACTGTGTACTGAAAATATATTGCAGTCTGGTTGGAATGTAAGCAGGTAGACCTTAAATCTGCAACTGCCTCAAACAAATGACAGTGGAAGCAGCATCTGGTGGAGTATAGCACACGTGGCTGCCAACACTGTGAGGCCTCCCTTCACCACTTTGACCACATGTGGCTCCCCTATAGTTCTTCTGGCCAGAACCATAATAGTATGCCATATCACTGTTTCATGTGATACATCCACCAGTGTCTTTTTGCAAAATGCACAAGGTCTTTATGTGGATTGGGAGTGATAGTGGGTTAGTTCTAGACATAAGACTCTTTCCATGAGGGTCGCGGTGGTGCACCTGTTTATCCAAAGCCCAGAAAATGTCAGAGCTACTGTGGTAGATGATGCCTTGTCTTTTCGAGTCAGAGCGAGTGTCAGTGAGTGTCGGAGACATCTCATTGCTTCGCCAAAATTGCAGAGCAGAGTTTTGCTCTCCACACGAAAACATGCCCTGTTGGTTTCATTTGATATCTGATCACAGATTATGTTCCCCAGTCATAATTAGGAAATATCTCTTTCAAACATTTTGTGCCAGCAACATTATATTATGGTTAAAGGAAACCATTCCTGCAATGTCAAAACAGCAGCCCTGAAAAAAATACGTCAGTTTTGAAAAATGTACTCAAGTGTTCAGTCACACTAGAGGCTTGTGTTTTTTTCTATGAGCACCCAATTAGTTTAACCAGCGCTTGTCAACAGCCAAACCAGCAAATAACTTACTGCAACATATTTGAAACCAAATGTGAGCGAGCTACCACAACAACCCTAACAAAACCAAGCTCTTCACAGGCAGGGGGCTGTAAATGAGTCCAAATAATGACACAACGCCACCCAGAAACAGCTGTTGGGGAATGATGGGAAAGGAAAGTGGACTGACAGGGAAGTGGGGACGCATGTGGGGTCCTTTTCAGGGCTGGGGAGGAGGAACCTGTGAAAGGGCCTGCCACATGGGAGAAAGGAGCCTCTCATGGCCCATTGTGCATGAATGCTCCAACCTCTAGACCTGTCTCTCCAGCTCCAGCCATCAGCCCCCCTCCTGACCGTTACCCAGGCTTGGCAGCTCTCACCCATTAGGAATGTTTGTGTTTGTTTGTGTACCTCTTTCACTTTCTTTCATCTCTGTTGTGATCCATTTGACACTTCACAGACATCAGACCTGCAAACCTTTCCATATAGCTAACCATACATCATTTTATATTGAGAAAGGAAGAAAACTCCCTTAAATCTCAAATTCAGACACACACACATACCAGTGGTAATAATAGCGTTTCAATCAAGTTCAACAAGTGAGTGAATTAAAGATACTTGTTTATTTTACCATGATATGTGATGATTAAGTCTTGACAGAAAGTCTTTGGTGCTCAAACTCTACAATATGAACCTGCTAAGACTGTCATGGGGATGGGGAGGTGGCGGTTGCATGAATGAACTGAAGCCATAGAGAGCAAATCATGTTTTTAAAAAGACAGCAGAAAGACGTTTGGGTAATGATGCAGGTGTTTCAATGTGCTATTGAACAGACGTGGCCAGCTGAAGAGAACAGGTGACATCTCCACTGACAGCCCCTGATAATGACAGCAAGGAAATTATGCATGAGCCTATATGCAAAAGAACTGTTTTCCTGACTGAACTTCCGCTATGCAGTCCCTCCACAAAGTTGCGATCTCAACAATCTCGACATATTCGAGCAATCCCAGGGAATTCCGCACAACCTTGTGTCCAATCACTGTCCAATTTGACCAATCATTGTAGTTTCCTGCAAGTTTCACCAATCATAGCAGTCCCCTGAGCCAAACGTTGAGCCAAACATCAACTATTTGTGCAATTTTCACTTTCTCCTACACTTTCATTGCAACAAAAAGCCAACTGCCATCGCAACATGCACTGTAATCCTTTGTTTTGCATTAATTTGATAATACTGTTGCGGTAGTGATGCATAAATGCCTCGTGCATAAAGCAGAAGCATCAGCGTTATATCATACGCAGTGCAGACAGTGCGTCATTCTGAGCCAAACAGTAGTCTGCTACACAACACTAGAGCAACAGACTTTTAGTCTTGTCCAGCACCATGGCTAAATAAACAAGTGACCAAACAAACTTCCTGGGGAAAAGTGCAGTGCTAACATCAGTTTTCAGGCATTTTTTTAATTTATTGGTTTATTTTAGAGGGGGGGCATTGGACATTAATAAACTTTGCTGTTAATTAACCTGTTACATGGAAAAGTTAACCAGTATGCTATTTTTTATCTTTAGTCCCTGGACAAATGTTACAAAGTTGTTACAAATGTTATCTGACTTGTCAGGTTGTCTGACCGCTCATGTTTCTTGCCATGTTGAATGTTGCAATGTCACTGTGTTCACAGATCTCAGTAGTTACATTCCAGAGTATAATGTTATCTTAACTGACCGAAATGATAGCCAAAACTATGTTACTAAGAACCAATTTGTCAAAAACAGTAGTTATCCTTTGAGTTAAGTAGGGAGAGAGCATGACTCCAGTGGATACGCAGGTTTGTAAGTCACATATTGCTGTGGCAAGCTTGAAAACTTTAGCTCTGTAGAGCTGAATACTACACTTGTGTTCCTTTACAATTACATCAGCACCTTGCAAATGCTAAATTCCTTAGTTTGAGGTAACATACTATACCTTTGGCAGTAATTCAATATCACATGGAAACCATGAAATTAACTGCACTGGTTCTTTAATTACATATGGCCACCCCCTACCTATCTTATGAATCTATGTTCATCAGATTCAGTTTCATGCAGACTCAGCTTGACTTTGATAATTAAGTCTTCAATACTCTGTCTTGGCATTGCAGCTGTGCAGCACTTCCACCACAGGACCTCTAAAGTACTAAGTGTTGAGCTTGCAGATTGTTTTGCTTTTACATCCAGCCTCTAATCTGCAAGATTTATACCTCGTCCCACCCCTGTATTTAACAGACTTCCTAATAACTCACCTCATACATTTAGAACATTTATTATCCCCACATATCAGCATACAACAGGACCTACTGAGATGTCAGCTTCAAACTGAAAACATGAGGAGGTTGCCATGGTGACTGCCATCATTCATATTCCTCTCAGACCAACTCCGCTTCAAGCTGTGTTCTCTATTTATTCTTCAGCCAGATCTAAAGATCTCTCTGAAGGAACTTCAAGTAGCATATTTTAGGAAAGAGAAAAGAAGGCATATGACCCAAGAACAGGATTACTGCGGGTCACAAATCACAGTTTGTTTAGCTGTGAAGTTGCTGTCAAAATTAGCCAATCCCGATGCAAGCAAGCACACCCAGGAAGTCCAGGTCATCCACACCATAGAGTTTCATCCATGCTGTCATGGACCCCGACAACCACAGCACGTCAACCAGTAGTCTGAGGCAGGCTTTGGGGTCAACTCACTGCCCGTGGCTCAGCGCAGCAGCACAAGTGTCTGGTCAGACCCGCTGGTCAGGCACCACGCCCTGCCAACAACCACTGTCTGACAGCTGCTGTTGCCTCACCAACCTGTGCGCATGGGAAAAGTCCACAGAAAGACAAGCAGACAGTTGGGACATGACAGGACAGGAGTGTCTGTGTGCCCCACCACTTTGACTCCAGGTGGAGCAGGCAGTAATTTTAAATGGCCTGAGTGATGAGAGGTGTAACTGCAGGTCGCAGGCCAGAAAACTGGCAGGAGTTAAAAATGGATTTTACTGCTGCTCCAAGACAGACCTAATAGCACTTCCCAGTGAGGTATAATGCGTTTATGTATTTGTGGATTTCATTTTATTGCAATTCAGCTCAATAAAACTGAGAAATGTAAGGGTAGAAGTTTTCTTTGGAAGGATGATATACAGGTCCATATGTAGAAACCATGATACTCAGAATTAGAAACATATTAATTTTTCCTTTGCTTTCTGCCCAAGCCCACTAATTGATAGAACATATCCGAATACTGGTAAGGTGATCCCAAAATGAACATGCTTGGGCAACTATTATTTCAAACCACATTTCATTTCATATGTTGTGTATGGCTAATGAAAATCATCACTGAGCAAATTCAAAGTAAAGAATTTATCCTACCAATCTTTCAAAACATAAAACAAACATTTTGTTTTGCTAATGTAAGAACATAAATTTGATTTGTTGTGTTACAGAATTCAAAGCAAAAGATCTGATTAATATAATAAAATGAACTATTTTGCTCTGATGAGATTTACAACACATATGGCACTTCAGAGTTGTGTTATATTCTCCCACCCACAGAAGTTAATTGTTTAAAAAAGCTAGAGTTATTCACAGACTGGCTTGAAAATATAATTTAGATGAACTATAAATAATTCTAAAGACCAAGTTCTGGCTTTAGGCATAACCTGTACCCTGGTTCTAAGAAGCACCATTGAATTGAATTACTTTGTGGTAGCACACAGCTTTCTGCATCCCAAGAAATATTGTGCTGTTTTAGTGCCAGTGTGGTTCCTACTCAACGAGTTGACACTTGCACTGCAAATAAAATTATTACTCACATTGCTGACAGAAACTGACTAATGGGACATGCTTCAAATGTATCTTTCCAGTGTACTGATTATACTCAAGCAATGTTGTGTACCTAGCTATAAAACAGCTGTAAAAACATTTAAAATATAAAAGGAAATATAAAAGTTAATTCCAAATGATTTAAGTGAATTCAAATAATTTAAGAAATGCAATGTTTGAGCCCTTGGCAGTTTGAAAATGACGTATCTATTTTTTGATGAATAGTTGATACAACATTTGTTGTTAATAAAGCAGTAGTTGGACATGTTGGGAAATACAGTATGCTTATTCACTTTCTTGCTGAGAGTTAGCTGAGAAGATAAATACCACCCCTATATCATTCTGTACAATATAAGCCTACAGCAAGCAGCTGGTTAGCTTAGCTTAGCACAAAGACTGGAAGCAGAGAGAAACAGCTAGCCTGGCTCTGTCCAAATGTGACAACAATCTACCCGCCAGCACCTCTAAACCTCATTAATTTTATGTTATGTTAATCCAAAACATGATAAAGGCCAAGACATTCTAACCTACCATTAAATTCCAATAGTTTTACAGATTAAATAAACAAGATATAACGTGTTCAAAAGGGAATTTAGAACTCTAGGTGCTGGTTGGTTACCTTCAGACAGAGCTAGGCTAGCTGTGTCCAGTTTTTATGCTAAGCTAACTGGCAGCTGACTGTATATTTAACGGCAGATATGACAGCCGTATTGGCCTTTACACATAACTCTCAACAAAAAAGCATATAAGAGTAAAATGTATTACTGTTGTTTTCTATTGGTTTAACAGTATGGCTGACTAGACAGGTCATTTAGGGAAAAAAACAGGAAGGTTTTCCCGTGGCCCAGAGGCTGGATCTCCTCTCTAGACCTTCTCCCTGGTAACTCTGGTAGGGTATTAAGAGAAGGAGAGGAGCTTGGAAGAGGACTGTCAGTGCCAGAGCTTTGCCTTAAACAAAGACATGTGTTACCAAAGGGATGTCAGCCTGCCCACTCCCCAGCACTGTGTAACTCAATCTCCCCACATCTCATCCACTGAGGGGGGTTCTTAGGAAGAAAGGGTTAAGTATGTTGATCAAAGGCTCAATGATGGACCAAAGGACTTCTCTAGATCATCAGTGTGACCTCGGTGCATCCATCAGCCATTAGGACGTCAGGGCTGCAGCAAGGCAAGGCCCAGTTGGTGTGGAGGCAGTGGAGGGGGGCAGCGGGGAGCTGAGGGTCTTTTGGAGCTGGGGTGCTGACGGGCCTATGTGGTAGATGGGGAGCTGGTGGGGGAAATGGGACCCACAGAGACAAGAAAAAGAGGGGAAAAACTGGGAGGAGGGTTGGCGGATTAAAGCCCCAACCAGCCTTTAACTTCTCCCAAACCACATGGAGCTGGTGTCCAATGCCCTACATATTCAAAGGCATGTACACTAGCCCACTTCCAGCCGGTGACACAGATGGAGACAGAAATATACAAGCGCTGGGCAACCAGTTTCTCTGATGTTGCTTTCCATGCGGTGCACTCTGCTGACAGACTGAGTTAGCCATCAACTCTCTGAGCAGGAGATGGACAAGTTCACTTGCGTTAAGCAAACTTTGTCACCATGCTGCTCATCATTACCTGCCACAAACATTTAAAATTTGACACAGCCGTAAAAGCCATTAAAAGTAGTAAGATAATTTTGGTTGAACAACAGGACCCAGTGTTTTGTGCAGTGCACTTAGCTACATGTTGAGTTGGAGCTGTTTGTGTGTTGTTCCGGTGACCTTCCATCCCCATGGAAAAACAAGATTCAGCAGAACTTTCCATGTATATGACCCACATCATGGAACCTCTTCACCTCCACCACTGCTCTTTCCACAGGCTAGACAGGGAAGGATGATACACTGTCACTGAATCTCACTGGCACTGGCTGTGTTCCTAGACTATTCTCTGGACCTGACTGTCAGTCTTTAGTGGAGAAAAAGAGTAATCGACTTTTTGCTGCTGCCACAACTCGCTGATTTACAGTAGCAAACTAACTCTGCTCAATCAAAGACTTCTCAGTGAGCTTAGAGTTGGAGTAAAGTTACTCGAGGTGAGAAAATTATTTCAAGACTGATTTTCTGAGCCTGTTGTTGACATTTGCGTGCTGTGTAAGTTAACCAAAATATTAAAAATGCCAATATTTTCCAAATGGCAGCTGTAGAGTGTCAAGTTATGTGGTCTCAGCTGTGTAGCATATTGATGTTGTTTTATCAGAACAGATCATTTAGAGTACAGCACTTTCTGAGTTTCTATAGTTTGGAGTAAATTATTTAGCAATTTTAGTAAGTTAATTTATTTATTTTTTGCAGCATTATAATTAAATGTCAAATTCAATTTGCTAGAAAGATGAATCATGGTTTAAAAAGATGAATTGCTGAGCAATTAACTGTAAAACTTCATGCTGTGTCCTTGGAAATACTTTACCAACAGGCCATGGAAAATGTATTTCCAAGATATTATTTTTCATGCGATCATCTTCGTGAAAATTGTAATTTACTTCATCCAGAATGTTTGTCTTCTGCTTCGTCTCATAGAGGGTGAGGGGTGAAGTGCTAAGAAAAGGGCCCTTAAGGGTCTTGTAGCTTTTCCCTAGGTGGAGTCTGCTTTTAGAACCCCGACCTCACTTCATGAAAACAAAAAGTGAGGAGAAAAATAACCTCAAGGAGAAGCCGTGGCCTAGCCAACCACTGGACACTGAGCAGCACAAAAGCGCGTGTGGGCTGTCCTCGAACTCCCTTCGCCAAATGTCTCCACGTAGAAACCCACTTCCCATAGAGATGTGTCTGTCTCACACACCGACTGGTAGACGCAAACACACACACCTATCGTACATAAATAAGTGGCATGCATACAGAAGCAAGAAGTGAGGTGAGCAGACAAATAAATGCTTAGTGCTCTTTAAATCTACAGAACGAGCTGTGCTTACACATCAACACAGACACAAATTCAGAAGTGCCTGGGGTTAGACCCATCCCATCGTCTCAGACTGCTGATGCTGTCCTTACTGTAGCTGTGAGGCCTGAGGGCGTCACCGCATAAGTATTAACCTCGCTCATATTTTACAAGCACCGCTTACTGCCCCAGTCCAACATAAACAGGTGTGAACGCCAAATTGGGCGTCATTGCTCCCCAGGCTAATGTCTTGTCTGCTTATATATATAGTCAGAACTTTCACTTTGCTATCTGTGAATCTAAAGTTATTTACAGTGTCTGTAATAAACATTTTTGAACCTGTTCAGTCAGAACCATATGTACAAGAAAAGCTGCTTTTGTCTTTAAACAGTTGTGTGGGTAAGGGATTTTAGATTAAAACTGTATTGCATCATTCCTCTTTTTTTCTCTCCTTTTCATTTAATCATCATGCACAGTCTTTGCTATTAAGTCTGACAGTTGATTTCAGTTCAGTTTATTGTGCTCTGCATGTTATTTTGACACTGAAGATATTCTGGAAAAAAAAGCCTCTCGGGTCTCTACTGTCTGTGCAGAAGAGACAACACACAGTTCTGCAAAAACCCCAAGCATGCATCAGAAAGAGAGACCCACGCTGGCATATTATTTGCACAATACAGTTGCAGATGGATGAAGGCAGTCAGGTAGTGTTCAGAGTCCTCAGTCTGGGGTCTTGACGATCCCCACTTTGCCTTGTGGTCTATGATGTCACACAGGGCTCTGGCTTTGAATGGCCATGTGTTCCTCACCACTAATATCAAACAGATGATGAGAAACCTCCAAATGATGGTCTTTCACTAAGACAAGCAGTCAAAACAAAGTTAAAGGAACACAGAAAAACACCAAGCGATCACATGAAAAAAATGACTATACATTATACCGCAACACAGCCTTAATTGCTGCAGGCTGTGTTGCGGGCAGCATTAAACTTTATTGTGTGCTCTTCTGCTTTCTTGAGAACTTTAACATTTTAAACCTGCATTATCACAAAGACTGAATGCATTTCCATGTTGAGGGCTGCTAAAATCTTCAGCACAGTAGTACTTCCATGTTTGTGTCACCTTAACCAAAGCCTTTACATCCTGGAATAACAAACAAGACTTAAAGGATTGCCCCAGAATAATTCATGATCCATGGGACTGTTAAATATCCTTTTCCTCGACTGAGCAGAAGTCTGTTATTGAAGTGCGGCGTCTGGAAAACAACAATCCTTTTCTTCTCACTTTGTATCTGGCTATTCTCAAGCATCAGCTCAGAAGACCTCTGACTCCTCGATTTTTTATTTCATCCCTTCATTTGGGTAATTTATTTTTTTGCCACCCTTGCTTCTCTTCTCCCACTCTCACAGATGTGTCTTATCTCTGAGAGGCCAAGCTTCTGATCTGAACGTTGCTGTTTCATTTTGCCAAAGTTACAAATTACAAGAGCAGGCAGAATGTTGGAGCTAATTCAAAGGAATTTGGGAGGGCTTTTGTCACTTCACAAAACAGGGAAGGAAATTAGAAAAAATGACTTGCCATAAAGAAATGTTGCTCTGAACAAGCACAAAACAATCCCAACTAAAACTTTTATATTTGCCCTTGGCTAAGATCCATTCAATTACACAGACAGCCATTATAAATTCTCTTTACTGCAAATAGTAAAAGATTTTGTCAGCCAAAGAAGGAAATCACTCAGGGGGATCGACCTGTTCTGAGCTACTTTATCGGTTCAAATCATTTTACCATCACTTGTATACACAAACTCCCACTGTTCTGTCTTTCCTGTTCTCTTCAATCTGTGTAAATGAAAACTGGCAGTCTCATGACTATTTCACATCCTTTCTCGAGTCTGTTGAAGCTACCCTGGTTTCCCAAAGCATTAAAGACTCTGATATGTCTTGCCAGTGAACTCTGAATAGCAGGATCATATGATACATTTGCATATGGTTAATGCGGGGCCTTGGCAGACTTAAGCTACATCTTTAACAGTGATGTCAGTGGTCATGTTACCTTACGACTATATTTCCTCCCAACTGGACCCTGAATTGGAAAAGTGGCTGCGTCGCTCCTAGTGTGAATTAGACCAGAAGCATTATCTTGCAGAATATATCCCAATGAACTAATGATCCCGACACCCAAACAGTAGCTGCTTTAGAAGAAGGCACACACAGCCGACTCTGTTTTTCTATCTCATATTTTTAATGACAAAATGTTTGTCAAAAAACAAATGGATTTATTTTTCTCAATCCGGGGCATAGTATGGGGAGCTTATGCGGTTCCGGTCCCCAGGGCTTCAGACAACTAACAAAACACATCTTACTTCTGCTCTGCTGCCTGCCTACAATGCTTTTCACATACAGGAGGACAAGTGGGAGCGTCCAGCAAATGAATGAAATAGCATGGCTCTCTTTCACAGAGCCACTTCATAGAAAGAGCTGGATGGAACCACTGACAGTGATCATGTCCAAAATGGTCATTTATAAATGATATAAATAATTTTAAGTATCAGATTTTGAAATCCGTCACTGCCTCAAAAAATGCAGACATCTATCAACTATATGCTTTTTATTTTTCTGTGATCAGCAACATTAACAATAAAAGTCAATGAAAAGTTGGAGAGTACCACAGAATAAATCACAAGCTGGAAAGAGTAAAAATGGTGAATTAACTGTCATAAAATTATTCCTAAACTGAAAACTGTTTTACCATATCTTCTGCCATGCTTTACAATTAGTCCCTAACTTGGTTCGACAGCTGCTCCTACTTATATAGTGTACCCACTCTTTCTCCAAACCACTCTCAATTAGCTCCCCTCCTAAATAACCATTCTTTTCACATGCAGTTTCCGGCTACACATGCACCTCCTTGTTTCATCAAGCCATCCCATCCATCTCAAAAACACCCTCACAAAAGAACTACACTCTTGTTTGTGTGTCTAAAAACAAGAGGCACACTGAGCCACTTCCTATTCACATCAGGTCATTTGCATGAAGGTCCTCTTCCCATTTAATGACTCCAAACGGCTCTGCCAACACAGAAAGTGTGAGGAGAGGCTCGAGTGTTCGGTTATTCTGTCATCCTAAATCTTCATTCACTTTATCCTGAGTATCATGGATTGTACCACATCGTGCTTTCAGAATACACTTCTAATATCATCTGCCGTTCCAACCAAAACAGAAAATAAACATGCAAAGTGATGAGTTAAATAGTTACTTGGGGTGTCACAGGTGGCTGTGACCACCCAAGTAAGACAGTCCCAATTACCCTGAAAAAACAGCATGAGTGCTTTTCATTCTTACACAAAAACCAATTGCAACTTGATGAATCACATTTTGCATGGTTACTGGGGATTTATTTTGTGGGGGGCATTGCTTTTTTCATTTTTAACGGAAAAACTTTTTTCCATAATCCTTGTAACTTCGTGCTTTTTCCCCTCTCGTTCTGTGTTTCTGATCACATTTCTGCTTGACACAGACATGGAGAAGAAGCTCCTTTCCATGCTGGGAGAAATAATTGACTTATGTTCCATGCGTGCCACAATCAAGACAGAAGACCACAGCATACGACGAAAATGTGCTGTGTACAAAATAACGTCAAAGTCAGCACACTGCTTGATTTATTTATTTTTGATTTTTAATGATTTATGCTTCCTAATGCATTTGCCAGTTACTATATTAAGCGTGGTTGGAATGTTTGAAAAACAGACCTCTACATAAAGTTTGGCATCAAATCTGGACACACACAATGACCAGATTTAATGTGTGTGTTTTCTTCAAAGGGAGGGAATTTATGAAAATAATAGCTTTGGATATTTGTTGGAACAGTCAACATGGGCAACTGAACACTGAACAGGAACATTCTTGTACTAACATGCATTGAGCAAAAAAATGAAGAATGCAGATTCCTCACTCAGGGTTCAAGAATAGGCTGTATGTTTCATAATACAGATCATTATTAAATTAAAGACACATCAGCTTTTTATGTGTGAAAATGTATTTGCATCCTTGTCAAATGAAATGCCTCCAGTTGGAGTTATTTTAATCTATTTCAGAAGATAATATAAATGTCAGAATGAAGCTGTATGCTAGATATGTTATATCAATAAGTTACTTTAACTGAGTAAATATGTAAATCTATTAACATGAAACTGTGTTTGATCCATCTGAGTAGCACCTCTACTGAAATAAAATAAGACTGATGCACATAATTCGATTAATTATGCAAAGTGAAAGACTAGGCTACCTCAGTCTCTAAATCTCTAAAATGTATGGGTATTGTTAATGTGCAAAAGTTATAATACATTCTAAACCTATTAATTAATATGTAAACCAAAATATAAACTGGCCTATATAGTCTGTAAACTCACATGACCTCGAAAAATATGGTATTAAAGCTGAATAGACGACAAGAACATGAATATGTCAACAAAAAGTGGTTATAACAAAGTGCAACAAAGCACTGCACATTCTCAGCCCAAAGCAAAGTGTTAGACTACGATTTATGATGTATGAATTCAATGAATAAATCTGAAATTTGCTTAATTACTTTCTTGCTGACAGTTTGATGAGAAAATACCGCTCTCATGTTTGGGCATCAAATTTGGAGGCGGCAATTAGCTTAGCTTAGCAGAGTGAAACAGCTACCATGACTCTCTCCAAAGTTCAAAAATACATCAACCAACACCCCTAAGGCTTAATTCACATCTGTCAAATCACAGAAATAAACATAAATATATAAAGGGTAATATATGGTTGTCGGGCAGTTATGCTGTAACATAATAATTTATTAGAGAACAACATCAGGGAGCACTGACTTATCACCAGCAACCAGTGGAGGTGCTGCACAGAGATATTGTTGTTTGTCAAGAAACACATACAGCAACTCATTTTTATAGTTTTGGCTATCATTCCTATCAATTATGATAACACTATCCGTACCACGTTCATAGAAATGATCTGGGAATGCTGAGACATAGCTAAAAGGAGGTTAGCTGAAGTTATAAAAGGTGAACAGTCATATTTTTGCCCAAACTGTCTGTTCATCACAGACTTGTCCATCACAGTTGACAGACATTTTTCATCATTTGAATTCTTTTGTTTTGCCCTGTCCGAGTTTATTGTATCACTTTATTCCCAGATTTCAGCAATTACTTGGGTGAGTACAAGTTTATTATAGCTGACAGAAATATTGTACAAAACTCCTAAAATAGGAGAACTTTAATGTTGTGGCAGAACAGAGCTACTATAGGAGCAAATTTCCCCTATAGCCCTAATGAGAACAAACAAGAGTTAGCCATCAGACGCAAGTTAGCCTTGTGTTCTGTGAAAAAAAATATTCTTTGAACTACAAACTCTTGATCGGCATAACAGACAAAATAATAATCTCTTGTATAGGTTTTGTTACCTCTGCTATTATATGCATGGGTGTGTAGTTGTAACTAATCATCACTCCACTGATCACAGCTTAACAAATATTTAGAAAATAACAATTTTAGTGTCTCTCTTAAAACTTAAGACAGACTGCAGGTTCAACTTCAACTGATATTTTAGCAATGAACTGCCAAACTGAGTCAAATGGGAGTTTATTTAGTTCTCATGAGTGGTATCTGAATAGAAAATATCAGTGCAGCACTCAACAACACATCCAGCAATATATCAGTTTCATGTTTAATTAGTCGAGGAAGGATCTCTGCAGTTAAATGATTATTCTTGCTACTGTCTATAAACTGAAATGGTAAAAGCATCCAAATAGATGTTACTGCTCAGGGGAAAAGGACTGCAAACAAACTATGCTACAGTAAAATGGAACCAAGGTGTTTGAATGTGAAACACACTGTAATGATGTTTTTTTGTTGTCAACACACCAGTAGAAATGAAACCTTTTTTTTTCTTTTTAAGAAAAGGTTAGGTGGTTTAGGGATTGGGGGGTCATTTTCTAATAGACACACATCTTCAGTCCTCTTCAGTCAGTTCTAAAAAGTATTTTTCTTTACACTTAGTACAAAAAAGACATCTCTACCCGTTAGTGCTTCGTTTTAAGATACTATAACATAAATAAACAATTTATTTTCAGTGTTCAGAACAGACAGTTCCAGTGTGACTGGAAAACTAACATACTCCACCATATTCCAGTTGGCAGCAGAGGGTTTAACAGAGTTCTCCACTCAGATTTTGGCGCACCCCGACGCACAATACTTACAAAATGTTCTTCATTTCTACAAACCTCCAACATAAGCCCCAGCCAATTTGCAGGGTCATGCATGTCAAGATTCACTTTTGCTCCCCTTTAGTGAAAATACAACAAAACCCTTAAAAGTTTTCAATAAAAGACTTGACAAATCTCTTCCAGTCACAACCTCATCAGCTGCTGTCATTTTGATCAACTCCCAGGCTACTGTGTTTCCTCTCCATGCACGAGTCTCTTGTGAATTTAACAATTACAAATCCCAGAGTGCAAAGCACAGTTCCCAACAAGGACCTCATTCATTACCTGTAGTCACAACTTTACTGTGGATACATCAGTATATGAGCACAATCTCTATGTGACAGTACAGTCTGGGGTATTACCTACTGATATTTAGCATTTACTTTCTGAAAAGAAATTAGATAGATTCTGCTGTGCAAAACGATGCCATGAAGAGCTGATAGTGTAAATTCCATTCCTTTATTTCAAAATCTTTCACTGGTCCAGGTCACACTTTCATCTTGCTCGCTCGAGTCTTCCTCATTCAGCTAGTCCTTGGTGCCTCCTCGCGTCCTTATTTGCAGGTAAACACCTCCGTCCTCTCACTGCACGTGTTGCACTTGACGAAGCAGCACCATTGGAACTTACAATTGCACTGCCAAACTTTGGTGTACTGGTGTGTATTGTAGCCCCGCCCGCAGCACATAAGGTCGCAGCCGTCTGTATGTGGCGAGGTGCGGTTGCACAGGCGTCCCTGGGTGCCCACGCTCCCCGTGGCTGCGTCCTCCTCGCAGTAGTTGGGTGACCTCTCGATGTAGACAAGGTCTGTCTCCATGGGCTTGCGGTAGCCCTGAGTCTGCTTCACCTTGAGGTGGGTGGGCTGGCGGAGTCGGCTAGCCCGGACTACCTCCACGTGCACAGCTTCGTTATACTTGTCCTTGAGTACGTAGCCAATCTCTCGGAACTTTGGAAGTGTAGTCCAACAGGTCTTGGTGGTGCAGGAGCCCGAGACGCCGTGGCACTTGCACTCTAGCTTCATCCTTTCTTCTAGTACCTGGAGAGTAATAGAGAAAACAAAACAGTTGTAGAACTGCACCAAATATAGACATACAATTTGACTCCTAAAAAGATCTGTTCTCCTCATAAAGAATATTTTCTCAATAACCTGTAGTGTGATCAGGCCATTCACAGTTTTGGATTTATTTGTCCAGATTTTGACACACCCCAATAGAATTAGGGCTGAATAATAATGGTAAAAAGACCATACTGCGATTATTTTGGCAGATATTGTGATTTCAATAATATTGCAATTAATTGTTCAGGCCTAGACACAATGGAGATACATTTAATTTTGAGCATGTGTAAGTAAATTAAGAAACAATGTTACATAGTTTGAGTGAAGAGGACACTAAACATTCACAAATAAGCAAGTTTTACCCAGATGCTGGCTGAATGCTAGTTTTGTGTTGTACCACTATGTAAGTGGAAACAAATGCAGAATAGAGCTCAACTAGACGTTGATAGTTGAAGATGTTTACTTGATTTTTTTGTATAATCTATGACGCCAATGGGGTATTTTATATCTGTCTTAGTAAGTGGTGATTGTGCTGTTGGCTCATACTGTAAATTCATTATGCCACAGGTACTTTGATTTGTGTTGCCAATCTGACTTGAGTACAGAGTGACAGATCTCTGTGAAGTAGACAAATCCAAGCATATCAGCATTTTGAGTCATGGATGACATGCAGTTTCATGTCCTGAAGGAGGGAATAAATTGCACTTACTGGTAATATTCCATCCTGTAATTTTGTCTACCTTCCCTAAACCACATCAATGACAGGGGGAATTAAAAACATGGATCTCATACAGCTATCAATCACCTTGGATAATTTGAATCTAGAATATTGTGTCATTAAATGTGTTGCACATGCAGTACAAAACAAAGACAAACTCAATTAATTGTTTACAGCTGAACAAGAGACTTGAGGTTTATTTGACTGCTTAAACAATATTGTGATAAATAGAAGAAAATAATGTTGCCACATGCTTGAAAGTAGATTACAGTTATAGATTCAGATGCTTTTAGTCAAAGAGTCATTTTAAATGCAATAATGTGAATTTTTTTTAGTCATGCCCATACTCAGACTTGGACTTAATTTCTCTTTGCGTTTATCTCCAACATATGGTGCACAGGGCAGAATGTATTTTCTTTGCTGCCTAATCCTCGGGCATATGGGAAATATTGTGCGCTGTCGTCAGTATTTAAGTATCAATCCTTTGCCCCATGGGACTAAGAAACTGAAAAACCTCAAAATAAAAACTATGCCCTCTTCATTTTCGGCTGAACTTTTCTGAAAGGCAAAGGAACTGTGGAAAGAGGGGCTGGACTCTGAATGGGTCACATTAACACATCTGTAATAGCCCTGACATGACTTGCTTGAACGAAGCATGTGTCGTTGTTGTATAAGATGTAAGTTTGGTTGGCAGGGCAATTTTCCAGTGCAGCTTTTTTCCTGGCACCTCAGCATCATTTCTATCAGACACTTACGAAATGTACACAAGAGAGTTGTTCAATATCTCTGTCTGTTACGTATTTGAGTTTCCCCGATTTGGCGGCATTTGATTGAAAAAACACGAGCACCCCCGGACTTCAAAAAGACGGGGTCAGTAATCAATCTCGCCTCGGATGTTGATTCAGTATGAGGATTTCCAAAAATGTATAGCACAAAAACCACAAGGAATGCCTGGCATAAGGAGTCTGACAGATGCATGGAAACATTTACTTAAACTGTGTCCATCAAAGCCTCCGATCTGTTACTAATTAGTCCAATATGACCAGATTCCCATCAAAAGATCACTTGTCGAACACATAGCCCCGACGCAAGATGAAAGAGATCTGGTGATTCACTGGGTGTTGTTTTACATTCGGTTTAGTCACAGAATCTATTATAATTATAGTTTTCTGTTCCAATGATGCTTCTTATCAGTCATTAGAAAACAATCCCAGCTGGATCCCACTGGACACCCCACATCCTCCCTCATCAGAATCAGGATAATTTTTATCAGCGCATTTATCTTAAATATATTTGTGCTCAGAGACAATTTTTTTATACAAACTTTTATGGCACGTGCTGGCAACGAACTGACCTCACCTGCATTCGGCAGGGGTAACAAACAAGATCTATAAAACATAGGCGTTAACTATTTTTTACAATAAAGAAAGCCCAGCAGAAAAGGGAAGCTAATCTTCTGCATAAAAACAACATTGTGTTCTGATTAATAGTAATAATAATCTTTATTGTCAACAAATGTGAAAATTTGCTTTTGGCTTCATAAGTTGGTTAAAACGCATCATAGTAAATCACAATACAAATTAATAAATAAAACAACATGATGAACATGGTCTCCGTATAAGAGGTGTTTATGAACTGAGCAAAGTTATTGCATTAGATATGACTTTTGTAAATGTTCTAGATCGCTGCAGCGGCTGTATGGCGTCTTCCAGAGGGCAATTTTATTAATTCAGGACTAGACAAAACAGGATTGGACTAAATTTGTCCGGCTTTTTGTTTCACCTGTGTTTCATTGTATAAAAACCCCACTGGTGTCTGCTCTTTCCCAATCATTCTACTGGCCGTGTTTCTGGACATATAGGCCACATGCAAATCCTGGTCCGCACTCCAGTCCAGTGGGTGGTGGTAATACACCAAAAGCTGTCAAACTGCCAAGAACGCAAGAAAAACAATAATGTGCACTGTAGCAGTTCAATTCAATTCAATTCAACAGTAAGCAATAATGGCAAGCTAGTAAAGAACTAGGACCGGTGAGCTACTTGGGTGCACCTTGAACAATCAGAATCCGTCCCCTGACCAGAAGTCTAAGAAAGATTTCAGCTTCCTACTGTCCCGGCAAAAAAGAAAATCTTACTTTTGCACATCCTCCTATAATCTGAGTTTCCAAGCCCCGGAGTGAGAACAGCAACAGTGCCAACTCCAACCCTGACAGTCCAACATGCCAGCACCCTGGCATGCAGCACAGACCCTATCAGTCTGCTGTGTTAACACCGGCATTGTCGGCCTGCTTTCACACCCTGAATAGACGCAGTCAAATGGCAGTGACATGTTTTGGTATTGTGCAGAGAACTGCAATAATATCCTGTTCCTGACTTTACACTTCATAATTCCATGAAAGGAACTAGAAAGAGGGGATGGCAGTCCTCCATCTGGCAATGCTTGGCCAGGCCCCATTTTCCCAGTGGACACGATAAAGCCCAAGTTATTAATTAGATCCATTTGTCAACATAACATCATATCTCTTCTATTTACCTCTCACACTCTCTCACTCTCTCTCTTTCTTTCCTCTATGACTTTTCTGGGATGACTAATAGCAAACAAACATGTCCATAATGAAGTTTGCCAACACACTCACTTAGAAATAAAAGACACCCTCTTAGAATGGAAAGAAATGTCAATAATTGGCTGAAGCAAAACCAGTTGCTGAAAGGCAAACTGGGTGATCAATCAATCAGCAACTATCACAGTCCTTTGTCACGTGTGACTTTTAGCTCTTTATCTGGGACTGTTGTTGTGTTATTAACACATTAACACACACATCTATTCATCCATACAGGAACACATGCATGTTTGTCAAGTATTGAGTCATAAATGTTTTGTTTCTTTAGAGGAAGATTATTTCCTAATTTCCTTAATAACCACTCCATTACAACTTGGGCCTGCTTTAGATGACTGCATTGGGATTGGGATCCTGCGGGTCCCGCAGGACCCAACGCAAATCTCATGGGAATGGGCGGTTTTGACTTTGATCCTGGAAGGAGCAGGCGGTCAAAAAATAAACTGCGGGTCCCAGATTTAGCTTGTATCCACTAGAAGGATGAAGACATAGCCAACAAATTAAGTTGAAAGAATTATTAAAGATATCACAATAAGGCAAGTCTGGCATTTGAAGAAGTTTCTCAGTTGTTACTGACAGTGAAATAAGATATTTCTACCTGCGGGACAAGAGAAGACACAAAATCTCTATTGTGTGGGCGTGAATTGTCAGAATGTTTGCGAGTGCGGGCAGGAATGGTTAAACTCTAGTTTGATTTCCATCATTTTGGTTATCACTTATAATAACTTTGTACTCAAAAAAGTAATTGGAGAGACGTAGGAGTCAAGACACATTTAGCAGCAGTAAAACAATCTGCCAAGTTGTAAACAAACTTCAACAGTTTAGCCAGATTATCTAACACCACTATATTTAAAGATGAAAACAAAAGGGAGCGCACCCAAAATCTTGGTAATAATATCTAATTGCACAGAAAAATCTAGGGCAACTACAATAGTTCCAAGTAAATGTCAGTCTGTAAACTGTGATGCCTGTTTATAACATAAGTTTGGCTTGGTGAGTACAATGTTAATATTACTGATGAAAACTATAGAAATCTGAGTTGTAATAAATCAGAATTATGCTTTAAATCAATTCATTATTTCTTAACAAGTGGGATGAGTTGCTTACTTATGTGATATCGTCCACTTATTCAAAAAGACTTAGTTTTGATTTTGGTCGCTCTGGATCACTTTGGGAAAAAGCAACTGAGAGTACAAAAAAAAAACTTTTTACCTTTCTCCCTGCCTCATTGTTATGTAAGTTCATCAGGCGGCGTGGGGTCTTTTTAATCTCGCGGGCATCCACAAAGCGGCGAGAGAACTCGATTCCGTACTTGATGTCAGCCGAGCAGCCTCCCCACTTCCAGCCTTCCTCCTGATTGTAATACCCCTGCTTCTCCCGGTCGCAGCCGCACTGGCTCAGGTTTCCCTGGCTGCACGCCGCTGTGATAGCGTGGGCCACTCCTGCCGCTGTGATGGCGTAGGTGAACGCTGCTTCCCGACTGCCTGAAAGAGGGAAAAGAGATCTTTGTTAAGAAATACTGGGATGAGATTAGATATTAGTTGTACTTCTTCCACTTTTACTAGAAAAATACAAAACCCAGACTCAGTACATGTTTAGCATCAATCAAAAGCATTAAAGGTCCATATTAACATTTTAGATGAAAATGACGGATTGGACAACAGCTCACAGCAATATTTACTAAAATGCACCGTGTTTAGTGAACCTTAAACCCAAAAATCGATATCTTTTTTTATATCAGCTCAACACAGCTGTAAACGTTGTTTTAGTGAGAATTTTGCCACACTTTTATAATACTGTAAAAATATATGTCCTTATCTGGCCTAACGCAGACCACTGTCACCTTCTGCAAAGCACACTTCAACAGGCCAGTCCAGTCCCATTATCACACGCAGCTGAGATTTTGACCTTGATAAACAGCACAGAAACTGCTACACTGTCTTGATAAGTTAGCAATTTTTCCTTCCCTCTCCTAAACAGCTTTCCTACTGCACCTTGGTAGAAATGTGGTCACATTTCCAACCGCAAAGTCCTTGAGCCCAGCCTGCGAGAGTGCAGTGTTGGAATTCCAGTGTGGGGAGAGCTGGTCTAGGACGGTGCTGTCCAAAGTGCTGAATTCCACTACAGGAGCACCTTGTACTGCTGCCCACACTGCAAACAGCTGGGGTCTGCAGGTCTCGCTGCCTAGCTCACACTGCTCACTGACAAGAAAGGAGACGCTCCGGAGAGCCAGATGATACCAAGACTGCACACGACAAGATCGCCAGCTAGACCTAAACAGGAGATATTTTTACCTGTGCTGTATGTTATACTCATGTACTGCTGTGTGAAAATCTAAAATCTAATTTATATTACACCTGTGCTTTCATCTGACCATGTGAGCCCTCAAATGGAAGAATCATCTTATTGAGTGAGTGAGTGAGTGAGTGAGTGAGTGTGTGGAGAAAATTCTCTGACTGCTTGGGCTCATGCCACTGGATAAAATGCAAAATGCACCGTCATCAAGCAAAAATAGGACACAGTTTCAGGGTTCTGAAAAAGAAGATATGTTTCATTTACTTGTAAATGTTGAATAAATATTTTTTTAATAATTTAGTTTTGTCGAAACAAATGTGCTATGCAACTAATGGTTATTTTGATTGTTGATTAATATGTTGGTTGCTTTCTCAATTAATTGCTTAATCGTTAAAATGAAGAAATAGGGAAAAATGATATTCAGAAATCCCCGTATCTTAACATGTCTTAAAATTACATGGTTTGTCAGGCTAAAAAGTATTCAATGTAGAATAATATAAAATGGAGAAGAACTACGAATCGTCACATTTGAGAGGGTGAAACCGTCATATGTTTCCTTGATAAGTGACATAAATAATTAAGCGATCTCTATCCATAACCGCTTATCCTTTGCAGGGTCGCAGGGGGCTGGAGCCAATCCCAGCTGACATTGGGCAAGAGGCGGGGTACACCCTGGACAGGTTGCCAGTTCATCAGAGAGCTGACACATAAAGACAAACAACCATTCACACTCACACCTATGGTCACCAATTAACCTGTATGTCTTTGGACTGTGTGAGGAAGCCAGAGTTGTGAAACGACAATACTAACCACTGCACCACCACGCCACCTAAATGACTCATTGGTTATCAATATTGCTTTTGATTAATCTTTTGTCGACTGGATCACGTTGTCAAATAACAGTTCTTTGGAATATCAATGATGGATTTAAGAGGAAAAGAGATCCAAAGGACTATGGTACACATTTAGCCAAAAGGTCAATGACAACAATCATGCCATACCATTCTTTTCTCTTTCTAAATATCTCAAGAGTTCTCTACTACTCTCCTAATGGCTACAGAGGGCTTGCTTAAAATGCCTCCTCTGGTCTAAAACAGACTGTGGGCTATTACAGCCCTGGTCTCCTTTCAACTGGCAGTAATCTGGAAGGGGCCAAGCAGCTGAAACAAGGCTAACCACAGAGCAGAGAGGAATGTTTTGCAAGTCTTTTGATGTATGTTGTGTAATGTACTTTGTTGCAATTATTTGAATCTCTCTAGGTAAAATGCACTTTTTTTTTTTAGCACAAAAGCCAAAGCCAAGAGCTCCTTGATTATTTAACATTTCGTCAGTGGCTTTCAGAGACAAGCCAAGAAGCTTGTCAGTTCAGTTTGGCAACAAACTTCACTGTATTACTTTAGATCTAAACAGCAACTCCAGTGCATTGGACATTGTGACTTGATGATTTGGGTGTGAAGAGAAATGATAATTCAAATCCTCTGTAGTCATAGATCCCTCAGAGACTTATTTATGTGTAAGTAAAGAAGAACCAATCATGTTTGATGAGTAATTACTGAATAATATTTGTTAACCATTAAATCATGGAGCACTCTGTTATACATTTTGCTTGCAACATGCTCAAAATTAAAGCAAAGCGAATATACAAAACTTTCTGAGTGCAAAAGGGAGCTACGGTAAAATAGTTATACATTGAACTTTGTAAACATTCAGTACCTACAATAAATCAGATACTGCAGACATACCTACAGTCGTGTCCACCAAAAACAGGATTAATATCCTAAAATTAGCAAATGGAGGAAATGTTTACATCTGCAGCAGCAAAGTACAACAATAAAGTGGAAATTATGAGGAAACAAAACACGTTTCAGACATGAGAGAAGAAAATACAGTATGGCCTGTGTCATTTTGCCTGACCAAATAAACTTTTAACAATTTTAAGTTACTAGACGTAAAATCTTTGCTTATTTTACCTTATTTAATGGGCCCAGACAGTGCGGTCATATGGCTGCTAGTGTTAGCTGGAGTCTACCCTAGGCATGACTGCTTGGCATTAAGCAGAATAGTAAAATGTTCTTATCGATTGGGGTTTATTTTTGTGTATTGCTTAATTTTACGGAGCTTTTTTTCAGCATTTTAAAATGTAATATGCATTAAGTACTTCCAATTGAACTGCTTATATGCAGCCATTTGCAGATGTTTTTTCTTTAATTTCCTCTTCCTCTTCAGAGGGACTTTTTACACTTCTTATTCTAGTCCCAGGAGCATTTACTTCTGAACTCTCAGAGACGTTTTCACCCAAAGCCACTGTTAATTTCCTATCTTGGCACTGGTGCTGCAGAGCTAATACCACGGCCACAGGTTTGCCCAGTGGGGACTGACTCACAACCACTTGCTTCTTTGGTTAGCAGCAGAGCTGTGCCCCACCAGCTTGTGGTAACATTCTGCTGCCCCCACCTCAAACACATGCACGGATGCAGGCGCACAAGCGTAATGTATGTGCATTCACACGCATACATCTGCACACAAATGTGACCGGCCACATAATAAAAATACACAACACACTCACGCTGCCCTCCACCCTACACACATACACTGTTAAAAACACATTTGCACATAGACGCACAAACAGAGCGTCACTGTAATGTTTAAAACGGGATAAAGGCAGTTTCCAGAGAAAGGGTGGTTCCCTGAGCCATAGATGCATGCCCATTTCTGGGCCCATTGAGTTGTGCTGCTCATGGGGAAAATGATGATGATGGGGCTTGTACTGGTTGTCACCCCCTGGTGGGTCTGCCACTGCCAAGGCTCTGCCTGGCCATAATGAAAGCCAATTACACAAGCCATGGAACTGTGGTGATCAAGACCCTCTTTTTTTCTTTGTGCAATGAACCAAAGAAGATCAGATTTTTAGCACCTAAAAAGTTGCTGCTAAGTATAAATATCCATGTGTATGAAGCCTTCTTGCCTATTTAATTAAAATAAAATCATGTTTGAAGGTTCTTTCAATCAGAAACATAATAACTAAAATCAAAGTTATTCACTCCATATAAATGCAGAGTTGTGCTTAAACTGTAGAGACACTCATTTTTAGGTTAGAATTTAAGTAAATCAAATTACTACTTCAGTAATTTAAGATGAATACAACATGCATTTTGGTGCCCAAAGTGCACTGAACAAATAAATATACTAATGTAGCCACAACCAGGAAACTTCATATTTTAACAACAATGCTCTGTTGTCTTGTGTTGCATGTTGTGAGTGCAACATAATTTTACTCCTGTGCTCTCAGCTTTGAACAGCTGTGTGGTTGATGATATGCGGAGGAGAAAAAGCACCCATAACAGCAGCAGAAAGCCCAACAGAGGCTGGCCCCAGAGTCCTGACAGCCCTCCAGGAGGAACCACCCTGGGATAGCCTCGCTAGCTGCCAGTGGAAAATTGGAGTGACCAGAAAAACCTCAATGAACTTGGAAACATCCAGGAGAGAAGAATGGGGGAATATTAAACCAGATGTCTAATGGAGTTTAGTGGCAAGTGTCTGCTACACTATCCAAGAAAGCAAGGAAGAAGAAGATCAGTCTTGCTTTGCTTTGAACAGATACAAGAGTTCATAAACAAAATAAAATATCCTGCTATAAAACCAAAGATGTAGCAAGGCTACCGACTCAGTATGCCTTGGCCTTCACATTAGCTGACCACACCACTTTGGACACCAGCCCCTGCTGCAATGCCCGTCATGTCTTTTGACCATCTGCTGAAAGTGGGACACAAAAAGAAATCTCTGGATGTAGTGGCTCGCCGCTAAGACGGCAATCTGTGTTTAGAGCCGGAGGCAGGCACACCGCTAGACAAATTTCACATGACACAGCACAGGAGATTTACAACCAACGACAGTATACAGGCAGCACTGGTGTAGTATAGGCTAGCTGATGTAGTAACACTGCCGCTGACCTCAACAGGCCTCGCTTTCTTCACCACTCAAAGGCCATGGTTAGGCTATTATGTCGACAAGAGAGGAAAGGGAAAATATACTGAAGGGACTTAGGAAAGGGTCAGTCCAAAAACCATATTCAATTCTGTTGCATGCCCATGCCATCATGAAATAAAGGGTTTAAACATAAACTGCAATGTTTTCTAGCTGGTGAGACACCAAATGGGCAAGAGACAGCACTATATTACATCTAATATGACTTTCTGAATCCTTTTTTGCATTTCTTGTTTAATCATATAATAAACTCACTTGCACAGACTAGCTACTGTATATGCTGTGCTTGGTTAGCTTTTTTATCTTGTTAGCTGTACGTTAATGTTTAGTTTCTGGCACTGAGAGAGCTTCTGAGAATCAGATTCAGTTTCCTTGTTTGTGCATACTTGGCCACAAAACTTGATTCTGACAATTAAGTTTGCCCAAGCACATAAGAAGGTCTGCGGCCTCAGTGATCTGTACTGAAGCATGCAAACACAGACATGTAACAGCACTGCAGCACAGATACGACTTCATTACTGCACAGGTGAGGAGCACCAGATATAGTAAGGAGGATAGGAGAGAATATTCAGCAGATGAAAAGGGCTAGAGAGAAGGAGTTTAGGCTGGAATACTAGTGGGGGTCTTGCCAGGCAAGAGGAAAACATGCACAAACACACACACACACACACACACACACACACACACACACACACATAGACCGGCAGAGCTCAGCAGTGCAGTTGAATGGCCTCTCTCCACACAAGACAAGCCTGTTGGTGGAGCAGTGAAGGGGAAAGCTTTTTAAAGGCCCCCTCATCCCGGACATGCACTCACACCCCGTGGACACAGAGGAGGATTGGATTGCATAAGAAATTACATCTCAACAACACAACGATACACTGAAGTTTTGGAGCTTCACATCCATTAAGCACAAGGACATCCTGTCACGGACAAATGGCACTACAGTGAACAAAGGGGAAAGTGTCACCTGCTGGTGGCCTGGAGTCTTTACACTTGTGGTGATGTTGACTGACGTTATATTACAAACAGGACAGGAAACTTTTTTTTTATTCTAGAGGACATGGCAGTTGAAAATTCATCAAACTTACTGGACACTCAATTCTCAGCCAACCATTATTTTATGGTGGAAAGGGAGACAACTAAGTCAAGATTACTCCTCCTGGAGCTGCTTGTAGCTGCACTGACTTTAAACTAACTCCTGTTTTAGGTTTTTCTACCTATTGCCCCTACTCTTTCTGCCATGCTGCTCTTCAACTCTCAAAATAAGTGTCTTTAAACCAAGTCCATACTGTCCATTCAAAGCTTTATACAGCAAGATAAATAAGTCAATCAAATAGAAATCTGATAAACCTTTAGGCATTTTTAGCACTGATTGTAAGTATAAGTTCATGCACACTCCATTAATTTTTTTCTCCACACTGTACATAACAATATAATAAAGTTATGACACCCAAAATACTAAAAACTAGCTCTAACCAATGCAGAACCAGCACTCGAACTGTGATTCCAGGGCCCCATGGAGGGGGAAGAAAATTGGAGGAAAACCCCTTGCTTTGTATACCAATCACTGAACTGACTAATGCACTCTCTACTACTGTTTTCCGTTCCGCTTTATGTACCGTTGCTATGAACATATGCTCCCAGCAAATTATAGACAAAGTTGTGGTCCGTGAGGTTTGCAGCTTGAGGAATTAGCACAGCCGTGTTCCTGTACAATAAAATAATATTGTTTTACCAGAACTAGGCTCCACATTCCCAGTGTACTCACATCATGGAGCTGGGGCAGTGACACGCTTTGGCACAGCCACTCACTGTAGGGTCCCGACTTTGATTCATATAATAAGGAGGGCTTTGAGAAGTAAAGCTAAAACAATTATGAGGGTATTTAACGTTGCTGGTATTAAATGCTGAGAATCTAAGTAAGCTGCCTCCCAGGCATAGAAAATTGGGCTGGCAGAAAACATCTCAAAACCATCCTTTTTCTTCCCTGATCTCCCTGAGGTGGAGATAAAGCTTTTTGACTGAATACCGAGACTTGCTAAAACAGGCACAAATCCTTCTTCCCACCCTTTCATCCTAATATAGAGACCGAATCAGGACCTCACCTGCTCAGATCTGGAAATGTAGGCCTGTATGTGCTGTACATGGTAATCATCAAGTTCATTTGAGGACAGTGATGAGGATTTTCCTCAATTTTGATCCCATTTGACTTTGTTTCATCTTCAATGGAAACATATTTACCGAGATACATATCAATCCCACACCATATTGTTGAAGATATCATTATCATCATTACTATAATCAGTGAGTCAAATATGCCACTGATGACATGTTTCCTTTCTCATTACAAAAGAACCCTCCAGACCTAACATTTCCATATTCGTTGATATTCATCAAACCCTCAAATAAAGCTCCAGGTCTTATAACGTCCTCTTCCTCCTACCCATGTCTCTTTGCTTCAAACCCACTAACTCTCCCTCTCTCTGCGCTCTCACCTAAGTGGGCCAGTAGCGGTGGGATTGTTGGCACATGTAAATGTCCAGTGGCGGCCCTGCATGTAGAGAATACAGTGATCGGCCTGGGATTGTGTGGAACAAAGCGCACTGTGAGATTACAGTTGATCCTCTCGCATCCTGTTTCCTCCTGCGTCTAGCGGCACTGGCAGACACAGACAGACGCAGATCCCACCGATAACACATCACCGCTTGGTTGGGAGGGGCGAATGACACACATACACACGCACAGGGGCCCGAGGGCCAGGACCCAGAACGACCCCGGGCCACGTCAGCAGACAAACGGTGGGTGGGCAGGAGAGAGAGAGAGAGAGAGAGAGAGAGAGAGAGAGAGAGAGAGAGAGAGAGAGAGAGAGAGAGAGAGAGAGAGGGGTGAGGGACGGGAGAGGGACCCCAGCTCCCGACACACCCACACAGTCTGAGACAGAGACAGAGCTGATGAATGAACAAGCAAAGGGGCCTGCCGATGATAGCGTTGTTTGGTCGCGTAGGACGAGAGGCCCCACCCTAGATACAGACACATGTTGTGGGCAGAGGATGTGAGGCTGAAACATTGGGAGAAAAGGAGTAAGAGATGACCTTTACCGAACCATGATGACCACAGCCCACGCTCTGTCGAACAACAAAATATCAGACTCTCCTATCTGATAAAGTTAGGGGAAAGATCCTACACACTGGGACACACACACATACACACACACACACACACACACACACACACACACACACACACACACACTGTATAATACGACTGCTCTGTTTTCTCTGAACTCATATAGAGGAGGGCAGTGAGGATTACGGCTACCCACATGATGATGGCTGAAAAATAGGCCTTTTATCCACCACCGTTCCACCATAACACAATGCACGCATCATTTCCACGCTGTTATCCACATGGTATCAAGTACTTAGCTGCCCGGGAGTGAGTCTGCAGTTTTGCTGGTAGACCAGCACTACGAAGCATCACAGATATGTTATGTTTTTGTGATTGAAGCATTGATAAAGAATCCTTTTATGATAATGACAAATATTTCTAATCTACACGGGACAACAGGATTTAGTGAATGATCACATATCTGAGTTGATAACCACAATTTGCCAGTAGGGTGTACAACCAACAAAAAACTAATCCCACAAAAGGGAAAAACCTTGGCGGCAGTGAGATGATTGATGGTTATTTGGGAGAGTTCAGCAGTGTCAAAGTATCCAATTGTGTGCTCTTGAAAATCCCCCGGTTTTGAAGAATGGATTTTTGACTGTCCTTATTAAGCTAGTCCTGGGTATAACACTCATAGCCAACTGACTAAGCTTGTATGTCAAACAGGGAAGCGCTGTAGATTTCTCAAGCTAGAATTTAACTGTGAAACACTCCGTAATGATGATAGCCTTTAAAATATGAGGAGCAAAAGAATCTGTTGAGTTTATAGATTGATTATTTATTTATTTTAAATTTTGACTAATCATTGGATTGACAATGTAGGTGGCTACAGTTACACTGTACAACTGACTCATTTGCTTTCAAGGAAAGAATGTTTATCCTGTAGTTGATATTGAACTTGAAAGTCTGTTTTTAAGACGGCATCACCACAGGATTTAAAAGGAGTTTGCTTAAAAAGTTCAGCTGGTCAAAATTAATATTTCAGCTTGCATTTCCTTTTACTTTGTCAAAATGAGGAAACAAAGCACGAATGGAACCACATGGTCATTTGAATAGATTTTCTCGTCCGTTCATTATTAGCCTTATGTTGGACTGTGATGTTGTACTTGCATTCTGCGGGGATATGATTTCACCACAAATGACCATCAACTGATTCCGAGAAGGGGAAGGAGCCCCGCCAATGCATTTATGCAAGTATTTTGTTGTCCTCAGAGCAGGAGCTTGTAGTGCAGCGTATGAGAGGAGAAATGCTTGATATGTGAGGGGAAAAGCAAATTAATGGCTGATTTAAGCTTTTTACAACAAATAAAATGTGAGGATTATAATCATTAATTATGACTACAACTGTAATCTTTTTAAATTCTCCCTGATTCTATGTATTAAATCACTGTGACTGGTAGATTTTTCCCTGTGAAAACTGGTGTGTGCTTCTGTTATAACATTAGTTAAAGTGATCTGAAAGGCCAAAGAATTGTCTTCACTAATTGATTAGTGAAAATAATTATACCACAATGATAAAGAGCCAAAGCTATCACAATCTTGATTCAAGAATATGGGGTAATATTAACTATAACATTTTGAAAAAATATTATACTATTCACAGATGTTCTGTTGACATAAAAACCAAAATCCAGTGTATCTATTGTGTCTGACACAGTGCATCCAAACTTACAGTAAAAAGACTCCAAACCCTTCAATCTTCAACAAATTTCTGCTTTTTTAAAAGGGTATGGAATGTAAAACACAAAGCCAAAATCCAAAAACTTCTATCAACCACATCCTCTTTGCACTTATCCTCCTCCACTGTTTAAACTGGGGATACAAAAACCGACCTCAGCACTGAGTTATGTCTGGCTCTGTCTGTCTGTAGTGACCTTTCCCCTCCTCTGAGAGGAAACTTTGCTCGAAGGAGTCCTGCATCTCCAGCTTCTGGCTCCCCAATTAAGTACATGCCTGTCTGGGAGTTCTTTTCACACAAGTGGTTTTCTATGAACCTGCTGACTTAAACATCCTTTATCTGACTAGACACTGATTTGGCCCCTGCAGCAGCCCTGCAGTCCTGGCAGGTGGATCGCTTGCTGCCTTCCCCACACTCTGAGCTTCCAGCGGGAGATTCGTAAAAGTGGGAGGAGTGAGGGAGGGACTGGCTGGGAGGTGATACTATAAGGAGGATGGGAAAATACAGACAAGAACACACCCTCTATTCTCCAACCTCCCTTCAGCCTAAGCTTCTACATTTGACCATACTAGCATTTGTTTTTAGCAACTATTCAGTTTGTCTGCATCCCCTTTCCCTATTCTCATCCTAAGAGTTTCTAGTCACAAAGCACAGCTTGGGGCAACAACTTAATGCCTAAACAAGAGAGAGAGAAAGTGAGAGAGAGAGCCCAGATAAGAATACATGATATGAACCGAATGAGGAAATGATATTCATATGCCAAAGTGAAGTAAAATAAAAATAAAATGGACAAAGATATTTCAAACACTGGAAAACTAGAATGCTATAATGTACTCGACAGAGAATTTCAATTAGCAAAATATTTAACCAAAATAAAAAAGTCTATAAAAAGACAAACCCTAATCAGATGTAGACTCAGTGACCACAGCACCAAGCTCCCAAAGGACCAACGACAGCACGACAGTAGGACTGGCAGGAGAATACGATACTGCATGTCACAAAGCAAGACTTATTTCAATGTATTATTAATATTTATTTGATTGTTTTGTAGGACACTGTGTAAGTAGACCTTTTGCTTTGGCAGCATGTTTGATTTAAAACGCCATGCCAATGAAGCCAATTAAATTGAAATTAAATTGAAAATAAGAGAAAGAGAGAGGGAGATAGATAGAGAGAGAGAGAGAGAGAGAGAGAGAGAGAGAAACTAAACTGAAGAGAAAGCGAGAAACAGAGAGGTATGATGGCACAACAAGAAACCTCTTTCAGATAAAAAGTATGAATCAGCACGGTGACAAACTGGCTGGAAAGTCAAACAGAGAGTAACCAGATCAGGCCATTTTATGACAAGGGGGCCAGTGTTGGCCTTTGATGCTGAGTGTAGCCGTTGAAAGGTGTCAATTTTCAAGCTCTAATCGTCAACATCAAGTGCGTTGCAATTTGAACAGAGCTGTAAGGTGTTCATAAGCAGGTCTTTAAAGTGAAGGGCATCTCAATTACAGGTGGTTAACCAAAGGAATGTCCGACAGTATACAAGATGAGGCTGTTTTTAGTCAAGTCAAAACATATCACTAAAGAAATAAAAGGTATGAATGTCCAGTAATAGTGGAATTTATTACCAAATCTGAATCATCACGGTTTCCAAATAGAATAAATGCAACAGGAATATAAAGTGTGTTCATTTGATACTATGTGTGTAAAAGTTGAGGTACGGGGCAAAGATCACTCGCTGGATCTAAAACAAGTCAACTTATTATGTGAAATGTGTAACAGAAACCACATGAGGCTTTCAATGCACTTCATGCGTGGGTGAACACACTTAAATATGCATAATAAAACAGCATCAACAAATCACAGCCATGGGATCAGTCTTGACAGAAATATTTAAAATAGAATGATTCATCCGGAAACCAGGCCAAGTATTATGATTGGAGGATCGACCATGTTTGCCATTCTTAACCTGAAACCCCCTCCTTTCCCCCTGACTCACTGATGGATTTGTCTCTAATTGTATTATTACTTCTTAATAGACTGCAACAAGCCACTCAATAACACCGCTTTCTGTTAGTACGGGATAATTCATTCCACATTTTTACAGACTGAAGGTACCAACTCATGCCAACACCAGAGCAGGGCACAAGGGGAGGACTGCTAAATCTGCTTTTGCAGAGGAAACAGAGACGCACTTAAATTGCCAGTTTCAAATCTCACTGGGAGTTTATGGTGTTGTTCTCCAATTTGTCAGTTAGAGCATAATAAGTGAGCCAACGCTCTTTGCAAAACAGAGAAACCGTTGAAGGATCGAGCTGCAACAAGAATGGGGATGCTTTCATTTTTCCATCAATCCATCTACCATCAAGTCTTGTGTTCAGCAGCAGTGTCAGGCAACAGGGAAGGTGCCAGCAGAAGCCATTTTCTGAACTGAATACACTTTTCTGTTGACAGTAGAAGAGCAAAATAAATATCAAATGAGCAGCCTTTGAAACTGAATCACCTCTGCTGAATGAAGATATATCTGCAATGCTCAATAACCCAACTATTAATGTGTGCTCTCTTGGAAAGCAAATGTAATACCATGGAGCGGCTCCAGAACAGAAAGACTGCCTCCAAGAGCAGGCAGCACAGAGAGAATGCATTAGACTTGCGGTCGGCTGATCTTTAGTTCTTGAAAAAATGCCGACATCTCCTCCCTCCAGTCCAAAACTAAGACTGGATCACAGAGCGGGGGGAAAGGTTTAGTGTTCATAATTTGGGGGATTTGAATGAAAAACTTAAATGGGAGCAGAACGGGAATAGCTTTTCCCCAGTACTTGATTATGATGATGTGGGAATTTGCAGATTCGGAGAAGGGATTGGAACATTTTCTTGAACGGGTGTATTCCATGATTTCATATGCCATGCTAAAGAATTCCATAATACATACAGACATGGTCAGAAAACATGGTTACATCTTCAATCATGAGCAACAAACACTGGAAACTATCACAACTACGCATGTCTTGTGCAAGCTGATGGCAGTTTGACAATAAGGTGTTGAGAGAAAACGCTAAATCGCCCACTTTTCCACAGTGTCTCGCTGGCAGTGGAGTTCTGCAGTAGCTGTGGTGTCTGTGGTCTCCCACGATGACCTAGTGGGACACTACTAAACTGAACGAGCACTGTCAGATCCCAACTGACTGCCTGCCCACCTACAGCAGTGGAGAGCTTGATCCCACTGCCTTAAGATGCAGCAGCCAATCACACACCTGTATCCAGCTCAGTTAAAGTTTAGGGAGGAAAGCCACAATATTAAGCTTTGAAAATCATGTGTCTTCATGCTAACAAAATAAAGCACTATATATACTGAGAGGAAAAGGCTAAAACACCAGTTAATGGTAAACTAGTGAAACAGTGACTGAAACTGTGAACACTCTAAAGGCTAATACAGTCATCAGTTAAGTTACTGCACATATAAAATCTGCATACTACTGCAGGATGAGCTCATTCAACCTGCAGTAGCTACCCACTACCTCATCCACAAAAAGTTCAGTTCAGTTTTAACCTGAGTTCTCCCAGTAACCAGTTTCCTGTGTGCATGTAAATGTATAGTGAAGCTGCAAAGACATTCATCAGATGTATATTAAAACTAGGATCACAATACGTAACCATTGTGCTCTTTCACACAGGATTTACCCTCCAAAGGGCAAAACTTAATCTCCATACCCTGGCACATTAGGGGACATTGCACTCTCCACATAACGAGACTACTTATAGTGAACAGCCTGATTGACTGTAGGTCAATGTAAAAGTCAGCTGGCTGCCACACTTCACCTCTCATTTCTGGTAATAAAAGCGGGTGATGGTGGGTGGCATGGCTGACACAAGGCTGGCAGTTTTAATAGTCCAACGAGTCTGTAAGACAGAAGTGCAACATATCTCTTGTAACCACAGGTCTCTTTTAGGTGTTGAGCACAGACACAGAGAGAAAAATGAACGCATCACCTGGAATCAGTAGTAAAACAACATCTGGACATGCCGCCCAGTGTCAGCGCTGTTAAACGGCAAATACATGAAGAAAAAAATAACAAAACGCTAATACCATTCTTTGGGCAATAATTGATTCTGATAATTATTCTGATGAACTTAACTGCTGAGACATGTTGGCAAGTCAATATTACAAGACAGCAAGTCCAACAGGATCACATGTTTCAAACAACTCTTCAGTTTAACCACATTTTCTACCACTTATTTATGAGTGAGAAGTCAGTATTTAAATTATTAGCCACACTGTCCACTGCAAATGGCCTGCTGTATTACCAAGGTTGTGCGTGCTTGCATGTTGACAATGTAGACGATGATAATGAAATATTCAAGTGCTTGCCCTCTTTCCTGTTCCAATAAAGTGGAATATATTATGAATATAATTACACTAGTGATTTATTTAATCGTCTGACTGCTCATATGTGCTACATCAATTAAATATTATAATAACCTAGTAATGTAGTAATACAAAAAAAATCAAGACGAACTCGAACAAGCTCGAACAAAATAAATCACAGTAGCAGCATTGATCAAGAGCTTTTAGATGATATAGAGGTTTGAGGTACTTTTCAGTTTCTATGTGGTGTCCCTCCAAATATACTGTCAATCCATTTTCATTGCTTTAAATGTGTAATGTCCAATAACAAATCTAACAGCTCACTCATCAGGTAACACTAACATATCTGTTCAAGCTGAAAATAAGCTTAGAAGAGGTTTGTCACATTTCATGTGTCCAGAATGAAGCAATGCCCAGTGGTGAAAAGATTTCTCAGCTCATTTCAGTTCAGTTCGATACTTTATTTTCTGTGCAACTAATGTTCCAGTCAGAGAGTGAGTTTATTGTTCTCTATTCATCTCTGAACTTTTGGTTTGCTTGTTACCTCAGTTTATCAATAACACATTTATTGCACAATAATATCGTGGGTGAAGGGGTGTGTGTTCCTGTTTCAATATCACTATCATATTGATACAGAGAACTCATTAAAATGTAAAATATTTGCTTAAATTCACTCTGCTTTTTCATAGTTACTGATGCTTTTAGCTCTACAGATTTTTTTTTTTGATTTTGCAACATAACTTGAACCTCTTTAGGACTAGTGCTACCTTCTAAAACCATAAACCCACATCCCGATCACCAAACCAGTGCACAATCCGCTGTTTATGTGCGCCTCAGTGCAGCCATGGGTCCACATAATATGCCAACACTGTTAAGAGGCACAAACGATGCGATATTTCCTCCCTTTGCCCCCATAAAATGGAGAAATAAATCTATTAGGTTGAAGGAGAGAGGAAGAACTCGGTGCCCCTGCATCCCCGTCACTGGGGACTAATCTTAGCGCAGAGGCATTTCTTATAGTTTTTACATACGATGAAAAACAGAGCTAATGAGTGTGATAACAGTGTGCCAATGACACACTGATGGGTCCATAGAACAATACATTTTGTAGTGCAAAACTGCCATTGAGTTAATTTATTATGTTAACATTAAAACATTTCACATTAATCTGTACAGTGTATAGTACTGTGGAATATTATATGATTGATTGATATAATCAAAATATGGAGAGTAAGTGGCAAATTTGTGGTGATTATCATGTAAAACAAAATAAATGCAGATATATATACATATATATATATATATTTTTTTTTTATTATATATTTTTTTCCCAATAAAAACTCAAATCAAAAACGTCTTTGTAAATCTGTCATGGGAACCCTGAGCAAAATCTAGTTCAACATCGGCCTAAAAGAAGACGTCATTGGGCTTTATTGAGAAGGCCACCAAGTCCCATCATTATTGGACAATCATGGCAGCCCAGCAGTCATGGCTCTCTGACCAGAACTGGACACCAACAGTCATGTGCTCAGCGTGGGTGCATGAAGCATTTATTTGTGCAGAATGGAAACTAAACAAGAGGAGCAAAGGCGAGCATTAAATTCAGATGACGCCATTATGGGATGTAGATGTTGCCGATGTCGCCAATGAAAAGTGGAAGTACGGCTGAATGGCCTGATTTAGCACGTACATGTAACTTTGCATGTGTCGTTGCTTACACGTGCCCATTTGAGGCAGATAGATATACAAAGTGCTTTAGGTAAACATTATATACGTAAAAACACAAACAGCAGCACAGAAATGAAGAGAAGACATACAGATGCGTCTGATGAACGAGTGCCTAATATTATTCCTAAATCTCTATGCCCTTCAAAAGGGAATAAAAGAACAGACCAATGAGGAAGAAAGGGGATGTTGAGTGTTGAGGAAAACAACATGAGTTCCATTACAAAAGAAAGCGCAACATTCACAACAAAGAAAAAAGGCTTTTGGAGAGGGAGCTGGAGCTAATTCAGCTACTCCTTAAGAGGAGTGATTGTTAACAGAGCCACTGGATTAAATGCACAGCCCAACCGCAGCGTAATGGCAACAAAGCATCTTCTAAATGAAAGGAAATATATAAAAGTCCCTGTAAAACAAAAAGCAATGCAGAAGAGGTTTGTGGAATGCCAAGTCTCTCAAACAAAAGAATCGTAAATGTAAATGTTTGTCTGTTTCTGCATGTATGTGCACACAGTCATGAGCCAGCCAGGCATGGACACAACCAATTTGGCTCGATTAACAACAGATGTGTCCATCTATTTTGGTTCGACAAGCGTTCTCTGCAATAACACCATTAGTTGTCTCCTCATTTGTGATATCATTTTTCAACCATACGTTTTCCCCATTAGGGCTCCAGTGCCTTTCGGTAGCTTTTCCATAACTTTGGCATATCCAGCAATGGACGGCATGCTGCTAACCAACAGGCTCACTGCAGAACCTACATCAACAGAAACCAGAGCGTGCTGGAGAAATACAACATTGTCAATTGAAAAGAGGACAACTAACATGGGCTGGAATCAGCAGTATATGAAGTCCTATTGAGCAATGCCAACGCAAAATGGTTATACAATAGAGAGTCAAAGGGAGTGTGTGTTGCTGGTTTGAGTTTTGACTGTGTGATGTGTGCAGCTTGGGTTTGGCTTATGAAGAGCCATATTTCATGGGGCTCAGAGGGTCGGGGCTGGTACCACATTTTTGATACTCTTCTTGTACTGTTTTCTTAAAACTGAGACAATAGGATGGCTCGAAACAGACATTACGTAATTTCTGTTCTCTCTTTAATAAGAAAGTCAGTGGTATTATCATTGTCAACTTCATTGTCATTACCAAATGACAGTCAGTGACACAGGCAGCGAAAAAAGAAATGAAGGGATGTGTGAAGTTGTAATCCCTTTTTTGTAATGTGTTTTCAACGTTCAGTTATTCATTTAATGATCCACTGTGAACAACGCACAGACACACACACACAAAGTAAAGATATATCACTAATAACATTCATATTCTCAATTACCTTATTCCTTACACAACACTCCAAACCTTAACCTCATTAACCTTGATATTGCCCTTATCCAGCTTCAAAGTTACAAAAACATGGTATATTCTGGTGGTTTGTTCCAGTGCTGCATTGTGAAGCAGTAGTTCACCCAAACTGAAGAATTATTCAAATCAGTTTTATACACAATTCTGTACACCACTTTAGATGCATGTGCCTTTAATTTGTTTACTTCAATAACAAATTTTGGGTATGCTGGTATTCACATGGAAGATCTGGAATCCAAACATTCTGGCTGATCGCAAATTTGTCTGAGAATTTGCACCACTGAAGTATAATTTCAATCAAGATCGATCCTGTATCAACATCCATTTCTGTGTCAAAATCAGATTTTTAGATCTTAACTGTTTCTGTTTTTTTTCACTGGTCCTAAATTGAGCTATGTTTAATTAAATTATCACAATCTAATTCACACACAGAAACAGGGGCCCATTTTTTGTCCTAGAGTTTGAACAGAGCTCTACCCAGAGAGTCCTGCAGGGTAGAAATCATTAACTCAAAACTAAACATACATAAAAACCTGTACCTATATTTAATCCTAGTTCTAACTAAATAAAGGTTTGACACTAAAAGAAACTTGACCATTAAAGGAGTGATTACTGGCAGCAATAGCATTACTGTGCAAAACATATACTCACTCCAACAGGTAAGGCTCTAAAAGGTTCTGACAAGGACAGCCATAAAGGAGCACACATACACAAATCCACACACAAGCGCACACTGTGCCCTTCCCCTTCTGTGATAGAACCCAGACTGACCTACTCGCAGCTCCTGACCGAAGACTGTCCTTTCTCCCAGCGCCGAACAGTTCCAGCGTCCATAACGGAACTGGTATTGACACTCATTGATGCCCATCTGGGCGCCTTCGCCCACAACAATGATGGCGTCCGGGCGGCTCTGGCAGATGGCCCGCTGGCGAGGTGCCAGCCCGGGAATCTTGTTGCAGATGATGTTGGCACCAAGAGCCACCACCGAGGATAGGGCCCTGCCAAGGTAAGAGAAACACATGTACACACACATTAGTGTACACACAGACACGTGCGCATACATACATGCATGCATGGTTGCACACACAGACACACACACAGACTCAGTTAGAACTTCAAGAGGATGGTCAGACTGACTCACTTAAGTGAGACTCTCCAGAAAAGGATTCAATTCGACCAATGATTGATGCACATTCCGTAGTGAAGTGAAAGCTGTACTGCATCAAAGTATTTCTATTTAATGGATTAGAGGTCAATCAAAAACCTGAAAACTTAAACCAACATAAACTTGCTAAAACAGCCCAGAGAGAGAAAACAAGATGCTTATTTGA
Source organism: Dicentrarchus labrax (assembly GCF_905237075.1). Taxonomy (NCBI): domain Eukaryota; kingdom Metazoa; phylum Chordata; class Actinopteri; family Moronidae; genus Dicentrarchus; species Dicentrarchus labrax. The sequence continues at coordinate 19,061,645 of NW_026136720.1, read as the reverse complement.
CTACTGACAACGCCATTCCACATTGGTTTGGATGGTGGGAGTTTGAGTAATGAGTTGTGGTTTATGTGTTAATTGTTAGGTAACTGCGTGCGGCATGAATAGTTGCCAGACTTCACTGTTACACAGATACAGTATATACACATGCTGTCTTACGTGTCTTGTAATGTAGATGCAGGGTTCACTTTTTTAACCAAATGTCACACAAAAAAAAAAAGATTTGTGTAATCATGTGTTTGAAAGTTTTCATAGTGTAAAGTGCTGCCTTTAAATTTCATTATAGACTACTTTTACTTTACCCAAATCCTATAACTCCTTTACATGGAATATATGTAGTGAATAGTAATATAGTGAATGTATAGTGTATAGTAAATGATAAACGTCCTTCTCAGTTTAGGGAGACTTCATCATATCGCTCGATATGATAATATCAGAACATATGTTAAAGATGGAACTGCAACCACGGAAAAAAACAAAACAGATTACAGCTAAACAAAGTGCTGACTTTCTCCACAACTTTGTTTTATAGCCCTTGAAACGATGTAGATACATACTTTTTAAACATGTCAGGGGCAGGGAGCCATAAATGAGCGTAGAGACAAACGTCGGCTTTGAAGTATGACGTCGACCTCCAAAGGCTTCACCACAAACGGGGCAAACTAACGAAGGCAAGTTGTGTGTCAGCAAAAAGCAACAGCGGCATCAGAGGAGCGAAAAGGAAGAATGCACAAGGGGCAAAGACACTAAAAAAGAGAAACAGACGCAAATTTCTGTGGATTCTAGTTCACAGTGATCTTGGTAGGACATCCCTGACGAGGAACAAAGATAATGATCGTTGATTAGAAATCGTTCTCGGACAATTATATTCCCTTTACGCTGGTTGTAAGTGTCTCCACAAAGGCAGAAAACATAAATCTCAATTTCAAACAGATAAATTCAAATAAATCCTAACTGCAGCGAGACGAGTATCTGTTTCCAGGCTGAGGACTGCACACAATCCTGGTCTTCTCAGTGCAGTCAGGGGAACGTGCTACAGTATATAAAAGGGAAATTGTGTATACTGTTGATTTAGCAAACCCTGCTCTGAAAATTACCACAAAAGTTAGGACAGCCAGTGTCTGCAGTAAACACTGAGGCCCGCTGCTGCTTTCGAACCCTCTTTGCTCTCTCTGCCGTTAAACAGGCTTGAACTCCTCTGACCCTCTGTGACCCTCTGCTGTATATGTGGTCGTTCATGGCAACAATGAGATGCAGTCTACACAAACCAAAAGGTCATGCTCATTAAGAAAAGTAATGTGCAACTGGAGAAATTCACTGTCCTGCATAATGAACGTTAAGGGTGAACAGAACTGGTTTGTTTGTATAAATCCAAAGGCAATAAAATACATTTCAGTTATTTAGATCGCCGATATTTCAGTGCACCTCTTGCAAAACACATTGATGTTTTCAAGTCTGACAAACAGAACTAATGACTTCCCCTCTTGGCTCTTTCTCATGTCATTCACCTGCTAATTCACAAAATCACAGTCTACCACTGGCAACCCAAACCATCAGACAACACCAAACAGAGAATTCCAGAGCTAAGCTTGTAAATCCCCGAAATCATCAGAGTGCACAAATGCCATTCTGTTTGCTTAGCGTATACTGTGTGTGTACGCCAGCAGCTTGGGGGCAGCTCACCCACGGTCACAGATCTACCACCAGATAGAAGGCCAACAGAAACTCTAACAACACTTGGAAATGTCACAGAATTTGTCTGCTTCGATGCTGCAGTCGCTATTAATAAATGGCAAATTTATACACAACATGGAGTGTGATATCATGTATGAGGTATTGGAGTAATGATCTAATGTATAAACTGATGCAAAGTGTGCAGATTGATCACGGATGACATTGGATATTAACACAGCTGTGATAGAGATGAAGAAGGTTTTCTTTATTAATTTCTAAGCAGCAGGTGGCATGAATTTTTGCCACGTTTGAGCCACATTAGAGTGATATGTTAGATTTTGATCAATAAACTGGTTGTGCACAAATTATTTGACAGCTACAGCTTCACCTTCAAATGTAGGCGTGAAACAGATCTTTAAAACCTTTATGTTACAAAATGTGGTTGAACGAAAAACATGTCACGCTAAACAGCCAACATTAAATGTCCGAGAAACAGTTTGAGCTGACAATAAATTGATTTCTTTGATAAAATGTAATTGAAAACATCAAATCAGTGCCAGTGTGAGCAGCAAGGAGCTTACAGATACCATCACAGGGTAGTTTGGGCTTAAGAGAAACTATAGTCATGGCATACAGCGTGATCACAGCCACCTACTCCATCACATTGAACACCTTGAACCTTACTGACACACTATTAAGCTCCCAGGCACACATCTTCTACCGAGGAATGCACTCACAAAAATGCCAGAGACACAACTTACCTAAGTCAAGTGAATAATGCTCTTCTTTTTTCCAAGAGCAGGAAATTAACTTTTATTTTAGTGCTGAATGTGATTGTCCCTCTTCTGCTGCTCGGTCACAAATAAGAGTTTAAGATGAACAGTGCAATGAGAGTGTTTAATTCATAACTAAATCCTACTTACATCTGTTTTAAACTATATCTGCAGTCGTGCACTGGTTAGGCCAGTGTGATATTAACAAAACAGAGTGAAAATGGTCAGATTATTGCCATTGGAACATTAAGTGTGAAATTCCTCAATATTGGAGTGTGAGGTGTGCAATGGCCCAAAAGCTGTACATGGTCAGATCCTCTAGCTGACAGCTCATTTACCACCCACAGCTCTACAAATATTACAGTTTAACTGCCAAACCATCAGTTGTTAGTGTAGTTTTGAGGCGCTGCATTATTTTTAATTCATATGTAAATGTTCTCCTCCGTATTTTGTTGTTAATGCTCAACAGAAAACATACATAAATAATCCAAACAAACAATGGTATGTAGATTTGATGTGCAAGCCATCACTATACTTAGCAGCCCACTTTTAACAGCAAACCAAAAACCACATCTATTTTAGCATCAGGTTTGGGGTCTCCGGGCAGCAGGGGAAGGAGCGGGGAGCACGGGTGAGTAATTATTCTGGAAGCTTTAAGAAAGCCAGAGTAATTCTCGTTTAATTCAAAGCCGCATCGCATTATATTGTCAATCACTCGCATGTTGCAGGCAGATATTGTAAGATGTGGGTCCTCAAATGAAAACATCAAAATACTAAGAATTAACCCAAAGTGAGGTAGCGCACAGAGATACTCTTTCACACTCTCTTACAGGTTAACGGTGCTCGCATGCGTAAAAACGGACCATATTCTCTTAAATTCTCCTCACAGGAAAAAAAGACGCTCAGCATCCAATTGTCTTGAACATCTCTGCCACTCTGTGGCCAAAGTGAATCCATGTAGCAGTTCCCAGAAGGTTTTGTTTTTCTGATCTTGCAAAAAAAATAACTGCCAGACACAAACCATCACTGCTTACTAACAAGACACGCTCATCCACCAGCAGACGGCACATTAGGTGGTTCAGGTTTTCGCCTAATTAGTTTATTCCCACATGGATCATTTCCCCAGCGATGTTTCCACTGATGAGTATTCTCTACGGGATATTTCGCTTGTATAACATTAGGACGTGTGTGAAAATATCATAGGATTAAATAACATTTACTGCGCAAGTTAAACTTCTGCTACGTCTGCTCCCTGCGCCGTTACACTTTGATGACACAATACAAACAACTTCAAATGAATCTTCAATCTGTGGACGCGGAGAACTAAAGAGATTCATGTCAGAACCGGCGTTTAATGATTAGGAAAAGGGAGATAGAGCCCGTTGTCCGGTAGGAAAGTTGAACGGGACCAAAACCAAACCCGTGCGTCTTTGTGTCGTTGAGAATGAGCGCGCGCACTCTCTGAAGGTAATTAAGGACCCCGTTAATTGGCTCAAACTTACAGGTAGCTGCCACTCGTCAGGATCAGGAAGATCTGTGGATAATAGACTGACAGCAGTACACTGCGCGACGAGAAGATGATCATGATGACATTGAGCAAATGGCCACGTTCGGATTGAGTGAGACGACGCGGGCAGGATGAAAAACTTCCTTAATTCCCGGCTTTTAAGTCCCTTTAGCACAAGATCAAAAAAAGAGCTGCTGTGCGTCTCCTTGTCTTTGGCGCGGTGGCTCTACGCAGCTCCAAGCTCCCAGGGCCGTGTGTGCGCTGAGATTGGCTCTGTCATCTCTCAGCGGCGGAGGCTGTTACACAGTACCGTGGGTTCCCGAGCCGGAATGATGATGGTTTTAGGGATTTTGCATGGCAGAAAAGTGCCTCTCTCCACTCTCGTGAGAGTCGTGCCTGCCATTGGGCAGGGAGAGACACTGCTATCCGCCCACTTTGCCACAACGGGACAATAGGGTGACACTGATCCGATCCCCGTTGGACGTGCAGGAGGTTTCATTCACCATCATCATCATCCCCCCCCCCCCCCACACACACACACACACACACACCCTCCCCTCTCCACATCCACCACCATCATCCAGCCAAAAATAAACAAACATCGACGCTGGCTGCTTGAGCCTCACACACGGCTCCATGTGCAAAAAATCTGCACATTTCCTTGGCAGGATGTCGTGCTGAATCAACTAGTTGGTGTCATGTTAACGCACAAAAGTCTTTGTAATGTGCCTGATGTGATTTTCGTAATATTTCTGTATGGCTGTCTATGTGAGCGTGAGCATAGAGCTGTCATTACCCTGCTGAAAATAGTTCTCCCTATCTCTTGTGATATTCCTATAATTGTTATATTACATTTGGGAACTATACAGTGGTATGTCCTCTGGTAACAGGTTTTCCTATAATACTTCCTTAGAGACATGAACTATCTTTGTGGTACTCAAATATGAGTTTATTATTTCCTGTGGTATATTCCTATAGGCGTCTATAGTATTTATGCCCATGTCTGCCTGTGCGCTCTGATGGCTGGGTTCAAATATTCGTTTTGTGCCCCTTGCTGTAAAATGGAATAATAATCTCCCCAGACTGAGGGACTGCTGAAGGTGAAGGTATAAGAAAATAACACCGTTGTTGCCCGAGATTGGATCTGAGGAGAGAAATAAAATACTTGGGGAGGTTTCGTCTCCGAGCTTACCGAGTGGAGGGCTTTTATCGCAACAGCATCGTGACTCTCACTCAACACCTGCATGCTCCAGTCATTGTAAATGAAGAGGGTACCATGAAAGATTTAGCCGGAGTGAAAGGATGGAAGGAATGAGCTAACTGCTCGGGCTTAGTAAACACGGAGATGGGAGACTTCCCCCCCCTTATTGGAGCTCTGTCATGTGATATGAGCATCTGTCAGTTACACGCTTCACTCCACCTGAGGTTCTCACAGGGAGGGCTGACACTTGTTTTGTTGGTTTGGTTCATTGTGGCTGCAAGAAGCATCGAAAATACTATGAGAGCAGTATATATAAAGCTTTGAAGTTGTATGGGCTCAGTCTGTTTTACTCTGTTTAAAAACTGGCTGTATGTGTGTGGCAGTTTATATTTCAGTTACTAACGTCTAATTATTTCATGCGCATTTTTTATTTTATTTTGCGGTTATTCAAGAGAACAAACGTGGCGCATAAAAAGTTGTCTGTAATATGGATCAATAATCTATAATAGTGTTGAGGGAAAAAATCCAATCACTCATAGATCTTGTGGGTTTACCCTCCACTGCATCCTTATCAAGCATGCATTGTTCCATATACCTGTATAAGTTTGGGCCCTTAGAGATTATTATAAGTATGTATAGTTATACATTTTAGGAAGGTCAAGGTCAAGATTAAAAATGTTAAAATTATAATGTTATACCGGTAATTATAAATGTTTCTACTATTTAGCATACGTATTTCATGAGTAAAGAACGCACACAACATTAACCGTCCCATGCATGTACAGCTTGAAGAAAATCAACAAAAAAAAAATGTCCCAATTGGATTCTCATGAGACTGAATTCGTCAAGATACCACAGTGTGTCTACCTGAGGGTCCTAATATGATTGCGGTAGAAGGAACGGATAGAAGTCCATCTGTGTTTATGCATCAAGGTGAGGTATTGCAAAACAGGTAAAAACTCCGTCTGGGCAATGGAATGTGGAAATACAACTCAGTCTGCCGCTATTAATGAAGGTATGCAGGGGTGAGCTGGATCTGGAGCAGAGACAGCGGCTCAAATTATCTTGTGCGACAAAGGAGCAGGAGTCTCATGAGGTGAACTTAATAGCCCTCTGACAGCGAATACGAATCGATCATATTGCCTGTTGGCATGAGACCTGATCTGCCACTTTTACGCACAACACATTCCCCAGGTGCATGCGTTTGGACATAATGATTAAAATAGTTGTTTTAAATACACCTGCTGCTGAAAAGTGGGGTTTTTTTTTCACAGCATGCTTAAGTCTGAGGTCAGAGGGCAGCCGATGCTCTCCTGTAAAGAGTTTCATTGTCAAGAGTGTCGCAATGACTTTCTTATTGCGCATGTGAAGCAAACAGTCTACGCATGTAACCACAGGTAATACAAAAAAAACTCACCCAAGTCTGAGGTATATGATGCCAAAACACAGGAACACGTAGAGACTCCGCTTTCGGAGGGGTTTGTGCATGATCGTTACCACTTTGTCCAGAGGCCATGCACTGTAACATAAAGTGGTCACGCTTTCCGTTCACATTGGCAGGTTTCCTAACCCTTCCAGATGCACGTATACCGCCTATTTTCCGCGACATGGAGCTGAAGCGACTTTGAAATCTTCGACCGTGTGAAATCCATGGTCCAGCAGTGCAGGTGAGATGCTGATGACGACCTGAAAGGTGGATAAGAACTCCAAAATGAAACTTGAGAGAGGGTCGGACTTGAAAGGTGAATGAGTTCTTGGAGGAAGTGCCTCCTATTTGTCCTTACTTTGACGGTGGAGCCTAATTAGCAATTCCCATTTGCTGCGCCTTGCAGGTAGAAAAAAAACAAAAAAACAACTAGTTACACTTACTGCAGTGCCCTGTCAACCCTCTGGATTTGGTTTTTGTTTAAAGCTTTTGTGCATCGCTCGCCGTTTCTATTCATCGAAGACATCTTAAACTCTGTCCACGTTACTAACTTACAACGGCCAGGTACTCTAATACAGGTAACAAAAGGGCTACACTCCTCCTCCTCCTCCTCCAGCATGGATATGCAGGGGATGGGACGGGCTTGAAGTCTGAGCTCAACACGTGTAGTTGTTGTACAGAAAACTAAAAGGAAACCAAGCGAAATGGCTTTTTATAGGCCTGTAGCCGAGGCGAGGCTGGTGCTTGTTGCTTGCAACATTGGGCATTGCCCCACCAGTGTGGGCTCCCCGGATGGACTTCACCACAACAGTAAACCCCATAAAGTCAAACAGACGAGGAATGGCTTTCCAGCTGTAGGAATAAAAATTACCATTGCATGACTAATAATGACTAACAATAATGAACTGGCGTCATGATAAGTATCTGCCAGTGAGGTTCTGTCAGTCACTTTGATTAACAGCGCAATGCATGAACAAAACAACACAAACATCCATGTTACCATTACTTGGGTTTGAGTCAGGGTGATGTGGATTTTGAGCAGATGTTCAGAATACAGTCAACCCCTTTGGGAGCTGTTATTTGACTAAGAAGACTCCCTCTGGTGGCAACATAGAGTACAGAGAAAAACCTCTTGACTGTAGTGGGGCTGCTGCATCACAGTCCATTCACAATCAGGAGTGAAATACTGTGGGCGCGCTGCAGACCAGTGCAGAAATGCATTAATGTGTGTGTTACGGTGAAATAACATTAAAATATCTTCAGAACAAAATTATATCATGGAATTGTTTCATCCTGACACTGAATTAAGTCACCCACTTGATAATTTGTGATGAGTTTATGGTCTTGTGGCTTCAAATTTAAGTGTAGTTGTGAGGGTTTTCAAAAAAGTTTAAATACTACTTTTCACATATTTAATAGAACAAAATTTCGCTAAATGTGTTGAGTTAGTGAGGAGGAACTTTAATATTGGGTGAAACACAACTTACACCAACTTAAATCAGAAAAGAACAGTTTTCCTGCAGCAAACAACACTCATCCTGATATTTTTCCCCTCTTCCTGACTAGTCTAGGAACCCCATTCGCTTTTCTACATTTTATGGTCTTTGTTCAATTTCTTAACAGAACACATAAACCATCAATTCAGTATATTTCCAAGAAACTGCATGAAAAATGGCTAACGTGTTGTAATAATGATGGCTTAAACTAAAATTACAGACATGAGCTATCTGAGCACATAGACTGCCAGGCTGTTGTTGACCACGAGAAACAGACAAAACCGCAGAGACCTTTGTTTCAAGACATCCCTGCATTGTGGTTTCAAGGCCTTTTCCTTCAAAACATGCCCATCAAAATTCCAGATGGATTTTAGAAATAATGAAAGTCAACATGCGGGCCCAGGGTGACATAAAAAAGACATGTATTTGATGTCTACCCTGTAACAGATGGTCTTGTTTGTCTTCAAATGTACATAGCTCATCGTCGAGGCCTGGGTGGGGATGGTCCTGTTTAGTTTAATTAAAATGTTCAAAGAGCCAACACTTTTTTATTAAAGCAGGATCAAGACCAGGGACAGTGTGCGTCAGCGTTATTTGTCACCCGCCATTGTCATTATAGACATGTCACACACATCCACGCTCGCTCGTTGTCGACGCACACATTCCTGTGCACGCTAACAAACATTATCTGTCTCTCTGCGTCCACACATACAGTAAGTATGCATACGGACACACAAATCAAACTGTAGACACAAGCACTGCGGACACACACAGAGACTCTCACACACACTGTAGCACTTGGGTGGTATGTGGAAGATCTTGTGACACACTGTTTATTTAACTTCAAAAAGCTGAGGCAGGGATGAGAGCATTTGGGTCAGCGAGGACATATCAATCTGAGTAAGTCATACGCCACATCACTACTTGTGCTTTATGCTGCATTACAGGCCATTGTATTTGAAATATTTCCTCTTAGAGTCTCCTGAAAGGCGGTCGCTGTCCTCCTTGCTCTGTACTTACACTCTTCTCAGTCTGCTCCATTACTTTAATGACTGTCAGGCAAACCTTTTTCAAGATTGCACCATTGTGTATCTGTTCCTTTTCATATGCATGTACTCTTCCCAAAAAGTAGAGGGGAAAATGTTGGGAAGAAAGGGGGGAAAAAAGGAGGGGATCGTATTTTGGCAAGCACTGGATAATATGTCGCACTGTCTTTTTGAATATTATTAAGTACTCTTGACCGACAACTAAATAAGAAAACCCACCGGTTGCCCATGTGTTTGCATAGGAGCTGGTTCAGCTGGAAACAGTGAGACGGCTGAAATGGAGAGCTTGCCAAACCATGGAGTGGCGTCTGGGGCTGGGTCCACCACATCTACACTGGGCCCCAGGCAAGAGGGGGGAAACGGCTATTATGCACTCGCAAAGTCCCCCTCTCTCCATCTCCATCAGCCATCTCCCTGTAACTCTCTGTTTTTCTTGATCTTAACACTTCCCTCAATTAACCGAGCTCAGATTTAGTTAGAGAACATGTCGCAGTGAAAGGAAGCAGCCCCAAAGGAAGGAAGAGGATTCACAGAGGTACGCTGAGAGAAAGTGACCTTTTAGACCTGGATGTCACATGTCTCCTCGTACATCTAACTGTGGGGTCAGAGGTTAAACCAACTCTACCAGTCCTCCCATCCTGACCAATGGGTTTGACCTTTTCCTCTCTCCTGTTCAGTCACAGCTGTGGATAGGGAAACAGGGTGTGATCTGATTAATTCCTCACCATGTTCACTGATACGTAAGATCCTTATTTGTGTGCATGTGTGTGTGTGTGTGCACACGCATGCGAGCAGATTTGCCAGGCTGGCTCCGTGTGTATCCTAGCCTGTTTGTTACCGAGTGATTAACCCAGGCTGAAATGCTGCACCATGCCCTCTCGATGGAAAGCAGGTTTTCTGTGGCCTGGCCTCACTAGGGTCCGATACCAATTGGGGAGCTTGTATAAAGTTTGAACTGAAACTCAAAGGGAGAGCAGTGTTTTTTCTCATGTTAAAACCTTTAAACACTAATTTGCAATGTTGCTATTTTAAATAGGGCTCGCTTCTTAGCAAGGCTGCTAGCCAAACTGTCATGGGAGTTTTTCTGATCAGGCCAGGGCTCCGAGACAGAACAGGGAGGTGGGATCAATTTACCAAAATCTGACAGTCTGGGACACCACGCCAAAGCTGTAGCCTCTATTCAAGAGCACACTCAGTAAAGTGAATGAAATGGCTTAGAGGAAAGAAAAGAGTCTAGTTTCAAGTTGGAGAGGCCTGAGAATGACAGAGATTAGGATTTGTTGCTACTGTGCCATGTGTCTAGACCTGGCTCTTGAGTATATGAGTGGGACTGTAGTTGGATATTTTCACTGAAGTAATATACACTTAATAATGACTGTATGTGATAGTTCAGCAGTAATAAATGCTGCTAGAACACGCCACCATTGGCAATCTTTGCTACATAAGACAACATAATTGATGTTTTGTTTTTCTGACTTTATGTCTTCTGCTAAAACACTTACAGGCTAATATTTGCTAATGAGCCGAAAGCACAATAAAGTACAATGTGAAAAATGTGTCTTTACAATAGGGATGCATTGGTTCCATTTTTTTCCCATTTGTTCAGACCAAGTACAATTACATACATTTGGATCCTTACCGATACCAAGTATCGATATGAGTACTTAATAATACCTTTACAGCTCTAACAATGACTTTTATTTTCATCAGATGTTCCTCATTTGTGTTAAAGGAGCTACTTTTCACCCCTCCCCATGACAGTTTAGCAGAGCATAGTTTGCAGTCTTCTATACTTTTGTCATTTTTTAAATCTTTTTTATTATATGGCTTTTTTATTATAATACGTCCAAACTGCTTACCTTAAAGCCGCAGAGATTAAAATAGCATTGCCATAAAGTGGTACTGGGTGCAGTGGTATAGAATAGGTTTATGATTACGATTGTGAGTACATGAGCATAGTATCAGACCCAGTACTTGATACTGGTATCCCTGCTGTACACTTCAAAACTTCATGTTAGTTTATTGAATATGTTAAAAAAAAACAAAAAAACAACAACATTTGATTCATCTTTGCAGCTTTTCCTTCCCAAATAACAGAAACAACAAACCGGAAGAACAGATTAGTTCTTTGACTTGGTGTGGAGGATTGCACGGAAATTGTATTACTTCCAGAGATCACAATATCATGGTTGTACCCACATCAAAACTTTGATATGTAAAAGACTCAAACTTATAGTCCCCTAAATCCCAATGAGAAAGTCATCTGCAATGTCAATGCTCCCATTTCATCCTCAAATCAGACTGGACTTGCCTGACTGCTCCAAAGAAGTGATTTGTATGCAGGTGCTTGAACTGAAATCAGATGGACAGGAATTGTGCCACAGTTTGCACATGAGCTTGTCAGTTTTAATAAGAGCGGGACATCCACAAAGGGCCATATGTGTTGTGTAAGGGTACGTTACTGCTGTTTTTAAAGTGTTATGAATACAGCCCAGTTTGACTTAGTAGAACACTAAATGCAGGAACAATGAATTTCATCACTAAAAAACAAAAAACAACAACAAAAAAGACTGATGATACAATAAAAAATACATAAACCACATTCAGTCTCCTTGGTCAGAGAATGGAACCCAGGCATTTACATTCACAATAAAATCTGACAGGCATATGGCTTGTGTCTGTACCAAAGGCCCCAGACCTTGTGTGCAGTGGAGCGAATATAAGCAATACTCTCTGTTGGCCTCTAATAAGCCCGAGGATATGAGAAAAGGTCTGAGAACAGACAGAGTCCACGTCAAGTTGGCACTTTGGATGGGATTTCATCTGAAATATTAATATCATGACATGTTCCCTATGTCCAGAAGCAACAATTCAACTGGATAATTGCTGTTTTGTTTTCAAAAAGGCAGCTTGACTATGAAAAAAAGACATTAATAAAGCATAAATGACATAAAACAGTAAGTTTGAGGTTCATTTTATGACATTTAGAGTGCTCTTAGCACTCCAACATGGCCTATAGTTCTTTAAATAACCATCTTGCATCACTGATTCCAGCGCACATTGGTCTCATTGGCTGAGAGCTATTAGTGAATGTTCTGAGCATGTTTTGCCTCAATAGGCAGGAATATAGACGAGATAACATTGCAAAACTGAATTAGGTATTAACTTTCCTCTCCTTTTGGGTAAACTTTGCGGATACATCAAATGCATGCTTTGGCGTTGGAGTTTACATACCTGTGAAAGTTAAACAGAGCGCATTGACTTAAGGTGTGGCCCCATATTTGGATCTGACCGCAGTTATGGACGGGCACAAGTGCATGGACAAGTGCACACACACACACACATACACACAAACCTCACTCTGAACAGCTGGGAGTGTTTGCAGTGTGAGTGGGTCATTCATTCTCCTCTCTGTCTCACACAATGACCCATGCACTGTCTGTGTTTGCGCTGCACCTAGCTCAAACAGCCTTCGTTCCTGTCCCCTCGCCATTCAAGCACACTCTGAGGCTTGCTTTTGTGAAGACACACACAAACCGGCAAGGCTTGGCCTCAGGTCGCACTGGGAAAACAGGGGCCAAGTTCATTGAGAAATCAACTAGAATTTCAGAAATGCACCTGATACATTTCGCTCCGTGTTTTCTCTTCCGGCAATTGATAATGTTTTGGCATTCCAATCAGGGTCACAGAGATATTAGTCGTGCACTATTTCATTTCCTTAACAATGGCAGTCACAAAGACAAACCTGCTTTCGGGAAGAAGCTGGTACACCAAGTTCACAAAGCCAGTGGAAGCTTGTCCTCACATTTTCTCTCTGCTCCGCTATAGAAAAGTTAATAAAAGACATGAACTCCATACTGTCTTTACAAAATGAACAAAGGCCATTTTCAAAAGAGCAATCTCTTTTATTGTCTTAAATCACATCATGCATTACATGTACAGTTAATTGTTTTGAAGTATGATCAGATTCAGTAAGAGCAGGCCCTTCTATTGCCTGCTTCTAATTTTCTCAGAATTTCATTATTCTGCTGATGAACCCAGCATAAATCACTCACTGGATGAGTGCATCAGCTAAATGTCTAAAACGTATTTGGCCATTCTCAATCGACTCCATCTCTGCATATGCCATTCCCCTCAATCCATCCATGCTGTTTATCTTCAGCATTACATTTGGCAGATTGGGGTTTCTATACCAATGGCCTGATATGTTTGGATATAAGAAAGCGGTTTTCCTGTTTTGGCACTGTCAGAGTGTCTTTTCATATACCATCCTGACATCAAACACCGGGTATGTAATATGTAAAGGCCATCTGTGGCATTCTCTCCTCCTCACGGATGGCTTGGCAGCTGTGTAGTGAGGCCTAATAACACTGGCCTGATAGACTGCGGTATAAAGAAATGGCACAAAAAAGTTTCCTTACAATGCAGCCTTTTTCACGAAGGCTGATGTGAAATGATATTCAACCTAGATTTGCTGTTGATATAAGGGAGCAATTAGCTCGGCCAATCATCCTTCAAATTGCATTGTGGCACATGCCCAAGATTTTGTGTTATGCAATGTTTAAATTTCTCCCTGCAGGTTTAAAGGACCAGTGTGTAGGGTTTAGTGACATCTAGCCACTGAAGTTGCAGATTGCAACCGACTGGATGACCGCTTGCCTTCCAAGTGTGTGAGAAACTACGGGACCCACAAATCTCCCTTCTTCCAGAGCTTTCAGTCGCATCTGGTCCTCAGCAGATGGAGTTTGCCCAGTTGTCCAACTTCGGTCATGTGTTAACAGGTGATATGTGAGAGAGATTGTAACCTTGAAATCATGTGACCAACCGTCCATCTGCTTAGGAAGACCATGAGCATGAGAGCTCTGGAATAAGCTAGTAAGGGTTGTGCATGAGCCACATCAGTGGTGGCTGTAATTGCTCTGGTAAGCACAGTGATTGTCTGCATTAAACAAGGATGATAGTAGTATTTAGAGTATGTGCAGTATGTGTGAAACTGAGCTACTGTCTGCAAGTTAGTAAATGTAACAGTCATCCTTAAGTTTGATTTTTTTGTAAAACTCCTTTCAAGGACAAGAATGAAATGTCAGTTTTGAAATGATATTGAAAATAGTAAATAAATAGTATCTTAACATCCAAAGTTTCAAATGAATTGTGCACTGGTTAGCAGAAGAAGAATAAAGGAAGATACTGCTAGAAGACACATTTTTTATCATTATAATGGTGTTATTTTCTCATTTCCAGGCTTTCTTTGGTTAAATTGTTAACTTCTGTTTATCTCACCAAACAAAATAATGCAGTGTCCTCAAGTTAAAAGATTAATAAAACAAAAAGGAGCTCATAATCTAAAGGATGAGTCCACTGTTTTGCTTCCAGACCAACATACATTGTTCAGTTTGAGCACCAAGTGGTACATCAAGTACCAGGAACTAAATACTAAAGTTTCTACATTATACATTATATAAAACATAATTATCTGTACTTTATTCATTCATCATCCCAAATGTATGCAGCTGTCATTAGCCCAGTTCTCTTTACCCTAGGCAAACTTATTGGACACATACAAATGTCTCACTTCCTTTGACCATCCATTTGAATTTCTCCCAACTGAATATCCCTGCAGTGACAAAGAATTACAGACTAACAACACAAAAGAGCAAACACAACATATGTCACAAGATTAGAAGTAGAAAGCAAACGAGTGGCCGCAATCACTCCATAAATTTGAGTCCATCCTGAACTTGTTATCTGTTTGTATGTCTGTGTCGTGTCTATGAGCTGGACATCTCAGGTGGTTTCAGAATGTCCTGGGCTTCTCTGGCAGCACTAGGTTGGGCCTGGCATGGGGCTGCTTGTCAAACACAGGTTCTCTTTGTTGTGTCAGCCACACACTGAACCTTGCAGGGGCCTCACATACACAAAGGAATGTTTGGATAGATCTGTTACACAGCCACACACACTGCTTGTTTGCCTGTTTGACTCCACAACAGTAATCTGACATCTAAATTGGGTCAGGGAGGTTCTTGTAGAGCTTAGACACTGGACAGTGGATAAGAAGGCAGCCAGAGGAGAGGAAATGCTAGTAAGACAGTTAAATTGTTCTGGGTCAGGAGGGTCACAGTCAGAATCACTTAAATTGTCAGGAACAATATATGAGACGTCGTCCTGGTGACATTGGTGTAAAGGCACTGACTATGAGTTTGCATACCAACACGGGTTGCAAAGGGCAACCAGACCGTACAGAGACTTGTATGAACAAAAATAGAAATTAACTCCTTATGATTACACTATCTAAGGCCATTTGTCTATTAAAACTGTTTACTTCAACTTCACTTCTTTCCAAGCTGCTTTAAGGACATGAATCCCACATAATTTGCATGTACAGTCAACACATACTCTGTTTCAACTCTCATCCTGCTCCTGGCCTCCGGTTAACCCTGCACTTTTCTCCCTGTGTGTTTGGGTCTGTAAAAGCCTACTTTGTTGTGTCTGAGCAGTGAAGCATCCCAGTGAGCAACGACTTCCTGTGAGAAGTGACTGCTATTTCAACTCCAGAGCGCTGGGCTGCCTGCGGTTTGTCTGTCTGTTGGTCTGGGTGTCTGCCCTCAAGCTTCCCCTCGGCGCATAGAGGAAGAAGACATTTCCGTGGAGACAGAGGAGTGACAGCCAGTGCTGCCAAATCCAGAGCACCCTGTCGGCAGGCTCAACTCCACTGGAACTGCAAACAGAGAGCATTCTGGGTTGTCTGACAGCAGAGGTCAAAGGGCACTTTAGCGTTCCATTGCACTTGGACTGTGGCCGCTCTGAGGGGGTTCCTCCTTTCTTCGTCTTCTTCTTCCTCTAAGTGTCTTCTTCACATCCTCCTTCGTTCTTCTGTCTGGTGTCAGGGTTTTGGATGAAGATGACAACAACGGCTGGCCAGAGCCATTACCTCAGCCGCCACCAGCATGACAATGATATTTTCAGTCATAGCATAAACCCTGTTATAAACTAAAGCTGTAGAGACATGAAAGGCTTCCCATTTGGTTTTATTTTGCTGCGGCACAACACTTTTTTACAACATGCACTCCCTCAGAGAATTAAAAGAACGTCTCCTTTGTTTGGACTGTCTTATGACAATTAGGCCAAGTGCAAGAGTCAAAGTCATTATCAGCTTCTGATGAGAGGCTGTTGTAAGCGTGGAATGGCAATGTAATGGTCTTATAAAAGGCATTTATATGGAAGCATGACTCTTAAAAATTCCCAGATGACATTGTAAGTTATAATTAGTTAATGAACAAATGTAACTGCTTCAATATCTAGCACTGATTTTTAGAGCTAATCAGAGGGGACAAAGAAGGCCCACATCTTCATAGCAGCACTTTCTAGTCTCTGTAACATAACCAAAAGTGACTATAAGAAAACAGAGAGAGAAATGTTCTTCCGTTCCCCACATGCTGTTCTTCTGCGTATTTATTTTATTCTTCACAGAATTTATTTGTTTTTGGTCAAATCGGCCACCTCCATATCTCCTGGAGCCAATATTACACTCGGGAGTGGTTGGCCTATGAGTGGATTAGGACTTTTCCATTGACCAGCGGTTTGCAGAGGTTATAATCTTGCACCCTAAAGACAGATTTCCCGTTAAGCCCAGGAAAGCTGTCTGACACCACTTACTGGAATCTTGTGGAATTTGTAGCAAACGCTTGCTGGCAGAGGCGCAGACGCACAGAAAGCTCACAGAAAGTGGCAGATAGTAAATGTGGACAAAGCAATTCCTCCTTTTCGACCAATGGTGCACGAGGGTAATAAATTTGTCTTTTCTTTATCTTCATTTAGCTTGAACAGAATAATGGCTCCCAAACGTACACAGTGCTGGCGCCGCATGCTGTCGGACAGATAAATCATTCATAACTAAGCGATTAAATATATTGAGGGATATATTGGTGGTTAATGGGTGGTTGGATCCTGGCAATCTTGTATGAAATTCAGACTTGACCGCTGTCATCAGGAATCCAGTCGAATGATGATGTCTTTGAGAATCAGTGCCCATCTGTTTGTGGTATCATACATTTGTCAAAGAATCAGCTCAGTACATTATACATGTATGTGTCTGAAACATTCTATTTAAAAAAGTCTTCTTTGAAATGTGATCTGTACATGAAACTACCTCCTGTAGTGTTGGACTTGTTGGAGGTACAGTAGATGATGCACAGATCACTTTCTGTTTGATGTGAAATATTGTGCCAAGTGCAATATTTGAAAATATTATTACATTATCTGCCAAACTTATGCTCCAAATTCTAATTTTCTTGTGTCCAGTTATTGTAAAATATCTACATTTTGATTCCTGGTGAATGTAATTAGCTGCCATTGGAAGACAGTGGAATAAACTTGGAAAACAAAGTGACAGCTGAATCCCCCCAGCAGATGGAGACAAAGTATGCGGCACGAAATGCAATACAATGAGCTTGTGCCATTTTGAAAGACAATCTTTTTTCTGTCTCACGTAGTTGAATATCAAATAAAAAAATGTTCCAAAAATGCATGAAGTTGGAGGTTTGGTAATTTTTTATTTGTAAATCTTTACAAACGCCAACAAGCTAAAACATAAGAAAGACTGGAAAAACATACTAGAAAGAGAGGTTGACCTTTTAGAAGTCTGATTAAACCGAGCTGCTCTGTGACTCAGCAATGTGAACACCCAGCAGAGGGAGTGGTTGGACAAGCAGTGAGGCAAGCAGTGCGAGGGAGGGTCTTACTTTAACAGCCACTGGTAGTGGAGCCAGTGGATCTGGCCCGCATGGAGCCGGGGTCTAACTGTCCCCCAGTTCCTCCGCCATCTTAATTGCTGCCATATTTGCAGTAGTGACTTACGACTCAAATTGATCACTGTGATAACAGTTCGGACAAAACTAGTCTGTGCTCAGGTGAACAGTAGTGATACAGTGTATTTGTGTTCTGTTAAGCATCCTGTATTAGAAGGTGTATGTACCATTATAGTTTTTGTCAAGTCAAACTAAACTGATCATAGCTTTCACTCATCAGTGTGTTAACTGTCCAAACAGCAGTTTAGTGCAATGGCTGAATCAGTAGTCTATTAATCTCTTAATCATATGCAGCATTTGCCTTATTGTTGAAGTGACCATTTTATTTCACATGTATAATTTTTTGTCTGCAGCATCTCTCTGTTTTTACTTGACAAAGCTCAGAGTGATACTTTCTTCCTCTCTTTACTTACCCGCTATATGAATCGCCATTAACTAAAATTAAGGCGGATCTACCAGCTGCTAGTGGAGGCCCAGTCCCCGCTTGCACGCCACTGCACATATGAATATCACTTCATTAGCACTTCCTGACTACAGCCAGCACTACAATGGTTTGGACTGCCAACTCCACTCTATGTGTGTGTGGGTGTGTGTGTAAGGAGGGGGGCTCTTGAATCTTGATTGCACACCACTTTGTAGATTCAGAGGAACACACATCTCCTCCAATTCCAGCCTTGCCCTGTGATTGAAACAGTGTCTGGCTCGGACACCCCACGGTCCCAGTCCCACCAGGCGTATCACTGTACAGTAACAGTACCCCTATTAAGATTCAAAAAGAGCTTGATCAAAGATAGACATTGTGCCCACTGCTCCGAGTCAAAGTGCATTATAGTGCCGGGGTCTGTTTTAGTATGTAACACAAAGCACTTAAACATCAAACATATGTAAATACTCTGTTTAACTGTACAATCAATCTCAACTGGAATGAATCGTCAAAACTGTCTCCTCTCATAGCGTGTGGATTGACGTTAAAAATCTGGAATATATAGTAGTGTACGTTACTTACACAAACTGAATAACAATCACAAACGCACTGAACGATCTGATTATTCCCCTGTGAGGAAATGTCATTCATGTCCATGATTGCATGGAGGAAACTTCTTAAACATTGCAGAGCAGCATGGTTTTTATCAGTGCCCTGCATTATTTAAGGGACTTCCCCAGTACAACCACTATTGGTCACTACATTATATTATATATATTATATACTGATTTACATTAACATCTATTTTTCTTATTGTCAACACTTCCTATGAAAAGACCAACACCAACATCAATCCTACTCACAAGTATTCCCTGTGAAAGTGTCTCATATAACATATTCCTCTGTGCTATAGACATTATTATCACAAATATATATATATATATATATATAAACATTGAGCCCACTGGTGAGCCAAATCTGTAGATGAAAATAGTCCCCATCAAATAAACTTTTTACTCCTGTTTGACTAACTTTAGCAATGAACAGTAGTGCCCAGCTTTTGTAGGAAATTATTTGTCTTCAATTGAAATGAGTGTATATATGCATGAGCTATATTTTAAAAATGTGTTTCAATAGTAACAAATTATCTTAGAGCTGAGTGCCGCAGACAGGATAGTGAAGTCAGAAAGGATTGGGGGTTGGGCTAACACATTTTGGTCTTTTCAAGGACCAAATATCAAAAATATAGTATATGTCTGTATAGACAATAACATAACTGTACTCACCAAATAGTTACTGAGATCTGGGAACATGAAGACATCTCTTTAAAAAAAAAGTCAGTTAGACATTTTTAAAATTTGATTTACCATACTTACTGTAGTTGTGCAGTTCATTGCTCAATTTCATTTTAACTTGCAAATAAATGTAATGTAGTTATACTGTTGGCTTGTTTGCAACCTGTGTGGTCGTCTGACTGTGTTTCTTGCCCCTATGGACTTCATAGAAGCACCATTTTCATTTCACTGGAGTTTATTTATTTCCCTTGTGTTGTAAAAGTTGACTCAAGGTTTCTCCATCTGGTATTCTTGCATGTGTCAGCAGGCATCCTGATGCAAACTACCAGAAAATATACTGCTATTAATGAGATTATCTTTTCCCAAATGCTTCAAAGATTTTGAGAAAGATAAAAATCAAGACTCAGTGACCCAGTTAATTATACTGACCGCATGTGCACCAGATTTCCTACCCCATATACAATCAATCTTTGCTGCGTCCAGACCAATTTTCACCTTTTAACAAAGCAGAGCCCAGAGCCATAAACTGCTCGACTCTGCCACTCACTGCACGTGTAAACTCTGCTGCTCGAGCTCCCTTCTAATCATACGGGTCAGATAAAAGTTCAGCGAGTAATATTCACAAGTGCCAATTTACACTGATCTCCTTCCTTTGCTTCATGTTTAGTTATCACGCAGGCTTAGAATTTACTCTTTGGCCATGTATTTCATCATGACAAATACTCTGTGGTCTTTACACAGCAAAAAGTGAATACAGATGTCTTTTAAATGTCAAAATGAGAACAAAAGCCAAAGAAACATTACAGAGAATCTCTATGAGCTCTGTATGATTTATTATTATGCCTGTTTTCCCTTAAATCTCAGTTGAGCAAAACTTTATTTTTTTCTAGTCTGTGATTCTTTCACTTGAGCCATCTCTGCTTTTTCACATTCAATTCCCGCCCACCCTGCCCCATCTGGCTCTGTCATTGGGGGAGATAGCTCTCTGTCTGTGATGCATCGGCCGGCTCACCAAAGCAAATTTGTGGTGATGCCACTGCAAAGCGACACTGGGGGGCCCAGTGCGCTGATTCAGCCTGTGTGGAGAAGGAGGGGTGAAGGGAAAGAAGGAGTGACACAGGGAGTGACAAAACTGTCTCCATGCAGAAGCACAAATATCATCAGCACAGCTCAGTGACAGGGGGAATGCTTGCTCACCAGACTTGTTAGCATTTTTGATCCAAAAACAAAATAGAGATACACAAGTAGGGGGCTTGATTTCAAGTGGTGATTATGGGTTTACAATAAATACTCTACAAATGCCTCTATTAATAGCCTTCTTGTGAATGAGTCCTATTTTTCTTTCCACACATATGTGCATTTTTTACAGTCCTCCAGTTCTTAAAGATCCTTGACCTTGCCTGACCCTTGAGCGTTCTACCACAAAGGATGTGATTGTTCTGGCCCTGGAGAAGGACAATGCATGTTTGTCATCTCTGGGAGCAGTCTGGGGGTTCAAGAGATATACAGTATTTGTATTGTGCAGTGACCAGCGTTGATTGCTTTATGATGTAAGTTCTTCGACGTCACTTAATGTAAGGGAAAAGAGCATGTTGTTCTGTGATAAATCCACAAGTCTGACCATTAATTATACTCATGTCTTTCCTGTTGTTTTCTCAGCTTTTTTACAGCACTGGCATGTAGTGAAGAATGTTGTATTTCATTGACTTTACAAATGAAACGTCCTCCTGCCTTTGAATTATAGCACTGCATGCCCACAAAACAGGTTTTGCAAGTGCAGAGCAGTCAATTGTGGATGATAATGGTGGTTTGTGGGCCAACATGGGCCAAAAAGTGTGAGGCCAACATGTTCGTTTCATAAACATAAAAGCAGCATTTGTCATGGCTGCTTTTGACAGCTCATGACAACATGTGATGAATAACACATGCCGTGTTGAGTAAGAGAACCACAGCAGGGCTATGGGGATGGCCCAACAGACAGTCTGAACCGGCAAAGATCTTCTGGGTCAGCTGAAGGAATAAAACCTTCAAGTGGAGACGATCCGAAAGCACTGACAGGGATCAGATGCGGTTATGTCCAGACAAACAACAGGACCAGGTCACATGAGGTAAACATTAGATGCCAAATGCAAAAGTCACTTGTGCACTGACACATGCAAACGTATCACACAGAGAAATCTATGCACGTAATGAATGCAAAACATAAATGTGCAGTACGTGTGTTTCAGCCACAGTTTTATTCATGCTGCATGTA
This sequence comes from Dicentrarchus labrax, assembly GCF_905237075.1. Taxonomy (NCBI): domain Eukaryota; kingdom Metazoa; phylum Chordata; class Actinopteri; family Moronidae; genus Dicentrarchus; species Dicentrarchus labrax. The sequence goes on along the minus strand of NW_026136720.1, from coordinate 19,039,751 downwards.
TAGCAACAAAACAAAATTCTTGCTATATTTTGATATTTGAATCTGCAGCCAACTGTTTTTCATTTTCACTGGCTGGGGTGAACGAGTGCATGGAGTCCCATGACCGAAAATACTCAGCTCATCTGTGTGTGTTATCAAGGCCTGCCCCACATCTTGTTAAGGCACGTCTGCCAGCCTATCTAAGCCTATCACTGTGCTCTGAGGGAAAACAAACAAGACCCACATACACAAACCTACAAAAACACTTGGCAGCATGCATGCTCATCCTTTCAGACTTGTCCTTAAAAAGCAGGTCACAGGTAAATCAAGGGGAGTCTCATGTTTTGTTTGTGTCACAGCATTTTCTGGCCATGTGTCAGTGTCAGGCTGACACTCTTCTTACAGAACACAGTATATGGGCCAGCTTTCTTCAACAATAATAGAATGAAGTGCCCTGAAGAGCCAGGAGAGCCCACGTGATCACGTTACCTGAGATGACCCTTCTCCACATCAACGTGACTCACACTACAGGGGTGTTGCTGCGGTTTTTACGCCTCCCACAATAAAGTAATCTAACCTACTGTGCACCTTAGACTAAACGACCAGCTGAATGATTTGCACTGGAGCTTAAAAAGATGGTCATTAGTTGTGCTCTGTTTTTTTAAGTTGTCATGACTATATTTGTCCCTGCCTATGAGATCTTTGCTTGAGATATTGGAGGCCTTTTTGTCAAAGAGAAGAGGAGTAAATTTAATTTAAAACTACTTCTTTAACTGGGTACACTGCTGAGTGCCCAGTATTTAAGTGAACTTTTGGTATGAATTAAATATTTACACAAAAGTTGAAGACTGGCAGCTAGAAATGTAATGTACAGGAAACATAACGCACAGGTTTAGTCACAGAGAACTAATTATTAAACCGTCTTGCAGTCAGATAATATATGTATGTACTAATATATCTATTAGTGACTTCAACTCATTGATTCCCCCCATAAAACCTCTGACACACATACTACTGTAGCATGGAAGAACTGTTTTGTAAAAAAAAAAAAAAACATAGCGGGATAAACAAGAGTGGGAAAAGTGGCTAAGGAGTTAATTTCCCACTCTCCTTGTTAGACCTATCTGGCTGTCACTAGGCTGTCATATAACCTTCACACCGACATGACGGCGTTATAGATCCCTATCAAAGACCCTATATTTCCTCACAGTTTAACAGTCTCCTGGCATTAGACCGTTATGAGTGACATACAGTACCAAAGCCAATAATTTCCAATGTAACTCCAAGCAGTGAGAACTAGTTCAACAAAATATTGAGTTCCTCTCCAAACACTGCTGTTTAATACAGACTCAGATGCAAGCCCCCAGAACTTGAGATGCCTGATGAAAGATAAATTATTAAAATGGAAAATGTTTTTGGGGTTCTCGGTATTGCAGAGTACTTGCATTATTACGATAAGCAAATATCATAGCACTATAATTTGATATTTGCATCACACATAATTCAGATTTTGCCTGAAAAGGGTGTATTATATGTGATCTTAGTATTCTTTTAAAATATAGTGTATCCAAAGAGTATTTAAAGGCTGCAGCACACCGTGTATGTGCATTAGTATTGTATTTCATCAAGTTGCTGAAGTGTTTTAAACCTCCAACCTGAGCTTTTGGAAACATCTTTCAGTCAAAGTAATTAACAGGTTTCCTTTTTTGTAATTGGAGACACACCTTCTGAAATGGAACAGAGTGCTGATTACTGTAAAGCATGCCTGTTATAAGGCTTTACCTCAGAGAGTCTAAGGTAGCTCCCGCAAAGTAACTTGAGCCATTAACTGAGATTGGTAGGCTGGTTATGTCTTTTCCATGTGCTATTTCTGTCTTGATTAGATATATCTAGTTTATCCTGTTTTTTTGTTTCGTTGTTTTGTTCATTTTTGTTTTTTTTGTCTTTGCAGTCATATTAGGATACAGCTCACAAGATTTTAATTTGCTTGTGATACATGGCAACATGAGTAAATGAACTTGAACTTAATCCCGACCAGCCTCATGAGTAAATAGTAACAGAATGTTTATCAAACATATTTTGGAGTGAAATGATGGAGCGCAGGTCATGTGTGCAACAACATGCCCAATAGGACACAGACAGGATAAAACAAACTTTCATATTTGTAATGTGTTTTAATGTGATTTTATGAATATAAGTACTAGTGTATCAAAAGAACCAATACTACAAAAAAGAAGTTGAATAGAAGAATAATTTGTATTATCTTGTGTAACAAATCTTATTTCTAACAACAAAAATACCACAAGTTCTAATTCTTATTAACTGTATTGTTGCCAAGATAAAATGATGGCGTTTCAAGCTAATTTCTCCTACCAGCTGATACTCAAGGATAACCAAAGTGATATAGCACATTCGTCAATACATTGGTGTGGTGATTATGAAGAAGCCGTGGGAAAGGTAGTGGCAGGTCCACCCAACACATCACCGTGAACTGAACTAATTGAAGATTATGGTGGGGAGTATGCCATGCCTCTGCCAGCAGATAATCCCTCATCAGCTGCCGTCTGGACTCAGAATGAGGAGTGCATTTCATGGAGGGACTCCCCCCATGGAGGTGCAGAAACTGAGAGGCAGCCCTGTTTAATTACTGGCCCCACTAACAGCACTCTGAGCTTGTGAAATACAGAGACTGGGGTGGGACAGCGGACTGAGGTTCTGGGAGTCTTATGGGGGTGGGGGGTGGGGGCGGGGATATGCCTAACCCCCTAACTGTGGAAAACAGGAACAATGAGATTTTGTTTAGACTGAAGGCTCTGCAGCTATGCCCCAGTTGCCATTGTCTCCCAGGCTTTTTCTTAAGCCCTTGCAGGTTACAAATCCAGACGCATATTGAGTCATTCATGCATCTGTCAATGACAGGGTGAAGCCCACGTAGGGACTCCTGCTGGGAATTTAATGAACATGTTTTCCTGAAGAGGTAGCTCTCAAGGTTAACAGACCAGCACAAGGGAGAATGTGAGAAAGTTAGCAACAGCCAAGAGTTTGATGTCAGGTGCCACTTTTGGTTTGGTTTTGATTTCATGCAGCATTTTCTACTGAGATCAACCATTACCTTTAAGTCACTCATTCACAGCGCTTGAAGCTCAATTTACTGATTAATGCACGCTTTATGCAAAAAAAAGTCCCATTTTCTCAATCCAGAGCAAATGGAGGCCTCTACTACAAATATACTCTATAGAAAGCAGAAATAGGGTCCAAACATCAGTGAGAATGCTCTCTTTGTGCAAAGTGGCCTTATTCAGAGGCTGGAGGGTGAGCGTGGAGAACTTCAGCAAAGCACTCTGTTTACAAATAAGCATGGCTTAGTGTGCAAGGAGGCCCCCAGACAGTCTGAAGTCAATGAGAATTCAAGCAAAACATCTCAGCAGTCACAGGCGACCTCAACGCTTTACTCCAAAGCAGGAATTCACATGCTTATGAATGATAGTAAGCTCTATTGAATTCTAGGAGAAGCAATGAGACGAGTAACTCGTAATCCATAATCTAAATATCAAGTGGTTTTGCATTTTCAAGCATGTTGTGTCTGGACTCTTGATCAACCAGCATAAGAGATTCATTGTCTGAAGCAAAGTATGGAACGGGGTAAGGATGTGTGCATTCAGGGTCCGTCGCACAATGGTTGGAGTGACTTTGAATCAAAAATCAAAATGTAGTCCGTTAACTTGCGTGCTGCTGCAGTGGGGGGAGAAAAACAAATCTTCCATACAATACTTAATATTTTATAAATCAGTACAATGACGTAAATCATATTTATCATGGCAACTGGAGCAAAAAAAAAAAAAAAAACTGTGTCAAAACTTGCAAATCAGCTGTTTGTAGCAATGTAGCCCTTTTTGCTAGGGTATTTGTGCTGAAAATGAGGACATGACATAACAAAAAAAAGTGTGCATTCTTTGAGCACTCAAATAGATCAGAACACGGGCATCAGGTCTATCTTGTGCAAACACAAAACCATCTCATGCTTTCAGTGTCGTAAATTGTGGCCTTTCTTCTCTGTACACTCCCTCGGGAAATGCCCTATGATGCAGTGTTAACGTTCTGCCTGACGTACACAACACTGATGATCCAGTGGTTAACATTTAATTCAAAGCATTGTGACTGAGCAGAAGCAGCTCCTGAACAGTTTAACATCAAGTCAACAAAAGTGATTTCATTTGACAAGCAGAATTATAGTTGTCTTTGTCCTTTCGTCTGTGTCTGGACCAGCAGGACGGGTGGGTGTTTAGGGTAAAACCTTGTGGTGCTTCCCGTGTGCAGCCAGTGTCAGTGGTCCGTGTGTGTGCTCTAGCCAACAACTGCTCTAAAGACCGATTTACAGGTCTCACAAGATCAAGCTTTAGATTGTTTTAAGAGATCACTATCTTTAAATATGTGATGCTGTTAAAATAGCTCTTTTTAAGGTAATTTGGCATTCAAAACACACATTCATGTCAATCCTAGAAAGTGCTGCATAGCAATTATATCAACGCAAAGACAAAAAAGACTTGCAGTCTTATTCACAATCGTTCTTTTGCTTTATGCTGACATTCAAACCACAGATGGTCTGTCCAAACAATAACTGTCTGATGTGACACATCACATATCATTTTCAGCTTCACAACTAGGACCACAAGTTAAGATTAATTTGCAGATTCATTTCTCAATTAATCATTTATTCATCTATATTCTATATCTATTTTTTTTTATATCTAAAAAATGTAAATGTATGTTTTGCAATAATGTGATACCTTCAGAATCACTTGTTTTGTTTGACCAACAGTATAAAACCCAAATATATTCAGTTTACACACCAATAAGTTAAGGGGAAAGCAGAAAACAACTGAAGAAGTTGAGTAAAAAATGACTTTAGCTACTTCATTACTTGATCGACTAATCAATTAATCAACTGATCATTTTGACTCATGACTATTAAGTTTGACACCAGACTTTTTAAACTTTGGAAACAACACTCAACAATAGTTTTTGCTAAATTAAAGAATAATAACTTCTTTCTTAACCTGCAATCTTATGTTACTCATACAGTATTATACATCCATTAAAACCATTAGCATACACTTCCAAATCAATCAGAGTACAAGTACAGTATAAGAGGCAAAGTTTTAATCCAATAGAATCGCAACTCAAAAGACATGCTGCATTTTGAGTAAGTGGTAGACCCTAACCCTACTGCTCATAACAAGCTGGCACAAAACAGGTTCACATCCTTCATCTGGTATTCCAGAAAATGCAGGAAATCCTAACAGAAGCAGAAAGATATTCAAAAAAATTTAAACAATTTAATTGGTGCTTGATATGGTCCGTTAAGAAACATTCATTAAAATGTGTAGATATAGCAAAGGAGGCTGACCTATCTGTCCCATGCATTAAAATAGGATTTACTTGATATCATTAAGGGGGAGGGAAATTCTTTCTGGGAACAGTCCCTGACGTTTTATGTCATTTCCTTTGGCACAAGCTTGTGAGGCCTAACCCTTGCCCTGAACTCGCTGCTCTGTGAACCCAATCACCCCGTCCAGTAATCCTCGCTCTCCTAACTGCTGTGATTTTGTCACTTGAACTACAGAGCCTGAAAGCTTTGCACACACAATCTGGAGAGGACACGTCACTAACGACGGTCACACTCATGCACAGCTAATCTCATTACCCTTGTCTCCATGCAGTATGGGGTCAACAGGGTTGCATTGCTTGTGCCACTGCGGTGCACTGGGCTCAAAATGATCATAAATTTCAGTGAGGCCTCACAGAAACATGAGTCACGTTAATGTGAGAGGTGGCGTTCATATTAATAGAGGCTATCAAGAGGCCTAAGTGGCCTGGATTTAGAGCACAAACATGTTGCTGGGTAAAAGTTGTTTGTGTGCTCAGGATGAAAAGTCAGAGCAGCCTGTGTTTAGTGTCTGTCAAGTCTGGTATTTTAGACCAGTTCATGCAACAGGTGCAACTTAAGATATAGTGAGAGGTATTCTGAGTGATAGCTCAAGTCACCATTAAAACATCCCTAAGGCCACTCAGTCTGTCTGAAAGGTTGCAGAGCGAGTAGCTTGACTTTTTAAGTGCACACTGCACAGAGGATGCTTGGAGCTTGACTGCTGTGTTAATTCCAAAAATCCTTTAAGAAACACTTGGGACACAACTCAATCAAAACAAACATACACAAAACCTTTGCTCAGATGTTCCAGTGTTTCTGACATATGGTTTATCAAAGAAACGTTAAAGTGTTCTCAGTGCACTCCGAATCAGGCATACAACTACTGAAATACAGTAGAAAGTATAATGATGAAGTTTAAAATTGCAGTTCACAGTAATTACTCTTCCATTTGTCAGTCTACACTGCATTGCCAAAGGCAGAATTTTGCACTGATCACAGAGCTATGCACATCTGTTTGAGAATTTGTTGTAACAACAGTAAGCCTTTATCACATGTGCATTTGTTTATGAGGAGGGGTACCAAAAATGTTCATTTCACAACTTTAATTTTATGACTTTGTAATTCCTGATATGTAAACCAATGCAGTCTAATCTTGTATCAAATAAAAAAATATATTAAGATATACTCCACCTTTAGAGTATGTCATGCTGATTAAGTATAATAATGACAATTTACAGATTGACACTCTGTAGATCAGTTCCTAACTTCTTCTCTAGGGCAGATGTGTGGTATTGATCAATCATCTAGCATCAAATATTAACTTTCATACGTCCTGCAGCCAGGATGTAGACCAAATCATATGACTCACACTGTGTGGGCATCACGACTCCAGAACCTCAAACTCTGCAAGTTTTTGTTCCCCAGCATTAAAGCCACTGCAGCCACATGCACATCAGACCTGATCCTGAGCCTGATCGTGCACAGACACAATTATCAAACACGAAACGAGGACAAATAAATGCTTTGTTTCCCCACAGAAGTTACCACTCAAAAGCCCCTATTGGCTTGCAGTCCTGCCTTAACGCACAGCGGAGTGTCACATTCGCCATGCAGTAGTGCGGAGATATTGGGGACAGCCTGCCCTGCGCAGCGGATGAAAGAGATGAAAAGCTTTCGCTGGGATGTGCATAATCCCGTCCTCACGACAGTCGTCAGACCACCCCGTAGATTATAACTCGGCCGAGGATCACTTTCTAGGCTATTTCAATTAAATGGAGGTGACACCCACAGTTCTTCAGCCGCACTCTTTCTGACAATTTCAAAAGCACCCATAACAACACGCAGCAGTAGCAGCTGGTGAGAATAACCTTAAAATGCCGCTTCTTTTTCGCTCGGTTCGTGAGCCTATTGCACGGTGGACGCACTAGGAGGAGACTTGAAGCTGACAAGCAACAAGCACATGGTGCGTTATTATGGTGAGTCCATTGCAACTTTTCTTTGTCCTACGACATGTTGTGACTTATTTTCGAAAATGTAAAAAAACAAACAAAAATAAATAAATGTAGACGTAAATAATTTCGCGTTTTTGCAAATAGGAGTAATCTGTGGGAAAGCTTGTAGTGTGTCCTTTGTGCTTGACATTGACTTTGTCTTTACGTTTTTCTCTGGTGCCAGAGTCACTTTCCAATAAAAGCCCTCTGGGTAGCACTGAAAAGAGTTTAGATTAACATACTTTCTTTCATTTCTCTATTATGTGGGATTTTAATTTTATTCTAACACTTTAAACTAGATGTTGCACTGGTGCTTTGGTGTAAAGTTGAATTCTGATGTGGTTCTGGTCTTGTAAGTTTATTTCCTGTTTGTACACAGTGCCCCTTGTTGGTAGGTGTCATGTGGTTTCAGGTTCACTGTCATGGAAAGTTTAAAAAAAAAATAGGCATAAAGCTTTTGGTGTAACTCACTGAACAGTGTTAAGGTTCAGTGTAATTTATGCAGCCGGTGAATGCAAAACTAAAGCACAGAGGAAGGAAATTCATGCAGCACAACAGTACTTAGGTTTCTGTTTAAACTCTTCGGTTTTGTAGTGATACTGGAACATACTAATATGAGAGATGCTGCAGTGTTAAGGAAACTGAGAATTGTTGGTTCGTTGTTTTAGCTCAGTAATTCTGAAGACTGTTCATGCAGCATAAAGACACAAGTCAGAGGTGCAGCTTCAGCTCCCTCTGAAAGGTCTGGCCCAAAGACTCCAGAGAAATATACAAAGATATAATTTGCTGAATTTAAATTACACTATTAGGTCAGAGAGAGAGGAAGAGCACCCAATAAGAAATTATTGAAAACATAAAACATAAGAGCAATAATTGTCAAAAGTCAGTACATATTAAAGTGACTTTAATGTGTGTTTAGTACCACATGATGCAATATCTAGTGTGGATCGGTAACATTTGAAGAACAGTATGTTTATTTACAAGGAGCCCTGAGTAAAAAAAACTAAAATAAAAGTGCATCTAATGAATTTTATGTTTCTAGGGCTGTTCTGTATGAGGCAAAAAAAATAAATACAAAAAAATCCTGCGATCCACTAGCACTGAACTTCACCTACTGTAAAGACCTGTTGTTGTCGCCTGCAGACTGCACGGCTTTCATGCTGTCTGTGGAATTCAGAAAAGAACTGAGATTTCTCATTTCATTATGAAAACATCTTTCATATCAGATATTTTGAACATGGAGGATGAGATAGGGATTTTTGGTCAGAGACTTATTTTCTCACAAAAAACAAACTCAGACTCTGAAACCCTTAAAACTGCACATTCAAACTGATAAAAATTATTGAAGTTCTTGTTGTTCCTCGTAAGGGACACCACCTCCAACCTCTGCAGTGGTCAGATGTCACAGATTGAGTGTCTTACTCAGAGACTCTTCAGCAACTCTGCAGTTCAGCTTCAGTCTCACTTGCCGTTCCTAAAGAGGAAATATAACTGTAAATTCTTTATTTATTGTTGTAGAATAGCAACGTATGGAACAGCATTAAGTCATTTATTCATTAAGTTGTAGTTCCCTTTATTCTACTCACAAAAACAAATGTTATTCACAAATATGATGTACAGTGGATGAATAAATAATAAGTCAAAATAATAATATTTAAACTTTTAAGAAGTTGAAATAAACTCCTGCTTTGTGCCATACACTCATATATAAGTCCTCGGTGACAAATTTGGCAGCCACTGCCATCACAATGCTCACTGTTCCTATTACCATTACCAAAGTAGTCATTTGACCCTTGTATCTGACATATTGCTGTCCGTCTCGTTATGTATTTGCATGTATTCTGTTTTCTGCAACAAGATTAGTGATTATATAACATCCCACAGCCTGCGTATTCTCCCTTCCAACCTCACTACCATCGTCCAGACGCATTCATGCATCCTGTCCAGATGTGTGTGTGTGCCTCTTAATGTTGCTGTTTTTCTGCTTGTAGAGCTCATCAGTTAAATAGCTGTCTGAAGCTCACTGAGCACTGGGTGGATGATTATTTATATTACAGCAGCTATTAAAGATTTTTTGAACATAATCTGATGAGTAAGCAAGGCCTCAACACATTTAGATTTAGTCTGGCAGTAAAAGAAACTTAACAATGTGATAACTTCCACACAATAGATTGGGGTTAATGCATTTTTTTAGTCTTTAATCTCTTCTTCTCTTCTTCTTTTGATCTAATATATGTTGCATATCACTAAGACACTACAAAACAGCTGCACAAATGTTTACTGTCATTGGTAGCAGCATAGTTATGAGTGCATAAAAGCTCCCGGCAAAACCTTACCGAAGGCTTTTATCTTTTCTATGTAACCTAATGCTTAATGTTTGCTTGCAAGATCTAATTTTATTGTGGGACTTAATGAGTGGATATTTAGAAATTGACCAGTACTCCTCCATCACAAGCTTTAGATATCATGTTATGCTGACATACAGAAGCAGGCTGCATTTTTTAAGCCTCGTTATATTTTTGGTTGTGAAAGGATTTTATTATTTTGTGACTTTTATTGATAAAAAGCTACTGCTTTAGGTATTCGTTTTAGCGTATTATTTTTTTTCGCATTTGTTTTTTAAAGGCAGTCTTTGTGTGTGATGGATAAATAGTGTCAAATAAGTTTTGAGCTCCCTGCTGTGCTGCAGCCGACTGTTGACTGTCATCCTACAGTGGGGAGGCAGGAACAGGTGAACACTGTCAGACAGCTGAGCCAGACAAGCCAATAAACCAGCCTCAGGACACTGCTGACTGATGCAAAACTTGCCTTTAGTCCTCCCTCATTCCTCAACTGTGCTGCTGCTGCACTGAAAACTGAGTACATGCAAAAAAAAAGCGTTTGTCTCATAGTTATAGTACAAGCTGTTAGTGTACAACACAGTACATGTAAAATGGCACTAACCCAGCTTGGCTGTTCTTATTTGGGGTTTTTCTTGCAAAGATCATGCATGTGGTTTTCCCCGGTGACTTTGAAAATGTCTTTTTAAAGTAGTTCGTGTTTATATGTGTGTCTGTGTTTGGGGCTTTCATGTGCATGACCTAATTCCACAGTGAGCAAAGAATCTGCAGTGATGGCTGTGTGGTCATGTGTATGTGTGTGTGCACACGCACGTCTTTGTGTGTGATTGAGTGTGCACACGTCTTCCCTCCCTCCCCAGCTTCCTTGTTAAAGCCGACAGAGAGCACACTAAGTTCATCTAAGGACAGGGAAATGCTTTTCTTTCCAGTGTGAATCATTTTGGAAAAATGAGCCTCTGGACTGAATTGCCCCAGCAATTTGGCATGTTTCTCCATTCTGCTTTATTGTCTATTTTGGCTGAACTTGCAGTTCTTCATTTCACTGCCAAGAAAACTTCAGGTCCTATACAAGAAGCAAAGCCAGTTACTGAGTCAACCACGGCCTTTAAGCAAATAAAATAAATCGCTGCAGAATACTGCCATACATAGCTTCCTGTTTAGCTGTGAATTCCAAATAGAAAAGAGCACGCCATGTCTGTACTGTAAATCCAGTGTTCCCTACACCTAAAAACAGTGTGGACAATACCCATCTGTAGGCTTTACACCTTAAAATAAAAATGAACAGGGAAAAGTACACAAGCCCACTTTTTATAGAGGCATTTTATATGTTTAGATTAAAACCCTTCCTCTTTTTAAAAGCCATTTTCTCTGTGCAATGTATCTGCTTTCGCACTCATGCAGTTTGGAGAACAAAACTCTGCAGTGCAGTGAAAAGAAAGTGTGAGTGGGAGCGGTTTTGGGATGTAGACAAGGAGGAAGGGAGGGAGATGGGGGGAGTTTTTAATTTTGCAGTCAGCCTGCCCCCCCCTCCCCCTATAATTCAGCTGGTCCCCCCATCAGAGGGAGTGGAGAGGGAGTGGCCTGTGTTGAGGTTTGGGTGAGCCAGGGGTGGGCTGTGGCAGCAGGCAGCTGGGCTCTCACTACCTATGTCCTGCAGCTCCAGCCTGAATTATGAAGGCTCGGGAATGGCAGCCAGCCTAATTACAATGACTGATTGCCCGTCCGTTGGCATTTCTCAGACGGTGATTGTCGTGTGTGTAGGATATGAGGGGAAGGAGGAGGGCCATTTCTTATTGGCCTTCCCCTCTCTTTCTTTGCATGAGAACAGCCACAGATTGAGATCTGATTGGTTGGAGAGAAAGAGATGTCTCATGATTTGGCGAGGCAGAGCTGGTGGAAAGGCAGAGACAGGTGATGTTACACTGATGGTGCATTGTAGCCTATTCAATCTTAGGCACAAAATCCATAAAAAAGGTGTGTGTTGCACCATGAAAGACACATTAAACATAGTTTTTTCTATTGTTTAGAAATAGTTTAATGCCTGAAATCCTTCCAAATGTTTTTGATGCTGACTAGAATCATGTCCTATGAAGAATATAGGAACCATTAGGTAACAGATCTCTAAATATGGCAAAACTTCAACCTGTTGACTTCTTACTGTGTATCTTGAGCGCTTCCTTCATCTATCCCACGGGCATTGTAAAAAAAAAAAAAGAAAAAGGAAAAAGAAGAGGTCTTGAATTGGCCATTTGTATGTCAGCAGAGCACTCAGAGGTGTGATGTGTGTGTTAAGTGGGAGCTGGTTTGAGTTGGTCTGCCCTGCTTTGTCCAGTGCTTTGGCTTTTGTTCCTCCAGTAATGAATTGTGGAAGCCTTGGCTTCAGCTGGAGTGTCTCATAGCAACTGAAAAAAGAGAGGGAGAGCTGGTAAATGGAGAAAAGGCCAGGGGAGATCATGTGTTTCTTTCAAAAGGGCAAGACAGACCAACTGGATGATTCTTCTCGTACCCAGCGCATCATTATTTATTGCCTTTATTTCAGATGACAGTGTTTTGGGGCCTGGGATAGCAGCATGTGTTCCTCGAAATGTTTCTATTTTTTAAAATATGTATTTAAGGAGTGCCTAGACTGTACATGTAATATAATGCAATAATGGAGTAATGTAATGAGACCATAATATTTATAAAAGAAAATTCTCAGAGGCAGAGAGAGTGCTCTGGTGGCAAAGACCATCCTGTGAAAGAAAAATCAGCTTCTGTTATAGGTTAATACGTTCCCTCCCTACCTGCTCTATCCATCGTCCCTTCTGGTGAGTGAATATAAGGATGATTCATTTTTGTGTCCGAGACTAAATGTAAAGTAATGAATTACTTTACAAATGTTTTACTATTTCAAAAACTAGGAATAATTTTTTGGCCCTTTTTACCATTCACGGTCCCTGTGACTCATTGGGTGTTTTAGCCATCTTGAATATCCACTGCCACTGTTGATTACCTGAAATCCAGTACGGCTCTGTGGTCGTATCAGTTCTCAGGTCAGCTGGTAGCTTTCACCTGAACCTGCATGTGTGAGTTTCTGTAAGAGTGCATATGTTTATGTGGGTACACGTACGTTCACGTTTGAATTTCTGTTTGCCTGTATGCGTGTGCATTCACACCACGCTCGTTTTTTATTAACCGACGGCCAATGCTGAAGCCTGGCCATGTTTGCCCTGTGACCCAGACACTACCTGTCTGCTGCCATGGTTACAGGGACAGAGCAGGTTTAGTGGCCTGACTCTAGGGATTACTTTCCCTTGTCTTAACAATCGGGCCTGTGCCCCAGTGGCTGTAAAATGGACCAAACTGCACCCTAACAGTTAAGGGAGCTCCACACTGTGCCCTGGTGGCCTTTAAAACTGCCCTAAGTGCTGTGTAAGGGATTAGACCTGTACAACGTAATTGCTCTGGTGTCAGTGACTGTCCCTTTGTGATCTGGTTCACTTGTAGTGATTAGCTCTCATAAATGAAAGCGCTAACAGCGCACACTGGATACAGGTCTGAAAGTGTTCTAAAACACGTTGATCCAATTTTCTTTGTCTTTGAGAGCTAAAGATTTTGCCACCAGACACAATTTCATTTTTTCCCCCACACACTGACAATGTTTTTTTGTTTTTGTTTTTGTTTTTGTTTTTGTTTTTTCTTTACCCAACAGATCAATGAATCAAAAGAAAAAAGGCCCTGAAACACTGTGAGTACTTTATATGAACACAATAACCTGACAATCTGTGAAATATAACAACCATGCAAAACAGTATTCGAAATCTCTGTGTCAGAGAACTGTTTGTTTTATGATAAAACATTACAGTATAATGTAGTGAAAGCCAAAAAGACACCATCTATTATCTCAAGTTAAAAAGGTTTTTAAGACCTGAAGCAGTTCTGAATCCCTTTCTCTTTATACTCCAGAGATAAAAGTGAGATTAAAAAGTGCACAAGTAGTTGTGACTTGTTTTTGCTCTGTCAAACAACTAAACATGGCAGGACTTGATTTGCTGCCCACCCCAAGAACCTGAGGGCTGTACTACAAAGCCTATCTATCCAGATAACTTAGGGAGTAACTCTGTGACATCAGGTGTAACCTCCAGGCTAACTCATGCCGCTAAAGGTGGATAGGTTTTACCCAAGGTATGTTTTCATGGCAATTTACGATCCTTGTCTAAACTGCTCCAAGCTGGTTATCTTCATGGTTAACTCAATGTTACCTTATAAACCACCTCTCCTCTGTACACAATCTTGTGGAGGGTGGAGGGCGGAGGGCGAGGGTGTTAAGAGACTGTCAAAATCCCCATTTGCCCTGATGTTCTCTCTAAAAGATATCAGTTCTCATCTGAGGGAATTCACTATCTCTGCCAGCTTCTAGGGCCAGAAGGCATCTGTTATGTTCCCATTCAATTGTTATAATGATCAAAGAGGCTTTTTATGCAGTCGCAGGTAATTCACAATATAGAAATACTTTAATATACATAGACTTGGCCTATATACAGAACACTTTATTTCCAGAGGAATCCAATCCAGTGAATTGGTGTGACTGACTGTACACTTATTCTAACAGCAGAATTACATTCACACAGGTGGCCCTTCAGCCTCTGTGCTTTAGGGAGTAGATTTTAATTCAGGGCTTCAAGTTCTCAGGCACCATGACTGATTTCAGGCATAGAGCAGTTTTAAATTAATTTACTTCATTCAATATATTGTAAATTTTTCCCCGGATAACTCACTTTCTTGCTTTAATCCGTGTTAATAAATTAACGGGTCAATTTCTGAGATATTTATTCCTTCAATTTACCTCTTAAATCATGGAAAATTCCCACAACCGCATTGAATCATACCACAAAGTCTGTAAGAGAGAAATAGAGAACCTACGACATGAACACTGTAATGTTACTTGTGAATTTACTCTGACAATGTGCTGCCAACAAGCCTCCCTGCCTTTGTTGGCCCGCACTGCAGTGAGATTAGTCCCAGTTAACTTTTCTTTAAACTCCTTATATCCTGATATTATCATTGTACATTCCTCTGGGAACAAATATGGAGCACGAGCCATTATGAAAAAACTTTTCCTGCACTGCTGAACACGCCCCTGTTCATGCAAACGCAGACAACCTCAGATTTAGTTGACACCGACTCAACTAACTAACATCTTCTACCGTCATACACGGACTTCCCTTGATAACCCAGAGTTTAATCTGAGTAGGTTATTTTCTTTTCCTACTACAGCCCTCTGGTCTTGTGTGGCTGACCAGATTGGTGTTGAAATTTTATTGCCATTTGCTGACTGTTCGTCATTTATGCTGCTTTTGATTTAGTGATCGAACACTGAGGTTAAATACCCTACATGGCTGCCGTTCTGAAAGCTTCGGAACTGGCTGGAGCACTAAGGGTCAGTATTCTCTGGCCCAGATTTTTGGTGACTTAGCAGAATCACAAAGGCCTCTCTTATTCACTCCAGTGACTTGCAGTCTTACAGGTGTCCACCAGATGCTGCAGGCAGGCTGTACTGTCCCTTGCATGTCATCCAGTAGAGATGTAATATCCAGAAAAAGAGTTGGAACCGTTTCCATGGTGTTAGGATTAAATGTAATTTAGCTGTGCAACATAGAAAATAGGTCCCATTTTGGGTTATTAAGTAGCTTTGATGATGCATCTGTTATAGAAAGTGGACTGAGGGCAGTGTGATTGAAGACATGTCCTTAATTCCAGTGGTTTAATTCAAGTATTTGGAGAGATGAAAGAAGACATTTCATATAAAACATTATTATATGTCAGCTGTAACCACTGGACGTTTTTTCAACCCCAACTTTCAAATACTGGTCATGCATCAAAAGTTGTAAGAGATTCTTGAAATAATAATAAATATTGGTATAATGAGAGACAGTGCATGTGAAAATGTCATTCTTCTAACAGTATATTAACCGACGCATCTCATGTAAACCTGGTAAGAGTGAAACAGAGCCTGTGACTCATGTTGAGCAGAGGAACTTCACAGTTAACTTTGTGAACAAAGCCAGCCCCGCCACAAGGCATGCTGGGAAGTTTGGCTGCTGGGGAAAGTGCCTGCCAATGTCCAGAGAGCGGCTCTGAAAATCTTTGCAAGGGCTGAAAATGAAGTTTGAAAGTAGAAATAAGAGGAGCAGCAAAGCAGAGAGCTCTCACAGCTGTAAGCTCGGCCTTCTCTTAAAGAGATATCGCCAAAACATTCCTCAGTCATGGACGCTGAAGTGGAGCTGTACAATGAAGTGCTGTTTAAAACGTACTGTATATCAACCACGTTAAGTTATGGCCAGATCTGGATTTTAAAAAGTATGTGTGGACTTATTT
This sequence comes from Dicentrarchus labrax, assembly GCF_905237075.1. Classification (NCBI taxonomy): domain Eukaryota; kingdom Metazoa; phylum Chordata; class Actinopteri; family Moronidae; genus Dicentrarchus; species Dicentrarchus labrax. The sequence goes on along the minus strand of NW_026136720.1, from coordinate 19,023,657 downwards.
GACTTATTTGAGTCCCACAATTTTCAGCATCAATTATAGAGTTTTTAAAATTGTAAATATGTTGTTGAATTGATATTAACAATAAGCAGAGAGAAGCAAAGAGAAAAGTGCTTAGGAAGAATGTTACATTAGATACGTTTGTTTTCTCAGCTGTTAGTATAAAAAAAATACTAATCCGAATTTACTGCAATAATTATGACTTTAGAGAATTCAATTTGGAGAGGAATAATGACTGAAGTAATGTAATTTAGTTGTTAAATAACACTAGCACTGTATCTATATACTGTAGTATAAATAGTGTGTTATTTAAGCTATAATTATTTTCAAGATTATGTGATTTAACCATTTTTGTCTTCTACTTTATCTACATTGGTGCTCAGACATTTCAAAAAGCAATAACAGAAAACTTTTTACGGTACAAAGGTGACATGTGCACTGAGAAAATGGAGAAAGGAATCAATCCATATTTCTAAAGGACTGTTTGTAGCATTACAATCTCCTGTTTTCATTTAGTATATCTACTTCAACAGGTTGCATGGCTGATGACTGACAGGAATTAAACCTATTTACTGTCAGATTTGTTGTGTAACCATGGGACACATGTGTAAGGAGGTTGCAGCTAAACCTTTTGTTTAAGGACCTGCTTTATAGTGAGTTGTTTCAGGTCAGAAAGCGACTTTTTATTCTTAATTCATCCAGAAGGGATTGACTGAGAACAGTTGCTATTTTTCAGTGCTGCCCTGTTTTACAGGAAGCTCACTAACCTTGAAAATACACTTTCTACACATTAGAATTTTATGGGGGTTATGTGCCTATCTTATTGATGTGTCCACATTAGTTTTTAATGTTAAAATTATTAATATTAGTAATTTCTGATTTAAATTTCCATTTAATTAAGTTTTCCTTGTGAGCTCAGGCCTGTGATGCAGTGTAAGCCAGGCATTTTCCGAGCAGAGGACTGTTGGTGGTGGTCAGCTTTGTAGCAGCCGAGGTTCAGCCCAACAGTGCTAGGCGGTCTGGTGGGTCTTGAGCCTTCACTTCACAGCTCCCCTGTTTGGCTCACACACATTGTGCCATTCAGAGCTCAGACCGTCTATTCACCCTGCTCTGGGCACCCCACCATTGTGAGAGTGAGTTCATTTGAAAAGCCTTCAGGATTTTTTGGTGCGAGCAAGTCAGCGCTATTTGCATTTGTTCCAGTCTCGAAGATTTTACAGGTCAATTGAGACAGGCGGATATCGAACATGCCAAAGAGAGTTTTCCTCTTCATCCCTATCTTCGTCATGCTCTCGTCTTTGTTTTGTTCTGACTCTATTTTCCCAAATTTCCCAAGTGTGTCACCAGTCTTGATTCAGTAAAGTGCAATATATTAGGACTGTCTATCTGCTTTCTGTGAGAAACAGCCAGATCAAATAGATCCAGGAGAAGATATGAGCATGTATTGATTTCACTTAGTAAATTCACTTAAGTCATGAAATGAAGATTAAATGGGGAAAAAATGTTTAATAAACATTTTAAGGCACTAATTTGGCTCAAACATATCCAGTTTAATATTAGAAAAATAATCTTAATGCTTAATACTATTGTGATTTTAAGCCCTACTGCCTTACTCTGCCTGTCTGTTGATTAGGGGCAGAAATACCTTTGTTGGCATCTAGGGTAGCAACAGGGGATCAGATACAGGAGAGAAGGGTAAGTGCCAGCCTTTCATTCCTGGCCTCCTGGCAGGCAGACTGCAGGCTGGCTGGGCATGGGTTAGGCCAGAGCCAGGAAACCAAGACGGTACTCAGACAAAAACACCTAATCACTTTAATTAGCCTAAGCCTACTTTGTTGGGCTCGCCATCAGGTTGGCTTGTGTGTGTGTGTGTGAGAGAGAGAGAGTGTGTGTAAGTGAGATAAAACGAGACAGCAGAGTAAAGATGTTGGTGAGTCATAAAGTGCACATCCAAGTCCAGTCTCAGATTCTTCAGTTCAACTCTACATAACGGGTCAGACTACACAGTATGGCTATATGAACGTGTTACTACATACATTACTAGTACTATTAAGTAGTCCATGGGGGTATGTAGGGACCAAAAATGTGATAATTAAAATAAATAAATAAATAAATAAGCAAAAAACATATTTGAAAACTGTATTTTTATGCGTATTGAAATGTAAAATGTATTTATTTATTACATTTAGCTTAGTGTTATGTTGTTGTGGCTAACATGTTGTGGCTAACGGGTTATTTACATAACTAGCATAACAGAACAACACAGGAATCCATTTGGACACCTCTTGGACCACGTGTTGAATTTAAGGCCAATAATTACTGGTGTATAAGCTCTGTTTGGTATGAGGAAAATATCTTGTCTCTTCGGTTTGCTAAACATTTGTATTTCTCCACCAAGCATAACTTAGATAATTTACTCTGCCATGTCACCATTCCCACTAGGCAGGTAATGTAAGGATACACTTCGCCTGTGTTAGCTTCTTCATTGGGAGTGGCTGTCCATGGTTTTATACAAAGCAGCATTGTTATGGTTTTGACAGCTTGGCTGACAAAACAAAACAGTGAAATTGGCTGACGTTGGCATAACTGCTAAGTGGTGAGTTTTCTGTGGCATAAGCCTCAAGTCATTTGATTAGTTAAATGTCAATGTAAAGAATATTCCTTAATGTTAAAGAGGCTAGCTGTAACAGTCCTTTAACGGACAACAAGAGCAGCATATTCTAATATTTTGTGTTATTTGGCTAGAGGGCAAAGGAAATCTTATAGGTTTGTTATATTAGGTTAGCTAGAAGGCTACAATTGTTGGTAGCTTATTGGAAGCTAGTTAACATTGGCGAAATCCTTATTTCAGGCCCTTAATACGCGGAGACCGATACATCTGTTTTTATAATGGTCAGGGCTCGAAATTGACCAGCTGCCAAATGTAGGTTTGAAGTGACCTCGTAGGTTAAAACTGTGAACACCTTGTACCACCAGTGTCAAAAAACACACACTTAGTTTCATTTAAAGGCAACTGAATTGCATTATGGTGGGGAAAAACTGTTTATTCCCTTACTAGCTTACTATTGTGAACTAATGAGCTAACTAGCTAGCTAACATTAATTCATTCGTTATCAGGCGTGTTAGTTTATGCATCCCCAGACAGATCTCAGTAACCAAACTCCAATGTTTTCCATATTCCTTTCCATTTGAATGTCAAAGCAACATTATTAGTATTATTTTAGATCTAGCACCCCCAGTTTCATATTGCAATTGACTTATACACAGCTGTCGTAAATATTAACAGCTGTACGTGTGCATTTGTTCTGATTACATTACTTATGATCTTGAAACCTTGAGAGTCAACAACTTTGCTAACTCAGCACCCACACAACACACAACAAGCTAGCTAATATTACTCACTAGTCTAACAGCAAGGCTAGTTCGGTGTCTGTCTTGCAGCCTTTTATTTCACAAAGCCAACGACTGAAAGCCAGTGCAAGATTTATTCTTGCCTTTCGCTTGGTTCTCGCTTTCTACGTCCTTTTTGGTCTCTATGCCTCTGCTGAGCCCAGCTCCAGTGCTGGTGCATTCCCCCTGTCCCGGGCCTAAAAACCTCAAAAACACAAACACTTCCCACGTTCTCTGAGGTCTCAGTCCGGGCCACACGGCTAACTAACTGCGCTAGCTAGCAAAAAGAAACTATCCAGAAACTCACTAAGAATTTGACCATATTTTAGTGACATAGTTGCCGTACCCAGAGACCAGAGTAGTGCAAGAACAGGCGTAATGTTGTTTTAACAATTCTCAGCTCAGTGCAAGTGTATCAGCAGCTTCAGCCTTATGTGAAGGGGTTAACTTGGGAGGTGTTGTCCATCTGTCCACTGGTGGAAACGACCATATCACTTGGCACTGAGCTGTTACCTGGCAGTCTTGTCTAGAGATTGATAGATTACACGCATAACACAGACAATGCAAGGGTCAAAGCAACAGTATTTGCATGATCAGTTCAATTAGTAGTTCAACAAATACAACTGTGGCTAAGTGACGCTTATGTTTGCTTGTTTAACCTGTTAGGAATAGGGGTGCACAATTGATCAAAATATTATCAAAATCCCATCATGGCCAAGTGCAATATCCAGGTTGCAGAAGCTGCATTTTTTGCTAAAGGTCAAATGTATGGCAAAACAGCATTATAATGAAGCACTGTAGTGGTGCAAAGATGACCGGGCCTACCTCGCAATCACAACATCTGTCAGAATAATCACAATATTATATATTTATAATATATTTTTTACCATATCGTGCAGTCCTAGTTAGGAGTAATGTGATAGTTGGCATTAAAAGTAGGTTAAGCTTTTCTAACCCTGTAATCCTTAGTTATCAGAAAAGTTTGACATTCTTTCCTGTACTCGTCTAAACTCTCTGGCACTACACGTGGCAAATCATGTTTTCCCAAGCTTTTAAAAGCAAACAATGGAGATTATTTGCAAATAATATTTGACCCTGGTCCACTCGTTAGACTGTAGATGGGGCTCTCTCTGTGGTCACACCATGGGGTTACCAGTTATCAGTATCCTCTTACCAAGCCTTATGGCCCCTCCTCCCTAATATATGAACCTGGCAGGACCAGGACGGCTTGGTTCTCCTTTTCTGTGCCCCCTCCCCCCCCACCAGACACAGTGATGGCACTCAGTGCCAGAGACACCCCTCCCCTCCCTTCCCTTCACCAACACTCTTCTCCCCTCTCCTCCCTCCCTTCCCTCTCCGCCGCAGGCAGACCCAGGCATGGGATCTCCATCTGTGCACAAAGGAGCCTCCTCTATCTGCATACGCTGCACATAAAAGGGCCTTTTGTCATGAGCTCTGCACACATGACCGTCCGCCTTTCACCCCGCTGGAAAAAAAGATCACTCTCTCCAGCAATCCAACCCCACCCCCAACACCAGACTCAACCCCCGTCCCCCGACCCCCACCCCACCAGATTTTCGTCTGCAGAAGAGAGAGGGAGAGAGAGAGAGAGAGAGAGAGAGAGAGGGAGACAGATCCACTCTGAACTTTGTCGAATAGAGACAACCATCAGATGGAGCTGCTTCCATCACTGCTGCAAAGCCCCTTTTTTTCTCTTTCTCATTTCCCGTTTTTCATGTCTGTCTTCTCTTTTTCTCTCTCCTGGTGTCCTCGTGTGCACTCAGTGTGAGACATCAACGCATTATAGCATCTGCCATACTGAAATATGAATGTGCTCTCGTTTTTGCTGTCTCCCTTGCTTTCTGCAGTCTCTGACATTTAAGGGGCATTAGTGGCTGGTTCTGTGCCAGGTCATTGCCCCCCACCACACCCCTCCCCACACCACCACCACCATTACAGAGGCAAGGCTCAATTGACAGCAGTCCGAGAGCTGATGCTTTCCTTTCCCTCTCATTTCGGTGCCTCCTGCCTTTTAACCCCTCGGCCCTGCGCCGCTTAGCAGAGCTGGAGGCAGGGTGGGAAATTACCACCAGCCAAATGAAATATGGTGAAATATGGAAGTAGCTGGTAGGTTTCAGACTTCAGACAAATTAATGTCCCACCCTGGCTGGTGATGTTTGTAAACCAAAAAATGTCCATACACGTGAGAACCATATCAAGATGAGACAAGGAAGAATTCTTCGCTGAGACAAATGGGCTGTATGACATTTTGGCTAACAAAGATGACAGATATTGGTGCTGAGGGATATTGAGTCAGGGTTGGGACGGAGCAAAGACACAGAGGCAGGCTAATACACACTGTCAAGTGCAGGGGTGCTGCTACAAAAACGCTTTCCTCAGCGTTTCCTTTGAAATACACACGGCCCTGATGCCTTGCTCCCAGCCAAACGAGTGTGGATTTTGGAAAGCCCACTTGCTCATCTTGCTGTCGCTGCACACAGGCCTGTGGCGGAACGGAAGGATAAGATTGACTTCTCCCTCCACCACCATGTCCTCTGTATGACCCTCTGCCTCTCTAAGCTGGTGTGAAAGGTCAGGGGCTGTCATATCGCACTTTCTCGCATGCTGTCCACACCTTTAGTCTGATAATGACGATGATGATGATTGGCAAACCAGAGATTTCTTACTCACCATCTAGTCAGCACAGTCTAGCATAAGGAGTGCATGTGATTTACACACAGGGACACTGAATCACAAAAAGTAGCAATATAGTAATGTAGCACCAATAAACTAATGTTTACCCTGTAAGCTCTTTTATGTGTCTGCAGCCATAATCACGAGGAGCAAGGCTGCCTGTTCCCTCAATCACATTAAAATAACATGAGAAATAATGATTATGATAATGACAACAGTAATAATAATAATAAATTGTTTTCATTACACACTTCAGATGAGATGCAACTCAAATGGTTTTATATGAAAAACAGACAAAAGTCATTGCACATTTAAATAAGAAAGACAACAGACAACTTCAATTTCAACTGCATATTCATTTTCTGTACCCAGTAGCCCAGTATATCCAGTATACCGTGTAAGAGCAAAAAAAAACTCTGCATGAAGCACACAGATCAACCAGTTGTCGACCCCTGTGTACCCAGAAACAGCACCTTTGCAGAATGTGCATGTCATCTTTAGTGCCTGTACTTGCTCCTCTAATACCATAATACAGAGTAATAGAAAAAGTCACAGTATCTGTGCGGACGAATGTGTCCACTTACAGGACACTGGCCAATTATTATCTGGCAGGAAACAAAGTACTGTACCATAAAGGGTAATATTTACAATAATGTCTCTTAACATTATGTCCTCAGAGGATCATTACTTTCAACGTCTGCGTACTGTAAAATGTGAACAACCACACGAAGCAAAAGACAGAGTAGAAGTAATAAATATAATTTTAAAAATATGTGCAATGTACAGTTTTAGACATGTACAGTTTCTGCCCCAAATTAGTTTTCTTTGAAATTTGAACCATGTCTTTTGGTCATCTTAAAGATAATATTTAACTTAAATTGAAATAGCCACTAAATTTGCAGAAATAGCCCACAGAGTAATAAAACCTCTGTTTTCGCAGCTGTCCTATGAAGTGCTGCTTTTCTCCCACATAGATAAATATCCCTCTGCTAATAACATTACACCCATCATTTACAGCCCCTCAGCCCAAGTGGAATTTACCTAATCAGTGTTTTTATCCTTGCCACTTCTAAATCAGTATCAGTACCATGTCCCCTTTTAAAGGACAACACAGATTTTGTTTTAATGTGCAGAAAGTTAGAAACGGTTATAAAGCTCATTAAATGGCATTGCCGAATTGGGAAATGGATGAGCATTTATTTATCTATTTTGTGACTGAGCTAACTTTACGGTGGTAATCAGAGGAGAGAAAGTGCTGTGAAGTGACTCAGGAAGGGAAGGCTCAGTGGGTCAGTGTTGGAGATGGAAAGAGGAGTTTATGAAATGGATAAAGTGTATTAGGTGCCTGTTATGCTGTTCTCAGTAGAGCAAGGATGTTAGAGAGAGCATGTAAGACAACAAAACAGCACACATAAAGTGTTTGTTGAGGCAATGACCCGCTGAGTGTGTATGGCTCGGCTGTTGGACTCCTTGCAGCCCTGCGGCGCAGACACAGGCGTTGTGACGTGGCCCCAAAAATGCCAGGCCTGTGCACTCCTGGCTTAGTGTTGAAGGAGAATAAAACAAAATGGCCAAGACTGTTTAAAGTAGGTATTAACTACCCTCAGGGGAAAACTGCAAAGGGAGAGTTCTGTCATGTAGGTGCAGGCAAGTAAAGTGGACAAAAAAGGATCATTTTCTTTTTAATTATAACCCATCATTGACTTTTGAGAATTTGTCCCTGTGCCTTAGCTCAGTATTTTTACAGTGCAGTTTAACTAACACTATAATAATAATAACCATTATTTATGCTGCTGAAATTATACAAGTGTACTTTGAAATATCTGTCATAATGTAAAGGTAAAGGTATTACAATTAATAAATTCCAACTCTATTTAAAGGAATCCTTGAATTAATATGATGTTTTTTTTTTTATATCAAATGATTACATTACAATTACAACAAAGTACAACATTTTGTACTAACTTCCGCAATATTGTAGTTTTGTTTTGTATAGTCTCAACTGGAAACGTGGCTCTTCGGACAGTATGGTTGAATCAGTATACCATATTGTATCAGGCTTCGATTTTGGTCTTGTAATATGACAGGAATAAAAAACGTATGTGTACAGGTGGGTTATATATGATAATATTTAATAGAAAAATCTTAGTTTAATCTGCCTTCTCGCTAGTCTCTATCACCTTAACATATTTAAAGTTGAACAAATGATGAGAAGTGGTTCTAGTTTACAGCCCAATCTATATCTCATTAAAAAGCCCATTCATTTAGCTTTAATGCATTGTTATCAACATTTAAATACCATTATTGATTCTGTAGTTTGATGTGGATTTCTTTTCTAAGCTGCCCTAGTTTGATGCTGCCATACGAAAGCTGCCCTGATCCAGGACAATATGTTTGGCTGTTGAAGGGCTGCCAGAAGTAGTTGTTAGTTACAGTTAGGGCGCGTCCCTCTTTGGATAGGTTGTCCACTCTGAGGTCTGATATCGAATAGGTCCGTAATTTCCAGCTTGTTCCCAGGAGAAACTCTTCTTTGCTCTTTTCCTCCTCTTCTTCTTTCAGAAGCCTGTGAGAAGCAGCAAGGTGAGTTAATTCCTGCTTAAAAAAGGATTTTATGTCTGTTTTCTTGTTAAGAGGATTTGGTCCACTGCACTTGACCTTTCTACAAAAGTAGTTTCTTTAGAATAAGTCTTTAAAATCATTTAAAACACTGTTCATAACATGATTTCTTCTGATGTTATATTTTTGATTTATTGAATATGACTAACTGATAGGCGTTTGGCACATGCAAAAATCGATGCACTCCTTTGCGCTTTGAGATTAGAAGACTGTAATAGAGCACATTTTAAAACATTTCAGGAAAAGTCCATTGAATTCATTTCTAATAAAATAATCAAGTGCAATAATTCACGCATTTACAACCAATGATTTAATTTTAAATATGCCATGTTTTCAAATGTGTCACTAAATGATCAGAGATATTCCTTGAGGAAAAAAGTATTGCCTTTATTAGATTAATTTACTGTATAAATTTAAATCCCATTCAGAATGCTAATTTTTATGTTTACAGATGGAAAATTGTAATTTACTCAGAGGTTTATCTTTCAAAATTGAACACGTGTTTACATAGTTTGCTGTTTTCTTTAGTTTTCACATAAAAACGAACTTTTGAAAGTTTTGTGAAGCACAAGTTTGTGCTGTGTATCTCTGCACAGGAAACAGAAACATTTGGCTTGTTTTATATGTATATATGTGCTACAGTGTAATTATGGTTTTGAAAATTCAAAATTAAATAAGATAATACAAATGTGATGGGTTTTATACATCAAACCCATACATTTCATACATTATTAAATATTTGCCAAGTCAAAATCAGTATCCTTGACATTTTAGTTTTTTATAATAAATGTCCTCTTAGACATTACAATAAAGCTAACATAAAGGGGGAAAAGAGCGACACATTATTATTATTATTAGTAGTAGTATTATTATGATAATGATTATTATTATTATTATTATTATTATTATTATATATTAAACTCAAATACCACACTTTTGCATTATTTTTCCTTGACCTACTTCCAATAAATAATTATTTAGCATTGGCTTTAATCTTATTTATTTTTCTTATAAATTAGGGCAGCACTCACTGAGAGAGCAAGCAGACAGCAATTTATATCTTAATCAGCTTTTTAAGCCAATAGCAAATTCAAAAATAACATATATTTCATATGATTAATGTGATAATGATTCATATATTAATTTAGTAAATAAGTCAATCAAGTATAGTAAATCAAATAAATGCTTTTTCATGAGGAGACAACTTTTACATTCTTTGAACAAGCATGAACTTGACCTTGGGGGAACACTCCAGGGGAAAAAATCACTTATCCTGATATTCTTCTGGCTCAATTAAATTGATATTACCATGGTATTATATTTTATGAGTGACAAGCACAAACGATCTAATCACAAGCAGTAATTTCGAAGATGGTGTGCGTGATTTATGTCTCATTTTAAGGTATTATTGGCTTGCTCTTTCTGGACACACAGGGTTAAGTATGCTCAGCACGACATTTTAGTTTTACCTCTCTGCTGATGCAAAAGTAGTAGTTTGAGTAGCATGGCAGAAAGAATTTGTGACGAAATTGTCCCTTTCTTGCCTTTCATCACATGATCATCTGGAACATCAATACTGCGCATGACTTGTGTCCACCATTTTGTGATGAGAACTTCATTGCACATGCTCCCATTTTATGAACTTCGGTAGTACACGTGCTTTAAATTCAGAGGCCTTGAAAACAATTTATTTGAATCAATCATGTTTAATTACGAAGTTGTGCTTTTTTCGAAATATTATGAGTATTTACGGATGCACACATGATGTACAGCCTGCTAATGCAAGCCAAATGTTCGTCATTTTCGAACAGGAGTGCTTCACCACTGGAAAAACAGTGATAATGTTGTATCATTTGTTCATGTTTGTCCAGACAAATTGTTTTTTCAAGCTGTGCCGCACCTTGCAGCGATACTCTTCATTTATTGTGTGTGTGTGTGTGTGTGTGTGTGTGTGTGTGTGTGTGTGTGTGTGGTGGTGTGGGCGAACAGAGAGCAGAGTGTGGTGGTCACAGTCGGCTGCATGAGGTGACTGGTGGGGTCAAAGACTAGGTTGTGTTAATAAGACGTGATGTGCTGCCCTGGGACCTCAGTCCCATGAGGGATAACCCCCTAATCGGCGTTAGTTAATGTGTTAGTAATCTTTACCTTCTCAAAGCAAACAACACTGGAGTCTTCAATGGGCCCGCTTGGCCTACCGTGTAACGCTTTTGACCTAGGGGTCATAGCCTTTGTTCCCCGCTCGATGGGGAGTGCCCTCAAAGGTCTCGGGTGTAATAGAGAAGTTGTTTAGACACGTGCAGGGCTTAAGCAAGACCACCTCATAGACTCTGCTCCTGCTCCTGGAGAGTATAAAGTATTCCCTAGTAGTGTAGGGATACTTCTGTGGTTAGCTTTTATCCCCTTGAATAAGTCCATTAGAATATACATGTGTTTTTATGTGCCACATATCATGTCTGCTCTGTTAATGTAGTGGGGGTTGCTGACCAAGCACAGAACCCAACCCCCCCGATGTTTGCAAATGACTAAGTACAAATATTGTTAGTCTTTGCAGATGCAGTGTTCACTGCAATTTCATATTCCTCCAGCTCTCCTCAGCCATAGAAAAACAGCATATATATTCATAATGTGTGTCCTTGTCCTTTCCCCTTATCTGAACTTTCGGTAATACCAAGTGTTACACTTCAATATATGTTTAGTGTGTTTTCCTGACTGCAGCAGACCACAGCACACTGATAGAATATGAGGCTGAGGGCTCAATCAGTGTGAGACAGGAAATTTATTCGAGGCCCAATTATTTGATTTTTTTATATGAATTTTGTGATAATAGCCCAAATCTAATTATTATTACAAAAGTTGGATATATATGTGCAATGTTTATATTGCTATTCAAGTTATACGTTTAAAACATATATTTATTCCACTGTGTAGTATAATTATTATGCTTTTGGGGTGTGTTTTTATAAGATTCAAAACATAGACATTTTAATATGACTAATTAAAGTAGTGACCTTGTGTTTTTTTTCATAATCAGTTTGCAATTTAGAGAGCAAGTTGTTTTTTTTTTTTCTTCTAAAAATTATACTCAAATGATTTCGGTCAGAATCCATAACATGGCGGCATCTGCCATTTTGTTTCACATCGTGTCATCAATTGGCCTGATTGAACAATTCTGTATCACACAGATGTTGCAGCCATGTAGTCCAGATGAAAAGCTGTCACCTTTCTCATCTTATTTCCTCTAAGTACGTGAATCAAAGAGCAGTTGCACATTTTTGTCATTATTAAGATGCTAAAAACGTTTATATATAATATATAATTTGATAACTTAATCTGCTATAAATATTAGTAGTAGTAAGAAGTAGAAATAGTACAGGTTTGCACCTTCAACAGTGCATTTCTTCGGAAACAGATTTATTTAATCATTTTTAAAAGTTTGTATTGCTAAAATATTCTAAATTATGACTGTAAAATTAAAACATGATCAATTACTGGCAAATGCAGCAGAGAAACAATGTTTAGCAGCACTGTGGTTACGAGCTGGCAGGCAACCCAAAACCAAAACTGTATCCTCAAATGAACTTTATGCCATTCAAAGTGCTGTACGCTCACTGAGCATAAATACACAAAGTGTGCCTCTCTAAAACTGCTACGTTTAATGCTCGGACCGGAAAATATTCTGTTTTATGATCTACATTATTTTTCAGGCCTCTTAACGTATTGACATTGCAGCTTTATACATTGAAGCCATAATGAAGTCATGGGTTTCTCAATTGGTTAAAACACATGGCGAGATGTGACGTACAGCTGCACTCCTTCTAACAGGATTCTATAGCTCATGCCAATGCAGACGCCTGAACCAAGCTCGTATCTCATTTAGGGAAGGAGGACAGGGAATAAACAAAATGCAGTCCAGCCTTTTCCTGCACAAAGTTGGTGTAAATAATCATTTTGCTCTGACTGTCTGCACTTTGTGTTTGGCCACCTGTGTTTTTTTTGTTGTTGTTTTTTTATTGAAACTTGTGGAGCAAAGAGAAGTGCAGAGGGGAAAACAGAATCTAGTTTCTGTGCTGCTATAGTGAGAAACAGAGCCGGCGAGGAACGGGGTGGTGGCTGTGCTATGAAAGCAGCCCTCACAAACTGTGCAGCCTGAAGCAGTAGCAGCCATGTTCGACAAATCTGCGTGAGCTTGAGCCCCACTAATAATGCAGTGCCCTCCAAAACCAACAGAGAGTTTTCACAGAGTAAAAGTAAGAAAAGTTTAACCCCCACCTTTTTCATTGTCTCTGCAAGGCATGTAGTCCCCTCTTGCCCTCTTTAATTCTCAGCAGTTTATAAAGTAGAAATGCAATGAAAATAGTTCCTCAGTAACAGACACACACATATCTCCTTCCTTCTTTTCTTTCCTTATAGAGCTCCTGTAGTTCAAGGCCGAGGGGAAAAAGTTGAAGCCACCAGCTCTGCCTTTACAGTTTTTAGAACCAGAGCCAAAAGAGGCAGGAAGTTGTTGTACAATAGCGTTACAGTAATCTGCCACAAATGGAAAAAGCCAAATGCTGATCGCAGAGTAGAGAAGGTGGCAGAACAGAGGCAGAAAGAGGGAGGGAGGGACAGAAAGGGAGAGAAAAAGAGCTAGCGTGTGTGAGAGAGACAGACGTTACAGCAAAGAATAATCAATACAATCTAAGATGGTGGAAACAGCCATTCTGTTTTGGTTCTCTCCTTCTGGTTAACTCTCTGGCTTGCTTACTCTGCATGTAAATCTCCTCTATTTTAAGCAGGACGAATCAGCATCTCTGGGGGTGGGTGCGGGGTTCTCGAAATTTTTTCTCTGAACTGTTGAATGCGCTTTACCGGGCAAGTGGCAGCTGTTTTTCCTCAAGGAAAAGCAGCAAAGTCTCACCCAAAAATGCTTATCAGCCTTCTGGCTTTGTGCCAAAATAGCTGCAACGATTCAGCTGCAGCGTTCAGCTCGCTTTGTGACAGAGTCGGAGCGAGGAGGAGGGTCCTAGTCGTGCGTTCTTTGCACATGTTACTGAAATAAACACTGGAAGCTTATCTTTTTTCCTATGTGTGTGTTTGCCCGTGTCTGGTCTATTCTGTGCATTCACGCTGGTAACTGTGGCATGCTGAAGAGTTAATGCACTTGGAGAGTGTGTGTGTGTGTGTGTGTGTGTGTGTGTGTGTGTGTGTGTGTGTGTGTGTGTGTGTGTGTGTGTGTGTGTGTGTGTGTGTGTGCTCCCAAGACAGTTGCAGCGACAAGAGCCCCGCTACAGTAAGAGATAAGGTTAATAATTCAACCAGCTCTCAGAAGTGTTGCATATTTTAAGGATCCTTCAGTGGGGCAGTCCATTCTGAATGACTGTGTATCCTCCTTTTCCCCGCTTTTCTTTTCACTAGTTGATATAGTAGCTGAGGTACTGTATAGTGTATCCCAGTATGGCGTGTAAGTGTGTGGACTGCGTCTGCGCAGTGCTGGAGGAGTGGATTTCTGTGTCATTCTTCCTCCTCCACCCCTCCCACATGGAGTGCTTTCCACCCTCCCACTCTACCTCTCTCTCTTTCCTTCTGTGTCTCTGTCTCCCACCCATCTTATGCTCCCTCCCTCCCCTCCTCCCTCCTTCTCCCCCGTCTCCAGTGCAAATCCTTGCCGTGTTGGACATGTGATGAAAAAGTGACTGGTTTGCGCGCTCCGCCGCACCTCCTATTTCATCATCAGCGGAGCATTTCTCCCCTTCACTGTGCGCTTGCTGTCTCCTCCTCTCTTCCTCTCTCTCTCTCTCTCTTCTTTTCCTCTCTCTGTTTCGCTTGCTCCCCTCTTTCTGCTCCAGCCACACGCAAGGGGGAGACTTAAGCTCTGTGAGGGGGAAAAAAAAGAAAAAAAGTCTGCTGCTATTTCTACAGTCAGGGCCTCCCCACAGCCCGCCCTTCCATAGACGGAGCTTTTTTTTCACTCACTACTAGCTGGATTTTAACCCTCTGCCTCCAACTAGCTGCACAGCAGCTCTGCAAAACCTGGCAACAAGTTGCTTTTTAGGGGCCTTTTCTTACTTTTGGCGCATTTATTTTTGCATCACTTTGGATTTTGCCGCTGTTTCTTCTGTTCTTCTGTATTTTGTTTTCTAAAAATGTATCGCGTCTTCTTATTTTTTCCTCTGCTGATGGGTTTCTAGCAGTATTTATTTAGTTTCTCTCTTTTTGGATGGAAATTCGTCAAGGTGGTGTTTCGCCATGTGATGGGCCTTGTTCCACCTGGAGTGCCGGGGCGCCATTTCTGACGAGTAACCTGTGGTGGGCTCTTGGTCTGGATGACCACTATGGATGACAAACAGAGAATGTTACCAGTATCTTAGCATGGTACACATCTGTGTTTTAAAGACATGTCCTTCATCAGCGCCAGCGACTGGCGTGAAGTACCGCACCTCCTTCATCTTTACTCTCTGTCTCTTCTGTTTCCTTCCCATGTCCTCTCTCTCTGTGTCTCTGTCTCTCGCTCTCCCTTGTTCTCTCTCTTTCACACTGACTCGATCTCCTAACAGGGGAGAGAGTGGTGTGCTGAGCCGGAGCTCTTTCTGGGACAGGTGCCAACTGCAAACAAAAGACATTAAAAGGCAATAAGAGAAAATATTTAGTAATTGCCAAATTTTGAATTGTTAAGGCGGAATGTCAGAAGTAGGCCTGCATGTTGTGTCTCCACATGGCCACTTTGTGCTATTATTGCATGTTTGTATGAAGTATTAAAACGGATTTTTGTGACCAAGGCTGTTGGTAAAGCAGAGGTTTGAATACTTTACCACACTTATTCTAGTGAAGGCATTTCATTTGGGAAGAGGGAGGGAGCAATGTGGGAGAGCAGCATATAGACTGCTGAATTATTCATGTGCCCAGCCAAGGCTGTGACTGGACTGGTTGTGCTATTTGCATGCATCAGACATGCTGTTTGTCTGTTTGCTAACATTCCTCATTCAAAGACTTAACTAGCAGACGGGCTTAGCTGGAGCCTTGCAGACAGCCTCATGGCCTCCTATTGTTTCAGGTCTCACCAGACCTGGACCCAGCCAGTGGCAGGCAAGCCATGCAGCCCTGAGTTTGGGGCTCAGACTGTGGCTGGAAGAGGGAGTGAGCCTGGAGCTGAGATTGAGGCTGAGACTCAGGCTGGAGCTGGGGCTGAGGCCCAGCTGTGACGGGAACAATCTGAGGGAAATCAGTCTTGCAAGAACCACCAAACAGGAGCTTATGGCTTTCTCCTCTCCTTGACAGAGATGTGGATCAAAACAGGAAGAGCTGCCGAATTTCGCATCCCGACCGGACTTGCTTTGAAAAATTGGTGAGTAATATCTATGTTAATATGTGTACACTTGCATGCATTTGATGGAAGTCTACTTGTGTGTTTACATCTTTTAACATTCAATGTTTAACAGGGACCCTGTACTTTGATGCACTTGAGGTTCTTACACAAGTTTCATTTTACTTGAGTGCGCATTAATACGTCTGAATCTAAACGACTACATGCCCATGTAGTTTAGGAGCATAGCACATATAAGAGCGACAGAGCTATTCCTTTGACTCTGAGAATGCTTTTCCATAACTTTTTCCAGGCTTCCACAAAAACCTAGTTGTAATTTAGTAATATAAAACCAAAAGTTATTAATAGCACTTTGATTGCTGCCAGGATAATCCTACTTCATGGTAATCAGTGGATGAGTGGAAGGCCACGATTGTGGAGGTATTTCATATGAGTGATGTGGTCCGGGCTTTGTATGTGCTGGATGAAGAGAAGTACGTGGTGTACTGATCGTTTTGATTGTCAGCTTAATTTCAATGAGAATATTCTCAATTTCTTTGAATTTGAAGTTTCGCGTCAAGTATTTGCCAAACTTGTATTTCACTGAAGAAGAAATAAAAGAGTCCATCACTTTTCCATTTGGAAGGTATTTGTCACTAAACACCTAATTCTAATGTTGATCACATAATTTCCTGATTTACTTATTTATTTATTTAGTGGATCTATGCCTAACACAGGATTTCACAGGATTTCTGCTTTGCATAGTAACATTTATGACGTGTATGACGTAAGTGTAAAGACTCCTCAAAATGAAAATTATCAAAATTATATTGATGTAAAACATTCCCTCGTTTTCATTCGAAGAACAAACTTGAATGGGCAATAAACCTGTGTTAGCAGTCATGAAGTAATTTCACAAAAACGACTGCGAAATGTTGAATTTGACAATAGATGTTTTTTTTTAAATAAAATGTTAATTTATTTAGTCTCATTTGGTTCTTTGTCAGGTACTTGGGAGTTAACTTAATCAAATTAATGGAAAATTCAGGTTGCATTAGCGAATGAGACATTTATGTGTAAATTTACAAACCCCAGGTCTAAATAGTATTTAATTTGTGGTATTGCCTGTAAGGGCAACCAAATACATCGTAATCACTGTTTTCTAATTACTTTTTTTTAAAACTGGAATTATTAGCAGTTGATTCTTGAAAATCTTCAATTTTTTGGTCTACTTTAGGCTATGGATTTCTAATATCGGCTCAGATGTTCAGCTGCTTATCAGTGTTCATATAAAAGAAGACTGAAGGGCAAAGCCAACCTGATCTTACTCACAACTTTCAGGTGATTCAAGATTCAGGTTCAGCTTTTCCAAAAAGTTATGTTCATTCATATGATGATAACCTCTGCCTAACTAGCAGTGGACACATGGTTTTGGCTGCCAGAGAATCACACTACTCCACCCCTAAGGCCTTTTTAGCAGTGGATGGCAGGAGTCCAGGGGAAGGTTGCATGTTGAGAGGCAGATGGCAGGGTGGTGAGGGTTTGCAGTATTTTCTCTCTCTGTAAAAGTATACCTGACCAATCCAACAGCCTGGTATTGCCCACAATGAGGCATTCTGTGCACTGAGGCAAATTTCAGCTTTACTGCAGCTACATAGCAATTACAGCAAAGCCAGTAATGGAACACACACACACGCACACACACACACACACATACACACACACACGTTAATACAAGTAGCCAACACAATTAAACGTACATATTTGCATGTATAATTTAAGAACTTTCTTTCTGTGGGATGTAAGATATTTACCAATAGTGAACATATTTTTATATTTGTCTCAGACTTGACACCATGAAATGGTGTGTTCAAAGTGTTAATTCTTTTAAACCTGTACAACAGTCGAAAATGTTTTTTTAATAGATTTTATCAGTCAGTATATTTCATATAGTTTCTATAGATTTTTTTTATTTTATTTTATATTCAGAGGTACTAGTGTTTCATGAATATACTGCAAAAGCAGAGTTAAAGGAAACTGTAGGCCACAGCCAGAACAACAAGTTCCCAAACTTGAACTTGACAGCAGCCTTGAACTTGAATGAGACATTCTGTATTTTTAATGACATTTTTTTTTTAATTAGTATTTTCCTTAGAATATACTAGTTACTGTAAAGTACTATATGTTTTTGCAAAGGTGCCAAAAATGTAAAGTGACAACAACTCAAAACTTCAGTGCTTATAGGTATGAACCAAAAAATGCCAAAATGAACACGATAAATTATACATTGTGTGAAACTATTGTTCTTCAGTGTTCACAATAATTGTAACTAATTATTATTATATGTAATTAAGGCATTAAAAAATACTTTTTTATTATTTTTAGTTTACCTTTAATGTTTGTTTAATTTGTATTAGATTTGAGCTTCACATAAAAAAATATGATGACGTATATCAAGAGAAAAGGATTAAATGTTGCAAAATAACATACTCCCTTATTTTTAAATGTAAAGAAAAAAACTCTTACAGAATTTTTAAAAATCTGCCATAAAGTGCTTGCAGAGTGAAATATATATATATATAAATAAATATATATAACGGAAAGCATAAAACAAAATAACTGTATATAATAAGAAGAATGTATATCATTTTATAGCATGGATTTTAGTGCACAGATTATATTATTGTTTCCTGAATACACAGCCTCAGCATATCTTGCTGATGATTTTGAGTGTGTGTGTGTGTGTGTGTGTGTGTGTGTGTGTGTGTGTGTGTGTGTGTGTGTGTGAACAACAATGCATGCATACGCGTGCTTGTTTGTGTGTCCTCCAGTTGGTTGCTGGATTACTTGCTGGTGATTTTTGTAAATCCTTATGGATTTTTTATAATATTGAGGTTACTGCAATATTGCCAGTTTTTTTTCGTCTTTGACATACACAAATCCACCCAGTGTCTTATTATTATTCTTTGACTTATCAAGGGTCATCATAAAACATTTTTCTCTGCATTTAGTTTTTCTTGATACTTATATATGCAATGGATAAGTATTAGAAAAAATATGCCCTCAGACTAGTATCGAAAAAAGTATACCAAGGCAGCTGTACGTGAACTTATTTAATTTAGGATGATCCCAGTTGCACCAAGAATTCCATTATTTGTTATTCTCAATAATGTTGTAAGACTAAAAAAGTATATGCATGTACATAAGAGACATTGTCCCACGTCTGAGTTAAGCATACTTTATATAAAAAATCTGTAACACAATTTCACATGTTAACTCGTGGAATTAACAGTTCATGGGTTTAATATTAGTGTTCAGTTGTGTTATATAAATAGAGATGAAAGATGATTTTGATCTTTATAAAACTTTTTGAATAAGATATTTGCTGTTGTACATTTGAATGGTCATGTGCAGTGTAGCAGCACTGTATAGGCTACTATATGTCTCCGGATCTGAGTATTTCTGCCAGATACTTTTGAAGTGTTGAGTATGTGGTTTAGGTCATGTGCCAGTGCTCAGTTTATCCTTACTAGTGCAACACACAGTGAAAATGAGTCATTCACCAGTACAACACAGCAATAAGCCACAAATACACTGCTTCATTTGTTAAGTGGATAAATTGGTATTTAAGATTATGTGATTTTGTTTCATTTATGAGCTTGCTGTGATGTTGTGAATTCCATCCAATTTCCTTCTGGCTAATATGAAATCCAGATTGGAGTGGTGAATGGGGGCCAAGTGAGCACTCACTGTAAATATATTTTTCTGCCATAATAATGAAGCCCCTTTTATTTCTCCCGCTAAAACGGTTTCAGTGTGTGTTTTAAGTACAATAAAACTGAGAAGCCCACCATAATGAAAGTTATATTGTATGTCTGAGCACTCTGGAGGACTGTCAGGCTTAGGAATTTGATTGACATACAGTACTGCCTGGGTTGCCAGTACTAAAAATGTAATGTAGTCCTGCAAAAGGATTTTGATGTTGTGAGCAATTCACTGACATTTTATTTTTTATATATTTAACAATATGGCAATGTGTATTCATTGTTAACAATACGGTAATAGACTTTTTGAAATAAATACATTTAATTTGAAATTCCGTTTTTATTTAATTTCAAAGAAATTAGCCTTTTCTGATCACAAGACAATATTAAAGCAGAAGCAACCACATTTTCCAAGTTCAAGTGGATACTCATTTACTTTCAAGGACATGGTAAATAAAATCTGACATGATATTTTACAGGTTGAAATTTTTTTTATATGGGGTATCAATATGACAACTTTACAGTTCCGCCGTAGATAGATGTTAAACAGTGGTACAAAGTAACTAACACTATGCAACAGGTTAGCACAAGTAAGTCATTGCAAATGCAGCAGGGTTTAAATTTCCCACTTTGGCAGCCTGGCACACCTAGGGTCAGTGCATTGTTCAAAAACCTGTGAGACAGATTCTTTTACATTTTACTAGGGCTATCCCGAATACTAATTTTTGGGCATCGAAGTTTCAGTGAGAACGACCGAAGCTTCTACCAAGGGGGGCCACTCTGGTCTGGAGTTCATATCACAAAAATAATCGTCTGCAGGGGTTGATGACAGGAATGCAAAGCACACAACACCTCTGTCTCTCTTTCTCTCTCTCTGCCCCATCCCTCCTTGTATGTTTTATAATTTTATTTTTACACCAGTAGGTGAGCCTTGTGTCGAGGAGTCTTGTTGTTGATGACGTTGCCAATCTAAATGCTGTAACTGGTCCATGCTTGTAAAATATCCTTGTCCATATACTACCAGATAACGTCTCTCACTCATGCAAAATTCCTAAATGGGTCGCCAGCCGTTAATATACTTCGGTAGTCTTGAGTAATTATACACAGATTTGTACATCGATTATATTGCTCAAATGTTTGAAGCATAGAAAATTGTGTCTCTGTTATGGAACACCAAATGTGTCCAAATTTTCTTGATTTTAGCAACATCAGTTGTTTTATAAGAGCGGTGTTAAATAAATACATGATCATGTTGGGATATATGTCCCAGTAGTATAATTGATAAGGCAACTTTCTTTTATGACAGTCACTGGTTCAAGAATCAGTGTCAAGAAAGTGATCTGTTTGTCATTCAATTGTTGGTTAAATCTATTCAGAATAAATTATATTATGAATCTTATTGCTAATCTTCAATCAATTTATATCATAAAAAAACAGTATTAAAGTTTGAAATATGTTTTTAGTTCTATACATTTTAAAGTACCCCTCCAGTCAGAACTATGTTGTTGTTCCTACAGTTGGGTGTTTGAGCTCCACTGTGCAGAATCATTTATGTGCAGAGTTTGACACTAGAAGGATGATTTCACATTCACATTCACAATTTCTCTATGTTAGTTGAAAATCAGATTTTCAAGGTGCAGAGCCTATGAGCATGATTTTTGAGATCATTCCTGGTCCAGTATGCAACTTATACAACTGTGGTGTAGAAAGTTGAAGCCACCAGTGTGCACATACACTGTAAATGGACTTTAAAGTGAAGTAGGAGACATCTTGTGCCTGGCAGGCAAATAGATTCTAAAAAATGTTATGAGGTAAAATGAGTAGATGCCTTTTTAAGGATTTTAATGTCGAAATCATACTTTTTTGTAGAAAAAACATATCAGACACACTTTATTGTTCCAAGTAGACAATTTTTATATTTGTCCTAATACATATCTAGAGGAGATTTTTAAACAAAAACCCATACAAAACGTGTAATTTAACTTTGGAAGAAGAACTTAACTTCTCTATGTTGCAAATGCTGTAAACCAGTAAAACTTTATGGTTGTGTGGTCTTCATAGCTCTTCAAAATTCAGCTCAATTACACAGTGGATTTAACAGCTCTGGCACCGCTTAGCCTGATAGCACTTTAAAATGGCCTGACGGTACTAAAACCAGGTGAATTTTGACCCATCTGACTTTCCATACTCTTGGGATGAAGCTGGTCAGGCTCCCTGTTGCTGCCCTCCTGTACTGTGAATGTGAGAGGGCAGATGAATGGATCTACAGTGGCCACTGCAGGCTGTGGTGCACTCGCACAGGATCAGCACTACAGTACAGTAAGAAGTAGGCCAGGCCTGAAAAGAGAGGAGAGAGCCTGGACAAAGAGGCTGAGACCCTGATACACATATACATGGTGTTGTATGCAAGTGCCAAAATTATTGCACAAAAGCACACATTACAGTCTCAATACACAAAATAATTAACAGACACAGATGCTGATGCACTCACACACATATCACACTCCTCACTTCTCTCGCCATACATGGAAGCCATTAGTCCAGTATCCCGTTGACTACTGAGGAGTGGGGGCCATTTTATTCACTATGTATTAATCAAGATGTCAGCTGGGAGTGTCATATGTAATTTATCTACAAAACCACAGCAACTCCACAGAGACGGTGAGCACAGTCATAATGACATAATATTGGACTGGGGGAGAGGTTTTTTTTGGGGGGGGTGACAGATGATGTAGATTTTCCTCCCATGTGCCTCCCCCTCTTTTCCTCCAGACATTTTGAAACAAGACCTGTGCCAAGTTCACCTGGTTGCTTTACATCATGGGCCCTTTAGCTGAGGTCAAGGTGTTTTTTTTTCTTACCCAATGAAAAGTCTTTCTCACGGGAATTTGTCTAAATTTTCTTTCACCCAACTAAATTAATATTTATAATTATTTAAGTAAAACTTTTGTTGACCACTCTATGTATCTAATATGTGTTTTAGAGACTCTTTAGTCTGAGGTCTACAGCATCACGTGTGAGTGTCCTGCAGCACTCGTCGAGATAGATACTTGTTTTATGTACCTGCCAGGAAAAGCGATATTCCAGATAACGCTTGCGCCCACCCAACTTTTCTTTTCCAACACCCATATATTTCTTCAGCTTTTGGCCTCTGCTGTCGCCAAGGTAATTTAGTCATAGAAAAACTGTAGAATCAGCAAAATCGTTCCACTTGGAGGTAGAGTTGGAAGTGTTGAAAGGCCCCGCCTGCAACTCTCCAACTATCAAAATACTGCAAATCCCTTCCCTTACCTCACCCCCACCTCATCACTTTCTTACTGTTCATCAGTGCTGAGCTAAATTACTCCACACTTAGTGTTACGCTGGCTCGAGCTGTCTTTGTTACTCATTTCGGTACGGTAAAAATGAATATTAAATATACTATATGATTTGATATGTCGTTACTTACATTTTCTTTTACTGGTTTGACTGCAATTTCTACGACTGTAGTAATGCTTTGTAGTACTGTGTAATTCAGCACTCCAGTATTGTTTATATATTCAGGTTTCCTTGTTTAGACTGCTATGTAATGGCAGGGTGACCAAACATTTCAGGATTTGGAATCAAAAACCACACAAGTCGCCCTACCTAACAGACAACCTCGAAAATATTTTGTAATTGGGATCAGTTTAAAAGATATATACATTATATATCTATACATAGTGGGGTTTTTCCTAATACTTGCAGCGATCCATGTGGAATATACTAATATACTGTGGATCTCCTCTGCACAAACTCGCCCAGGCTTCATGAGTCATCAACATGCATATACACACAAAAAACACACACCCTCACACACAGAGTGCAGTGAGTGCACAGCTCGGACATGAATCTCCTTCCATGGGCTGGAGGAGTTGGGTTACTCATGAGCCCATAAACATGTGCTGGCGGCGACCAAGGCACTGAACTGTAATTACAAACGTTAGAAACAATATATAAAGACCCTTCCCCGGCAAGGCCGTGTCCTGCGCTGCAATTGTACAGAATTATCACCCTTTAGCAGCCGCCGCCACACTGAATGGGGGCCCTTTTAATTGGCAGTGTCCTCCTTGGTCTGCTAGAGGAGAGCCCTCACGTCTCTCTTTATCTCGGTCGCCCTTTTTATTTTTCCGCAATCTGAGATTTGACTAATGATGACTAACTACCTCTGTTTTCCTTTGTGCCATATTACCTCCACACAGATGGTCCTGGCATCACACGCCTACGTATGCACAAGATAACACAGGCACATGTCAGAAGCCGCCTCGTACAGTAACGCCATGCAGTCTTTACAGTACATGGCCTCATGTGTGAACATGAACATACTGTGCCGCATCTTTAGAAAATCACTTGTTATGCTTGCATATGCACCACTTCACCCACACACATGACACTGTAGGCTTTCAGTAATACAGCATGCCAAAGTGTGAGCATGTATGCAGCGAGTGGGTGCTACTGGGCAAGGCCAAGGCCACGGCGGAGCTTGTGTGTTGGTGTTGGGTGAGCATGCGGCAGTGAGAGTTGGCCGCTGTACAGGCCAGCAGAGAGGGTGCGGTGTGTTACATGTTCCACTAATGAGTTTCCTTGGCCAGGCAAGACCGTGGGGCGAGCTTATTAGTAAACAGGCTACAGAGAGGAGCCCCTACAGCCCTCTGTTACTGCTGCTGCTGTTGGCTCTCCAACTGATCACTCTCTCTGTTTCTGCTTCTCTCTATTGTTTTTTTCTTCCTCTCTCTATCCCTCTCTACCTCTTGTAGGCAGTAAGACTGGTTTTGAATTCAGCCACAGGCACAAACAATTTGGTCAACAAGTGAAATCACGGACAGACAGACTGGCGATCTCGGCAGCATTGTAAGTACCATAATGCATTGTAAATGTAATATGTTGTTATTTAATGATGTATTGTAATGCGGTTGTATTGTCTTGCATTTCATTTAATGAGATAAAGTCTGTAATAAGATGCTGCATAAGTTTCATTTGTTATATGCATGGCATGTAACTTGCTCTGGCTACATCTATTTTTTTTTTTCTCTTTGTGAGACTTATAATGTGAGCCTGCATTAGATTAAATCATAATGGCTGTATAGTGTGCCTTTATCCCATTTAAAAGGCCAAGTGGTCCCAATGGCTTGTTAGTGCAGTAGATTAAAAAAACAAAAACAAACATAATCTTTAGTGCACACTCGGGGTGTACCCTTAATTGTCCACTAGGCATAGAAAGTCTTGACTCTCTCTGTGTCGGGGCCTGGGTCTGTTAGAAAATGGCTTCCACTTTCTGCCTTCCAGCTCTCAGCTCTCCGCCGCCATTTTGTGTATCGCTGCCAAAGTAGTCAGGTAGCAGGATAAGAGGGACAGAGGAAAGTGGGGGAGAAAAAGTGGGTGCAACTGGATGCTGGGTTAAGAAGCAAATTAAAATAAACAGAGAGGAACTGGAGAAAAGAGGTGCTCCATTGTACAATGATAGAATACTTAATATGTCTTTTTTTGATATGTGATTTTTATTTGTTGCCGAGTGCATACAAACAAGCAGCCTCCCCTCTGGACCCTTCCCAGCTCTTCTTCTCAAAGGGCTGACCTTGGGTGGACGCCATAAACGGTTCTTTTCCTTTGGGGCAAATGTGCTGGCAGGGCCCACAGCTTCATGACTCCCTTCCACCCTCCATCAGTCCTCCCTCTCTCCTCCACCCCACCCATAGCAACTGCTCTAGAGCCAGAGTGCATGGGTAAAGCTTTAACCTCTGCTCATGTACCTGTCTCCACCCTCACCACAGTGCACTGTTAGCTGTAGCTTCAAACCCCACTGTGCCTGTATCATATGCACTTAGTAACCCTCCCCTACCACCTCTAGCTACAGTAGCTTGCTGCGTGCAGCTCTGAAATTCTGCATGTGCCAGGCATTTGATTACATGTGCAGATGTTATTAAAATCCTCCTCTCCATCTGACCCCAAGACCACAAATAATACATCGAGCTTCCAGTAGGTGTCTGCTGCTGCTTTTCTTTTGAAAAGAATCATCCCATTGCTAAACTTCACACAAAGTCACACAAAATCCTCCAGTATTTTAGCATACACTATGATGAGTGATAGTGAAAAGAGTGACGTAAAGAGTGAAAACTGACATCTCAGGAACTTTATTTGTCATTTGTGTTTCATGAGAATGAAATAATTTACTCACTATAAACTATGATAATGAGTGTATATATGGGTACTTTATCTGTATCTGCTTGAGGGTGATGCTGTAAAAATGTACTGTCAGTGTGTATCATTGCTGGCATGTAACTGATTTAGACTCTAGGTGCAAAATATAGCAGAGGTCCCTCCAGCAGTAAGACCTGGCCTATTTAGGCCTGTCACAGACAAGCTGTCATTGAGACAGATGGACAGTCAATGGTTTTGCTAACAGTTAAGAATGCACTCTGTCCCCTTTGGCTCCCCACTCCTTAATCTGGCCATGTGTTTGCATATGGGACAGAGTGGCCTCCATATTGTGTTTGTGGAATGAATTATGAATGCTATTGCATAACCATGGCCTGTTTCTAGGGCATATCTCTACAGCATCTACCCAGAGACCAAAGCATGAATACATTTACCCGGCCTAGACCTCTTGGAAATGATACTGTGAAGCTGGCCTGCCTGCGTTTGTTTACGGTTATATATAGCAGATGGCCATGCAACATGGTCACATATCACACACTGACTGCCTCGCTGGCACTGCCACACACACAAATGCTTATAGGCAGAAATGTAGGACTATTTGAAGGGGATTCAAATCCACAGAAATTCATTCATTATTATAACTCACAGAGGGAAAAGTACTAAATCTCTATATCGAAATACATTACCGTATATTCTCCCTCATGTTGGCAGCAGTCCTGGAACTATAGGCACTGGCTCTAATAACTGCTGCCAAATCCAGCTTTTCAATGCTAACTGTGGTCAACTGTGCTGTATTTACAGCCTTAGCGTTCTGCTGTAACTGCTAACCACTGTAGTGAGTGTGACTACAGTCAGCTGTAGCCTGGGGCTAACAAGCTCTTCAAGGTTACAAACTGTGCAGATTCCTGTCTGCCTACTCTGGCCTTCTGTCTGTCAGCTGAAGTTCATATCCAGGGAGAAAGGTATTTGTCCCACCCTCTAAATATAGCTGGCGACAGATGCAGCTCGATGGGGCACTGCCCAAGCTGAAAGGGGCCCTGCAGACAGGCCAGAGCAGAGCTGGGCATGCAGACGTGTCAGGACTATAGACTTCTCCTAATAGACAGGGGCCCTACAGGTCATCAGCAGCCACATGGCAATGCACGTTTCACCAGCTTCCATTAGCATGGTGGCACAAGGACTGAGCCTGTGAATCTTTACATGAGTAAAAAATACACAATATTTGATGTATTTCTATGACATGCACAGTATATTGTGTGAAAATATCACAGTACACTGAGACAGAAAAGCTGAAATTAGAACATGAAAACAACATCTTCTAATGGACTTGTTGAATGTGACTTCTAATTCGCCATATCCAGTTTATCATAACCTTATACAATGCTATTAACCATGTAACCCTAAAGTCATAAGTCATGTTGGCCATTTTTAAACTTCCTATGATTCATGTGGATTAACAGATTATAAATGTGGGGCCGGTTCATCTCACAGTCTGACAGGCAGACACACATATTATGCACATAGGCATGTTTAGGCTCGCGGGGAGGAGGGAGGGGTGGGGGGGGGCCGTTCATCTCACAGTCTGACAGGACCCTACACAGCGAGTACATACAGACCCCACACACATGTATGCATACATTGATCCACACACACATACACAAGTGCATACAGTACACATGCATTAATGCATACCGATAGGCTTATACCGTATATACACCCATAAACTCCCTCTTCTTTCACTCTCCTCACACACACTCACACAAGGTTTGCAAGCTCAATATCTGCCTCATGCAGAGGTGACGAGGAGGTCAGCCTGTCTGACTTTGAGCAGAATCCCCCTGTGGCTTGCCCCAGCCATCCCCCCTGGCATGTGTAACAAGACCTGCCCATGCAGCCTCTCCTGTTCCCCTGCTCCTGTCCTCCCCCCCCCTGGCCCTGGTATAAATAGATGGGTCATGCCTGCTGTGCTACCCAAAGGGGCTGCGGGGGGGCACTGAAGCCATGCTTCCCTTTATAAATGCTCCACCGTGTCTATCTAGATTCCTTCTGTCTGTGCCCAGACACCACTTCACTTGTAGCAGGGCACACATGTAGATGTATACAGACAGGAGGAAAATACATACACACAAGCATAAACACAAGGACTAATGAGTACATATAGTGTGCATAAACATACTTGCAACCTAACCATAAGTACTAAATATAATCTTGATGCCACAAGGGATCAACAAAGGTTAGGCTGAAGAGAAGGGTAAATCTGAGAGTCTGAAGTGCTGAAACTCACCAAGTTGCCTAACTAAAGATGACCAGTGAGCCACAGTGTAGCAGACTTTTCTACAGTGAATCCTACATTTGAATTGTTCCATATTGGTGCCAATATCAAACCTTGGTACCGATTGCTTACAGTACCTTCAGGAATATAAAGGTATGTTTCTACAAAACCCTTAAACACGAAGTACAAGTGACTTGACAATAGGGCTGTGTTCGACAAGAATTGGGCGATATGATACATATCACACAGGGGTTATGATTCACTATATTGTGATACTGTAAGCAAGATGATATATTGCCATTTTTGTCTAATTTGAGCAAAACTGTCATAGTATAAAATGAGTTTGGAACATCAAAGTCCCCAGTTTACAACAAAACGTAACGTTTCTTATTTTCAGGTGATTATACACTAATGAAAACATAGTTATGCATTTTATGTCCTATTTCTGACAGTAGATCATCTTAGCTGTTACACATCAGACCTGTAATTGTAATGTTTTTAATTATAGCGTGGAGTGTGAGTATACATTTACAGAAAATTATATGGATTAGGGATGCATATTGTGTAAATGTCCATCTTCTTTTCCTGAATTACCTGCCACACTGAGTGACCACAGACCACCAGAACCCCAAAGATCTGGTTACAAGGTCACAGCACTCCACTCCATCTTACTATCACTGCAGTGAAACTTGGCTTCAGTATTGATTGATAGGCACTGTAGCACTTAGACTGAAGTGTGATTGAATTAAAGTGGCTTTTTAAGCAGTGTGTGCCTTTTGCTGTGAACGCTGTGTGAAAATGTGATGAGGTAAATGAATATCGTGTTTTGCCTTTTCCCTCCATTATTTCTCCCTCTAGTATTTTTTTTCATGTTTGTATGTGAATGTGCACATGTGCATGTATTCCAAACTGTGTCCTTGTACGCGTCTGTGTATCTGGTTATGCGTTGTCCCAAAGGGTATATGTTTGTGTGACAATATGAGACGATGAGGTGTAGAAAGTAGGACTTTGCACTCCACTAGCTAATGGAGGTGCTGAAAGCTGAAGCAGTGTATCAGTTATAGACGCTGTGCTTTCAAGTGAAGGAGCGCTTGCTGAGCTTGCACAATTTTAAGAAGGCTAGATTTTCAGGTGGGCAAGCTGTTAGTAAATGAGGTGTTTTTAGATTGTATTGTATAACTGTGTGAAGAGTCATAAACAAGTGTGTGTGTGCGTGTGTGTGTGTGTGCGTGCGTGCGTGCGTGTGTATGTGCGTGCACGTACGCGTGCGTCCTTGCATTGCATATCGTTCCTCTGCAGTATATGTGTGTGGGTGTTAGTGTGAATATTTCCCTGTCACTGGATGATAGCACCTGGCTTCACTTGAAAGCAATAGCTTTCCTGGACATGCACTCTGTTGGTCAGGACCCCAGAGCCATCTACTATATTAGATTGAAGTATGTCCAGTCAGCAGACTGAGAGGACAGTGTGCCTTGACCTTACCTTATGAAGTCTGGACCCCACACTGCTCAGCATTTTGCAGGGCTGCACAATGAGAATAGACTGTGATATGAATGGTGAAATGCTCTAATGCAGACAGTTTATATGTCATTACTGTTTAGGCCCCTTAAAATCAAGACTAAATGCTAAATTAAATTAAATGAATACTAAAGCTTAAACATTGCTTAGTTTGTATATATTCATAAGAACTTTTTATTTAAGAGTAAGTTAAGTCTCTGTAGGTATCCTTTCTTTGTGGCGCTGTTTGTCCATTTCTTTGTAATTGCAGTATTTATGTACATGTATGTGTGTTCTATACTGCATTTTTCCTTCTGTCTGCTTATCTCTGTGTGTGTGCTCCTCGTGTGTGTTTGTTACCCTGCAGGGGTGTGTGCTTGCATACTTCCAATCCACTCATCCACTGCTATGGTGTACTGTAAGTACGGCAGTGTTGAATAATGCAAAGAGCCTCAGACTTAACCACTGAGCAGACACAATGGGGCCTCGCAGCTCAAGAACACCATTCTGTATTGTGCTGTGCTGTACATTTGTGCCTTCACAGACAGAACAATATTACTGTAGAGGTACGTGCTGACAAAGATTACGCTGATATGACTTTGTTTCAGCAGATTGTGTGACAGTTAAACATGAGGATGGTGTGCTTTTCTTTCAGAACACACAAGTATGAGTTATACGGAATTTCTTACAAGCATACTGTAAATACGTACATACGCAAATTGCAAGCAAACCCAGAATCCATGTTTTCGTCCGAGAATCAAAAACCCTCTTGTAAAGACTGTCAGCCACTGTGGTGTTTGCGATTGATGTTCTCTGTTTCCTTTGTTGCAGAAGGCTACCTGACATGCTGCTGAAACCACAATGGAAGGAGGAGGCGATATGCCAGTGTTTCCCCCACTTCACTGCGTGTTACAGAGCAGGTGAGAAACATTAACAGCGGCAGCAGCTGCAGCCCTCTGCTTCGCACATGTGGGCCAGGATATGAGCTAGCTTGAGCTCGCCCACTGTCAACACTGGTCACTAATGTTAACACTCTCCTCTCTTAAGCACGCAAACAGTAGTGAGAAAAAAGGAAAAAATGGAATCAGTACAGATTAGGGCTGTACGATATATTGTTTCAGCATCGATATTGCGATGTGCGCATGTGCACTAGTCACACTGCAGGACTGGCGATGTCGAGTTCGGTAAATTAACTCAAACACTTTATGTTACAACTTTTGTGCTGCTTGATACAAAAGGAAAACTCACTAGGTCTCATTTTCCATGACTAATCTACAAGAAAAGCCCATCTGATATTACATCATTTAGTCCAATTTAATGGTTGTTGGATACAGGGAGATTGATGTCACAGATAATGTCACCTGGATGCTAGAGGCATGGTGTAGTTATGCAAGGCGGCTTTTGAGAGCGTGTATTTCCATTATCAGCGGCACAGTGTCCCAGTGCGGGGTAAAAGTTAAAAAGTTACTGCCAAGGAGCCGGTCCGTACCCTAACCCTACCTGTTCTCTCTCCACTTGTCCATGCCAGACCAGTGTCAGAGTCACCTACCATTCACCGAAAGTGAAGCTGATTTCTGGAGGGGTGGCAGAGGGCTGAACCAAGTGTGGTATAAGTAAGAGGGTGCTTTTGTTTTGTTTGAGGAGTATAGACTTTTAAAGTGCTCCAATTATGAAAATTATGATTATCATTCTGTACATGAATAACACACTGCAATGCATCCGATGAAATCTCCTGTATTTTTTCATATTGTAATATTTACTGCAGAAAAAACACAATATCGTAATTTTGCAGCACTAGTAAAGATTCTTTTGTAATGTTTATGTTTTCCAATTTATTGTATGTGAACAGAAATGCTATGTGGTAGTGGCAGTGGTTCCCAGTCTTCTTGGCTTGTGGCTCTTTAAAACAAAGCCATTTCTACACACAATCCCATGTCACAGGTTGCAAATAACTTGTACATTTTGTGTGAATTGCAAGCAGTTCTACCAAAGAGGGTTTTTCACATATTGTTCACAATACAAAAGTAAAGATCTGATTTCTAATCATTGCTTCATGTCTTTTGATAACCAATGCTGTAGCATGACAACAGCCTCATTTGCCAACCATCTTTCAGCACTGATTGTACCCAGACTGATATATGTTTTGGGTTTATTGAAACAATATTTAAAGCTGGGGTATGCGATTCTGGAGAAATCCAATACCATGATATATAGTGTGAACAATGACACAGCAAGTAATGTAACTAACATTAGCAAGCTGTTGCAAGTTGCTGCTGTGCAGATGTGGACAGAACGGTTTCCCAGAGCCGGCACACCAGCTCCACACGGTTATTTAAAGACAAGTCTCCTGCTACTACAGCTAGCATCACAATAACAGCATGTTTTGGAAAACTAGAACGTAAGCCGAATGTCCATGAGCAAGTAATGTAACATTACGTGACACAAAAATCCCAGAATAGCTTGAATAACAAGTTAATGTTGTGTGGCTCGGTCCACTCTGTTTGTGTTGTTTGTTTCCCATTTACAAAGCCAGGGCTGTCACCAGCTTTTACTTTTAGCACACACACACACAGTGAAAAGCTAGCAAACCATGAGGACTTATTTTCTGAATTTGAAAAATAAGTGTATCGGATTAGAATCACATTACCTAGAATCGCACACTCCACCTTTAATGAACAGAATGTTGCATTTTAATAGCTTATCCTTTAATGTCACAGTACCCTTCAAGTTATTTACAGGTCACATTTGAATATGGAAATATCTTGTCTATACAATTTGCTAGTGGGTAATGCACCTTCTGGGATCATTTGAATTTCGAGCCGTTAACCAATGACCCAGTCGTCACATTGTGTTCTGAACACACAGTCCAGTCACACTGGTGAGGTGTCCCAGAGGAGAGTGGCATGTGTATTTGTGTTTCTGTGAATCATAAACGCTGTTTTGTATTCATTGAGGTGTGTCAAAGCGGATTACCTGCATGAATGGGGACCTGAAACGACTTTGTTTTCAAAGACTGTCCTTTGGGGTGAGGTAGTAGGTTGTATAGTTTTAGGGTCATACCCTTCCTGTCAGATAACTATACAACTTACTGTCTTTCCTGAAGTGGCTGTAATGTCATCAGATGTCATTGTTGAAGCTTTTGGATCTGGATCAACATTGGAATGTGCATGTTTACCCGCTAAGATAACATAACTCATTTGCAGCATTTGATCGAGGTAGGTCTTTGTAGTTGCTTTGGGTAGTTTTCCATCTCATGATTTTCATGATTGCATTAAGACTTTGTGGTCAATAAAACTTATTCTTAAATATTATACAATATATTGTCTTCATATCTCATCAGACACTGTATATTGTGTAACCTTTTACACAAACCTGCTCTCATCTAATTGTCTTTCCTTAGCTCTTATTTCTGTTTTTTTTTTTTTTTGTATATGATCATAACAATAGTTTAGGGGTTCCATGGCTCTTCTCCTCAAACCGATTACTTCTGACTGCTTGTAATGTTAGTGTTTTTGAAATTAAATCGACTTATATGATATGAAGTGTGTTCTTCTTCAAAATCTGAAAATGTTTGAGGATGCATTTATTTACTATAAGAAAATGGACAGTGTTTATACATCACTATTGATATATATATATATATATATATATATATATATATATAAATTGATCTCCAGTACATGTTACACCAAAGCTTGCCAACATGTAGGACCTTTCTGATGTTCGAACGGGGTGAGGTAGTAGGTTGTGTGGTTTCAGGGTAGTGATTTTGCCCAATCAGGAGATAACTATACAACCTACTGCCTTCCCTGGAGGGCAGCAATACATCACCATAGAAACAACAGGGACCATCCTGCTCACAGAAAAACTTCCAGTATCAACAAACCAAACCAGGTCAACTATCTGGCCCTGAGCCACCCGTCCGCTTCTTACCTGGAACGTGGGCGTCCACAGTTAATCGTGGCAGCAGAGAGGACCAGCAGGTAAAGTCTGTTCAGTATGGGATTTGTCTTGGATTTGGTTTTTTTCTGCTTCAAACATTAATAAAAAAATAAGATGATGAATCAGTTTGTCTTTGGAATTTGTTCATTTTCTTTGATTTATACTCACTAAGTGTCAATTTAAATGTTTCACACTTTGAGGCTATTTGCAGTTGAACAGCTGCGTTGGTGCCAAATGGTTTACATACAGTATACTGCAGTAATGCTTGCTCTATTTATATAGAACGTAACATCAGCTACAAAAACAGCAGTTTATCCAGACCACTACTCTGCATCGAACATAACCAAACATCTTCATCACTGTCTGCTGAAGAAATATCTCAGAAAAACCCTGACATGGCTACCTTCATCCTTTCCTGTGATTAGCCAGCAGCCCAGACATGTCCTAAAACCCCAGAGCAGAGCAGATGGAAAGAAGAACCATGGCACAAGCTCACCTCCTGGGCTACAGTATGATTCATATGGCAGCAGATGATGGTTACAGTACTCTGTGTTTCTTCGGCCAACAGCACACATGGACACACAGACACACACACACACACACACACACACACACACACAGATAGATGACGAGGTGAGTGCCAGGAGGTATCAGGCCAACTTGGGGCATCAGACATCCGTCACTGTCTGAGACGGCCACCCTGTATCTCATAACAAGGTCAGACTTGGGGTTTTCATTAACAGCCCTCACATAGCCAATGATAAACTTTGTGTTAGTAACTTCTTATAAATACGCATTTTACTGTTAGTATGTATTTTTTTTATAATTCTACTGTACATACTTGCACCACCTCGGTTTGCACATATATTGTACTTAACTTCGCATGTCATGGTTTCACACAAAATGTGCTGAGCTAGTTACACCTTCACCAAATGTCTCAGAGACAATAAGAAGGATTATTTGACAGTACATCACTGGAGTAGCACATAACAAAGCAGAAACATTGCAGCGTGGGAAGAAATCTACCACTGTGATGTATCCCATGTGTCTAGACCAGTGTTGAATGTATTTGTATGTGGGCTGCACCCACTGCGTAGCTGTCCCCCTCCAGCCACCATATTGAATTGATTTGAGCCTTGGCCCTGGTGATGAGCTGAATACTAAGCCTGATGAGACAATGGCTCTGTGTGCATCATGTCTCTGGGGTTGCATCTCTAAAGGCCATCCTCCATCCTTCATCTCCTCCTGCTTCACCAAAAATACTGCAAAAAGCTTTGACATCCAGCCTCGGATTTTCTTTTCCCATGCAATAAGGAACTAATGAAAAGCTTTTGAGAGTCAGTCTGAAACATATCAGTCAGAATTCAATAATATACTGTTGTTTTAT
Organism: Dicentrarchus labrax; assembly: GCF_905237075.1. Lineage (NCBI taxonomy): Eukaryota > Metazoa > Chordata > Actinopteri > Moronidae > Dicentrarchus > Dicentrarchus labrax. The sequence goes on along the minus strand of NW_026136720.1, from coordinate 18,988,642 downwards.
ACAAAGTTGCCAGGAATTTGACAAGAATAACACTCACAGCGCTGCTTTTCTAAGCCTTCATATGATGTCATAGCTGTATTAATGGAAAAGTGTTATTGATTGAATGTAAGTGGATAGGGTTGAGGGCTCTGTGTGGGCAGCCCCCTCATATAAACCACTGAGCAGAGTCCATTTGCTGAAGTGAAGAAAAGCTAACTCTAGTACCTAAATAGATTCAGCCACATTATCTGTGCCATGGTGACTATGAAATGTAATATTCAGTCTAAAATGTAGGGCAAGGAAATGAAATTATTTGTTTCTTGGGCCAATACGCTTTGTCTATCTTCATATTTAGATTTTCTGCACATAGAAACAAACAATTTTAATATAATTAATCACCAATATTAAGAAAAGCAGTTACCAGGGCCTCACTCAGTTATAGATGTGGCACAAGCGCCACCTAGTGGAAGCTCATTTGATTTTCTCCATAGACAGTATGTTTGCACTTTACTTAACTAGTATTGTCATTCTCTTTCACCACATTGTAATCTTATTATTGTTATTTTTGCCTACTCTTAGGGCTGAAAACTTCTATTTTTTATAATTTGTTAATCTTATTTTCTCAATTAATCATTTGTTCCATGAAACAACCAAGAACAGTGAAATATGCCCATGACAGTTAACATAAAAACCAAAGTGATGTCATCAAATGTCCTGTGCGTTCAATACAATACTTTTACAATTACTGCAATAATTTAAGACCAGGAAAACAAGCAAATTCTTTCATTTTAGAAACTAGGACCAATTTTTGGCATTTCTGTTTAAAAATGTGTCCATTTAAACAATTTATATACAATCAAAATAGTTGCAAATTAATTTTCTGTTGACCAGCAAATTGATTAATCAACTAGTCACTGCAGTTCCACCTATATTACATTGATTTTAGGTCTGCCCATCATCCTGGAAGAGGGATAGCAACAAAGCTATTCAACCATTCAAAAAATCAAATTTACAGATCGAAGGTGTTGTCAAGCCAAATTTGTGATTTTGGTCTGTATAAATACAATTCACTTGATATGGGAAAAAATACAGCATTAATTAACTGATCAAACATCTACTCTGTTGTAGGTATTTAACTAAATTGTCCAAAGTTTACAGTGTCATTAGCCTGTTTCTTGAATGAAAATCTAAAGCTGTAGTTGGTTTGCTTAAAAACTGGATCAAGACTGTGCAGGTGAAGTAACCTACACAGTCAACGCCATGTGCAGTCTCTGAGCAGCAGATGGCAGCAGAGCTCTGGCTGCTGTTACCCCTCAATATTGACCCACTTACTGTATTTCAGTGGGTCATCACAGGGCTGTCCGAGCCAATAATCGGCCTTTGGGGTGGCATAGGGCCCCACGGCCAGCAGAGGGCACCCTATAGACAGAGAGAGAGATATGCAGTATCTCTGTATGAAACATCATAATAAACATAGTGGTTATTAATTCAGTTGTTTATTATAGTAAACTCGCTGTCCTGGCAGCTGAGTCGGTGTGTATGTGTGCCAGTGACAGTGTGCGTCATAGGGTCATTCAGGTGTCACTGTTTACAACTTCCATGAGAAGCGGAAGTATGTGGTCACAAAAAGCATGAAACCATCATGAGAGTGAATTGAGGGAACAGCAGTCAGGTAAACTAGAGTTCTGCCCAGGTTCTCTCTCTCTACCCTGCCTGTATTACTAACCGCTGCCAGTGCCAGTGCTTCTCTTGGTCTGTCTGTGTCCTCCAGGGCTGTTCTGTGACTTTGGGCGTGACAGAAGTGAGAGTGAAATACAACCATGTATCAGGTTTGATGAACGCCAACAGGCCACAGTGTTTATACCCTGCAGCTCGGAAGGAAATAACCTTAGTGCGCATTAACGTGCGTTTACAGGCAATGGTGTAGACCGGTCCAGACAATCCTCATAGGCCCACGTCATAAAATAAGGCAATGATTATGTAGTCTCTCAGCCAGGGTTTAGTTGCAGCTCAGTAAAGCAAGATGGAAAGCAATGGATTGACATTGACTATTGATTTAATATTGGATTGAAATAGCTGATTTATGGATGCACTGCTACAGAACCAATAACCATCAAGTATACAACCACGCCATGGTATAAGTATTTTATATTTGAAAATGAATGGAAGGAAATCTGGGCTATATTGATACTTAAAGCTGCAGCAATAATCTATAGGCTTATGTTTACATTATATAACCAAAGCTAATTGTAAAATATTGTGAGGACTGCAGTAATTACTAGGCAGCAGAGATTATATTTTATTATTTTCTACATTTTATATTACAATTTCTTATTTTTGTTAATGTTAATAATAACATATCTTAAAGGTCCAGTGTGTAACATTTATTAGAATATATTGTCAGAAATGGAATATAATATTCCTAGGTATGTTTTTATTAGTTTATAATCACATGAATATAGGAATCGTGTTTTCGTTACCTTAGAATGAGCCGTTTTTATCTACAGATGCTGCGTGTTGCCTTCTATGGAGTCCCCCGTGTTCAACCACTGTGTTTCTACAGTAGCCCAGAACGGACAAACCAAACACTGGCTTTTTGTTGTTTTTTTTATGTCTCATGGCCATCATAGTTTATTCTACACACTTCACAGCCCGTTCTCATTCAGGTTTATCATTACATGGCACATGGGTTACGTAGAGGGGCCTATTAGCAGAATTTTGGAAGGGAGTCAGGACCGGCTCTGGGTCATCATATCAACCCTTGTCAAACATCTAGTTCCCCAAATACCTCAAACTTATTCTATTAAAAGCCACATTTTGGCTAAATTGTATTAAATGTAATACACAATTAATGTGCATTCATACTTTTACCAGAGAATAAAACACAAAAGTGTTTCACAAACTGACAATCACATTTACATTCTTGTTCATTTCATTTCATTTCAACAAAAACGGCTACAGTTTCAAAAACAGGCAAGTTAAGCTGGACGGAGGAGCAGTCAGTCTTCCCTTAAACTGTAGTTCTAAGGATGGGTGCCATTTCATAACCATACATTACTTCATCAAATGTTTGTTTCTTCACAGTCTGTTTTATTACAGCTCGGTTCAGTCCAGGGACAGCCATGTTGTAAGCAAATGTGGCAGTTGGCATTATATTATCTAGATGTGGAAAGCAGTCTGAGTCTCTCTTTAATTGGGAAACCAGCTGTTGTCCAGACAGATTGTTTTGACCGTAGCCCATTACTGTGGACTCTGCTTCTGTCTGCTCTCTTGAGTCGTGTTGCAACGAGCTGTAGCTTCTGAGTCTAATGTTTCTCCATGTCCTGCTCACGTGGAGAAATCGACAGTGGCCATGGAGAAGCTCAGGGCACTGCAGCCGACATCTGTGTGGGTGTATTTTTGAGATCTATTCTATCTATCATCTATTTTATTTAGTATTTTTTGGGGCTTTTATTGCCTTTATTTGATAGTGACAGCTAAAGACAGACAGGAAAGGGGGGCAGAGAGAGAGGGGTTGACACGCAGCAAGGACTCAGCCTTGGTACATGGGTTGGATGGATTTTGACAAGATTTTGCATTGATTGATTTTACATTGAATGTGGAGCTGGGGTGTGTATCTCCCCAATCCTCTGGTAGCTAGGGATGCATGATAATTATCGTGGCAATTATTGGCCGATAATGGGAGTTTATATTATTTTAAATTATCGGGATAATAGAATTACATGCTGAAAAAAAATCCATATGCATCCCTACTGGTAGCAGATACAACTAGTTCTACTGCAGTGGCTGAATATCACTTTACTCAAATACAGTACTTACAGTTTATGGTACTTTTACTAGTTTTACCTGCTTTACTGTCTTTCCCGATTTATGCTACTTTATTCTCATATACCAAGACATTTATTTACAACCAACCTATAAAATATGACCCATTCAATTCTATTTAAATGGAAATATATGTAATCCCTCCATCACACAACCAATGGATTAATGATCTGATGCAGAACATTAAGATGGAAAAACCAGATGTACCCTCAAGGGCTGTATGAAGAGATTTTATAAAATGTGGGCCCTTTATTTAACTATGTGAGTAGGTTACTGGAACTGTAAAATCAAGTCTCTACAGGTGATCTGTCCTAGCTATACCTCAATACACTATGAAGCATCATATTTGTTTAGTTTTTCTTTTCTTTTCAGTGAGCTGTCTGCTTCAGTTGTTGATGTCAGTTATTTTATGGTTTGATGGATTTTTGTTTTTGTTTCTGTTTGTTTCTTTGTTTTTTATTTTTGGTATTCTATATATTTTTACACAAATTTGTACCTGACATGATAGTCTATGTGAATGTATCGATCCGTTATTATACATTTAACTACACAACACAAACCAATCATAACTCAGATTACACTTCCTAACCTTTTTCTGGAGCAGATGAAGTTTGCTCTGTTACTTTGAGTTGGAAATATTTGATTGAACAGAAGTTAGGCTTAACTTTGCGCCAACATGGACTCAAAGTCCTGAAAGTGCTGTGGTTGAAATCAGCTCCTTTGACAACAGATCCATTGACGCCCACATTGCTTCACCAAATACGTGGACAGAATGTGATGGAGAGCCAGGATAGAGAACGGGATGAGGAAACATGAAAGCAGAGAGATGCAATCGGCAAACAGGGTTGCACACTCAGCATCTGGCTTCAGCTGAGAAAACAGAACTGCTTCATTAATGGGCAACAGTTTATTGCAACAGATTGACTGGAAACCCTCACAACTTGGCCAGCTGCCATGTGATTCTCCTGAAAAAGTGCATATGCTTTCTTGTGCACAATTAGCTGAACCATGCACTGGTCAACATCCCATAAACTATACCATGCTTCCAGGGTATCTGGAAATTTAAGGATGTGTTCTTTTTTATAAGATTTTTTTGGGGTGGGCTTGTATAACCTTTATTAGACAGGAGCAGCTGAAGAAAGAAAGGAAAGTTGAGAGAGAGAGAAACGGGGTGAAATGCAGCGAAGACTCACAGGTTGGAATCAAACCCAGGTTGCTGCAGCAAGGACTCTGCCTTATTGTACATGGGCACAAACTCTACCAGGTGAGCTATCAGGGTGCTTCAGATATAGTCTTTTTTGAATTGTTTGATCAACAAAGTCTTTTCAGGCTCCTTCAGTTCTTTAGTTTTCTCATGGCAAGGCATGTATATAAGCAAACAAGTCCCCCTACAAACTGATTGAAACATGTTTTTCTTGTTACATTACTCGGGTGTTTGTGCTTCACGGTACATAATGATATATGTGCAGAGTTTGACACTAGAAGGCTGTTTTCACATTCCTCTGATGAAGGGGAAGGTTTCCCTGCGCTCACAAGCATAATCTGAGAGTGAAGTAGGAGACATCTTGCATCCAGCAATTCTAGTTTTGCAACAATTGTACATAATTTTGTGGAGAAACCACATCAGACTCAAGTTACTTTTCAAAGCAAAGAATTTTTATATGTCTCAAACATGTATGGAGGGAATCATGATTGCTGCTCAACATAGTCAAATACCTGGGCAAAATATGAACAAAATTGTCCTCAAATTTCCAGTCTTTTCTTCTTTTCAAAGAGAAGTGCTCATTCAAACCCTCCTGGGTTAAACTGTTCATGTGAAAGAAATATCTTTTTATTGACAAAAGTTAGTCGAAGCAGACTGGATATATAAATTTTTCCTATCAATAATCTCCAAAGAGTACCGTATCACTCTTTACACCGCTCTTTGCACTGTTATGGACAGCCCTGTTTACAGTAACAATGTCACTTGTGTATAGAGACTGTCAGTGGTGGAAAGTGGTGGAGTTTATAAGATAGGATGCTTTGTTATTGATTAAACCCACAAATATGTGAATAACTAAAGCACGAGTGTGTAGGATTTAGTGTCATCTAGCAGTGAAGCTGCAGATCACAACTAACTGAACATTGCTCGCATCTGTAGGCTGGTTGGCGATCTGGGAATGACAACAGGCTGTGAAGTGTGTAGGAAAAACTACAGTGGTAGAAAAACTCGCAAAAAATGGTAAAGGCCCTATCTATAGCCAGTGTTTATTTTGTCCATTCTGGGCTACTGTAGACACATGACGGTTTAACATGGCAACCTCCATGAAAGACTTTTGGAAGTCTTTTTTTCTTTAAATATTTTTTGGGGCTTTTTTGCTTTTATTGGATCGGACAGCTGGAGTGTGATTGGGGGGGGGCGTGACACACATCAAAGGGCCACAGTCAAACTGAAACATTTTTTACCTGTTACATCACTTAGGTGTTTGTGCTTCACGGTACATAGTGATATATCTGCAGAGTTTGACACTAAAGGGCTGTTTTTCACATTCCTCTGATGAAGGGGAAAGTTTCCCTGTGCTCACAAGCATAATCTGAGAGTGAAGTAGCAGACGTCAACAAAAACGAACTCATTCTAAGGTAATGAAAACACAATAATTCCTGTATTCAGGTGATTATACAGTAATGAAGTGTGTGTGTGTGTGTGTGTGTGTGTGTGTGTGTGTGTGTGTAGTGTGGACTGGTAGTTGCAGAGATGCTACTTCCTCCTCCTGGGCAATGCCAAGGTGCCCTTGAGCAAGTCACCAAACCCCTAACTGCCCCCAGGACGCCACTACATGGCAGCCCATCACTCCACCATCTCTTCACATTTGCATGTCTATAAGCCCTGTGGGTGTGTATTATTGTATTTTGTGTTTATTAATTGAGTGAAAAAAAGAGATGGAGATGGATGAATAAAGTTAATATTCTTCTTCTGAAAACATACCTATGAATATTAGCTGTGTTTCACAATAAAATCCTCCCAAATGTAACACACACCTTAACAATGAACTCCACCTCAGCTAGCTGCAACATTAGTGTACCACTTACATGTCATAGTCACTGTCATGATTATATAATAATGTAACATTGACAGGGGAGTGCATTTACTTCTGATACTTAATGTACATTGTGCTGATAATATTTATGTATTTTCACGAAAGCCAAATTCTGAATGCCAGACTTTTACTTGTAAATGAGTATTTTTGTTGTTGCCCATTCATTGAAGTTATGTGTTGTTTATCTTTGTTTATCTTTGTGTAACTATTACTTAAATGTATTCTGATTCTCATGTAAGTGTTTCTCATTAAGCGAGACAATAAAGTTAGGGCTAATTTTTTATTGTGTTATTATACTGCAATTTTCCATAAATCTTCCTTTTTTTAAGTGTTTACAAAATGTCCTTTCAGGTATTGTTTAGTGTACATCACTACTTTTTTTTATTATTAATAATGTATCATTTAGTTATATGATCAGAACTCTACTCTAGAGTTTTACTGAACTGGGATTGCACTGAATTGAGAGCAAGAGAGAAAGGGAACACTTGGTTGACCCCGGGAATGTTATGTGAGGACAGTGATGTGGGTGTGCACGTTTTGCCAGCCTGTAGCCTATCCATTCACCAAGCTTCATTGTATCAGATTATCACACTGTAATCGATTAGCAATCCAACAATAACCCCCTGTTTTTTATGCAGTCAGCTTTAGCTTTGCACTGCAGGAAAGCGAGTAAAGCACTTTTTAAAGGGATAACTTGCTGTCACCATAGTTAGGGGGCGTCCGTCCACAGAGAAACCGCTGCGCTCTTTCTATTCGTCCAAACTATAGGTGTGTCAGGGGGTGTGCGCCTTCTCTCCGCCAGCTGTCAGTCATGAGGTCACTTCCTGCGGGTGTGAGCTCCATAGCTCTGCTTTGTATGGACATGGTGGGGGATTCTTGACAGCGGCAGCGCGGTTGGGAAACAAACGAGGACGCGGTTAGGGTCGGGGACCGTTTTGTTTTTTCTCCGTCCTCGCTCCTCACTCGATCCTGCACCGACCGCTTCTCAACCCAGCGACATTTTCCCGAGGATATGGCGGCTTCGGATTGGGCTGTCTACTGAAAGGTAGATGTCTTCATTTGGCCTTTTTTTATATATAGATATATACAAGAAGTGCACCCCTCCTGCAGCAGCTGGGAGACTTTATCTGTAAGGGAATTTGGTTTAATGCACAGAGGTGGTTGGAGCCCAGAAACGGCGCATGTTCTGTTTTATGTGTTTATCCAGTTTGCATGTGTTTGCAACCCTAAAACCCTGCACACGGTTTGTTTACAGGCAACTGGTTGCGAATTCATAAATTCTTGCAGGATTATGGGAGCATTGTTATTGCGTGGAGGCAGGCTAATCTGATCTCAGTTCGCACGCCTGCGCAGCTAAAGTGGCGCTCGCCTATCAATAGACAAATTCTCGATTCATTATAAAGCCATGCACCCAACACAAAGGCTATTTATCAGCTTGCTGGCACGCCTTATTACTATAATAGCAGTTATAAAGAAGCTGTGGGTTGCTCATTACTTGCATTTGTTGTTATGAAGGCGCCAAGTCAGCGTGTTTGGAGCACCGGTGATAATGACAGTAAGGTCAAATGCTGTCAATGCTGCGTGATACATTACATTACAATACATGCAGATGCTGTTTCCATCAGGACTGAAGGACTGGAGACATGGTGCTCCAACTGTTAGAGACACTTTTTGGCCTATTGAATCTAAATATTGTTTCCAAAATTTATCAAGGAGCTTCGTATTAGAGATGGAGTTTGTTGTCCTTTGTTACATAGTAAACAGAAGAAATGTGACAGGAAATGAGGGGAGTCAGAGATAGGGGGATGACATGCAACAAAAGTCCCCTGCTGGACTTGAACCTGCAATTTTATGATTTTATTTTTTTACGATATGGTCAGTGTCTTAGACCCCTTGCCTCCAGGACAGGTTTGAAATATTGCCTGGAAATCATAGATTTTATATACTTCACTACTTTTGCAGAACTTTACTGTGAAGTGTTCGATGAATAGATGGAGCAGGTGTAAATGTGTAGCTGCAGGTGCTGTTAAGTAACTGCTTAAATAACTCTGAAGCATCCCTTTCCCTCTCACTCTCTCCATCTGAGCGACTCCTTTCATCCTGTGTGAGCATTCATAGCCAAGTGACATAATTATTGATCGATTAATGTGTCTCAAACATGAAACCGTGGTTGCTTACCATGTGATGCCCAGTGATTGGAGTTCAGAGCTTACCAAACCAATTACATCTACACTGTTGCATGCAATGACTTAATCTAGGCAGGAACACGTCCATACATTTTGATTATTCAATTTGTCTCTGAATACTGTGAGGAAGACATTCTGCAGCTCAACTAATGATGTAGCCTTTCTTTGTGAAAGTGAAATTTGACCCAAATCCTGCTGTACCTGTCCCGTTGCCCTAATCAATAGGAATGCAGCCTTTCTTTTCCCACAAGTAGCAGGGTCCTGTTTGTAATTTGCAGGGGTTTTTTGCTCTCATAACTGCCCATTGCTTATTTGTTTTAGATTAAAATGCCTACAGTGGGGTCATAAAGTCTTTGACAGTGCCTTTTCTAGTCATTTACTTTGGTTACTTTTGTTTGATCGTGTTTTATTTTTATTTTGTTGCGTTAATTGTAAGGTGACATTAGGACTGACTATACCGCAGTGACTCCTGTCTGATATGTGCTGGTTGAATGTTTGTTTATGTTGGTTGGAAGAGACTTAAATCTTCAGTTATGATTGGAAAGTTACATCTGGAGGTCCAGCGTTTTGCTGACATGTTTCCTAAAAGTGAAACTTTGAAGGTGATCTGAGCACAGATGCTCTATTCTGCAGTCCAGTTCTAAATACACTGAGATACAACTCAGTCACCCTCTGTTTGCTAACCCTTAAAGCCAGTCTCCGCATTGACGTGGCATTTACCTTGGGATCAAAGGTCTTCACTCAGAACATTTTTTTACACACCCTATCATTATGGTGATTGTGGTTAAAAAACTATTAATAATTGTGTAATGTTTGACGGAGCCTCAAAGTGACAGTGTCTTTTATTTGTGATGGCTGAGCAAAGCAAGTTGAAAACATCAAGTTGAATATTCCCCCCCCTTTAGGCTGAAGAATAACTCACTTCATAGGCTAAAAATGTTCCAAGAGATAATATCAAAATCTGCATACCAAATCCTGATCAAATAGTAATAGTATTTTAACTTACTAGTGAATACCAAGTGGGTGCGGTTACTGCATCAGGGCAGTTATTTAAAAAATGTAAATATTAAATCTTTTCCTGTGATTTAGTGTTTTTTCCATTAAAAGTTCCAGCTATGCTGTCTTTATTCCATGCAGATTTAGGAACAGGGGCATGTGGCTCTCACTTGCACTAGTAAGTGGCTACTTTTTAAGGTGTGGTAAGTCTGTCGGTGCTTGTAATTAATCTTAAAGCTTCGCTATTGTAATCAGAGGGACACAGTGCATTTCAGACACCCTTATCTCTCATGCACAACACATGAAAAATGGCATTAGAAACAAACTGTGTGAACTCAGTCCCTGCCTAAACAAGTAGGGTTCTTTGAGTCAGCCTTAAGGGAACTTGACATGGTGTTTGTTTTTCTGTAGATAGTTTCTGTCCAGTTGAGCTGCAGCACTCTGACACAAACCTGTCTCCAGGAACCTGAGACCTGTAATCACCTTCTGCCTGGTTGCATTCTCAGCCTGGAGTCACAGTCTTTCAGATGCAAGAACAAGAACAGAGTGAAAGGCAAAGTCCTCAAACAGGACTTTCGGGTTCTGTTCTCAACTGCAGTCTTGAGTTTATCATTTGTCTCTGACCTATTTTGTCCCTGCATCACTGATGGCGAAGAGCAGTGGGCATTATTTTTGTATTAGATCCTAAAAATCCAGCATTTATTTTATGTATATTAAAAATTGTTGATGGAAATGTAATTACAAAAGGCTTGTCCACCTCTTGTAGACATTCACTGGCAAGGATCAGCGGGACCACTGCCGTGTTAGCAACTCTTCAGGTTCGAGGGCGCTTCTGGTATTTCTCACCTGTGAGAGCAACCCCAAAGAAATAAGCATCCACAGGAAGTGGATCTTGCACTGTAGGCCAGAGTATGCTTGAAACAAACTAGTTTGTACCAAGAGTCTTGCAACCACATTTAAAGGCAAACGTGATTGTACCAAAAAGCTTACCAACAAGAGGCAAGATGCGATCATTCAAATGGAAATAACATGGCTCACTTTTAGGTGGTCTGCCCTTGAAGAAATGTAAGTTGTTGCACTCATTTGAACACAAGAAAAGTGGCAAAAATTCAGACAACAGAGAAAGGTGTGGAGAGAGGAGTTTCAGATACTGAAGATCCAAGAAGCATTTCGTTAGAGGCCATGAGGGTTGCATTCAGACTGACAATAGCACTCACAAAACACCATCTGCTAATTCATGTCATTAGGGCTGCTGAATTGGCACAACAGGGGTCCTTATAGGGCTCTGGAAAAAGAGTTAAAACTTGGATCAACTTATCATCCAGCAGAATTGTATACATGTATACAGAAATGCAGAAATAGTTTAATTCTACTGTTTACTTCATAGTCATCAAGATGGAGAATAAAATAATTTTGCCACTGTGATAATCCTCAAAGTTGTGAAATCCCTCCTCATATTATACACAGCTGATGAGTGTTTTGGCGTCTGATAAGCCTTCAACCTCGTGGATGTGTTATTTAAACGGGACTTCCTGGATCAAATTTCACCCTCTCCTTGGTACCTGTAGTAACACACCCACACAAACCTACATCAGGTTTTTTTTACACAGTGCTATTTTCAGTCCAAGCGTGGTCTTTCTGGCTGTTTGTAGTCCCTTCTATGGTCTGTTTGTTTTGCAACTTGTGTCCTCTATCACCTCTTGTTTGACCTTCACCCTAGCCTGGTCTATTCCCCTTTGAGCCTTCCTTATGGTAAAGTCTCTCTGGGTTGAATAGGATTGATGCCCTCCAGCCAGACTTACAGTAAGCAGCTCTGGACAGGAGCTTGTCTGTGCTAATTATTGGGGAGGGATGCTGTATTTAAGCTGAATTTGTATGTTGAACCATGACAGGACTTGACAGGAGGATTGCTTGGGTCAAAGAAATGTCTTTCTCTCCCAATCCTGTGTTTCTGGTCCGCTTATGTAGCAGTCACAAATCTCTTCAACATCCTGTTTGTCTTTTGTTGTCTGTTGAGGCCTTGGGGCCTGAGCCTCATCCACGTGAGCTAAGGCCTGAAGAAATCCTCATCGATGACCCACCCGGTTCTTACCTACTCTCCCACTCTAATTATATCACTGGCAAATCCCACTCTCTTTCTGCTCCACTCATCCGCCCAGACAGAAATGTCTAATTGTTTTTTACTTCATTTAACTTTTTTGTAATGAGGCCTCGTATGTATTCATCTGATGTCAGCTTTGCTTGTTTTGGTGTAACAGAGGTCTTTGACTTAGTGTGGAAATTGACTGTGCTTATTAACATGACCGATAACTGTGCCAAAGATTGAGGCAGGGAATAGATTGCTATTCTTAAGGAACTTTATGAAAAGCAACATAATCATACAGTGATTTTATCAAGGTATCAGTTATATTTTATGTGTGTATGTGTGTGTATATATATATATATATATATATATATATATATATGTGAATGAATAGACCCTTGGAATGTCAACACCCTTTTCAATATTGCTGATTACAGCTTCTGCTTACTTGCTGCATGTAGGAAGCCAAAAGAGCATGTTGGGTTTTCGTCTCCGTAATCCCACTACAGTAGCAAATTAGTGTTGCTCTGTCACCAGGCCTGTGTGCTGCATGCCTCCCCACAAATACGTAGGCTGGTTTGGCAGCCAGAAAAGGGGAACTCAGGACTCCAGTGTCATGCTAGAAATGTAATAAGATGCACACAGCTGCCTGAGCATAGAGAAATGCTCCCAGCTTCATGTTGTTCTCTCAGTTTTTGTGATCTCTGCACTCTGGCAGTCCCCATACTATTGTCTTTCAGTAATGCAGAAACTCCCTTAAAACAGTTTTGGAAAGTCCTTGAACACACCTCAGCGCAAAGAAAGTAGCATGGGAGAAGATTCAAGACTTATTGATGCCTTATTAAAGTGAAGATGTGACTGGTGATTATATTTATTGTTGATTAATCTGTAGATTATTGTTATGACCTACTGTCTAATGGCTACTACAAGTTGCCAGATGGCACAATTGCTGATCAATTAATTGAGTTATCATTTTCAGCTTTTAACTACAGTGTACTTCCAGAATGACTCCTGCACATTCAACTAAGAATTTAAATCCCCTGTAGTGTTGTAGCCTATTTACTGCCCTCCTAAATCAAGCAGTGTGTAAAATGTTGTATATTTCTTGGCAGCAATGTGTTCAAGGTGGTTAGTCAAAGTTCGCAGGGCTACAGACTGCGAGCATTGTCTGCTGTCCTGGTGTCCCTTTGTTTCCAGGGGGACATGGGTTTTGTATCTTGGCAGAGTCTAAGGGGACAGAGCAACTGGTAGAGCAGTACGCACTCACTTGAACATTCCCTTCTCTCTGGCACCAGCAATGATATCTACATTGTGTTGATCACATGTCTAATATTTTTACACACCAGACCGCTTCCCAAATATGAATCTGCACCGCAGACACACTTGTGCATAATATTCAAACTTCAAACTTCTGAGCTCTAGAATGTTATTTTCCCACTCTAACATTGTTTACTAGCACTTGCGTGAACGTTGTGGAGACAAAGCCATATCTATGTGTTGCATTTCATATCCAGTGGAAAATGCTAAGTACTAGCAACATTTTTGTATGACAGTTGTGCCATCTAGTACAGTTGCTGGGTATCAGTATATTATGCAATGGGAGGAAAATCAGTAGAATTTAATAAACACAATAAAACAATAGCAAACATCATAAAACAAAATGGAGGTTGAGGCGACTCGTATGGGCAATATAGTTGACTTACGAAGGCGCTTTATGGTGCTGTTGGTCCAGTTTAATATGCAAGTGCTGCTTGCTGTCTTGTTACACCAGCCCTACATCTGTCAAGTGATAAAAGCAGCTGGAAAAGATTTCAGCAGTTTCCCCACTCTGATATTTACAGTTTGGATGTACTGCTGGGAGGTTTTGTAATGGTGGCCTGCTTGATCTTTGTGACTGATTTGGAAATAAGAACAAAGTGGCAGCCAGGAACCAGCATTTGGCACTGTATGGAGGTGTTGCTTAAGGACAGTGTTGTTAGCGATTGGTGATTTTAGCAGCTGGGAACAGTTTGGGTTGAGTCTGCCAATCCTTTAGCTGCAAATACATCTAACACACTTGGGTAGCTAGTAAAGCTGTGGCTATACTGCAGGTCAGGGTTACAAAGCAGCTGTGTCATTACGCCATTTGACCTTATACTGATCATCATATCAAAATAGACAATCTATTAATAACTACCAGTATTTCATGGCCATTTGTTGAAAACCACTATCCTTGCCTTCTTTTGTCATATTTCTCCGATACAGACAAAGATGCTCCATGTAATCGGATTCATTGTAAATCAGCATGTAGCCTTATTGTCCTTTAGTGTTTAACAGGATATTGGGAACTAATATTTATCTAATACTTATGGTATAAAGGGTTTAATTTATCAGCCAAGCTAACAGCTGAAGATGCCTCATCCCTTGAGCCTTAGTTAAACATACTTTAGAAATAAACTGTATCAATCTAAACCTTAGCCAAAACATTTAAAACTGTTACCAGTAAACATCTAGCTTTATTACAAGTCATGACAACAGTCTGTGTGGTATGCAGTCAACACACCCAAGTCCTCTGTCTAAATTCAGATTTCTGGGGGGTATTTTTTTTTACCCAAACTGACAACCACAGCTATTTGTTGTCTTTTTTGCATATGGAGAATTTCCCCCGTAAATTTCATGTGCTTGTTTTGGCTCCACAACACATAGACACACATGCAGGCACACTTTCCACCACGTAATGATGTGCTATAAACAGCAGCGTGAAGGGTCGGGTCGCTGTAGACCTTTAAGGTAACGTGATACACTGTCACATTGCACCTTCTGCAGTGTTTTATGGTCAAATTGTATTGGCTCTGTCTTGTGAACGTGCGTGAACATTTAATTATTATTTTGACACTGAACACGCTGTCAGTGCAGAGGTCAGAGTCCACTGGGGTTTATGTAACTTACTGTTTTATTTCTCAACTCAATGAAACAGTGGGTTGTAGCCAAAGCAAGAGCTGACCTTAAGTAACACAAATAATAAGTCCTGTCCATTTAGAAATAGAATAACTGAGAAACATGCAAGCTTGCTCAGTAGTGTATAACAGTAGAGCTGCAACCATTAGTCCTCTAATCAATTAGTTGATCGACAGAAATTTAATCGGCAACTATTTTGGTAATTGATTAATCGTTTAGGGGATTTTTCATGCAAAAATGGCAGAAAATGCTGTTTTCAACCTTTCAAATATAGATATTTACTGTTTTATATATTATTAAACTGAATATCTTTTGGGACATTTTTCACTATTTTCTGACATTTTATAATACCAATAACAATTAATTGATTAATCTAGAAAATTGTCTGCAGATAAATTGATAATGAAATTAATCGACAGTTGCAGCCCTAAAGTCATAGAATATTACGTGCTGTACATTGTTGTCCCAGTGGCTTCATTCAGCAAAAATACTTCTAAGATTTTATACACTGATCAGCCATAACATTATGACCACTGACAGGTGAAGTGAATAACACTGATTATCTGGTTATCATGGCACCTGTCAGTGGGTGGGATATATTAGGCAGCAAGTGAACTATTTGTCCTGAAGTTGATGTGTTAGAAGCAGGAAAAACGAGCAGCATGAGGATTTGAGCGACTTTGACAAGGGCCAAATTGTGATGGCCAGACGACTTGATCAGTGAATCTCCAAAACTGCAGCTCGTGTGGGTTGTTCCCGGTCTGCAGTGGTCAGTACCTATCAAAAGTGGTCCGAGGAAAGATAAGCGGTGAACCGGATACAGGGTCATGGGTGGCCAAGGCTCATTTATGCACATGATGAAGGTGTCAGAACACACAGT
Organism: Dicentrarchus labrax; assembly: GCF_905237075.1. Classification (NCBI taxonomy): domain Eukaryota; kingdom Metazoa; phylum Chordata; class Actinopteri; family Moronidae; genus Dicentrarchus; species Dicentrarchus labrax. The sequence continues at coordinate 18,972,679 of NW_026136720.1, read as the reverse complement.
GTATCACAGTTTGTTGGTATGGGGCTGTGTAACATTATGACTACCAGGGAAGCCAGGTGGTCAGAATGTTATGGCTGATCAGTGTATAAAAACTGTTATACACTCATGGAGATAAATAATAACAAAAAACAGTTGTTCAAAAATCTATTTTAATATTTTCTTTCTCGGATTACACACCTGTACATGATGCGAACACCAAGCCATGAAAATGTCATGTAAATCACATCACAATAGCCATACAAGGCTTACTTCTTTTTGCCAGTAGGTGGCGCTATGACAGTGACTGAATATTGGCACATAAATGTGTTCAGGACAGGGCTCTTTATAAACATGTGAAGTTTGGGGCCTAGCACTGGCCTTAGGGGTTCCTTTTTCATGGCAAAATGGCCATTTTCGATACAAAGCCACAAACGGGAAATGACAAAAATTTGACATAAAATTCAAAATGTCAGACTTCCTCTTGGATTTAGCATATGGCTCCAACAGGCCTTTTTGTACATCTACACATGAAACACGTGCCTACTGATTTTTTTTTTAGACATGCTGATGAAAAGAGCTGCCTGGGCTGTTTTTTGAATTGTTGTGGTCACAACAAGTCCTATGTCATGGCGACTTTGTTGAGTCATTTTGCCAAGCCAATGTGCGGAACCCATTACGTACGAAAATTTTCGCCATTGTTGCATTTTGTGTGTCGTTTCATGAGTTTTCAAGCATGTTGCGGCCAAAAATGTGATTCAATTGGGGGAAAAATAAAAAAATCTTATATCATACTACATATCATGTATAATTATATATTTGAACCTTGTCTTTTAAGCCAACATGGATGTGAAGCTCTTAACATGCACTGTAAAAATAGACATTTGTACATCTTCAATTCTTTGACATCTGTGCAAACAGTGTGCTAGATGGAGCTTGTTATCTCAACTGTTTCCAAAGTGAAGAATGGCACTGAACATGCTTTAATCCTAAAAAAAAAATAATTTATATACTTTACATCACAACTTAACATTTTGCAAACCATTCTGCTGTGTTTAAGAACTTTGAATGTATTTTCTCCATGGCACCATTGTTTCCATTCATTTCTGTATAATATGAAAATCTAATGGCAAACCCTTAAATTGTGTAATCCACCATTTAAAGTCTGCTATTTATGTCAAAATGACACTGCCGTTTTAAGGTAATGTAGTGCAGAAATTAATCTGCAGATAATTTGCACTGCTTAATGTTGATGGTTTAAGCAACTCAAGTAAGTTTGCTAATACATTTTCATATTGTACAAAAATTAATGGAAACCAGTGGATGTCTGGAAATTCGAGAATAATACATTAAAGCATTTATAGCATGCATTTGAAATAAGTCATAAAATTATTTCTAGTTAAGGAGCTACATTTTTAACCCAGTTAGTTTGGACCTACCAGTCTTAAAATATCAGACACAATGTGCTGTGGTCTTTAACTATCATTTGCCCTGAAATTACAAGGTAAGTGACCTGATAACAGGATGATTGAACTGTCATACAGCTCATCTGTCTCAGACTACAGCTAAAGTCCAATCACTTCCCTGGGCTGTACTTTGGTCAATCTCCATAACGATAAGAGGGCGCCGGCCAGCATATCAGCCCTGAGTGATAAAGGTTCACTCAAGTGTTTACGCTGCAGTCACGGTCCAGGCTGAGTTCTTCAAACAAATGGACAGGCGGACCTGGCGGGACAGCCCCATCAGCCCATATTCCTGCTCTAATACCACCCCTGGGGCCTTCTTCTAACAGGTCTGTCAGCGCTCAGACCACAGGATGGGTGGATTAAACATTAACCTATGGTCCACTCTCTCACACACACACACACACACACACACACACACACACACACACACACACACACACCAAATGATCATACAAGCTCTTGGAAAGAGCTGGGTGTCATGCTGTCAGGGACCAAAGTTGGATGGAAAACTTTTTGGACGTGGAAGGTAGGACAATAGTGTAAATTATTACTGAGTTTTGACATTCTATAAACTCTACTAACTGTCTTCAAAGAAAAATATTTTATAGGAACAATACTGTTTTTATTCTAACAACAGAAAAATAGTACAGCAAATCTTCTTTTATCTCTTCTCAGTGCTAAGGTATGTTCCCCTGTACTTGGAAGGTCCGCTGTGTTTTTTCCACTCCTTGGAGAGACAAGCCCTTACACACCTCTAATATCTTGATCTGTAGCCATTTTTTATCTGGGTTTCCTTGTCATCACAATCTTTGTTGCCCTCGTTGATGGATGTAAAAAATCATGAGGCTTTATTGGATGCCCCAGAGACAATAGTGAATCATAGAAGCTGTGTGATGCAATACTTTTCAGTTATCAGCTGAGGCTTGTGTGGATGTAGAGATGCCACAGGATCACTCGAACATGATGATCTCCTTTAAGTGCAGTACTTCTTGAATGATTGATATCACTACTGAGGCCATCAGCTCAACAGTGCAGGTGATTTGTAGATCATTTTCTTGAAGATTTCAGACTGCTGTGTAAACTGACTTCATGCTGTTCTATGTCCTTTCCTGTTGGGAGAGTAGGAGGCCGTCTACACGCCTGGGTCACGTTCAGAGCATGTTTATCTGCCACAGCCAGAGCTTACCAGCATCCCTCGTGTCCTTTCCAACTAATGTGGAACTTGACTGCGATGGATGAGCGTAACATGGGGGGCTGGGTGAACATGCTGTGCAGAAATCCATCAGACTGTATGGATTATTTATGCTCCACGCATACATCCGGCTGAGTGATTACTGGTACAGACTTGCTAACCTACAAGTCTGTGATGGGATTTATTGATTTGAGTGAGATTGAATCCCAGTGGTAGTAGCTTGTAACTGCCTTCACATGCCTGCTGCCCGCCCTCCGTTGCTGATTTCAAAGCGTGATCCGTGTGTCGGCATTGCCATGGCATCGTCATGGCGACCTCGGTGGCTCTCAGTTAGTGGTCTTTTGTTAGTGTAACCCGCCCTCCTCCCCTTTTGGACCCTAACCCACACAAACACGTATGACCTTGCTCATCTTCCTCTCAGTGTGCGCAGTGCCCTCAGTGGGCTTGGTTGAGTGAGCACAAGAGAGGTCTTGACCTTAAAGGACAAAGACTTGCTGTTACCGTAGAAACCTGTTTTCTTTCTCTCACTGCCTCACTTGCTCACTCTGTCCCACACACTGCTGATAAAGACCCTGTAATGTAGCCGTAGTGACATTCCCCTCAGCCCCCTGTGTCTCTCTCTGTCTTTGTCGGTCTCAATCCACAAGACCTCTGCAGTCTGCAGCTTAAGCGGCTCTGTGTGTTTACATTCTCGTGTTATGTTGGTGGCAACACAAGGTTTGCTTGATCCACCACTTCATAGATGGTGGTAGGGGGTCATAAGTTCAGAAAAGGACTTGTGTCATATGTGTTATTTAAATATAAAGTCATGCATGCAATGGATGTGTGTTGACACATATATACATACATACGGACGGATTGACACACTGTATATGTGGGCCGTGACTGTGTGTAAACTTAACTGATCTCAGAAAAAATAAAATGTAATACTCTGCTTGCCCGAATTTGTATCTTCTTACAAGACTAGATAATAACTTGCCCCAGTAAATGGAGTGTTATGTGAACTGACAGCATGGATGTTAATCAAGCTGTAGCCAAGATTCTTCTTTATTTTTCCCCTTGAAGCAGTATAATAATGAGACAGTGCTGAGTGAAGTGAGTGTATGAAACAGGATGTCCTCTAAAGGAAGACCTGAGGGTCAGGAGCTAGAGGCTGAATGCTAAAGAGGTTTGCTTGCGTAGCCGAGCTAACACTGCCTCCATTCAGAATTACAAGTGTAATGTAGAGTGAGTATCTCACTAAAGCGGCTCACTCGCATGCCAAGTTTCTTTTCGTGGAGAGTAGTCTTCTCAATGACTGGGAATCTATACTATACAATTCAGTTTAGGTCCTCAGGGCTGTGATTCTTGATGATAAAATTTAGTTTGTTGTGATTTCTCTACCCGCTGATACTTCATGTCTAGAAATTTCATGCAATGTGAATCATATGTGCTGTCTTTACGAATGGCTCCAGCTCTAAAACGTTTGGATTCATATCCATGCTTGTACCATTACATTATCATAATGTTTTCAGTAGACATCAGGATGTCATATTTACAAAATACACCACCATGTGTCACATCGTGCATACCAAATTACCATAAAGCTCCCTCATTAATATATCTGCAAAAGCGTAAGTGTGCTGAGACATTTGCTTTCAGTGCAGGAGCTGACTTTTTTGTTTTCGTGCCATGAGCTTTCAAGGTAGCTCCAAACTGAGAAACAAACAAGAGTGATTGATGTAAACTTAGACAGCATTTTGCGTCACAACAATTCAGATTGTGTAAGACAATGTGCTCTGTGATTTTAAAAAATGGCTCATCCATCCATGCTATACCATGTGGCTGGACTTTGAGCCAGGTCTTGTTGTATAGCTGTTGTTGTTATGACGTATTTTTCTTTGTTTCAGTCATGTCACTGGTCTGCTTTTGGTCATGCTTCCCGCTAGTCGCCCACCGACCCTGCAAGCCATAGGGACCTTCTCAAGGTTCATCCATTTTTTCCCTCCTACTTGAAGGGTTAAATTGTGACCGACAGAGATTATTATTTTTATTATTAACAGTCACATAACTCATTTCACGTTCACTTAATCTATTGTATTTTCCTTCTGCACTTGAGGCGAAACTATTCAAATGACTAATGGTATCAGAGGCTGCATCAATGGAATACCATTCATTTCTCTCATTAGATCTTTTAAATAGACTCACAGGGAGCACTGAGAGCAAACAGTTTCAGCATGCACTCATTTTCCCTTCTCAGCAGCCTACAGTACATTACACACTACTAGTCAATTTAAAGGTCCAGTGTGTAGGATTTTGTGTCATATAGCAGTGTAGCTGCAGATCACTACTCCCTCGCTTCACACTCCCCCTCCAAAAGCGCAGGAGAAACTATGGTGGTCACAAACACACGAAAAATGCAAATGCCCCTATCTAGAGCCAGTGTTTGTTTGTCCTTCCTGGGCTACTGTAGAAACATGGCGGCCTCCATGGAAGGCGACCCGTACCATCTATAGATAAAAGGATCATTCTAAGATAACAAAAACGTAACGATTCCTCTGTTCAAGTGATTATACACTAATGAGAACATAGTTATGCATATTATATCATATTTTTGCCTCCTAAATGTTACACACTGAACCTTTTTTAAGGTTAAACTTAAGGCGGTAATGTGTAATGGTGTGGAATGGCTGAGAACAACCAGCAGCTGCTGTCTTGTAGCCACATAGCCACCCTCACCCCCATCGCCCATCGCCCACCTCCCCCGTGTAATGTTCTTAGCAGGGCCCGATGGAAAGGGCTTACTGAAGATTGACCTAGTTTAGATACGGATGTATGAAGTCCTAATGTGCAATATGAGGTCCATTCCCACTGCCAGTCTTAAGCTTAGCCACCAAGACAAGCCTACTTCTTAGTGCACTTCTATGTGTATCTCATAGCTCCTCCCACATGCAATTCAGCAAATTCTCACCCATCTACTGCACAAGCCAGTCTGTCATGTCTCTTCTAGCCAACCCCAGACCTAGCCTTCCTGTTACAGCACAGCCTAAGCCAGCCCAGTGACCTACATTCATCTCTCCAAACGTCTCTATGCCTCACTCTGTCTCTCTGTCCTCTGTCTTTCTCTTTCTGCAGCACTTCGAGTTAGGGATATGGTTGCTGTATTTGGGGTGAATAGCTCAGAGGAGCGGAGGGGCCTGTGTTGTGTCATAAGATACTCCATGTCCTTCATTCCTTTACTGCCCGTTGACCCAGAGCGACGTGCAGCACCTGTTGGTGTGGATGGCCACATGTTGCATCAGCACTGCTCATTGGGCCTAAATGTCACTTTGTGGTGTTGATATTGATAATGATGTTATCAGTTTTAGGCATGCTAGCAGCATGATGTTATGGATGGCAATGTTGGCAAGTTGGTCCACCAACAGCTATTGGATGGATTGCCACAAAGTTGTCTACAGACATTCATGGTGCCCTAACAACTTTAGTGATCCCCTAACTTTTCTTCTAGGGCCGCCAGCAAAATGCTCACTAATCTAGTAACATGTACTTGATAGATTAGTAAATAATTTGGTACAAACATTCATAGTTCCCAGATGATGTCCTAATGACTGTATAGAAACCCCTTAACTTCCTCTTGTTTTACAGTGAGGTTGCAATATGTGGTCTTAACAATGGATGGATTGCCATTTTTGCATACACTTGTATCCTCCCCAGGATGAATTGTAATCAGTTTGGTGATCCCCTGACTTTACATTTTGCACCATCGTCACTTCAAAGTTCTAATTTGCCCAATACTTTTAAACTATGCCATAAACGTTGGTTTATGACCAGATGCCTGCAAGTCTAATACTAGCAAATGTTAGCAATGCTAACATGCTACGGTGGTGAACATGGTAAACATCATACCTGCTTAACATCAGCATATTAGCAAGCTTACATTAGCATTTAGCACAAAGCACTGATGTGTCTAATTACAGCCACACAGAACTGCTAGCATGAATGTAGACTCCTAGTCGCTAGAAATCTCTAAAGGTGACCTTAGAAATTAATCTTCCTCTGTCATCTATTTGACCTCTTTGTCTCCCCCCCTCTTCCCCTGTCCTCTGTTTCCAGTCTGATGAGTGAGAGTGCCGGCAGCCCGCTCCTCCACCGCAATGGTCGACATGGAGAGCCACTACCATCCCCCTTCACCCCTGGAGGACTCGGTGTTAGGCAGCCCACTGTGCGCCGATGACGACTTCATGGGCGGCATGGAGGAGCTCCAGGACATCTCCCAGTCCGTTGACAACGATGCCATCAGCTCCTTTGATGTCCCCGAATACCAGTCCTCCAGCAATGGCTCTGAAGGTTCAACTGTTCTAGGTGAACTCTCATTACCACTGAATTGAAATTATCTCTTTAGATTATTAATGATATGGTGAGATGGCAATGTGGGGTTTACTAATTTTATCGTGTCCCTGGCAGCTCAGTGTAATCTGTTTGCCGTTGTTGTTGTTTTCAGAGTAGGGGTCCCTCAGTTTAGCCCCATAATCCCCAATTGGCTCCAACTGAATGTTCGGAAAGGATATTAACTTCAGCTAATTTAACCTCTTGCCTTAACGTGCCACAAAGCTACAGTATAAGACAGACCTTTCTTTACTTTATTGTCTGACTCGCCCACTTTTTTACCCCTTTGGAAAATAATCCCTTGATCTTAATCAGTTCTGTGTCTTACTGAGTGTCTTGAAGTATTTTCCTGCCCAGTTCTTCCATATTTCCTCCTTATTTTTACCCCTTATTCTCTGTACTCCCTTGTTTTACCTCTCTGTGATCCTCCAGTGTTTCTCCTCGCTCCATGTCAAATGAGGAATTCACACATTCCTCAGTCACCATGCACCACCTCTCAGGAAACATCCATTTTGCTGCTGTGTTTCCTCCTTAAGTCACATGGACATCTGGGAAATGTATGCTACTACCAAATTATGCAACAAGTGAAGAAGTTAATAGTTCAGAAAGAATTAATGGAAGAATAGAGGGTGAGGGTGGGGGAGAAGGACAGAAAGGAGTAAAGAGGGGGAAGTATGCATAGAAGGCATCACAGAAACGTTTAATGATGTCATGGAAAAGTCAGTGAGAGGGTGTTTAGGATTTATGGGTGTTTGCGAGCACATGAGAGACAGGAGCAGAAGAAACACTGACATGCTTTTTTCATCCACATGCTGCTGAAACATGTGCACTTGCACCAGACAGGAGCACAGCTTCAGGTCCGCTGCCAAATGCTGCTTATCCCCGTTCTGGCGTCCTTTGACCAACTCATGTGGCTTGACTTAGTGCCACTGTTTTGTATGTACCATTTCATCTTTGCTATTTGTGTACCAAGCGAGTTCTACCAACCATGATCCCTTCACAAGGTGGAAATAGAAAACAGTTGGCAACCTATGGCAAGCCCCATGACCTGTCGTCCTTGAGGACGATCAGTAATATTACTCCAATGCTGTTATGCTCTTGACAAGCAGCACACCACATACGGCATGTTAATATCTCTGAGTAAATAGTTGCTGTGATGGAACAGACTGTCTTTGTCGGGGCAAAGGGGTCAAATTGTACTTAAGTTCCAGTAGTTCTTTGCCAGAGGGAGATAATAATTCACAGTAGGGATGCAATCATTAAAATAGACACAGTTGCACATTTTATTTTTACTCAAAATAATGATTGATTTGTTGTCAGATTGTGGTGGTAAAATCTGCTTGTATAACTCCGTATGATAGAGTCAATAATTGTTGTACTTTTATGAACTATTAAATTTGATTCGCCAAATGGGCGAGGGTATGTCTGGAATGAAATAGTTCATACAAAGTATCATCCAATCACATCTCAAGGCAAACAACTTTATAGTTGCTCTGTTGTCATAGAGACAGACTTGATTAATTGTACAAATGAGGATAGGGCAGCATGCTTTTGGACAGTCTCCTCTCAAAGGCTTCTTGGTGTTACAGCCAAGAAGTGACTTTAAGAATGAAAAAAAGACAACTTGAAAGACAAATTCAAACTCCTGTATACTTTCTCACATTCACACACCTGACCAATCACTGTGTGAAGTGGGCATTCTTGTCGTTTTGTCGATTTCACACAAAAAGTGTCAACTCCCAGAGTTCTGATACTGTAAATGTGTTAGAGGAGAGGGTTTCAGGCGCTGTTTGACATTCTGACAACCGCTTTTATTTTAGTTTTTATAACAGGGTTATACATTCAATAGCCTTAACAGTGTGTTGTTCAGATAAATTAATGTGACTGACAGCCACTTCTTTTTTTAAAGTTTTTTTTTTGGCCTTTTATTGCCTTTATTTATAGTGACAGCCGAAGATAGACAGGAAAAGGGGGGCAGAGAGAGAGTGGATGACACGCACAAAGGGCCGCAGGTCGGATTTGAACCCGGACCGCTGCAGCAACTCCGTACATGGGTCTCCAGCTCTACCAACAGAGCTAACCAGGCGCCTGACAGCCACTTCTTTAAGCATGCTGATGGCTAAAGTCTACAGGAAATGCACATTACACAAAGATTTGCAGAATGTTTCTCTATAAAAGTGTGTATATATATATATATATATATATAAAAGTTGCAGTGCGAATGAGAGGCTGAACTAGTTGAGATAGTCTGCACAAAAATTAGGCTTTCCTCAAAAACAGCTGCTAAGTTTCTCTCAAGCCAGGTGCTTTTTTCCTCTGGATCTGCCTTGTGCAGGAAATGGGATTTGTTTGTGGATTTCTTGGCCGAAATGGCAAAAATCTGCACTCTGGTTTTTGAACAACAATGGAAGTCTATGGCACAGAGAGATAAGCTATATCAGACTTTGGCTGCCCAGCAAATACTTAGTAGGATCAGTTAATTGCTCATTTTGGCATTTTTGTGAATTTTGTTGACAATAACAAAAACACACAATATCACTAGATAGACTAGACCATTAATTGGCTATCAGTGCAGATGTTGCCTTAAGATGTGTGCATTAGTCAGGGGCAATAGTACACATATAATCAACCTCGTGCCTGTGTTTTGTAGATGCCCTGACGCCAGCATCCAGCCCATCGTCGGTTGTTTACGGGATGGCAGCGGGCCCCGAGGAGTTCTCCACTTCCTCATCGTCACTCAACCTAGAGTGTCGAGTTTGTGCTGACCGTGCCTCGGGCTACCACTACGGAGTCCACGCCTGCGAGGGCTGCAAGGTGAGACGAAGATTACACACATGAATTATACAGTCAAACAAGTGATTTCAGGGCACAGAATTAGCACCAGCTGGTAAAATATGCAAGCAGCTGGTAGATTTGCTTCCCTCTGCCCAAAAAAAACAATGGTAATCTTTTTAGTGGCTTGTAAAATCTGAACAGTCACTAGCCATTTGGCAAGTGGACAAAAGATAAAACCGATGCACTTTAGACATCAGCCGCCACCCCCCCCCACGCCACAGTGACAATAACTCAACAATGTTTGAGTTTAAAGCTGAGTGGAAAAAAGTGTCCTGGATGAGCCCCAAAGTGTGTTACACCCTTCTTCAAGGAAAAGACACAATAGCACAACGACTAAAGAAATTAAATGAATTAAAGAATTTCCAGGAGTCAAAGTAGAAGTTACAACAAAAAGTGTATTTGCTTATTGATACTGGCAAACATACAAAGGTTTTTATGAGGGGGAGGTGGTTGTGCCAGACAAGTAGTAAAACAAGATAAGATAACAAGGCTTGACTAATCCCTACCGCTGAAAACAAAAACCCAAACAGTGAAAAATGTGTACTCCAGCCTACCTTGGTCCTCAACCTCCCACCACATACCTTTTTCTATATTTTTAACAAGTTTGCAGACTCAACAGCAGCAACAACAACAGCGGATCAAAAATGAAAGCCTGAACTCTTCGGGTGTGTTTCTTTTATTGAGTGCTCCAAATGATGACAAGATGGCCAGCTTGAAGTGTGAGGGAACCAATGAGCAGCAAGACAACACTGCACAGGTGGTCTAGCACCCCGAGAGAAAATGGGGAGGGGGAGATAAAGACAAGCAGGAAGAAAACACACACACACACACACACACACACACACACACACACACACACACACACACACACACACACACACACACACACAAACAACAAGCCCTGCAGTGAGCATTGAATCTGTGGCCAAGTTATCATACATGCCTCTGCCCTAACTGTTCTCTCTTATCTTCTCACCCTGCACTGTGTTTTACTTAGTACCACTTTCTCTCCCTTGGTCAATATTTCTGTCAATAGCCATAAATCGTCTCCTCCCAAAGTATCCCAAACTCAAGCGCAGATGAGTCATAGAATCGCAAACAGCCGTCAGACTACACATTAACCATTATTATTATTATTATTATTATTATTATTTAAGACAGTAAATCACATTTAAAAGTGTAACACTGAAGAAAGTAGGACACGCCAGGCCAGAGACCCAGAGGCAGTGTGTCTTATGACTAATGATAACTCCTAAAAGCATCAGAAATAACAGTCTCAGCCTTCACACGTGGTTGCTCAATAATCTTTCTGTTAATTGTTTACCAATCCTGTTGAAGAACAACCCAAGGCTGTTTTTTAAAAGGCACCGAAGGACAAAGATAGTGTAACTTGAGGTGTGTGTGCATGTGTTTTTCAGCCTTCAGTATTCAATATTCTTTTGTATATTTTCTTTCTTTGAAGGGAAAGCAGCTACTGAAGCGAGATACTTTTCTACACCTCCACACTGTCAATCCAGTGGGATAGCAGTGGGAGTATAAATGTCAGGAAGTGATACATAAACTCAGTAACTCCATCATGTCAACATTCTGTTACATAAACATTCACATCGGAACAGCAGCTCACTGAAGTATGAGTCTGTGTGCATGCAGTAGTGTATGCTGGATGGACAAAAGCCTTGATTGGTCTGCAGGGCAGAGTCAAAGTTATGTGACCTATGTAGGGTGAAGTTGTAGGGCTGTAAAGATTAGTAAAACAACAGGTTATCACAAAAAGCAAGGTTTGTTTAGCTTAACGTCTACATTTAGGAGGGGGTCACTGAAAGTGCATACATCAGAAGGGACCTATGAAGTGCTGAAGGGTCGTGGTGAGACCCCTTCCTGCAACATTAGCTGGGTCAGCTAAATTCAGCATTTTTCTTGTCAGCAAATATTCTTGTTTAGAATGCACATACATACACACACTCACGCACATACTCACCATCTCACGTGCATATGTGTACACCCCCCACTCTGCCTGTGACAGTAATTGGAGGAGGCTGACCTCTGTGATGTCACTGATCCTTTACGACAGTGGACACAAGCGGCATCGACATGAAGCCCACTGAACTCCAATACTGTCTGAGCCATATATCACCCTTGTTTTACGTGTGTAGGGTGAGGGTGTGTGTGTGTTCGGCACATGACATTGGAGGTTAGTGTGTGAAAGTCAGAGTTACTTAACAACATGGCATGTCTGTGTCATCTTGTATTGTACAACTATACTACATTGGTCTGTATATGTATTTTGGCACACTGGGTGACAGTTTTGGATGAAATTGCAATTTGCTATTAAGAATGGCTGAATATGTTATTAAGCAATTCCCCAGGACATTTTCTACCCTTCGGCCAGCATGCCACTTGGTCCATCATATTTATTTTTGTCAAGGTTGTGTAAGCGAGGAGAAGCTGATGGTGAAACTATGTATCTAATATTGTCAGGCACCATTCATCCAAGAATAAATAACTGCTTTTCTAATGGCTACTTACTTCATAAGGAATTGGTCAATCGTTTTTTTTTCTGGATCCTGTAACTGTTTTTTATAACAGCAGACATTATTAAAAAGTAATGTACTAGTTTAGTTCAGGTTTCATTAGCTTGTGTATTTCTTCTAGGAATGTTTCTTTTATTGACTGACTAATTGATCTGTGGTGTTCATGTTTCATTCATTCAAATTAAATTAAATGTCAAAATATGAGCATTAATCACATTGTAAAAAATTGTTTTCTACCATGTTTTTCCCCTCATTCCTCCAGGGTTTTTTTCGTCGAACCATTCGTCTGAAGCTGGAGTATGACAAATGTGAGCGCCGCTGCAAGATCCAAAAGAAGAACCGCAACAAGTGCCAATACTGCCGCTTCCAGAAGTGCCTGTCGGTGGGCATGTCCCACAACGGTGAGTCCTACCGGGTGGGGCAGATCTGGGCAGTGCTTCAAATGTACACAACACATGCACACACACGCATGGTTCTTGTTACTTGCAAGTGCACGCTACTTAACAGAGTACCACAGTTTGAACAGATCCCAAGAAAGATTGAAGAGGTGCATACACACATAATTAGCACAAAGAAGTAATCTAACACCACAGCTGGGTGTTAAGTTGCATGTTAAGGCAAGTCACTAACTGAAGACTAATCCTGGCTATTTGACAGCTTCTTCAAAATGTACTTAAAACATTTGGACTCATTCATGAACAATACATGGTCAGTCTGTGTCTGTGCATGCCGCAGACTTTGCAATAGCTGAACCCTTTTGGAGCAGATATGTGAACAAGAAGGGAAATCACATGACCAAGCAAGTCTATCCACCTGATTATGTGATTTCCAACCAGCAAAAACATATAGAGCACACTAACAGTCTGCTTTGCTCCACAGACCAATCTAAAAATTAATCCAAAATGTTGCTAATTAATTACATTGAATTTGTATTTATTATGTGGCTCAAAGAAAGCCTACAAAAAGTTCTACTTTACAGTGTACATTGTGTTTATTTGTGAAAAAAAATAAAAAAAAAAAAAAAAAAATAGATTTTTTTATATGTATATTTTCAGAAAAGTTGTGATTCTGTGAGAAGAATATAATATAAAATAAGTTGTAGATTTATTTATAAGATGTCGGAAATTGCAACTTTATTCCCATAACATTACCTCATTTTGTAAAACCATTAAGAATTCATTTTTAGATGTTGATTTTTTTTTTCTCTTAAGAGGCCCTCTCACACTGAGTGCAAAGTCAAAGTACGAAGAAAAGTGCTACTAATATTTTGTGATTATTAATCCAGTGCATGCTTTCGCAGTCTGATGCTAAATCACAAATTTGGGTTTCTCAGTCTTGACTGTCACAGAGAAAACATCTGCACATGCAACATCTGTGAACACTCTATACACAATATTGTCTTTTTTAAAAGCCTTGGATCAGATTTTTACCTCTGTACTTGCTTATCTTTACAAAGGAATACAGAGATATAGAGGTTAAGCATGAGGTTAAAGTGTGAGGTTCTGGTTAATATTGTTTACTCTGTGTAAACATATGACATGGCATGCTGACCCTTGACAAAGTTCAATGTCCTGATTGGGGAAAAAAAAAATCCCTGAAACATATTTTAGAGAGGATGTGTGTGTGTATAGGTGTTCGTGTGGGTGTGCTGGGGCTTGTTTTTTCTCGCCTGTCGGTGTATTTTTAGTAGAAGGATCAAAAAGGTCAGGGCAATCAGTGAGTTCACATATAGACTGTGCACACTTTGCAGATATTCCATACTGGCTGCAGTGAACTTGTGGATGCAGAGGCTGAACTGAGCATCTTCATTTTGTCTCACAGGGTTATTGATGAGGCTTCCTGAATCCATAGCCCAGATTTTAATGATGATGCAGTAGTGCCCTAAAGCTGAGCAGTAGTAGTATTTCTGTCAGCTGCACTTCCTCTTATGGTATATGTGTATTGAGTTTCATTGGCCTAAATGTAACCGTAGAGGGGGAGGAAGGAGATTTGAGACCAGTGCAACCTGATCATTTGAGGTCTGATGGTCTAAGAGACTACAGGACCACAGCACTGTTAATTTTAGAGCTTTGTCCCTATGTTTGTATCGACTGCCAATTGATTTCACAGTTAAGGGCTCAAGATACTGGGCGTTCCTCATTAAAAAGTTTTAGCAGTTTTAACTTTTTTCAATTGAAATGTAGGCTATCAACATGCACACATCAGCAGAGGAGCTTTTGTTTTAAATATGTGAAATTTACCCATTAAAGTTGTATGGTTTACAATAAAGCAGTGAACTGTGTTTGCGTTGTTGTTTGGTCTTGACTTCTTTTCTGGAGTAAACTGTCAACATCCCTTTCTTGCTGTTGCAACAGCAGCAAAGTGCTTTCATCACAGAACCCACAAGTTTCTTGAATCCAGCAACTTAAAGATACCTCAGCTCTCATGTACCAAGAAAATGCACTGTAATAAACACATCATTGAATGTTTTGGCAGAGAAAATAACCAATCCAGAGCAATAGTAAGTCTTTGTGTGGTGAAAGAGGTGTTTAATGGCTAAACAATTCCACAAATCAGCTGTTATAAATGATTTAATGGAACGACAGACTGTCCCCCTCCCACCTTTAGCACCCTTTCCCACTCGAGCCACAGACTCATCCCCTCACACGGGTTCTTAAGAAATTGACTTATGATCAGCTTAACATCACTCACTTACTCTCATCTTAATTAGACTTGGCTCCTGCCCAGACGCCCACTGTGGAGCTTTACCAGCTTCAGATGATCCATCCACTTTGTGAGCGGAAATCTAACGGGCCCTTGTGTTGTCTGTTAGTTCAGTACCTCCGTTGGCCTGGATTAGTTTCCACAGTGGGTGGCTCGTTGGAAAACAGGGAAATCACATCCCCTTTTATGCTTTTATAGTCTTGTAAATGCAGGTGGTAGATGCAGCTGCATGTTGGGTTGCCAGAGATTTGTGTGTGTGTGTGTGTGTGTGTGTGTGTGTGTGTGTGTGTGTGTGTGTGTGTGTGTGTGTGTGTGTGTGTGTGTGTGTGTGTGTGTGTGTGTGTGTGTGTGTGTGTGTGTGTGTGTGTGTGTGTGTGTGTGTGTGTGCGCATCAGCTTGTTCCTATTTAAATTGGTGAGCAAGCTTTAAAAGCAGTTTACCTCTAATCTCATTAGTCAAATGGGATCAGGCCGTCTGAGAGATGCCAGCATCCTCTCGTAGAAAAACAACTCTTATAGTCTAGTGTGGACTATAAGCTTCCAACACATTCATAAATCAATTTTTTGCTTCCATTCCTATTGTCTTCTTTCATTTGTGCTTTATTGGCATGACAATTTACAGAAATACTACCAAAGCATCAAGAATTTGCCTCTGAGGCTTTGAGGTAGAGAACTTAGGCGGGTCCAAAAATTCAGTCATTTTTGTCATTTTGGTGGGTGTGTGTAATAATACAATGAAAGTCTGCACATAGGATACATAGGTCGTCCCATCCAGTCCAACTATGACTGAGCGGGGCTCATACTTTGGATTTAATTTCATTTATTAGGATTTACAATTGCTGCAGCTGTTGAAAAAAACACTATTTGACTTGCTCAAACTGAAATATTCTGAGATTTAATCAGAACTTTGTCTCATAAACAGTGGCACACTTTGGGGTGACAAAGTTCTTGTTCAGTCTTTTGTTGTGGCATGGTGCTGCACAGAGGTTAGATTATGTTTGCTTATTGCCAAAATGTGTGTATCTAAGCCCCTCATAGTGGATGTGCAGGCAGAGAGGGAAACCATGGCATTATTTATTTACTATTTGAAAAAGCTATTGCAGTGGTGGCTCACTGAACATCATATGCACTGTGCACATTTAAACACAGGATCCAGAAATCCATTTCAACTGTTTATTTCAGTCGGTGGGTAGATGATTTTTTTTCTATAAAAAAAGAATATTAAAGAAATGTTACAGATACATTGGTCTCTATATGTAATATGTAAAGTAATTACAAACAAATAAACACAATTAAGTAAAAAATAAATAAATTAGATCATTCAATTTACATCATTAATGCTTCCACAATCTGGCCTTCTCCTTATCTCTCTTTTCTTCTTACATAGAATCCTTTCTAGAATATAGCATTAGAAACACAAAACCAATTGTTAACTTCAAACGATATGTAACACATTAACCAAATCAATCATTTTGAAGGTGAAAAGGTCCATTTTAAACTCACAGTAGGTTCTCTTTGTTCTTCCTGGTATGGTTTGGAGGGAAAACAGTTCTGAAGGGTGGTGCTATAATCTTGGGGACTCGGAGAGGAGTGGCAGTGATGCAGGCGGGGAGGAGACTTGTGATTTAACAGTATTTATATTATTATCAGCTTTCTGGTAATTGTTTTGCCAGGAGTGATTTCAGTTTCATTGGACACAAAAAAAACGTGTTTTATCTCCCTTCAGAGTACAGCAGTAACTGAGTTGACCGTAGAGGGACGTGGGGGACGAGCAGTACAACCAGATGAATTCATTCATATGGACATTAAGAAATGCCAGGTATCATCACTGGTGGACATTGTTGTGGGCATCAAGTCTTTGATCAAGTTCATCTTTGCTGAGTGAAGTCACTATTTAAAAACATTTTTTTTGGTACATCTTTTTAACTTGGTATGTGGTCTTTGGATGTTTAGGTATAAAGTAAAATTAGACTTTTGCTGATCATGACATGATGTTTTTAATGTTAGATTCTGTTGTTTAGAACACCACAGTATACTGTCGTCAGATCCATAGGTTGGGAGAAATAAGGCTTTGGCATCAGATTTCAACAGTGAGCACAGTAAGATATTAAATAGCCTGTGCTTTGCTTTTTCTCTATTTTCAGTGATGTTATTTTTGAACATTTTATTGCTACTACCCTATAGGTTTTTTGGATACATCTTATAAAGTTTTTTTTCTTTGCTGACAAGTTGTCTTGGATTCATGTTACTTAGTATGTTAAAATGATTCCTCCAGATGTCAGCGTGAAGAATAAGTGATTGTTGGGGTTTTGTGGATGTCAAGCTCTTTCACATTTGTTTAAAACTGGGTTTATTTTAAAGCACTCTGCATTTTCTATTTTTTTTCTCTGTGTTTTATTGAATGGGCTTTATAATAATTCTATTTAACTGAATTTCGTTTTCGGTAATTTCTGTTGCCCTGTAAATTGAATCTGTGAATTGAAAGATTTATATTGCCATAAATTCTGTAATCTTAGTATAACTTTCTGTCTGTTCTGCTCTCTTCAGCTATCCGTTTTGGCCGGATGCCCCAGTCAGAGAAGCTAAAGCTGAAGGCAGAGATGGTAACGGGGGACAGGGAAGTGGAAGACCCCCAGCTAGCCGACCAGAAGACACTGGCCAGGCAGATTTACGAGGCCTACCTCAAGAACTTCAACATGAACAAGGCCAAGGCTCGAACCATTCTCACTGGAAAGACCAGCACCCCTGTACGTTGATTCAGAGTAGTGTGGGTTGGTGAGTGAAAGGTGTTGCGCGTGTGTGGATTTCATGTTCATGGCTCTTGTCATTAGCAGAATTTCCTCACAGATCAAGGTCATGTTGTCTTGCAACTTTTAATTTATTTCTTCCCTGTCTGAGTGATTTTAATCTCATTCGGACATTTGCAATCAAGCTAATGTCTCAATATGACCTGGCAGCCTGTCCCACAGAGATTATGTGCAGCCAGCCAGTGACAGAAATAACTTGCTCAATCAGTAGTGCAAGCCAACACACAGGCTGGACAAGGAAACATCTGTTTTCACAGAAACGATATAAAGGGCCAGTGTATGGGCTCATCACTTCTCCCTCCACTGCCTGTTTCCCTCCAAACCTGCACTCTTTTCATCACCCATCCCCAGTCTCACCACAAACATTCACTTATAGCCCTATTTCTTTCATTTTCTTCTCATTAGAAAAAAAGGGTCGACAAGAGAAGGGTCGGGGAGTGCAGCCCTGAGTTGTGAATTCCATGCATGGATGTGTGTAGGTGTAAGAGGGACAGGTCAGTCAAAGTGCACAGCCATGTTCAAACGCAGACCTCCCCCACTGCTTCTGGAGATCAAAGTTTCTAGATGGCTGTGTGGAAGTGTCTGAGTCCAGAGGGAGTCATGGGAAAGCAGTCAGTTGGAAATGCACATATTGTTTGATCCAAGCTTGACTTTAGAGTTCATTCATGGTGTCACAGCACTCCTATACAACATAGAACTTCCCATGAAAGTCATACCATTTTCCACAGTCCTGTGTACAAATACTGACATGCTGCATAGTATTGATTCTGAGATTGTTTGTATAGCACGAAAGAAAGAACACCCCCCTAATGTTCTAATGTCCTCTAATTATTTTACGACTCATTAAATAAATATTAAGGAGATATACTGTTTTGAAATGCCGAAGATGCTGTTGCAAGAAGGCAGTAGATATAGAAAATATTCAACTTAATTCAAATGGTTAATCACTCTTGTTGAGTGAATCCTCCATCATCACTTTATCTGGATCCAGTTAAAGAGGCCATATTATGCTCATTTTCTGGTTCATACCGGGTCTACTATAATAGATTTGCATGCCTTAATGTTCAAAAAACACCTTGTTTATGTCATATTGGACATTGCTGCACAACCTCTATTCAACCTCTGTCTGATACACTGTTTTCTGTAGGAGGCCTTAAGGAAAGTAGCCCTGTCTGCTCCAAATGATCAGCTCCCACAAGCCTAAGCAGGCACTGTCCACCGTGTTTCAGCTTTCTTCTCACCTCGCATTTCTATCAAGTGGATGTAAATACAGCAGCAACATACACACATAACATTAGCAGTGTGGATAGCTGAGCTAATACTAGTGCTGCAGTATAAAGTTATACAAAAAGCAACATAAAAAAAACTGTTACCAGCATCCAACCTACCACTCTTGTTATATATTTAGGTTCAAACGAGACATAATACACATAGTTTCTCTTTACTGTCACTCAATATTACATAATTTGTCCAACGTCTCCCAGCTTGCTACCCACAGGTTTACCTATAAAATAAACAGTAAAACAAAATAAAGTTTAAAATAAAGTTAGTTTACTTTCTCAGATGGTGGCAGTAGCTAATGACTTTTGTATTGGTTCCTGCAGACCTTTTACATGCACAAAAAGCACAGGGAAAACTCAAAAAAGCATAATATGGCTTCTTTAATACATGTAACTGACACAGAAAATTCATTTCATGTGTGACTCATAAGTCTCAACGTCAAAATACTGAGCCATAATTGTTCCACTGTTGGCTCTGATTTGTGTACACCAAATGTCAGTTTTATTACTGACTTAACTGGTTTTGCTGTGCTATTATTTTTCTTAACAGTACAGTCTTGACTGGATGTCAAGTCCCTACAAAACAAGCAGCTAAAGGAATGCTGCTCTTGCTCTGGCAACGATTGCAATGTTGATCTGTCTGTCATTTGGCTGGCCCACCACTTTGGTCCAAACTGAAATATCTCAACAACTATTAGATGGATTGCCATTGTATGTTGTAAAGAAATGCATGGTCCCCAGTGGATGAACTTTGCTGATCTCCTGACTTTTCATCTTGCGCCATCATTAGATCACAATTTTAGATACTAATACTTTTGTTTATGACCAAATACCTACAAAACTAAAGACAGTCACCAGCAGTCACTGTACTTAACCAATGCTAGCGTGCTAACATGCTACACAAATAGGGTAAACATGGTAAACATTATCTATATTGTGTTCATTATTATGTTTCTAAAGATCATCATGTTTGCGTCAGTAACCATGTTAGATTCTGGGAGCATTTAGCAAAAAAAGGGGGGGGGAGGGGGGGGGGGGGGGGGGGGGGGGGAGAGAGAGAGGGGGGGGGGGAGAGAGAGAGAGAGAGAGAGAGAGAAAAAAAAAAAAAAAAACAAATAAATAGAAGACTAATAATAATAATGATAATAATAAAAGTACATAAACTCTGGGGAAGAAGCTACATTCGTGTACAGATAGACAGGAAGAGGAGGAGAGAGGAGCTCAGTGCATCATGGGAAGTCCCCCTGCAGTCTTGGCCCATAGCAGCATAACCAAGGGATGGTTCAGGACTCACCTGAGCCAGCCCTAACTATAAGCTTGATCAAAGAGGAGTGTCTTAAGCCTGCTCTTAAATGTGGAGAGGGTTCTACCCTGCTGGTTCTCCAGGAGAGGAGCTTGGTAGCTGAAGGCTCTGGCTCACATTCTACTTTTGGAGACTAAAGGAACTGCGAGTAACCATGTATTCTGGGAGCGCAGGGTACCTGACCATGACGGGCTTTGTAGGTGCGGAGGGAGATTTTAAATTCTATTCAGAATTTTACAGGGAGCCAGTGCAAATAAGTAGGATAATATGATCTCTTTTCCTAAGTTTTTGTCAATTTTGTCAAGCATTCTGGGTCTAAAGGTAAAGTTTAGCCCCCCTGGCTCTGCTTTCAGTATAAACTGTATTAATAAACAATGGCCTACAAACCTCTTAAAGCATCCATAAGGGTGTAGCTCCAGGGTAAATGAGAGTAATTCTGTCATTGTGGAAATCTTAAGAATCCTGAGTCCTTGGTACCACGGCCATGGGTTCGACTCCAACCTTTGGCCCTTTGCTGTGTTTCATCCCCTCTCCCTCTCCCCCTCCTTTGCTGTCACTCTATCCATCTATCATCTATCCATTAAAGGTAATAAAAGCCCCCCAAAATATAGGAGAAAAAAAACAAAAGAAAACAAAAACAAGGTTTGTTTGTTTAGTATAGAGCACTGTAAAATTTGACATAAATTATATAATAAATTCAGTGTTTGCTATATCAATTTACTGTTTATTGGGAATTGTCTGTTCAGGCTTGCTTATGATCTGATCTGTTGTGTTGACAAAAGTCCCACAAAATTAAACATATGTCATGACCAACGGAAGGTCCCGTGCTAGCACACATTTAGCAGAGCATTCATGAGTCAGAGCTCTGATATCTGGAGCAGGTGCAGCTGCTCTTTAGATGTTGTGACTTGTCCACTGTGGGAACAGTGACACAGCTAGAAACATCTATTAGAATATGTCACTGCTAGCATGAGCTGCTGCTTACTGTACCTTTACTTACCTGTGTACCTCCAACCACATTATTAGGATTGTGCATGTGTCTTTTTATTATGAAAGAGTATTTGGTCAAATAGTCAATAGTTTCAAATGAATTCCCTTCTTAATTTTGACATTTTGAGTTTGCCCTGGTGAGCTCTCACTTGCTCTGACATGGCTTTACTTTCAACATTAACTATGCTTGTATTTCTTGAGAAATGATTTGCACCTCACACCTCTGTTGAGAGTTAAGAATGACATCCATAATTATTTCATTCTAAGTATGTAGAGGGTCAAGGAGTGAAATTGTGTCATTGTGGAAATATTCAAGTGTCAATACGGGCTCTGGGCTTAGCCTCTCCTTTCAGTAAAGATTATGGGTAAACACCACAGTCACTACAGTTATTCACATAGTGAGGTTTGATGATTCAGCTCTTTCCATATGCATGTAGTCAGATGAGGTTTATTTATGTAGGGCAAAATCACAGTACGCACTGTACTGGACACACATTTTTATCATCATATTTTACACTTCTAAAGAGTGTGTCATTGTCCATTGTCAACAGCCTTTCGTCATCCATGACATGGAGACCCTCCAGCTGGCAGAGCAGACCCTGGTGGCAAAGATGGTTGGCTCAGCAGGAACACTGAAGGACAGGGAGGCAGAAGTTCGGATTTTCCACTGCTGCCAGTGCACATCGGTAGAAACCGTCACCGAGCTCACAGAGTTTGCAAAGTCCGTCCCTGGGTTCTCGAGCCTGGACCTCAACGATCAGGTGACTCTTTTGAAATATGGCGTGTACGAGGCCCTATTTGCCATGCTCGCCTCCAGCATGAACAAGGACGGGCTTCTTGTAGCGTATGGCTCAGGCTTCATCACGCGGGAATTCCTCAAGAGCCTGCGGCGGCCGTTCAGTGACATGATGGAGCCGAAGTTTCAGTTTGCAATGAAGTTTAACGGGCTGGAGCTGGATGACAGTGACCTGGCTCTGTTTGTGGCCGCCATCATCTGCTGTGGAGGTGAGGACGCAGGAAAAATAACATTGTTTATAATTAAACTATTAATTTTCTGTATGGAATATTATATATTCTTCTCTTTTTGCCCTTTGAGAACTTGTACACTATCTCAAAGTATATTTCCATATTTTTACAAATAGCAGAAATTGTAAAGGCACTCTGGTAGTACCTTCTTATTGAATAATTTTATTCCAACAGGAGATTATGGTCAAGGAGTTTAATTCAAGTTTATTTTGCTCCTCCTGTGATTAGACCGACCAGGCCTGGTGAATGTGGCGCACATCGAGCGAATGCAGGAGAGCATTGTGCAGGTGCTACAGCTCCATCTACTGGCCAATCACCCCGACGACACTTTCCTCTTCCCCAAGCTGCTGCAGAAGCTGGCTGACCTTCGGCAGCTAGTCACTGAGCATGCACAGCTCGTGCAGGAGATCAAAAAGACAGAGGACACCTCACTTCACCCACTCCTGCAGGAGATCTACAGAGACATGTACTGAGGGCTGTGGAGGAATAACAAGGAGAAGCACTCTAAAAATCTCCTTATTTTCAGGGACAGAAGCGAGTCCTCCATAAGCTAGGTTGAACCACTTACACCCCCCCAATGCAGCAAGAGTTAGCTTTGGCTTCTGGTCAGCACAAGAGGTCCTGTTTAGGTCCTGTCAAGAGGCTGATGATTCTCTTGATCTTGCACAATGCTCTCCACTCCATTGTGTGGACCTTCATAGGCAGAAAAGTCATGTATGCAAAGATGTGATGTACAGTTGATTGAGCCCCAATCTATACTAAATACCAGTGTATGCAATCTCTGACCAAACTCTTGGATAAAAAATACTAAATGCTAATTTGAAGTCATTGAAGTGACTTCCGTCGTTATCCCTATCCTGACCCTTAACAAGCCCTAAAATGAGGAAAAACTTAACTTGATAGTTGCCACTCCAGCAGTATGTTTGAAAAATAGATTTTTATACTGATGTCAAAGAGCCATATACCCTCACAGCTAACAACACCCAAATGACTTCAGTGGCAGCAGCAACATTAAGACAATAATGATACCGTTTTTCAAGCAGGACAGCTTCTGCCAAATTGGCTGTCAGTAAAGGTGATGGCTGTCCATGCACCAGCCCTCCAGCATGTTTCTTCACCTTTTTATACCCAGAGGCAGATCTGTGGTGCCAGCATAGCCATACTTTGTTTGTAATGATACTGGAAATGATCAGTGTCTTTCATTATCCTTTTCTCTACCTAACAAGACAGCAACAAGACGTGGTGTGGATTATTATCACTTATTACTCAACTTGTCCACAAACTATACAGGCACTTTGTGGACACCTTTTGTTACAGTTCAGAATACGGTAGCAAAACCTTAACGTTTGTAAGAAAGGTTTTTCGAGACTGAAAGGATCACAGGCACAGAATCACTGTGCACAATGCACATCTGGAGCACAAACACACCTGTGTTATGTTAATAGGACACTATTTTATACCGACCCTCTGTTAATTGCCTTTTTCACAAATAACATGCACAGACGTTGGGCACGCCATCTTGTTTTGTGTTCTGGTATTCAAGGGCTAAACAAGATAAACCGCATTACAACCTTAATACAGGCAGACTGCAAAGGGGATTTGTTGGAAATTAATTCATCTGTTTCATAATTTCTCACTCAGTCAAGCCCTATTCCTCAAAATTACATCAGATTTGTATTTTTCTTTCTCAGTTAAGTATGTTGTGTCTGGGTTAGGTCCTTCTCTTGTATTTTACTGGCTGTGTGGTTCTTATAACATTTGACTAAGATTCAGGGGTCATATGTGCACATTTAATAATGATATGACCTCTTAGATTAAACCAATATGTTTTACATATTTAGAAACTTGCCATTTTGGGTGAAAAGGAGTCTGTTTTGCTGTTGTAATTTCTCTAAAATTGCATGATCATTTTTGGCAAAATGTCCAAATCAACAGAGGAAAGCAAACACAAGCATGTGGCCATCTGCAAGATAAAGCCAATCCGACGTCTTAAACAGCTAAAAGATGAGTTTGTAGACTTCTTTGACAATTTGACAAGTGTCTGGATATGGATGAAGACCAAATACTTTTCCACATGGTATCCTTTAGCTGTTTTTGTCCTCTGTTTATGATGATAATTGTGCACATGA
The DNA here is from genome assembly GCF_905237075.1 of Dicentrarchus labrax. Lineage (NCBI taxonomy): Eukaryota > Metazoa > Chordata > Actinopteri > Moronidae > Dicentrarchus > Dicentrarchus labrax. Next base: position 18,948,077 of record NW_026136720.1, on the reverse strand, counting down.
AGAGGCCACTCCTGTATTTAGTCGTCATACATTTTGTAGAAAATGAACATACTAAAGACCTAGAGTGAGGGAATGTTGATGAGGAAATGGTGAAAGAATTCACAGCTCATGGTTTTGAAAAGGTGTATGTAAATCTGTGAGAGAATGCTCCCCGACCCCAATCTGCTTATCCAACCAAAATCTCTTAAAATCATCACGAATTTATTGAAATTCAGTCGCAAGAAATGGACCTTGTGTTTATAATTACATCACATTGTATAAACGGAGTGTACTGTACATAGCTGAAATGATCACATTGACTTGCCCGCTCCAGCTTTTAACTCATGAGGTATACAAGGTACTAATGATGATCAACTTTTGTATTCCTCCGTTTGGTAAATACTTTAAAATGTTTGAAATTTTACACTAAGTGTAGTTATGTACTGTATGTTCTTATGCTTAGATGCCACAAACTTGTGTTTTAATTGAATTGGATCATATTTTTATACTAAAGTATATATGTATAACTAAATCGGATAATTGTTTATTTGAAATAGGACGACTGAAGAGTGCAGTGTAAATAGATTTAAGGGTAACAGGGCAATTGGTGAATATCCATAGATCTGAATCCCGTTGGGGACATTCCTTTTGTTAATTGCTAGATGGAGAACCATCAGTGCTGCAATAGGCATTCTGTTCATTTTAACTGTATTTCATTTACATGTTAAATTAAGCTCTTATGATTTAAACTGAAAGCACTTGCGGGCTGTACTAGCTCACAATGTTGAGAAGTTTAAAACTTGGCCTTTGTGACCTTTTGAATGCAATGAAAACTACATTTAACATTTGAAAGGTCAAGCGACAGCTCAGCACTGATCATACAATACTGGTCTCCTCTTTTTATACTCTGTTCTCAGGTTGCATGTTCAAAAACATATATGCACAGAATTTCATCATTATCAGAAATCATCCGTAGTTGCCTCCTCTTATTGAACAAACCAACCTGTATTTTTAATTTTATTTTTTACACATCACATCTCTCTCTTGATCAAATAGAGAAACTGAATGCCCTCATAATTTGCCATTCAGGCCCATTTGCCAACATTACATGTTATTACAGTAAATAAGATGCAGTAATGAAAATGCAGTATATACTGTTTTATGATCCTGTTTTTGTCATTTTTTTGTTTGACTTTTCTCTCCTCACTCGCTGCTATATTGTACTAACTCACCAAACATTTCTTATGCCATAAATAGATTACTGACCTTCAAGCTGCCGCTACTTATATATTATATCTTCTCACATAATGTCAGTCCCACGTGCATAACTCATTCAACGCAGCTCAGTTTTTTCCACTCACAGGTCCCTGGGACTTGGATATCCCAGGGATGAACCACAAACAATCTGTGCCTTGGTGTGTGCCCATGCCATAAAACACTAGAGATTCAGAAAAAGAAACTTGACTTGTGCACACACACACTTTTACTATTGTAAACTGTTGGTGTTGTCAGCTAGAGTTTGCTGATTGTGACACAGTAGGGCAGCGCAGACGGGAATTATGTCACAGCAGATTAAGGAAACTATCCTATGTACAGCAAGACAGAGGCTCAAAAGTACTGTTGGAGCTTTATTTTACCATACAGAACAGTAACAATGAATGATTTGCTTAAGATGGACAGGTTTTTCAAAACACAGAATGGTTGAAACACTAGTGCCAGGCCCCAGAGGAGAAGTCATGTAAATTTGTGATGTCTGCTTACTCTTAGGAATGTCTGTTTTGTGTTGAATTGACAAGGGACTTTTTAACTTGTATCAGGGAAACCTAGTCTTCCTTTGTTGAACTAGCTCAGGACACTGAAAGATACTGTTCCTGCCTCTTTATCTCTGTCTTGCTTTTTCTCTTTGGAATTAGTTTATAGTGCTCTGCCTTACAGCACACAAACACCACCAACATTATTAATTAATATGACATTTATTTTTATTTTCCAAAACTGACAGAAAAATGTTACCAGTGAATTAGATATTTGATTTCTTTTTTTTTCTTCCTGGATTTGACAAACATAGTTTGTTTTTGTGGCTTTAGTGTCGTGCGAAGAGATAACAGAGACTGTCTTTGCATGTGTTGTTAATGTGTACTGTGGCGTGGTAACAATACTGTAAATGTTTGATGAATGTATATCTAGTCATTTAAATAATGGAACAAGTTGACATTGAATGGATTTCAAAATAAAGTGATTTTTAAAATCCACCACATTTTCCTTTTTTTATTTAAAAAGGTCCTGTGTGTAACATTTAGGAGGATCTATTGGTAGAAATTGAATAAAAGGTATGTTTTTCACTAGTATGTGATCACCTGAAATTAAGTAATATATTTCCGTTACCTTTGAATGAGAATCTACAGGAGGTCATCTTCTATGGAGGCCACCATGTTGAACTGCCATGTTTCTACAGCAGCCCAGGAAGGACAAACCAAACGCTGGCTCTACATAAGGCCTTTCATGTATTTTACAAGTTTTACCACCACAGGTTCTCTTACAAGCTTTGTAGGCTAGTGTGTGACAGTTTTTTTACATTTCGAATACTACGTAGCTCCAGATTTGCTGTGTGGTATCAAAAAAGACTACACAGTAAAACACATTAATTCAGCAGAATGAAACTGAAATAATGCCGGCCTTAAAAATAGATTTTCACACAGGGAACCCCCAAAACACAGTGCCTTAAGAAAAGGTATTTTAGCTGAATTGAGGCATTAAGGCCCTTGTTCTGTCACATATTGTGCTTTAGATTACCACCCAGGAAAAGCAGGCGATTCCTCCAGGGCCACAAACTCTAAGAGGTCCTGCAAGTTCCAGGTTCAATGTCTGCATGGTTTGGGGAAATTTTTAAATACACAATATACACTACATGGGTATGGACTACAGAATTACAACACCAGCTGAGTTCAAAATGACTTTGTCCTGCATTATTACCAAATCTTAAAACCCTGTCTTGTGGTTTTAATTGCCCACCTTTATTTAAAGTAATATTGTACTCATAGGGTGCAGATTCCTATGCAGGTTTAAATGATTTGTTTACTTAGAGGTGACAGTATACACAATGCACAGAGAAATGGTGGTGGAGGGGGTCGTGGCTCATTTGCGCCCCCAAGTGGACGAATCCGTCCATCTGCATGACACTGACACTGACAATGTGCTTGGGAACTGCTGCAACCAAAACACTGAAGGGCTGAAGAGCCTTGAGGGGCTGTTCTGTTACAACCCAGTACACTAGAGGGCGCTCTACTCCAAACAAACTACCCATGATTCTCAACTACTCCTCCTCCTCCGTGTTCTTGTCACATTGTCCAACATGGCTGCGTCCATGGCGAGGACCTGTCGTTATGTATCGCGGCATGGACTCTGTATTCTGCCAAGGCGAACGAGTCTTTGCCTTACACCTCGGTCAAATATTCACTGTTCTTCAGCTGCACACAGCGGACTGCTCTTTTCTCTAAATACACGCGGTATATTGAAGGACTCTTTCCCAGAAGATGCAGCGCAGGAACAGCTCCCTCGGTTGCTCCAGTCCGGTGCTCAGACTGTGTACTGCGGCTTTGACCCCACGGCCGACAGCCTGCACGTGGGCAACTTGCTCGCTCTCGTGGGCCTGCTGCACTTCCGAAACGCCGGGCACCACGTGCTCGCTGTGATCGGAGGGGCCACGGCGCAGATTGGAGACCCGAGCGGGAAAACGAGCGAGAGGGAGCGGATGTCCGCTGACGTCGCGGAGGCGAACACCCGCAGCGTCCGCGAGTGCATTCAGAGGATTTTCACCAACCACGAGCTGCTCTTTCACGACAGCTCCAGGAAGCTGGGCACCGTGACTGTGCTCAACAACCTGAGCTGGTACAAGGACTGGAACGTGGTGGGGTTTCTGTCGGAGGCCGGGAGGCACTTCAGGATGGGCACCATGCTCAGCCGCCACAGCGTGCAGTCCAGGCTGAAGAGCGCAGACGGTATGAGCCTGAAAGAGTTCACCTACCAGGTGTTTCAAGCTTATGACTTCTACCACCTGCACCAAATATACGGCTGCAAGATTCAGCTCGGGGGCACCGACCAGCTGGGCAATTTGATGTCTGGCCATGAGTTCATTCACAAGTAAATGTCCATCCTATTTAAAAACGGGTTATTGTTGCGGCAATATCTGTTTTGTATTGCGAGAGAGAGAGAGAGAGAGAGAGAGAGAGAGAGAGCGCATTGTTCCAAACCTCGTTCAAAATTCTGATTATTGAACATATAACTTAGCATTTAGAAACTGTATACACACCAGAAACGTGACTGAAGGTATTGAGTGACCTTTCAGGAGCCACTCTTGAATTCTGCATACATACCTAGCAGCTATTTATTTTAGTTAAACACATTTAAAACCATTTCAAACGTTGACACACTTGAGATTGAGACCTGCTTTGTGTTTTTAGCCACCAAGGTGACGCGTGTGTTTGGCCTTAGTGATAAAAATATCACCTAAATCTTCAGAAGAGCTCTTGAATTATATGTTATAGATTAATGAAGGCAGTCTGCTGTCACCTAGACTACAAATAATGCTGCAAGATTCAACCTGGAGGCACCAAACTCCACACATTTTAAACAACTCTGGTTCCTCATTTTGTTAGTTGTTAATTGCAGTGTACTTCACATTACAATTTGCTTGAAATCCTGAATTTGATCAACAACATATACACAAAAAATAACAGTGTGATCACATCCCCATTTGATTCCACTGGAAACTGAGTTACCGCCACGCCTTATGATAAGCATGCAAAAAGGCCAATGTGTACTGTTCAACTCACAGGTTTTGAAATACCTACACCAGACATGGTGTAGGTATTTCAACATTGGCAACATTGTTTAATAAATCCTGATTCCTGTGTAGAGTGAGCGGTGAGGAGGCGTACGGCCTGACCATCCCTCTGGTGACCAGCACTGTCGGGGACAAGCTGGGGAAGACGGCGGGCAACGCAGTGTGGCTCAGTAGAGACAAGACGTCTCCCTTTGAACTCTACCAGTACTTTCTCAGGCAGCCTGATGCCAGTGTGGAAAAGTAGGTGAAGATGAAGCCTGCATTTGATTAAAAATATAACAGCGCAAGATCTGAAAACCTCTCATAAATCACATAATCCGTCTGTTTGAGGTATAATCTGACATCATGTAAATGTATGCGTTCTGTGTAGTGTAATAGGAGGCTGAGATATATGGTGTGGTCTTTTTGCAGGTACCTGAAACTGTTCACCTTCCTGCCTCTGGCAGAGGTGGAGAGGCTGATGGTGCAGCAGAGAGAGGATCCAGGTAAACGCCTCGCACACAAACGACTGGCTGCAGAAGTGACCAAACTGGTGCATGGAAAGGAGGGTCTGGAGAGTGCAAAGAGGTCAGAACAGCTGTGTGTGTGTGTGTGTGTGTGTGTGTGTGTGTGTGTGTGTGTGTGTGTGTGTGTGTGTGTGTGTGTGCGTGTGTGTGTGCATTGGTTGCACTAGTGCGCCTAACTTTTTTTTTTTTTTTAGGTGCACCAGCACAAAATGTAGGTGCACCCAAATTTTTCATTGCGTCGCCTTTATCGCTCTCCATAACTTTCATATAATGTGAATGATTTTTAAACAACAATAAGGTGTAGAGAAATGTTTGTCTTTATTTGAAGCACAATTCTATATAAAAAGAAAAATAAAGTGTTTAAAGTGCTTCACTGAGCTGAAATTGAAACTAAATTTCAAACTAAAACACTAAGCAAAATAAAACATTTCCAAATAAAAGTGCGATATGAAACGTTGTTGACCCGCTCACAATGCACTATTTCCGGCCATATTCTGACCGCACTCCTGACAGTACACGCAGTTCATTGCGTTACGTCCTTTGTTGTACCTCAGCCAGGGAAATTGTTTCAGCCAGTCCTGTCTGAAGGAATATATTTTGAACTTTTTAATTTGGGTCTCGGAGCCGGGCTCTATTCCAGACTCGGTTGTCTCCTCCTCTGGTTCCGAGTCTGATGCTGTAGCCGAAGGACCGGGGCTCGGCAATTTTTAAACACACACAACTTAGCGCAGTGAACAGGACCACAGCCAATCAGAGGCAAAGACCCGCCCGAGCTCTGTCTCTTATTGGTTAAGAACCCGATATGATCCTACCATGAGTGTGTGAGTTCGCTCACAGGAGAACACAGAGACATGATGCACTTGCGAAATAATTGTATGTTTTCACCCGGGCAGCGTCAGGTGCACCAGTGCGACCTAGAAAAATTATTAGTCGCACTCTTAAAAATTTGAGCCCTGGTGTGTGTGTGTGTGTGTGTGTGTGTGTGTGTGTGTGTGTGTGTGTGTGTGTGTGTGTGTTTGGACTTTAGTATTTAATGCTCTTTTATTCAATATAATTATGATGTTGATCATTTCTTACAGTTTTATACACTGTATTTAGGTCAACCTATTAAATGCAGCAGGAATTTATTAAGTTTAACAATAATACGTGTGCGACATAGGAAGACACAACATCCTTAACTCCACTAGGGTCACTGTTATGTAGCTGCTCGTGACCTCTAACCTCCTTGTAGAGGGGCCAGTTTACCTATCCAGAGAAGATAAGTCATATTTCATGCATCATCGTTGCAGATGTACCAATGCACTGTACCACAGCAGTGTACAGGCCTTGGAGGAAATGAGTGATGAGGAGCTTCAGGAGCTCTTCAAGGAGGCTCCGTTCCATGAGCTGCTGTTGGAGCCAGGAACTACTGTGATAGACACCTGCCGCATGATCAACGCCATCCCAGAGGGAGCCAAAGGGTAGGTACTCCCATCCTGCTTTCCTTAAGAGTTACAAAGGAGAAGGAGCTATTTCCAGCACCTCTGGCATTTTGCCATAGACAATGTTACATGATTCACTGTTGGAGCTTTTTCTACAGCTTGTATCAGCACGGACCTCTCCCGGATAAATTATCAGGCCAAAGGATTCACAACTGCATGAGGAAAAAAAACACCTTTTTTGATTAAAAGGTTAAAGCTTGTGTGTAAAACAAGTTTGAGGGAGGAAGTTAACTACGACTCCCAAGGAGCATTTTGTCAAGAAACATCCAGTCGCCTAGTTTTAAATTCTGTCACATCCAACATCATAACCCTCAGTTTACATTTCTAACCCTGCTATCTAGCAGTTGGGGTTTTAACGTAAAAATGAAGTGTTTTTGACAATCGATACAATATCACAATAGAATATTTTTCTCTATTTTCTTACACCCCTAATTGTCATGTTTTCGTTAGCATAGAATGAGCCGTTTTTATCTACAGACACCGCAGGCCACTTCTGTTAAGGCTGCTATGTTGAAACACCATGTTTCTACAGTAGCTCAGAAGGGACAAGCCAAACACTGGCTGTAGATAGGGCCATTCGTGTTTTTCTGCATTTTGCAGCCACCACAGTTTCTCCCTTATGGTTGGAAAGGGAGGGTAAAACGAGTGAGTTGCAATCTGCAACTACAGGGCTAGATGCTACTAAATTCTACACACTGGACGTTTAACAACTGCAAAGGTTTTGAATTTGCTACCACTCTGATTAGTGCCTCTGACTGGGTTGTTCTCCATGGAAATGGCGGCTGTGGCTTATGGGTATTGTAGTATGTAGAGTCATCCACTATGCTAAAATAACAGATTTGAGGGTGAGAGAGGATGCCCCTTCCCAGTATTTTCATGTGCTAAAGCAAGTTCCCACGTTGAATACCAAGGATGAATACATTTTTTTTTGGTACTTTTTTTCTTGATAAATGGCTCAAATGATTCTTCGATTTGCCAGAATTATTGACATTCATGCATTAATATTAAGTGACATTTAAGTGTGCATTACATGGGACAGTATTCCAATGTACAATTAGTCGATAAAGAGAAAATGAATTGCTAACAACTTCAGCAAATCATTGAATAATTTGTAAGCCATTTATTTTTTACAGTGGGCACAGTACCCAAAATAATCTGTCTGATGTGTGATGCACTGCAGTTTTGATATTGGTTGGAATTTCCATCATTTCCATTCATACTTTATTCACATTGTAGGTTTGAGAAAACAAGTTCAGAATACATCCATACAAACATGGAGGACAATTTTAATACGTTTGCATGTCCTTTGCATATCCTGACTATTTCAGACAGGTTAGAGTAGGAAAACCCTGTACTAACTGACTGTTGAAATGTTTGTGTGCAGGTATCGAATGGTTTTGGAAGGAGCAGTGTGGATCAACCACAAGAAGACAGAAAAACCAGAGCAAGTACTGATCCCCCAACTGCATATCCTATCAAACGGACTTACCTTGCTCAGAGTAGGAAGGAGGAACTTCTACATCATCAAGTGGCTCAGTCTCTGAGGATATCTGCTCTCACGTGGAAGCAGTTTTGACTTATGACGGACTGATTGGGAAGGTAGGTGACTAACACCTCTGCAGTGTCAGTGAGGAGACGTGGATGGACTGATATTTTGGAACACACTGCGCTTTTGGCATAGCCTGAACTCTTACTGTTATTTCCTGTGGTTGTCATATAAATATGTACATATGTGATGTTTAATCTAAAGCTATGGTATTAAAAAGCATTTGATACAAAGATTGTTGGCTGCTGACTTTGTACTGCTACAGAGGTCTTGTAAAGTGAACACTAGGGGGCAGCATGGTCTCAGTCATAATGGTGGCGCTACAGGCACTCACACAGCTGCACCACATTCCCTGCTGTGACCCCATAGGTAAATAATTGCTCACATTAAAATTAAATTGCAACATTTCTGGCAAACAGGTTATGGTTCTATTTTAAGCAAACCATGTGTCTTTCAGTTTGATGTGAACATAAGGCCAACATCTGTCTTAATGTGGCTATTTTTTCTGTCTATGTAGTGGAAGGTGTAAACTGTACCAGAAAGGAAAGAATTAGATTTTAAATAAATAACAAAATAAACTAATCTTGCTTTTAGCTTATTTTTAGATTCCATATATTTTATATTTCCATTGGTCCAATATTTTTTTGAAGCTTGGTGTTATATTTTACCTTTTTAGTAAAAAGTTTTCACTGTGGTGTAAATAACCATTTCTAACTTCCAGCACACAGGACCTTTCTCTGTCATTCTTTGTTTTTTCTTTTAGGATTTATTTATTTTTATTTATTTATTTTTGTGCATTTACAGACTACTGAATGTGGAGATGTGCGTTGCTTTTTAATCCTAGTACATCTGTTCTTCTCCTTTTTTCCTGGGGGCCTGTGGAGATGGGGACAGGGTCTGGAGAAGCAGCTGAAGGAGTATGAAAAGTTGGAAAAGTGGGAAAGGGTCAAATTAGCATGATTGGGATTGAATAGTTTAATAAAACGGAATGTATGAACGTTTTGGAACATTAAATGGTTTGAATGGAGTTTCTGTCTTAATGTATGAATGAGAAGATAAAAGCTAAAATGAGTATGAATAGCTGGAAAAGTGGGAAAGGGATGAAGGATGCAAAATATAGTATTAGCTGGGAGCTGCATTGCTTTACTAATGGCCGTTTTCTCTTACAAAAAATAAAATGCAACATGTTTTGGGGGTTTTTGTTTTTTTAAAGAAAGGCTTTGTCCCAAAATAATCAAATTACTCTTGTGTCTGTTACTTTTTTGGAGGACAGTCTAACAGTTTCAATTTTCATTTTCAATGTTCTCGCTGCCAAAAGCAGTCTAGTTTGAAGAAAAGCTTGGATTTTGGTGTTAAAAACACGGACGTGCTTGGATGCTGCAACTAACTGGTCCACCTTAAGAGACGGGGGCGGGCTTAAGCGTTCTGACCAATGAGCGGCCTTCGCATTTAAATAGCTCCTTGTGTCAATCATTTTTTTCCTCCCCCCCCAGTCAAGCTCCTCTCTCAAGTACATCTTTCAATCGCCATATTGGGTGCTGAGAAGGTTTGTTTGCTGTTTCTCCCACTACGGACGAAATTGACAGAGCGGCTTCAGTTCCTGTGCACTTTGTTTTGATGATCCGCGGAGACAGCTTTGGGCTTCACGACACCGCGGCCGTTACCGTCTCCAGCTCGACGTATGCATGGCATAAGTCGTTTTACGCTTGTTTTGGATCTTGCTAAGCAACAAGGAGATATCCGTTGTTTTTCAGCGGCGTGTTTTTCTTGTGAAAAACTGGACGCTCCCGGCCGTTTGACACATTTTGTCTTTTCTTTAGGGGAAAATGTCAGATGTTCGACTATCAAACGGGAGCCCGACGTTGGAGCGGACGGACTCCCGGGTCTCAGATCACCCGAAACCGTCAGCCTGCAGAAGCCTCTTCGGCTCGGTGGACCACGAAGAGTTAAAGAGGGATTTAAAGGGACATTTGCGGGAGATGGAAGAGGCTGCCACCGCCAAGTGGGGCTTCGACTTCGCCAATCACACGCCGCTGGCCAACGGCAGACTCGAGTGGGAATTAGTGGATTGCAGAGACGTGCCGAATTTCTACAACGGGCAGACGCGGAGGGAGAAGGGTGTCTGCTCTGCTGGGATTAGCGTGGATCTTAATGGGAATCATAACTGTGTTGTGGTGGCTCCGAGCGAAGACAGCGACAGGTCTGACGGGCAGATGGAGTGCACGGAGCAGTGCCCCGGGCTGAGGAAAAGACCTGCATGTCACGGTACTTATATTTTTGCACCAAAATGAGCGCTATGTTCAGTGTAACAGGTAGCCAGGCGGGGGCTTATTGCAGCATATCGATTACAGTGGGGGTATGTAGCCCATCAGGCTGAAGTGCACCGAAAATAGTCTCTTTTTTTTCCTTTTTTTTTTTATGGCTAAAAAAAAAAATTGGAACAAAATGACATTTTACAAATGAAAGGCTGATAAAACCGCTAAATCTGATTATAATTTTTTTATCAATTTCTTTTTTCCTTTCTTATTAAGTAGTAGATACTGACGGTAAACTTTGCTTTTGCAGAGCCCTCGGCCCAACATAAGAGGTCACACACCAGCTCAGATGAGGTTAGTTGTCCAAGCCTGAGCCACTCTGCAGAACGCACACCCAGAAAGACCAGTCCCAAGAGGCAAACGTGAGGACCAGAACACGGTAAGGAACTTTTTTGGATTTATTTGTATTTTTTATTTCTATATCCATATGGGCTTCTGCGTGTTGGTTGTGTAGTAAGGTAGTAAATGCAGACTATATCTCCCCTCTTCCAGCTGTTGATCTCCCCCAGAACAGCTGTAAATTGAATAAAATAGAAATTAAAGAGATATATCTTTTATCATGTTATTCTGCTACTATCAGGTGGTATCCTCGATGCAACCCCCCACCCTTTTGCAGTTCAGATGTAAAAATGATTTTGACTTCAAACAAACGTGCAGCTCTGACAGCCAAAATCCTCTTTAGTGTGTGAACTTCAAAGGTGTTGTCAGGCTGATCCAGTAGTAATAGCGGCTGTCGCAGCTGGTAGACTTCACCAACGCTTCCAGTTGTAGTTTTGCACTTTAAAGGTTGTTTCGATGCACTGTGATCGACGCAAAACTGAAGACAACGTGGATGCACATTTACACCTTTTTTTTTTTTTTTTTTTTTTTTTTTTACTACAACCGCTGCCTGCCACGGCCAGCCAGAGTTTCCGACTAAACTGTAAACAACAAGTGTGCTGAACAACAGTGTAGTAGTAACACGTCAGCAGCCACTGCCCTCAGCGCAGAGCAGAGCAGGGACGGGAAGGGGCTGGTCTCTCTCTCTCTCTCTCTCCCTCTCTCTCTCTCTCTCTCTCTCTCTCTCTCTCTCTGTGTGTGTGTGTGTGTGTGTGTGTGTGTGTGTGTGTGTGAGAGTGTGTGTGTGAGAGAGAGAGAGAGAGAGAGAGAGAGAGAGCGCGCTGCACACTGATGTTGCAAAACACACATCTGTCTCTGCCGGTGAAGTATGTGCAGAAGAGTCGTGCAGGTCTGAAATCCAATGTGCTTTGCTGCCCATGGCCTGGAGGACAGACATTAAACGTGCATTGTCCTGGCAGGATGTGAACTGTTAAAAGTTGCAGTGAGGCAGAAACACCTAAACTTGCCTTGTTAGTATATTTATTATTTGTGGATACAAGGGTGGCTAACATAATTTATTTTTAGTACACTGGAATATATAGAAAACAATGTATTTGATGAAGGAGAAACACAACAGGTTTAGGGTTCTGTGAAAAAATATCAGATTTTTGTTTACATCCCTGCTAGTTGTTTCTGCCTTATGGGAGCAACCGTCTTAAAAAGAAATCCTATAAATATATGATTCAAGACAGTGCTGGTGTAAAATCACACCTTTTGATATTTTTACAGCTGTAATATTTTGTACAGAGTCATTTGAATGAGCCAACAAAGCTCTGTCAAATTGTAGTATATTCACATTTCACACCATATTTTTTGTATACTGTCTTGTTGCTTTCAAATGAATCTTCCTCTTTAGTCAGAGTGCAAGAGGACTTACAGATTTTGCATGCACAAAATGTTTTGTCCATTCTCACTCATTTGCAAAAGTTTTCTGCAAGTGATGCATGAATCTCATGTCATAAGTTAGTCTTAAACCTGCAGACTCTTATTAACTTTTTTTCTTTCATCTGATTTTTCCCACAGAGCCGAAGATGTATTTCCCCTTTTTACGTGGGAAACCTCAGTGTTGGCCGATTTTTATTATTTCTGGGGGTTTTTTTTTTTTTTTTTTTTTTTCTTTTTTTTTTCTGAAGAGGAACTACACAGCATCAGAAACATATCAGCTCTCCTGAAGACGGGGGAGGACGCTGTTGAAGCACTGAATAGAAACACTAAAGTTGTGGCACTCAATTAAAAAGTTACTGCCTCTAAAAGCAGTTAATGTAGCAGTGTGCAATTAGGTTTGATTTCCTTTTTTGCTCCTTTTTTACTACCTGTGTGTAAATAAATATACATATTATATTATATTTCTCTCCATATGTAGCACATAAGAAAAGCGTTATGATTTGAACACAAATCCTTTTATGTAAAAAGGTGTGAATTTTGATTTGACTTGAAGAATTGCAGTGTAGTTTGATACATGTTTCCAAAATGCTGTTCTGTTTCTTTGTTATTTTATTTTCCGAAAGGCAGTGTGACTTTGACAAAGTCCCTAATTGCTACATTTAAAACAAAATCACGGTTTCTTAACAGTGTATCTTCACTCCGTCATCTTCCTAACTCAGCAGTGAAGAACGGTACAAATGTAGCTCATCTTTTATTTTTCCTTCCTCTGGTCACTTCAGTGTCACCAAGTGCAGGTTCTCCAAGATCAAGTTTCCCCAGGAAATCAATGCAGGAAATAAAAAATGTAATATTTCTGTTAGGACTTCCTTTACATCACCCAATATTTATTTTGTGATAGGTGCCTTTAGCATCAGTTGAATCATGGAATATGATTTTTTTTTTTTTTTTTTTTTTTTTTTTTTTTTCTCAAGTTCTCCTGAACACCTCAGCCACATTGTATTGGTGTGTTTGATTTTTTTTCTCTGGAGTTGTGAGGTACTCAGATATTGAAGGACAATGAAGACCATACAAAACTGCACAGGTTGTGTTGTAAAGTCATCCTCTCTTTGACTATCTTCCTTTTTGTTTCATCAGCCTTAATGCTCTTCAGAGAGGATGTTTTCTGAAAAGGGTTGAATGTCCTACAATACCAAATACATGGTTGCTTCAGTATGGTTGCCAGCACCACCTGTGCTCCTTAATTGACTTCACATCGTATTACTTTGTGATAACCTTGACTTAAATTTCCATGTATGTTTGTGCTTTTTTTTCTTCTTTTTTTTTCACCAATGTTGTTAGCCTGCTGAGGATGCAGATGTGAGCATCTAAAAGCTTCCCTTTATTTGTGTGTGGGTAAGTGTGTAAGTGTGGGTTATATTCAAAGAGACCAGTGTACACCTGGATGGAGAGAGAAAAAGCTTGTCTCATAAATGCAGTCACCATGCCTGTGTATTTGTGTAAATCTTTGCAATGTACCTATGTACATAATTTTGTAAAAACACTGAGAAATTATACTAACTTATTTATGTCAAGCTTTTTTTAATGTAGAATAAAAAAATGGGGTTTTGATTACAGTTATCCAAAGTGGCATTTACTTTATTATAATTGTCTTATTTTGTAAAAGCATATTTTTGGTAGTTTTTTTTTTTTTTTTTTTCTTATAAGGTTGCAAACTGAGCCTGATAAAATATTTGATGTGCATTTTGTAATGTGTGGTTATAAAATGTGTTGCAATCAATTAAAAGAGAAAATTAAATCTCTGACTTGTGGTTGCTTTTCACACTTGGTGTAAATTCACCATCACACACACACACACACACACACACACACACACACAAACACACTCACACACTGTTTGGTTTTATCTATTAAAACTTAATTTGTCAAGGTAATCCTAAGCAAATAACTGCAAAAAAAAATACAGGGTACATTTTTCCACTATTTGAAGTCCCCTCTTTTCAAAGGTGCGGATCAACTGCAGCAGCTGTGTGAGTGGTACTAAATGCAGTGACACTCCCAATATGAATCCACCAGCGTTGGTGCTGATGATTGACACTTTGGTCATCCAATGAAAAGGAGAGATGGGAAAGCAGACCACTTGTTGCAGCCAGTAACATTCAATAACTTATGGGAAATGGCTCTCATGGGGAAAAAAAATAAAAAATTAAAGTGCTTTGAGCTCAGAATATGACCCTCAACTGCACGGTAAAATACTGCAACTTCAATTATCTTTTTACTATTTTACTGGTCTCAGTAGCATCTGTATTTCTGTAAGTGAATGTGTGTGTGTGTGTGTGTGTGTGTTAGAGAGAGAAGAGCTAGACAAGACTGTTTTTACTTATGAATTTTGTGTGATGTGTTTTAAATTATATTGTCATCTTAAATTGTTCCTGCCACTAATAAGGTTTTTACTTTTATTTTAAATTATTGAAGACATTTTTATTTTTATTGATTTATTTTTGGAAAATGTGCCCTGCATTCAGCTTAGGAAGTGTATTTTTTTTTACCATTCATTTAAACTAAAATAGAGAATTCATGATTTTAAATACAAATATTTGATCATATCCATTTATCACATATTCTAATTACATTTATATGGTTATTGATTTTTTTCTAATATTTAATGATGAGATCTCATTATAAATAAAATAAACTGAAAACAAAATCACAAATACAAACCCAACCTCACATAACTGCTTCAAAACAAATGCATGTTTGCTCTAATAGAACCTACTGAATATTGTTTCAATTTTTATTTAATTTTACTTATTACTACTTAAAATATAGTCAATGTGAGTGATGTATGCCAGCAGAACCCTAATCCCTGGCTAGACACTCTTTGACCTGTAGTAACTTTACTACACATGTCTCGGTCTCCATTATAGCACATCTTCTGCTGTGAAACCCAAATGAATGCTTTCACTGCACGGCATCTCCCAGCTTCCTCCTCCTGTGCCACAGACACAGGAAGACACCTGCAGCAGCTCTTTAAAGCTGGATGGGTGTACAAGCTGTGTATGTGTATGTGGGTTTTTTTGAGAGGGGTGGGGTGTGTGAGCAGGGTGGGGTGAATGGGGTGGGGTCCGGTCCTGAAGTGTGCAGGTGGGTAACCTCAGCTCCGCCGTCCACCCCCACTCTGAGCCGGGCCCATTGTCCCAGTGTGTGGGCCTTTGTGTTGAGGGCCATTGTGAGGGGCCAGGGCCGGCCACTGTTGTGTCTGGGGCTTCTCTGCTCAGACAAAGAGCCAGTCTACGAGCCTCCACCCTGGCCAAACAGCAGACTGACTGACTGACTGGGTGTCTGACTGACTGCTTGACTAGGTGGCTCGCTGTCTGACTAACTGACTGAGTGGCTGGCTGGGTGTCTGTTTGGTTGACTGATTGATTGGATGGCAGGAGAAGAGGAGGAACAGCCAATATGCAATACTTAAATGTAGAATAGTGTAACATAGTTTAAATAAGAAGCCTAATTTATGCAAATTATTTGTTCTAATAATAAGAATTCACTTGCAGCTTTCCCTTTAAATGTTGTATTGCCGATGTAATTATGACAATTATGGGTTGTTGTTTTTTTGCAATTCAGTTTTTTAAAGGTTTTTTAAAATATACATAATAACTACACAGAGGCATATTGTGGATGTGGAATTGCACCCTATGTGTAATGTATATGATGGAAATTATTCACAATGTATACACTAAATATATGACAATAAGCTCATCAGAAAATTGCATTATGTAATAATTCCAGCCATAAATGTTGATGCTAAAGTGTGTATGTGTGTGTGTGTGTGTGTGTGAAAGAGAGAGAGAGAGAGAGGGCAACCCCATGCTATAGGCAGCCTACAGCATTTTAACAAAGCACTATTTTTATCTATACAGTGAGTGCATGTACTGTAATGTGAGTGGTGTCAACAACCTGTTATTAGTGCAACAAGGACATTTTCGTATTTCTTCAGGCAATGGGAGGTATACTTCCACCACAATGATGTAATAATTACGAACAGTGACTAAAAAATGTTATGTAATTTGTAAAAGCCTCACACATTTCGTTATGAATTACATATAATTTTTTTTGTAGAAGTTCGAGCATCATTGTGTATGGCCCAATTTCTCATATTTTTCTCCATTTGACTCGCTTGTCAGAGGATGCACAAGTCTTGCACAGTGTCCACTTAAACTAAACTGTTTATGCGAAAGGGTCCACAAAAATGACCACAGATAACAAGTCAAGAGGTCACAGAATGAGTCTATACAGTGTGTTGCCAGTATGATGCAACAGTATCTCCCCTTGCACAAGAAACACCTTTTCTGTAACAGCAGGAATGTCCCTGAAAGCATTCCTGCAACACTCCAACACTCCATCACAGCCACCCAAACAAAACCACAGTGAACTCGAGGAAATTCCAGTCAGCCAGTCAATCGACGTGGAAGGCATCGTCGGGCCTGTTCCTCTCTGCGACATCTCGCATGTGCCAAGAATTCACACTTCCTTGCTATATCAACAGAAACAGGTTATCTTTTCCTGTTAACCGCCCCGGCACTTAATATAAAGTCACAAGTTCCTCCCCATGTTTCCTGCCCAGACCACAACCCACGTCATCGAGCTATTCCCTTGGCACCTCGGGCTCTGAATAAGGGGGAAGCAAGTGCCCACAAACAAACACCTAACATCCCTCCCTGTCTCTCTCTCTCTCTCTCTCTCTCTCTCTCTCTCTCTCTCTCTCTGTCTCCCCCCTCCCGTTTCTCTCTTTCTCCCTTTCTCCAGTGTGCCTCCAACAGGCTGCGAGCAGGCCAAATTGCGTCTGAATTACAGTATTTTCTCCGAGCGTTTGTTTTAGTCCTCCTGGAATGCCCCGGGTGGGTGGGGTTTGGATGTTTTTTTGGACAGCTCAATCGGATTCATTCAGCCAGGAAAGCTGTATCAATACAAGGGGAAACTATTTCATTGAATAGCGAGTGCTCTTTCGGTTGCACGCCCCCCCCCCCGCCTCCCCTCCACCCCGAACGCCGCGGTGTGTGATGTGCGGAGTGTGTGAGAGTCTGCGGATGAGTGACAGGCCAGAGAGAGCAGGGAGGGGGGGAGGAGAGATGTTGGGGAGATGCTGCAGAGCACTGAATGACAGATGTGCGTCGGTGGTGCGTTTTTTTTTTTTTTTTTTTTTTTGCAGGGAAGGAAAAGTGTGCGGGGGGGTGGGGGGTGAGGGGTAATGCTCATTAAAGCAGCGCACCTGCAGCCTATCAAAGAGCCTTTATCTTTTATCAAGGCAAATCTGCTCAAGCACGCAGTGCGAGACGTGAAAACAAGCAGGCTGCACGCTCACTCTGACTCGTTCTCTCTCTCTCTCTCTCTCTCTCTCTCTCTCTCTCTCTCTCTCTCTCTCTCTCTCCTGACCAGTGGATGGTACCTGGCCCGGTAATCCCATCAGGAATGTCCAAGGATGCGTTCAGATGCATTTGGCCGAGAAATAGAGGCAAAGCTTCCAGATGAAACATCTGTGCAGAGCAGATAGACAGATTAATTTTTTTATTGTCAGTCTCACTGCGAAAGCCTGTTTCAGTTACGGTAGACTAATAAATAAATAAATAATCATATTTAGCCACCAGGCCTGCATTATTTATCTGTAAAGCTCTACTGAAACAACTGGTATCTCTGCTCTTTGGTCACATCTACAGGCTACACTATAATGTTAGGTCACAGGATATTTTAACTTATAATGCTTTTAAATCCCATGCTTCTCACAAATAGAATGAGTTACAAGACGTTTTGACATTAATGCCACCAATTATTTTTTAAAATGTAAAAAATAATACACACAGTGTTTTGATCGCTGCTTGTTTTTTCAAGGCAACTTGTGTAAATCAAGGATTATGATAATAAATCATAAATTATAGCTCCAACTGATTTTCATTATGAATTAAGATGTTGATTTTTTTTTTCTTTTAACCAGTTGTTTAGCCAATGTAATGTAAGAATATAGTGAAACATACCCGTCACAAGTTTCCATAGCCCAAGGGGACATCTTCTAAAAGACCAAAGTCAAAGGTATCCAATGTGTATCCAATGTGTGTGATTTAAAACTGAAAAAAGTGAACTGAAAATCCTCACATTTGAGGTTTCATTTCATAATAAATTATCTATTTAATTAAATAAGTTAGCATTTTTGCCAATTACATTTTTGTTGACTGACTTAACAATTAATTGAGCAATCCTATCAGCATTACAATAAATTAATTAATTAGTACATACCCTGACTAATTTGACCTGTTAGGGTCAGGCTCCAATATACAGTCCTAGGAACAGTAAGGGTGGAAGAAGTCACTGGATTAATCATTTCAGCAGCAGAGATTTTGAGTGTGCTTCAGTGAAAGTCAAATTGTGTGAGAGTGTGTTGGAGTGTTGTGTTTAAGTTCTTTGGAGATTTATATCTTTATATCCCCACACGTATTAATTTGGACTAATGTCGTATGACCAAACACATCTTTTTGTAACAGTTACTCGTGTGGTATAACGTAATGCACATCATACAGTAACTGTGTGTAAACTAGCAGAAGAGCTTTTCCACACATATGATGATGACAGTATGGGTGTGTTAGGATGTGATGTGAATTTAACGTGATGCAAAATATTTCCATATGATGCAACTTTTTGTAACATTTGCAGAAGTGTATGTGGCAATAATTCCAGTCAGTCAAAATGCATCTTACAACACTGACCACAGTATACATCAAATTACATCCCATCCACCGAGCCGGCCTGCCATAATGTCTAAACCAATGACAAGGGAACACTGTCGGTTAAAATGACACAGAATGGAAAATTGTCTTCAGTGTTGTTTTGGATCGGTACCAGAGATGCATCAACTTTCCACTTTTCAGGAGCAATAAAGTGGCCCACATTTCATATGAATATACCCAGACTTCTTTCTGACTTGGCTTTAAAAAAAAAAGAAGAAATATATATATATTTTTATCCTGCTTCTGCTGCCCTCATCAGGAGGCTCGTGGGGCCTCTGCACTGCAGGGTCCTCAGTTCTGGTGTTGAAAGGATTCTTGCCATAAGAATGAGTGAACATGTTCTCCAACGCAGGGCTTGATGAGAAAAGCAGACTCCTCACCATTTGAAACCTACCTCTGCTTTTGGACAGCCGTGGATGTGGTCCATTGGCTTCCCAATATTCAATTTTTCACTCTGTTTTCAATTTTCACTCACTGCACATTACGGTGGTGCTGTTTTGGGGATTTTGAATGGCCTTGCTGTGCATATTTAAATGAGAGAAGGCAGGTATAAAATAAGATCCTTATTTGCAAAAAAAAATGCTGTAAATAACAGACTAGATATAAGTTGAGTAGAAATTGTCTCATATCTCTATCGTCCCTGAAACCTCATTCTTCAAACATCATTTCTGAGAATTTGTGTTGTGTGTAAAAAGACATCACTAATAGTGAAACCATTTCTGAAGTTTTTCAGGTAATCCTCAGACCTCATGGACATATTCTGTTTTCACTTCCCTTTTATAATTAAAAATACTTGTACACATCGAAACCTAACATCAGACTGATATTCAAAGCTTGTATAGTATATCACGTCTGTGTTGTTCTGAAATAACAGCCCCCCTTTTCGCTCTTACAGTAGCTCTGTGGTGCAGCTGTCCACCATGCCTAACATTCTGCCTCGGCGGGCCAAACCCCAGCACACCACTGAAGTCCTTCCAGTTTCTAGCCAGGAATTCTCTCCCTGTCTGGGGGAAAAGTCCCCAATAATATGACCTATATAGGCAGCCCCCAGCCAGCTTTCCTTTTCCCCCTCTACCGCACCTCATACCCACACCCTCAAAGTGTGCTCGGACCTCTGCTCAAAACTGCAGCAGCCATAACAACACATTAGCAGCAGTCACACGTAGCATAGCCAGCCCTGGGAGGGGTTTCTATGGCTGGCTGGACCCAGGATGTGAAACTGAGCAGCTTCGATGGAACTTTGTATCTGACCGGTACCGGTTTATGCTGTTGGTCTTGGCTGCTGAGCTTTCCGCTGGTCCCGGGGAGGGGTGGGGCATTGGTGAGCCACAGACATATGGCTGAGGGAAATCTTGTAAGGTCAAAGGTCACGGGGGTCAATCTAACCTCCTGGCCTCTGGTTGATTTATTATCCCATGGGGTGATGTCGCACTGCTCGGACCAAACAGAGAAGGGGTCAAAGGGCATACTGTATCTGTTGCTGTTGTGAAAGGCTGCATAGAAAACCAGTTTTCTGAGTTGAGATAGGGGAACACAGAGGGCCCTGAAAACAGAGCCCCAAGTTCTGCGGGGCCATTTAAGAGGACAGCTTTACCACTGTTGCATTTAGAAACCATGAAACCATGGAAACCATGTCAATACTTCAGTAATAAAAGGGCTTAACAGTGATTTTGACATCTAAGAGGTGCTGTTAGGCGCAACATGAACAGCTATGTCTCATGTCTCTTGTTGCTCAAGCTTGACCTTGGTAGACCATGCCAAACTGCCTACATAATCACAGAATGATGTCAAATCTTTAGCCAAAAATAATTCTATAACATTATTCTTCCAAGCAACTCCCTTTCAGTTTCTGTATGAGCTGGGATTTTCTTGGTCACACATGAATACTCTAATGGGATCACAGGTGTGTGTTTATTGGGTGTTTCATGATGGTTTTGAGCCAGACTAAGCCAATCAAAGTGAACTGGAACACTCTATTTTATACTTAAAGGGATACTATACAGTTTTCCGGTTTTGTCAAACAGCTACCCCTAGAGTCGCTGCGGAATACTTGTATTTAACGTTAACTGTCGTAAATATCACTCACCAGAGCCATCTCTATATACGGCTCTGCGTCTCTGCACTCACGGCCTGATTCCCCCCCCCTCCTTATACCGGTACATGTTCAATCGGATGGAAGCGTCTGACATCAAACAGGCAAAGATAGACTCCGAAGATGTCTACTGACCAGGTAACGTCTGAGTGAATGCCTGCTAGTGTTTTCCATTGAGGCTGCTTCTTATGTCGCTGATGTATGTGACGTCGCGCCGTAAAGCAATTTGTGATTCTCGCAAGATTTGGCGGGACGCCACCTTTCAGACTTGCATTGCTGGTTCTGCCAACGGCGTCCCTCTCCTGCTTTGCTATCGGGATGATTCGCTATACTACAAGTTCGTTTACCATTGAAATGACTTCGAAGCTGTTATATTAAGGTAGAAATCTTGCATAGTGTGCCTTTAAAGACTCAAAAATGGGAATGTCAAATATTTTGTGGTGAGGAGATGCGGGGGAGGGCGTGGAGCTGTAGCAACTGTCCTCCAGGCAACTGCTGGCCCTCAGCTATTTAGGGACAACTCCTGACAGAGTGGCTGGCATCAGCTGCTGCTGACATTGTTTGTCACAATCTTGGTTTGACATAGTACAAACACACACATGCACATGCACACACACCTGTTGACTCATATCTGCTTTCATATAGCACTGCTGGTCCTCTAAATGCCTGGGCCTCTCTAGACAGGTGGCCTCCAGGCACCCCCATGGTGGGCAGGCACGACCACAGCCTGACAACTACCACCCGCTCAGCAGCCACAGCCTACTAGATAAGTATGTTTGGCTGTTTTTTGGCAGAATTTTTTTTTTTTTTTGGGAATTATGGGGAAGGTACATGAGCCATAGAATGCTTGGTCCCCTGGATCCACCAGCCCAACATCACTTTGTTCATCTCTGGACACAACACAGCTCCTTTGATGTGTCCTCTCGTCATGATCTTTAAAATGTCTAATTTCAAGATGAATTTTCTTTATATATAATTATATATTTAGTGAAGGATTGTAATGTTATCAATAATGCTTAGTAATCTTAAAACCAATTTTCCAGCAAAAGAAAATGCACTACCGTTATGTTCATCAAGATAATCAACTGGTGTCATTAATTCTCCAGTTGGGTGCCAATAAAACAGTTCAGAAGAAGGGAATGCAACAAGATGACGTGATTAAGAGAGCGCATGTCAAACAGTGGAAAGCAATGTAAAAAATGTGATGAAAATAAGGAATTTCTCTTTGTTTCATGTATTAATTTGAGGGATGTTACAGTCTCCACATCACTCCACAGGGATCAGAAGATGGAGCAGAAGCCTTTTGCCTTTATCAATACACCAACTTTTCCACTTCAGCCAAGTGTAAAAAGGTTTTCGCAATTCTTGAATTGCACATAAGAACCAGTTGATGGAAACATACTTTGAGATACATGGGTTGAAAGCAACAACAGACGGCACCAATTTTAACTGGGACTGACCCATATATCTTCAAACAAAAAACATATGAATAATTTGACAGACGATCAATAAAATATTGACTTTAAATCTACAATGTTTGGCCACTTGGGGTCGGTGCAACAAGCTGTAAAGACGGTACTGATATATTATCATATTATGAAGATGATAAAGTTATTGTGTTAGCAAACAGTGGCTTAATTACACATTGAACAGACAAAGAGCAACATTCTAATGTTATTTATTAATTCTGAATCTTGTTTGTTTCCAGCCAACATGTTCTCGCTCCCAAATCGTCAAAAATGGTTTTGCATGCTAGGGCTCTGTTGTCAAGTTAGGAACAACTGATACGCAACATCCAGTGAGACTTAAAAAATAAAGTTTGCTGAGAAAAAATTCACAAGTTTAAAAGGTTGTAGTTTGGTAAGGTTTAGGCACAAAAACGACCTGGTTAGGTTTGGGTTAAATAACCTAACTTGCCTACTACCTTACCTATAAAAACTAACATTTATACTGTACCATTTTCATGCAATTTCTCTGCTTTACAAACAAAAACAATAAACTACACCCATGGTGAATTACATTAAATTATGGGTTTAGTGACTGGTAAGGATAATGAACACAAGTGAGTGCGATTCCATAGAAATGCACATGTTGCGTTGATTCTTTTGTATCTTGACTACAATACTAAAAGGTCATAGCAGTTTTTTTGGTATTGCAGCATTGTCTCGGCTGATTATTTGCATCATTTTATGTATAAAATGTACAAGTACCACAATAGTGGTTAGTCTGTTTTGTGTTATTTGTGATTTTTATGTTCTACTAGCCTATTTTCAGCAACATAATGAAGTTCTGTTCTATTCTGAGTGTGGCGCAGGTGGCAGGATCAAACACAACATGGACGGTCGACAAAGCCCTGAGAGTCTAGCATTTCATGACCTAGCATGAGTTCCTTCTCTTCACAGACTCTGGGATTGCCAGATTTCACTGTCCAGCATCTTTGACAGTGTGTCCCTTATATTCTCCTTTTAACTGCTTCCTCAGATCCTCTTTTAGGTTGTGCTCCTGTGTACTTCTGAGATCAAACTGTCTTTTGAAGTGGGAGTCTCTCTCTTCTCTCTGTCTAGTCTTGAGATGAAAGAGGAGCACGGGGTGACACAGAGCGGCCTCTGCAGACGGAGGTAGCCATGGGGTCTCTCTTTTTTCCCTCTCTTTCTCTCTCCCTGCCAAAATCCCCCAGCAGTGATAGAAACCAGAGGAGGACAAAAGGCAGCGGAGCACTGCAGCCCTCCGGCCCGTGTAGTCTCTCTGCCTAATTGAAAATGGCTTTGCTCTCTTTCCTAGCTCACTTATGCTGCTGCTTTCCTCCTTCTCTCTCTCTCTTTCTGTACACCCCTCCCACGGGATGACCCTCCCTCCTTCCTCCCCTCTCTCTCTCTCGGCGCTGGACCGTGCTGATCTTGGGACATCCCCAGTATTTTTTGGCCTTTGAAGGCAAATATAATTGAATGGTAATATGAGACGTATTCTCTTTTTCCTCTGCATGCCTTGTTCAATGGGTTATGGAATATTGAAGTTCAAAGTAGGTGCGGTGAACGTGTTATTTTTTCTTTCTCTTCCCCCTTCACGGTGATTGCAGTGTGAAAGGAATTTAGTGAAATGAGGAGTTGAGGAGATTTTATTTGGATGGAAACTCCGGCCCATGGCTTACCTTGACCCAGCTCGGCTCAAGATTTGAACAAACAGCCCCAAAAACTATAAGACAGGTTTCACCCTCCAATGAAAGCAAATTATGGAATAGATGAGCTGGTAATCAAATTCTTCCCAAACTAAGAGAGCAGGCCAGAGTATAGTGAAATGGAGTTTTATTATTTACAACAGAGCTACAGTGCAGAGGGTGTGCGTGAATATCATTTACAATCATTTCCATCCATCTGTACAACAGGAGCCTCACTCTCTGTGTTTCTCATCACTTCAACAAGCAGACATGTTCCAGGTTGATCTTTCCACATGATAATAAATACAGTGCAATAAGGCAATGTTTCTATTTACAACTTTTATAAAACTGTACAGGAGAACAGACAGGCAGATATGTATCAAGGTATGTCACAAAATGAGAGTGCCTTTAAAATACAACCACTTTATTTAATGTAAGATAAATTAAAAATTTTAAACACAGCAAAAATATGAAAATATATACTAGTGCAGAGAGAAAGGCTTTCCTCTATCCCCTTCCCTTTTTCACCCTTCCTCTAGACGACGTGCATTTGTCTAATAATGGGAAGCCTTTCATATAGTAGCTACATAGCTAGACTTAGTTTCTATTTTCTACATCCTACATGCCTCAGCATCAGATAAATACTTAGAGTATGGGAACAAAGTGAGAGCATTGTCTTTTTTATTTCAAACGTGTGCTCTCAGTAGTAGGTGGATATTTCCAAACCTTTCACAGAGAATTAGTGCGCCTGTTCCTCAAAGCTTACAGTTTAAATTCTGCACATTTTCCAGTGTTTCTTTTCATTAGTCCCTCACAGTGAGTAATCTCCCCTTACCAGGAATTCAGCACTTAATTAGCTCTGGAGAGAAAAAATAATCAGAGCTTTAATGGGGCAAATTTATTTCAAATTGCACACAGCAGTGTGAGCCCCCTGAAGAGGGTAATAGAGGATATTAGCAGGGCCTTGGTGGTGGTGTGAGTTGTGGAGCTACTAAAAGTGTTGAGATCAATACATAATAAAGTCTCCCAGTGAGGAAACTGAGAGACCACGCCATAATTTCTGACTGTATTCCTGTAACACACCGGGCCTGTCACCAACAGTTTGGCTATTTTTATTAGCTTCAACGTAGTTGTAAATCAGCACCATGTGCACCAGACACATCTCTTTAACTCCATTTCTTTTACTCCAGCCTTCCGGTCCCTAACGCAGGGCAAAGT
Organism: Dicentrarchus labrax; assembly: GCF_905237075.1. Lineage (NCBI taxonomy): Eukaryota > Metazoa > Chordata > Actinopteri > Moronidae > Dicentrarchus > Dicentrarchus labrax. Next base: position 18,922,409 of record NW_026136720.1, on the reverse strand, counting down.
CAACAGATAATCTGCCCTTCCCTCCTCGTGTTATTTGATCACTACTAACAAACACCCGGTGCAGCCTAAGTACAGTTAGGCTAGATGGATATGTGGCTATGGAAATAACCCTGTTGTGTACTGGGTGTGGATGGTGCCAAGATAATCAGAAGGATTTTAGGAATGCCTCTGCCATGGCTGGACTCTCAGTTTTTCTCTGTGTCTTTGGGGAACTTGAGTGCTTTGATTGCATTACAACTTCATTACTGGGTTAGTTAGCTTTGGAATAATATTTGGAGTAGGGGAATGCAGCTCAGTGACAGGCCACACATAAATTAACATTATCTGAGTAGTGTGATTATGAGGCTAATGTAGTGAAATAAATTCATGCAGCGTGTTGCTGCTTGAATGACTGTGTGCTTCAGGGGTAGACTGAGGGCCCACAATGCTGGTGTAGAAGAGAAAGCTAGATTTAGAAGAAGAAAAAAGACTCAAAGACAATCATCAGAAGAAAGAGGTCAGTCAGCCATCTTTCTACACCTTGAATCCCACTCTAAGTGGTACTCTTGCCCTCATGCCCCACAGCAATGCAGCGCTAAGTGGACAATTAAAAGTTGTTCTCTTCTCTGTGGTCAAAAGTCAATGAGAAAATTTGGGACTGCAAATGGAAGAGATGGAGGAGGTTTGGAAGACTGAATCCCTTTATTATTTGAAAGCTGGCCGCCATTTAGGGGGGCTAGGCTGTTTATGTGAACTCCTGGTCCTATACTTCTCCTTTGGTGATGGCGTCATCATACCCAGTGTGACCATTGCTGTGATATCAGGGCCCCTCGTCGATGCTGACACCCATGCACTTCTGGATGGTCACCCTGCGAATGGAGGGCTTGGACGTCAGCTCCGGTTTGGGCGGAAACTGCTCCATCAGGATCTGCAGGACAGAGTCCATTTTCTGGTCCATCTGATGGACCTGGATTTAACACGATGAAAAAAGACAAACAGGTTAGGTCAGCTGGGTGTCTCCGGGATAAACACAGATAAGTATAGTGTAGAGCTGCATTATGAAACAAACAAAGAATGTCAGAGAGTTTGTCCTTTTGTTTTCTATCCATCTGCCTCTTTAATATAGTTGCCATCCCAATGACAGAGCAGTGCGGCATATAATGACATGTTAGTCTGCCAGTCGCCGTCTACCTGCTAAAGCCACTCATTACAAAAGCTGTTGAGCTATATGATCCCTGAGGGGGCGAACACACACACACACACACACACACACACACACACACACACACACACACCCATACAGGCCGCTGCTGTTTACATGCCTTTCCAACTGTAAACACAGGTGTGTCACCCAACAGAGACATCTCTGACAGGGCACAGCCAGCCATACCCTGGTGTGAACACAGATGAATGGCTCCATTTGAGTGATAGAGGTAAACAGACAACAGACTGCCTGGTGACATGCAAATACAGTGAGGACATTGCACAAATACACATCAAGACAACACTCATGTACACCCTCGTGACCACAAAAAAAGTAGTCACGCAGCTTGTTGCACACTCTTTTGTGACTTCAAAGAGGTTTTCTATGTCTTCACAGCCTTGGCCTTGGTTTTACCTCTGTACTTATTTGTTCCCTCATGAAGTACTTACACCGCACACACACACACACACACACACACACACACACACACACACACACACACACACACACACACACACTCACACATACACACACACACACACAGCAACATCCTCTGATGGCTCCAATGGTTTCAAGAAACCAGCGAAAATGATAAAGATGGCGCTTCGTAAATCAAAGCCTAAACAGCAAAGCACATCAAAGAGCCATAACATCTCACGCACCAGGCAGAACAGACAGATTCAGACTCCTGTCTCTAGTAGACACTGATAGCAAACAACTCTGGCCCAACTGCAGTATTTCTGGCAAGGCACAGTGAGATAGTTAACATCAATGGCATTTTCATAGGCTTAAGGGTATGGCCCCTCTTTCTCCCCATCTTTTAGTGTGTGTGCCTGATGGCCTGGACATTTTTATGGCAGAGCGGGACATTTAATAGCTATTATTGTTGTTGAAATATGAGCCATAATAGGAAGCGTAAATCTGAAATATCAGAGTGTGTCACAGAAAAGAATGAAATCACATCTCAGCACGCCAATGATCACAATTTATAAACAACTCAGCATTGTCAAAATGTCTGATGAACCTTAGCTTCAAGACAAATATATCAGTTTCCCTTTTTCTGCCAGCAAAAATCTCTGTTTCAAGTTTCATCTCATTACAACAAAACTTGTGTTTTAGAGTTGTGTGCATCTACAGCTAAAGATAGCACAGTACTTTACTTTTCTGAACTTTAGGTCATGTGCAAGTTCACTGGCTACCTAAAAGATCTGACTGTGACTTTTTTCAATTACATGTAAACTGTGCCATAACATAGCTATTTGATCCTAAATATCCAGCATGGCAGAGCAAGAATTGTTTTCTGGTGACCCTTTTTGCTGGGGTTTGTGATATTTCACCATCCACAGTGCTTTCCTCTGAGATTGTACCATGACCTAAATAGTTGTGCTAAGTAGTTGAAGCACGCGCTGGGCCCGGATGAAGCTTAGAGAATAATAGGCTATCATAAACATGTTGGGCAGTAATCTACAGACTTATCAACATTCTCGTCGGAGCTTAAAATGGATCAGGAATTCCTCCTGCTGTGTGTCTAAAAGGAGTGGCCCAGGAGACCCACCGAGGGAAAAGAAAAAAATAATTAGACAGGCGTGTTGCAGACACACAAGAATTATTTATAGCCATTGATTGTGTGTATGTGTGCGTTCTCTGGAGAGGGATGTGGGTGAGAGATGCAAAAGTGAGATGTTGTGTAAGAGTGCATGTGTTAGAATGTGACACTAGTTGTGAGCTTGCGTGTTGCAAGACTCTCATTGTATGTGTTTCCAAGTGTGGATGTGGGCGAAAGAGATGGTGTGGTTATATATGAGAAGAGCAAAAGCAGGTGAGAGAGGACAAAATCACAAAGAAAGACATTTGTGTGCGTAGGTGGGGGGTTGTTTAGTTTTTTGTTTGTGTTTAATTTTTTTTTAACCACATTGTGTTCCATAGTTAATACCAATTTGGTAAGTGATGACTCTGGCAGCTCACAGGTAATTTCTAAGGCTGCAGCTTGTACTGTCTGTTATGCAAATATCCTGCCATGAGACCCACAGTCAGTGTTGGTGACAGTCTACTTGTGACCACTGTTCCTCTTTGCTAATACATTTTGTTCCTGTGTTTGCCATACCGGACTGAATGTTGTTTCACGATTTGTGAGACTTTTCCTTTTGCCACATCACATAATTTTGTTTGCTTATGACAGAAATGCCGAAGCAATTCTTGTTTATCTGGCCTCCATAAGATGAACATGATATGAAAAACAGCAACTAGCCATTAGAGCTGAAAATTTGCTGTCGTTTTGTATTTAATTAAATATGGTTCACTTTATGTAATTGTAAGGCTATTGTATTGGCTTTTTCGTTAATTTGTTCACCCTGCGCAGTGTGTAAATGCTGGAGTTGGGTGTCACCACTGCTGTGTCATATAAACGCATGTGATCCGGTGACAGGTGATGCTACAGCTGTGCCCGATCCTCCCTCTGACCACAAGCAACACATGGGACAGTCACAAGCAGGGCTGACACTTCAGCAGCAGGGATTTCCCTGAACTCCAATAAGGTCCCTCTGACTACAGCCTAATCAACTCAGAGAGAAAGACATGCGTCCAAGTGTCGGGTGCGTTTAAGTATAATCGCTTTATCAAAGTTAAGTGTTTCACTTCAGGTAATTAAAGATGTACGCTATAGTTTGAAATGAAAAGTCAGTTTGTGTGGGAGATCCCTTTATTTCCCATTCTTTTCTTTTCTCTTTTTCCCCTAATTTCAGAACTGGCTGAATAAAATGGTAAGTATATTACCTTTATCATCTGACATAGAGAATATATAACAATAGTAATTTAATTTAAAAAATAATGTAATACAGCACACAAATACTTTATGTATAAACAGGCATACAACTTTTTGGTTCACAAAATATAGAAAAGTCTTTGTTAGACTCACCCAGCATACTATGTCTCTCAAACACTTAAATCAATACATTTTTTATAAATCATTCTATTTTTTAATCTCTAAATTGTCCAAAAATAGTGAAAAATACCCCTCACAATTTCTCAGAGCTATAAGTGACATCTTCAACTTTCCCAAAACCCCCAAAATATCAAATTTACACTGTTGCAAAACAGAAAAAAGTGGGAAATCATCCCATTTGTGAAGCTAATGGATATCTTATATTTATAGCTAAAAATATTAAATATATTAAAATATGAAATGGGTTGTGGAAACAGAAAAGAATATTGATTACAATTCACCAAGAAATCTTCACTGTGCAAGACAGTTACATTATCTGCAGTACATATATACTCTGTGACCTGTATTTCATGTACTTCCAGTCATTGGAGTCATTGTTGGAGACATGAAGTATTGAGACAACGGTGGGGAGGACACAGAGCTCCTGTTCACACAGGAACACCCTTCCTGAACTACCTTCCTGCCGTCCCCTGGGACTGTCTGTCTGTTACCCGATAAACTGATAAAAACGTATACAAGTAGAGAAACAGTGCAAACAGTGTGTTCACACACTTGTTTGTGCTAGTTTGCCGGTCACCTAGCAAACAACAAACAAACACGAGTGACCACATTAAAGGACCAGTGTGTAACATTTAGGAGGATCTATTGGCAGAAATTGAATATAATATTCATAGGCATGTTTTCATTAAAGGCATACTATGCAGTTTTCCGGTTTTGTCAAACAGCTACCCCTAGAGTCGCTGCGGAGTACTTGTATTTAACGTTAACTGTCGTAAATACCACTCACCAGAGCCGTCTCTATATACAGCTCTGCGTCTCTGCACTCATAGCCTGATTCCCCCCCCCGTATACCGGTACATGTTCAGTAGGATGGAAGCGTCGGACATCGAACAGGCAAAGATAGACTCCGAAGATGTCTACTGACCAGGTAACGTCTGAGTGAATGCCTGCTAGTGTTTTCCATTGAGGCTGCTTCTTATGTCGCTGATGTATGTGATGTCGCGCCGTAAAGCAATTCGTGATTCGTGAGATTTGGCGTGACGCCACCTTTCAGACTTGCATTGCTGGTTCTGCCAACGGCGTCCCTCTCCTGCTTTGCTATCGGGATGATTCGCTATACTACGAGTTTGTTAACCATCGAAATGACTTAGAAGCTGTTATATTAAGGTAAAAATCTTGCATAGTGTGCCTTTAATGTATAATCACCTCAATATAGTAATTGGTTATGTTTTTGTTACCTTAGAATGAGACGTTTTTATCTACAGACTCCACAGGTCGCCTTTTATGGAGTCCGCCATGTTTAACCGTCATGTTTCTGCAGTAGCACCTGGCCTGTTGCGTTTTTCACTAGGTTCGCGGTTTCACACAGTTTCAACACACCTCACAGCTCATGTTCATTCCCAGGTCGTCCAATACAGATGGAAGTGGTGTTCAGTTAGTTGCAATCAGCAACTTCACCACTAGATGCCACTAAATCCTACACACTGGTCCTTTAACAGTGGCCCAAGAGCTACAGGGGAGAGTTTGGGCGTAGCAAACTAATGAAGGGCTGATGTGAGTTAACACCTGAGTGACACCTCAGGGTAAAAGTCATCATAAGTTGTCACCAGACTAACAGACTAGTTTGTCCTGCAAAGTAAACTAAATGTATCCTGCTAATAGATGGTGTAGTGACAGTGCTCTGAATAGACCATGGATTTTCCAATTACATTAGGTACGTGGACGAAATTCATAACAAGATAAGATGTAATAAAATCAACTTTATTATCCCTGTAGGGTATTTTTGTTTCTTAGACACTGAAGCTGCAGCATAAAGGGCAATAAAAGCAGCCAGTGTCAGAACAAGAACAAACACCACCTGTCAGACATACCAGTCACATCATACTTTCAGATCTGACAAGAGTTTGCTTAATAAAGCTTACTGGAGATTCATTACAAATGTTGTGCGGCCAAGCATTGTTCAAAGACACACAAATGGAGCGATGCCTTTGCAAGCTAGTTCAGACAGTCAACCTCGAGCTGCACTGCTGTATACACACGTGAGATGTCTCTTTCTATAATCATATACCAAACACACCCTCCCAATTTGGGCGGTGTATTTAAGTTGCAAGATCTCCCATTTCTCCTTCTGCTCTGTCAATTTCGCAGCTGCCCTTCATCAGTATGGCTCCCTGTGCTTTCAGCCCCACCACCACCCAGCATCCACCTGCGGGCTCCAGATACAGGCTTTAAGAATTAAGATATTTGCTCATCACTTTCCAATATCAATCACCAAACTATGTTCTGCTGCTGCAGTAAATTCTATTTTCTTCTTATTCTACTGAAGATATAAACGTTTCCAGAGATGTAACTTACCCCATATGTCAGGCTGAATGTTGTGAGATGTGTGTAAAAGGATGCAAAAGACAACTGAAATATAGTCAGTGGTGGAATCTAACTGTACTTAAGTACTGTACTCAAATTACAATTTGAGGTACGTGTACTTTACTTGACTGTTTTCTTCTCATGCCACTTTCTGGGCCTATGCATTTCAGAGGGAACTATTCTTTTTACTCCACTACAAGCAGAGTAATTTGACCGCTTTAGTTAATTTACTAATTCAACATTTTTGAGAAAAGTGCGGCTGACTTTTTGACTTTTAAAGTAATTTTTCAAAAACGTTTCACAGTTCCAGCTTCACATGTGAAAATTTGCAGCTTTTCCTCTGATCCATAATGAAAAAAAGCATTAGTTGCAATCCTGAACAAAATAGTTCAAAATTAGCTCCACCTCAACCAACTACGACAGTAAAATCCTACTTTTACATTAATGCAATGGTCATAATAATCTAATGCTATATAATGGTATAACAGTCCCAGGGTCCCTTTCTGCATCCAGTACTTTTTAAAAACACTTTATTTATAGATTTTCAGTTTACAGAACAAAATTAAACAGCAGTACAGAATCCCAATGTCAGTACTTTAACCTTTAATACTCTCAGTACATTTTCTTGATGAGACTTACATACTTTAACTCAAGTCTTTCAAGTGAGGACTTTTACTTGTATTTTTACAGCATGGCATTAGTTAGTTTTAGTGAAGTACATGATTTGACTACTTCCTCAGTGACTGAATATAGTGTCTTTGCCTTGGTTTTGAATATTTAATTGAATGTAATTGAATATACAGTAAACATTTGGCTGTAATACTGTAGGTGTTGCAGTAAATACAGAAAATACTGTATGCTGAAAATATGTAGACTGTCATACAACTTCTTTCTAACTTAACTGTAAAACTACTGTATAAGTAGAAATGCATTAGGGAAAATCAGAGGTGATTAACTTATCTTGTCTGTTTGAAGAGAAGAGAAGAGAAGAGAAGAGAAGAGAAGAGGAGAGGTGTACTTTCCTATTACTGTCATGTAGAACAGCAGTCCTTAATTCACACACAGTCCTCACTAGCTGGCCTGTGCCGAAACAGCGATTCACACTGCCATCTGTTGGAGAGATATAAAGCCTGGAGAAAAGCTTGGAGCTGCTATCGCTGCATTCTGTGATCCGTGCCAAATTCTATCATCACATGATTACTGACGAATGGAGACATGACATGCAAATGAGATATGAGATACTGGATGAGGTAGACTGAGGGAGTTGCGTGGTAGCCTTGATATGTAATGAATGGTATTTAGGTGTTGTGGATTGGTGTGGCTTATTCAGCATGGGAAACAAGGCCAGTATATATACTGAATAGTGCAGTCCTGACTGGATTACAGAGCACATAGCTTGTCTTTGAACAATCAAGACACAGACAGTGAGCACGTACACAGGCAACCAAAAACACAGCAACTCAAAGAGACACATGTACCTCCCATTCTTGCTCTCTCACTATCTCTCTCTCTCTTTATCTCTCCGTTTCTCTCTGACAGTCACCTTGAGGAAGACTACGGAATGAAAAGGAAGGAAGCAAAATAGAGAAAATACAAGAGTAGAGTAGAGGAGACAGAGGTGCAGGACTGCCAGAAGGAAAGACTACCAGCTCCAGGAATGTCTTGGCATCGGTGTCCGACCAGGCCGCGCTATTCAACAAAACAAGATTCCTGTCATTGAAATGCTCTCAATCGCACTAGACAATGGAGACAGAGCTGGGACAGAAAGAGAGATAAGACAAGAGGAAAACAATTGCACAGGTCACCGTCCTTGCATGCTGTAATGAATGCGTAATGTGTTTTCCAACCACTATGACCTCAGAAGGCCTGGTGCTACAACCTGCATAACATTTTATAGCGTCATTCTTTTCACCTTTGTTAGGACTTGGTCTACGTACACAGCACTAGCATGCCTCACAATGATGTTCATTCCAGTGGAAATAGGATTTTGAATGACTGAGTAAGGTTTTAAAATGCTGTTATGGTCAAAACCCAAAATATGTAGTGTTCTTAATTTTCAGATTGTGTTTTGTGTTTTTATTTATTTACTAGTCCATTTTCTTTCTGTTAAATTATCTTCAATTAGCAGAACATTTTATTTTTATTTCTGCTACTGTCCAGAGATGAAAAGCTTGCCACATTTTTTCCAAGACAGGCTGTTGCTAAAAGGAGAGTATATCTCAGACTTCAACAGCCAGAAACAAGTTCGTAATTGATGCTTAAGTTGCACATTCACCATGTACATTTTTGAAGGTGATAATATGTCATTGTTATGTTTAAAGCTCAGTGACCAAAAAATTCAAACTCAGATGTTGGATGATCTCATTTCCTGTTTTTCGGTTGCTGTCTTGAACAGCCAACAGATTAGAGTTACTGTTGTGATGTATCAACTGTCAACAGCAAGCAGCACAAGGTAAATGCGTCTAAAATAAAAGGGAGGTACCATGTTTAAATAATTTCCACAACAAAAAGGGATTTATGTGTTAATATCCAGTGTAACAAAGATACTAGAGTGGTTGTCTCCAGTTATGTCCCACCAATGTTTGCATAAAATTATAAAGACTACAGTATAATAAAAGCAACAGCATAAGGTCAGTTCAGGTAAATTTTTCTGCCTCTCCATAGATCCACTGTGCAGCTCACCCAGACTGGCTGCCTGCTCTTTGTGTTTCACCTACACACACACACACAAACTAACACACAAGGTCCAGCTTTTCGCTCGTAACACAATGGTCAATGCAGAAAAAGCAACAGAGGGTGCACACACTGGCCACGCTGGTGGGCCAATAACAAGCTAGCATTACACAGAGGTCATCATTATCATCGCCGTGACAGGGCTGCATGAATGGAGAATGGAGATCAGGGATGAGGGGAGGGAGGGAGAGGCCAGAAAGAGAGAGTAAAGGAAGAGGGAAATTTAAAAAAAAAAAAAAGCCAGAAGAAAAGGAAAATAAATTTGAAAGCAGGAAAGAAATGGACACAAGTGGCCTTTGTCTCCAGGAGAGGGGGTTGACACCAACACACACACACACACACACACACACACACACACACACACACACACACACACACACACACACACACACTCAGATACAGCTACAAACACACCACATTAAACCAGCAAAGTCAGCAGGCCACTGATGTGCTGATCTTGTCAAAAGAATAAAGCAAGGTTTAAAAAACAAAAGCAGCAGGCAACTAGCTATAACCATAGCTAAATTCAATACAGCTGCATTCTGGTTTATTACCACAACTTCAGCACACTCACCACCTGCGAGGTGACACATAATTGCATGCCATAGCACACCACCTCTGTTTTCTGTACACTCTACCTCATGTTCTAAAAGCCAGCTGGATACGAATTTGTTAGGCCATCATTTCAATTAGACTGTACATTAGTTGAGTTCTCTCCTTTACTGACGCATTCAACACAGACCACTCCTTAAGCTGACTGACAGGATGAATCCTCCACTCCCACTGTGTTTGCTTCTGACTTTCAAATTGAGAAAACATGGCAGCTGTTCTGGAAACAGTATTAACTCTCTTAAATTGTCACCAGTTTTTAAATAAATGTAACATAAAGGATTGGCATTGCAGTTGCATAATCATGCTACAGCTTGTTTATGAGTCTCGTCAGTGAGTCATGTCATTACCACTTAGCCACTAGGCTCAGTTGATGCTCAGTGTATATTTTACAAATTAAGGTCTTATCTCAGTAACTGCATGATTTAGGATGACTTTCCCATTCTCCTACAAAAATCTGCCAGACGTTGCTGCATGTCATTTACGATTATTCACAATTTGATTTAGAACTGCTACAGGTTCACAGTTTCTGAGATTTTGCATGGAGCTTTCAAACAAAGCATCTGGGTAATGACCAACATCTGTGCCCCATTTCGGTGCCTGTACTCTAAACACTTTACAGGAACATTAACCTAAACCAAACCAAACCATAAACAAATTAACGTAACTAAACCTGTCATACTGCGCCATAAAACACAGTTTTTTTTAATCATCTTCAGAAGAGGTTGAGAGTTATACAGATGCAAACTGTACTATATGTAGTGAATGCACAACACACAAATTGACCCCACATCTTGCCCTATTCCTCTCACAGCCTTGGCCTAAAAACATCAAAAGCTGACCAGTGCTCTTAACTGTAATGAAAAAATATATATATAAAAACCCACAGATATACAACATAAAAGAAAATTGCAAGCAGGAGAGAAGATGTGTGTGATTGTTTTATGACAAGCATGGGCCAGCAGTTAAGAGAGGCCAGAGGATGAAGTGGATGGAAGGATGAAAGATAGAGGAGAGAAAAGAGGGAGGGCAGTCAGACAAACTTCAAAAGGCTCTGGTGGCCTTTATTAAAAGTTTGTTTTCGCTGCCTTGTGAGTGCGTTGACTTATCTTCTGGTCTCTTTCATATTTGTGGGGAGGGGAGGAGATTGTATTCAGTTTCTGGGCCTGAACCATGATTATGAAATGCGATAGCATCTCATTATTGATGTGTTTGTGTCACTGTGTTTATATCGGCATTCATGAAAGAGTGTGCTACTTTGGTAATGTGTTTTGGGTTATGTGTGTGTCTGTGTATGCGAGACTGTGCGGATACACAAGGGTGTTGTTACTATTCAAAATTATTAGTCATGAGTATGTGTAGGTCAGAGCTTGTGTATGCATGGGTGTGTATGTTTTTGTGTTTGAGTTCAGGCTTCCTGCTGTGGCCCTGATGTAAAATTCCATGACTTTTACAAGAATTTCCACAACTAAATAGGAGCACTACCATGACCTTAAAATATTCTTCCTCTCTGGTTTCTAAAGGGCTCAACGGTTTGGTTTCCAGATGGAGAGACGAGCAGCTGAAAACCACCAGCTAATGCAATGGATGTGTGAAAAAGTCAGTCGGGTATATTCATGTGACCTATTTGTTAATCTTCCCTTGAATGTTTCTTTCTTTAGTGTATCTCTCAGAAACTTGTGATATTACAGAAGTTCCTGTTTGTAGAAACACTTTGTTTGTGCAAATAAAGATATAAACCAGCATCCTCATATTTGCTTCATATGAGGTGAACTGGGGTCATGCTGTGCAAGTTGAGTGAGAACGAGGAAGAGGGAGAACGACAGACTGCGTGAATGACTCCTAAACCAACGTGTCAGCTGGACTCAAATTCACCAACCCAACGAGCAACCAACCCGCTCTACCAGCAGCATCGGTGCCAGCTGGAAAACAGAGCTAGCCCAGCTCAGATTCACCACGGGCCAGGCTGCTGCCAAGGAGAATGGATTCACTTTAACGCTGGCAGATACAATATGTTCTTTGTATTTGTAAAAGCAAGAGAAATAGATGGACAGAGAAAGAGAGAGAGAGAGAGAGAGAGAGTAAGAGAGTAAGAAGAAATGAAGGGTAAGACTGGATGGCAGCAGTGTGGATGGATTAGTTCTGGACCGAGAGAAGGAGAAGAAGGAGGGAGTGAAAGAGGGAAATGGTGGTTATGTTTTAAAGAACAGGAAACTGAGCGAGAGCACCTGACGCACATGATAAGTATCAAGGGCTGCGCCACGTGCCGCTAAACTGCAGCCAAAGCTCTTTTCTGCAGGGGTAGTGGTGGTGATGGTGTGTTGAGGGGGGTGTGTACCGACTAATCTCTCTTCTGAGTGGGTGCGCACTCAAAGCTGCTTTTGTTTCTGAGGGCTACTTTCACGAGGACGTACAATCCCCCGTGTCCACTCCTCCCCTCCTCCTCTCCTTCTCTTTTTTGATCCTTTTTTATCTCTCCGTTGTTTGGAGCACACTCCTTCTCTCTGAAAGACTGTGGGTGTTTTATTTGATTTACTGATCATTCTGTTTGGACATGACTGTGGGGCTGCGAGAGAGAGAGAAAGTGTGTGTACATATGTGCATCCCCATGTGGCAGTATATGTCCGTGTGTGTCCATGCACATATGTACATGTGGGGAGCGCTGATGGTCTTTTATCTTATAAGAAGGTGAAAGAAAAAGCCATAAATCGAAACAGCCAGAGAGGGCATTGGGCGGGAGGCTTTGATGTTGTGTTGGAGTCGCATTAGCGTTTTTCACATTGAGAGATGTGAGGGTCGGGGAAATGTTACCGCAAACAAAATAAATGTGCAGCATAAACAAGCCAAAAGAGATGAATTATGAAAAGGCTGCCAAGAGATGAAGCTGCCGTCAGCTTGGAGAAATACGGGTGCTGGTGAGGGAATGCTTTTAGGTTTCACTCCCCCATGTATAGAAGTACCATGACATGTTTATAAGAACATGTTGGTAGTTAAATTCCCAAAGTGCTGAAAATATGTAACATAAATACCAAACATGAGCATTTATATAGACTGGATAAAAAATGCTAATATCATATATATCAAGCAGTAATAATTTACTTTGCTATATGATTGTCCCATTATTTTGTTCTCCATCAGGATTTGCCAAATGTTAACTTAAACCTGTAAACCTGGGGGAGTTTATAAAAGTTAAAAAATATATAAAAACAAACTCAAATGCCCATTACCCTCCATGTGAAACCCATAAAACAAAACACCATCTATCCATAAACACCAACCAATTTCCAGGAAGCTGTCACCACAACACAGCTATTCTCGGCCTGTGATGGAATCCATAAAATGATAAAAGCACTAAAAATGTTTTTTAGCACTTAAAGTCAAGTAAACACTGGGGGGAATGACGAGGGAGGGGAGAAATATAGGGTGGAGGGGCGAGAGGAGAGGGTGGAGGGAATAAGCAGTTGCCTGATGTACCATTTGTCCTCAGAGACAGCTGGACACGATCTGCTCCTAACTGGTCCCCAGTGTGGTGGCCCTCATGAAGACACACGGCAAACACATTTGAAGGCTTTTAAAGTCGAACGTAAACAGTAAACGACACCAAAAGTCTGTTTGACACTTGATAATTTTGTCATGTTTCAATACACATATACCCATAAATACATAAATATAATACAGACGTGAACACAAACACCCAAACAAACGTTTCTAGTTATTCAAGGCCTCCTCTCTTCTGGGAAAAATTTCAACACATCCAGTGAGGCCAAATGCTAATATTTCTTCATCGTGGGCTCTAATGTGGGATGATGAATGGCCGTCACAGGACTCAATCAGGACAGTTTGATTACATTTCCCTGTCTCCTTAGAGCTAATAAACAGCTCAGCGATGTGACACCACTCTCCATTTCATCAGCCAAGCAGCAATGACTCAACAGGACAAAACTGTAGACTGCTGTGCCTTTGCATCACTCACACTCATCCATTGAAAAGAAAAAACCACACATGCACACAAACACCGATATGCACGTCCAACAAATATGAAAGGACAGTGACACATGCGGCACCAGAGCAGTTTGTGTGTTTAAAGGTAATCTGTCCGTTGCCTTGTATATACTGCATATTTGTGGGTATATCTTTGTAGCGCAGCATATGTGTGTGTTTATGACTGTGTGAGAATTTGTACGTGCACCTCGGCGAGCAAGTTTGAGTTTGCATCCAGGGTGTGGCCTTGCATGGGGTTCACACAGGGGAGTCTTTATAAATGAGGACCTCACCCCCTCGTCTTCTCACTGCCAGCTGCCACAACCACCAAATGCCCCCCAACCCCTCGAACACACACGCATACCACCAACCCCCCCCCGTGCCAGGCTGTGGTAGCAGCCAGCGTGGCATCGTCAGTCACCAGGGAGGTGCCATGTTACTACGGCCACTGCTGTAGGTCGGCCACACTGTGGCTTTGTTCTCGTCATCAATAGAGCAGTCAGCCTGATATTATAAATGACAAGGGGCGTGCCAGCACTTTGCTCTAGGTTCAGGGCGACTTTTGAAATGGACACTAATGGCATCGTGGCTTATGCACAGGAAATAATTTCCCTCAACAACACAGACGGTGCTGTTTTCTCAGGAACTAAAACATTTCCATACGGTATATATAAACATAAGAGCACCATGCATGCAGCTAATAATGCTTCTCATTATGGATTGAGTCCAAAACCCAATGATTTTCAATATACAATTATAGAAGAATAAAGCACCAAATTTGAGACATTTGATAACCTAGAAATGATGACTGTCATTTAAATAATTGATTACTCAACCATAATTCATTGCAATTAAGTATTTTACAAACACAGGTTCCTGATATTTTCGAAATAAAACTGTTGAATATTTGAAAATTCAGTGCAACAGTATTAATAGATAAAACATGCAGTATCAGTACTGTTTACAGCAAGCATCCACTCAGGTATTACTCATTTCACTTTCCGAAAAACTGTAAACCACAATGCTACTTAGACATGAGAGAGACACAATACAACACACACGATGTAAACAAGGGTTGTCTGGGTACAGAAGAGGGAAATTAAAGACGATGTGTGTGTGTGTGTGTGTGTGTGTGTGTGTGTGTGTGTGTGTGTGTGTGTGTGTGTGTGTGTATCCCAGACAGAGAACCCCCCCCACCAGCTGTCTGTCCTACCCAGACAGTGGCCCTGTGCCTGGTGCCATGGCCCCGACAGCGTGCCAGCTGATCCTTGAGCGCAGGAGTCAGCCTGACCACACCCAACCCCCTTTCCCCTTTTAACCAGCATTAAAGCCATTATTTCAGATAGAGAGCCTTATTATACTATATGACCACAGCTGGCCTCACACACACGCACACACAGACAGACAGACAGACAGAAGGAGACAGCATAGTAAGGCTGCGAGAGCCAGAACAAGAACGAGAGGAGACATCTTGTCGTGTTTCCAAATATAGCATCTTTCCACGTCCCACTTAGTCTTTTGTTTTTGTTATGGTGCCGTTTTTCAGCATCAAAGATGTGGACATGAGAAGCAGTGTTGGTTGGGAGCCTCACTCGATCGAGACACATGTTAAGCTTTTTGAGGACTGATGTTTTGATGCCGTCTGCAAATGTTGGAGGGAAGCAGAGGAGGATGACTACGCAGGCCGGAGACGCCTGGTTGGCCAGTGACAGTGTTTAGAGACACGCGATTGGCCAGAGTGTCCGGGGAAACTGCAAAGAGGTCACCGGGTCTAGGGAGCTCTCAGGAGTGTGCTCATTTAACGATAAATTACAAAGAGCAGAATGTTAGAAAATCTGAATGAAACAACTTCCTTGTGGCATTACTAAATGCAGCTGGAATGAGAGCTGGACTGACTATTTCCCATTTACAGTGGACAAGATTGTCTGGTGTTATTCCAGAGCCAAATTTCATAATAACTCCATCAGCTCTGCTTGATGACCCTACATTCTTTCCTGAAGACCAACACTGGGCCTGCCAGACTCGGCAGACAAAACAAGACATGAAACTGATAAGGCCAGATGAAACTATTCCACACATTTGGCCAGTCACTGTGGCCTAATATCCTCTGTTCACTACCTCTGCCTTAAAGCAGCTACCGTATTTGAATGTGTAGAGGTCTTGAAAATGGTTAAAACAAGGATTAAATGAAGAGAACACAGTAAAATTGTAACAATAACAAATTCAACTGGTTTTCACTTGGGTTATGGCAACAGTGACCACAGCCTATTTTTAGCTTGTATTCCACTTTTCCCGAATCTGCACCATGATCATGAAGTCATGTCGCATTAGCTAGAAGTGGTTTCTGTTTTCTCTGGATGTACATACAGCAATCACTGAATTACTAAATAAGAAAACACCTAAATGGGATAATTATGAGGCAAAATCTTTTATTTCCCTAGTTTTTCTTTACAGATTAATGGATGTTCATTCGTCATGGAAATTGAGAAACTGCTGTCACTGGATAGAGTAAGTCGCACTGATTCCAGGAGGAAGTGTATGAGACATGTGATTTGACTTAGTTATGACTCTGAGAAGAAGGAGTATGATTTTTTTTTAAACTAATAATGTTAATCAGGTTCAATTAAAGGGTTAGGGTTATTAAGTGTGTATTGCGTCACCCTTGTATGATTGACAAAACAGATGATACTTAATTTACTGTCGCTCTCTTGTTGCCGTCCACATGCAATTTCCTGCTTCCAATGCAGCCACCCGGTGTGTTTTCAGCATCTCAGGTATGCCAATAATGACCCAGTGAAGTGTGTTGGCCGCTGGCTTTACCTTGTTTTTAGCCTACGCATTCCCTACATGGTAACCCTTATCTGATCATTCCTGCACGACACAGGAAGGTATTTAATCACAGAATCAGTAACTCTTTCATTTTTGCTATATGGAAGGGGACTAAGGGAGAGAGAAAGAGAGAGAACGAGAGAGAGAGAGAGAGATAGAGAGAGAGAGAGAGAGAGAGAGAGAGAGAGAGAGAGATGCACAGCTGCCTGGGTACAATCGCCCTCACAGTACCTAGTCACTGTCATTCGAGAAGGCCAATTGCCTCTTGTCATCAGGGTAAAAGCGAGCGGTAGGGAAAGACACACATGCTGGCCCCACTACACACACACACACACACGTGTAAAAATAGAGGCTTAGTGAGCTAGCTGCTGCTGTGAATGACCAATACAGTACTCATACCAGAGCTTTAACATCAGCATCAACAACACAGGCATTAATTTTGATTCATAGCACTGCCTCAGTTGGGATTTAAATAGATTAGAGAGCATGAATAAGACAATTCAGGCCTGGGTTTAGCCAGAAACACAGGCTCTATGTGACGCTGGGGTTTTTAGAAGGGGCACTGGCGTATAAAGCTTGTGTACATGTATGCACTTGTAAGAACAGATTTCTGCACATACATACAGACATATGTATAGTAAAAACACTGAACCACACGGCTTCTCGTCCACCTGTTGTTCCCCCTGCAACGATGTGGAACCCTCTCTCTCAGCCTTCTAGCCTCCAGCTGTTGGGTTTGGGGCGACAGACGCACATATGTACACAGCCCCAAACCCCCCTCATGCCTGCTGCAAACCAGACTGGGTAGTATTTTTAGCTTGTAGTAAACAGAGAGCCAGGCTTTCATCAAACACAACCCCCTGCCCTCCTCTGTTTCTCTCTGTTTTCTTCTCCATCTCGCACGATCTCCTCTGTCACTGTCTTTCCCCCCTCAAAGGAAGCAGTCAAGACAGATCACAGTCCTCATTTAGGTGACTGTTGATCTAGACGAGGGGAGGAAATGTGGCCCTGTTCAGGAAATGTCTACAGGTAGCAAAATCTTTTCAAGTGCTCTGCTGAGTTAACTCTTTCTATTTTTAACAACCACACCACCTTGGCACACTGTGCCCACTGTCAGTCGGAGAGAGTAAAAGACATAAAGAGACGATGTTCTGCGGCTGCCACGGTTACTACAGGGCATGCTGGAAATATACAGTGTGTGTGCCATGAGTTATACCTCTCTCCCCCCAACTGAGTCTATTTTGGGTTCAGTAAATAGAGAGAAAAAAGAGGCTTGTGAGTAAATGCGAGGAAAGTAGTAAGAGGAAAATTAAACTTCCACATGTATGGCTGAGCGTCCATCACTTAGTGTGGAAAAAAAATAAGACTTTTGGCTAATTTGATGTTGTGCAATTTTCTCCCGGGTGAGGACATGCGATGCGAAGGGGAGGAAAAGCCACCCAAGTTGGGCAATGGTGGCTGAATGCCACGCCTCTTCACAGATTGTGGTTTATAATAGAGGGAATAGCTCGGTGTCACACATTACGCCACTTGAGGTCACATTATCATGCCGCCCCAGGCAACATGACTCAGACAGAACAAGCAGTGCGAGGCCGATGTATTCTACTGAGATCTTTACTGGATCAGGCCCATCTCACCATGCTTTTGTTGAGTCTGCACTGCTTTTCTGCAAACTTGCCAGAAATCAGTTTTGTTAGAACAGAGAACCAGAGAGAACCAACCGTTCCCAAGCGAAGACTAATGGTAGCCAAGATCTACAGCTCAAGTCAAATAAATAAAAGCCCAAAAGGATTATAAAATGCAGCTATAACTATGCCTCTTTCTGTGCCATTCCATAAGCAACTGCTACAAGATACAACGAGTGACGTTTCCTTGTATGACATGTTGAAGGTATACTGGTTCTTACAGAACAGTGTCACCTACAACTGTTCATCCAAACTCCTCAGAATTGTTTCTTTTTTTTTTTTACTATTGCTCCCTACAATATTTAAAACCCATTAGCTAAAAAAGAAATGCTGAAATTTTGTCCATATATTGTTGTGTATACCAAGTTACAGTGAATAAAAGGAGCCTGCGTCAACCTTGGAAGTAAATACAATTCATTTTCTGTAGCTGCTTCACAATAATCTTCCACGTGATTTGCTAATTTACAATTTTTAACTGCAAACAGGAGGAGAAGGATGTGATCCTACTGAATTAACAGTAAAATAATGTAAATCTAATATTGCTATCAAGAAGCCCTGCTCATTAGTTTCAACATTGCCTTCAACCAGAGATATTAAAGAAATTAGAACCCTGGCTGTCAAACTGTAATCTCCAAAGTTTCATTGTATATATTGTCATATAAACCTCTTCCTCGATGCCTCCAGACTTGTTTGTGAAAGTGTCTTTGCTGAATATTTAAGGATCAGAGGGCCAAAAGTCACAAGAGGGGAAGTGAGTGAACACATCTGAAGGACAATACTAGTCACAATGGCCTTTTGGTGTAAGTCTGAGTAGGCCAGTTACGTTTTGTCACTTCCAGGCATGAGTAAGCAAGGGTCCACTGGCTGCCACTTCCTCAAAATACACCCTGAGTCAGGAGGTGGCTAATGAGACTCACAGCCTGCTAACGTGTGTGTGGGTGAATTCATGTGACTGAATACGTAAGCACATAGGTGTGTGTATGGAGGTTCCTGATTCCAGAAAGTCATAACTGTTTCTGCTCATACACATGCACATACTGTCACACACATATACAAGGCCTTGGCTGGTGACACAGCACTAATGGTGGTGAGGGTGTATTGTGAAAACAGAGAGCTGTATGCTTTGCTGGTTCTGAACAAGGCCAGAGGGTCTGAGCTCTGATCCTGATTAACCTTTCTGTAGCCAACCCCTAACATCCGGACCACTCCTGCCAGCACACTGCTGAGTCATCAACGAAATACCTGGGAGGATGCTACAAGACCAGTGGTGGTTCTGGATGTGCGCACAGAAGATAAGAGCCGGTTCAGTCACACTACAATCTGTAATTACATTTGGGGAGTTTAGCTAAACATTGCAAGAGACTTATATGTAACCTGTAATGTTTCTGTGTCCTTAAAATTTACATCCCTAACTCTTTATTTAAAGAAGAAAGGGGTTGATTTTCGACAGGAGCTTTATCACATATGAGGAGTGGAGAACAAAAGAAAGAGGATGGTCTAACTAGCTAAGCTTTAATTCTGTGAGGAGCTCAACTGCATAGCTGCTGATTCAGGCAGAGATGAGTCATTCTAATTAGTAGGAAGTAATCTCCTCCCTTTAACACCAGAGGCTCTCTTTCATTTGCATTTTCATCTTAGGGGATTACACTGGCTCTTATGCAGGGGGACATTAATGGTTATGATGGAAAAACTTTTTGGCATTTTAAAGGTCCAGTGTGTAGGATTTAGGGGCATCTAGTGGTGTAGTTGCAGATTGCAACTCACTCGCATCACCTCCCCTTCCAACTGCGAAGAAGAAACTGGTGGCCATAAAACGTGCAAAAAATGTGAAGGGTCCTATGAAGAGCCAGTGTTTGGTTTGTCCGTTATGGGCTACTGTAGAAACATGGCAGTTCAACATGGCAGCGTCCATGGAAGGCGATCTGCTATGGTAACAACAACATAAGGATTCCTATATTCAGGTGATTATACACCAATGAAAACATACCTATGAACATTATATCAATTTCTGCCAATACATCCTCCTAAATGTTACACACTGGATATTTAAAAAGACTCATGTCTGTTAATCCATTAATAGGAAAAAAATTGTTTTGGTTTTTTGTTTTTTTGTTTTTTTTTAGAAATATGTTTAACTATTTTCAAGAGAAAGAATAAAGAAAGAAGAGAGGGGAAAAAAACAGAAAAAAGAACACCTAGAAAAGATCACATAACATACAGAACACAGCACAGCTTGGATTACAACAACAATATTCCATGGACATAGTTAAGATGGGTACTATAAACAAAAACATCTAAAAGTAGAAAAAATAAATGAATTCGACATATACAAAATCACATACTCATTTGCACAGTGAGGTTTTATACAATAGCCAATGTCTATGAGCTCACATTTTTAAGGTAATTCAGTACCGGGTCCCATGTTTTATCAAACTTGTCTCCTCTATCTTCATTATAGAATCTCAATCTAATAATGAAACAATTGTTAGTGGCAATTGTATTACATCGTTAGGAAAATAAACTGCAGAAATAAAAGCTAAGGACCGAGGTAGAGGAGAAGTAGGACAGAAGAAGAATTAATGCATAGACCAGTGTGTGTCGTGGAAAATACAAGTGGCTGTAAGATTTTTACACTTCGTCTGTCCACTGAGGTCAGACATGAAACCACAGCTATTAGCAAAAGAAACATAGCTATGATGCAAATAAAAACACCCTCTGGACCAATGGCTTCTTTTCGCTAATTGGTTGACCTCTGATGATGGGAATGAGGATGTCTATCCGGCTGCCTGTCTAGAAATATTTATAGGTCACGAAACAAACAAGCATTGTCCAAACAATTTTTTCTTTTTTGGAAAATAAAATAGAAACGATTCAAACAAACACTGTAAACAGCTGAGGTGCTGGTGGGAGACCAAGTGCAAATAAACACCTCAGGAAGGAAGACAGAGTGAAGGCTTTTCCGGAACAAATCCTTGTCCAAACAGAAAGACAGACAAGGGTTTGTTTGTCTCACTGGCCTCTTGACCTGGGCTTTGTGGTGGCAAACTCTGAGATTTGTTGTGGAGTTAGTAAGTTAGCTCAGCAGTTAGCAGAGAGCAGTGATGGAGTTATAGATGATGACATGCTTTAACCCTGCTACTGGTCGTGGTTACTTATTAAAGATCATATTTATGATCTCTTTATCCACTATAACTCTGCCTGCAAGGTCAAAGTTATCTTTAGCATCAAGGGGAAAAATCTCTTCTGGGGAGGCACAAACATTCCACTTCAAAGACTAAAACTAAACTAAAAATAAATAATCAAATTGTAGTACATTTAGAAAACAGCTTGTTGAGGTAAGATGGACGTGAGGACAGTGTGAAGTTTAGACCATTTGGTAGCTAAATGCCTAACCCTAACACAACATTGGTGGCATTTGTGCATTGGAAGGAATAGCAGTACACCCTCTGCAAAACCACCCCAATAAAAACCTGCATATGCAGTGTGGTACATGTTGGCCTGAAGACAAAAGAAATTAATCCCTAGACCAGCCGGTCAAAGTCTAACCCCCTGTTCAAACATACACGGGCGCGACAGCCTGCCATGGTGAATAAAACCTCCAAATAACATCCTGTCACTGCCACAGCAATCCCAAACTCAAAAGTTGCCGAGTGACACAACCAAAAGAGGTTGGGAAAAGTTCAAGTTCAAGCAAATTACCTCTGACATGCAGGAGTGACAACCTGAAGACGCATAATTGTACTTCTGATTCCCTTAGGAAACTGAAGCTCATAGCTTTTTTCTACTCCACTCAACTACGTAAAAGTACTTCAAACTAAATGTAAGAAAAGCTGTTTGTTGCACCTTCAACGTTAAATATTCAGAAATAGAACTTATATAGCATGCAACTTAGACTTGAAAAGACAAAATGATGCATGGAAGCACTCAGGAAAGGAATTACATTGTTGTGTACCAGTGCGTTGGCAACAGGAGAAAATAATATCAGAGAAGAGTATGTCTGCAGGCACAGGCTCAAGAGACAACAAAGAGACGGCTACTTTAAATTTGTATGTGTGAATACAGGGTAAGGCCAAATTCAGACCGACAACACCAGTCCATAATAAATACAGATTCCTCAATCATCTTAATGAGACGACTGCACTGACACAGTATACGCCGTGCCAAAAAGAGCCAGATATAGGATGTACTGGCAACAAAGTTTATTCTGTTTTGCCACAGCACAGGACTGCATAATCCTCCAACACAATGCGTCGGCAACCCAAATGTGCACAGACTGATAACGTAACATGTAGAATACTTGGCAGCATTTACCACGTAGCTGCGTGTTAGTTCTGCTGTTACTCACAAGTACTGAGACAAAGAAGCTAATTCTAAATTTTGGTTTCGACTTTCTTGGTGGTATCTGACTTATTTAAATATTATTCACATTAGATACATACTCTGAGTAACAGACTCAAGGATAGCTCCATCCAAATGGCACAACGATAAAGTCGCTTTTGTCGTAAAGGTGAAGGAATATGGACTGTTTTTTACCAGGCTGAGGGATGTGCTGACTTTATGTGTGTGTTAAGAGGCCCAGTATCAGATTTAGGCCCGGTCCCTCTGGGCTATAAAGCACGGTGTTGGATCATCCCTCTGCTAGGGCCTGCAAGAGCTGAGTATAGAGGGGAGAGGGAGGGATACTCATGTGGGTGGATAACAGGGAGTGCAGGACAGGCTGCGTGTCCAGCATGTATGCGTGTATGGAGAATACTGGAATGAAAGTGAAAAAATATGCAGGTTACATTATCAAGATGTAACCAGAGTAGACAGGGTATATGGAGACAAACAAGATTCCTACCAGCCGGTTAAGAGGAGTGAGGAGTCAGCTGTCAATGGCAGTATAAAACAAAGCAGTCAATAAGGTTTTTTAAATATTGTGAATCACTGCAACCATGAGAAGTCCTTGAGCATACAGTGACAGATGCATGCACTAAAATATTAGGCTGATGGGTGTAGTAGTAGGCAAGATTGGTTGGGGCAGACATAATAACAAAAATCACTTCCAAATTTGTGCACATTTAATTAAACAAATTTCTCAAAAGCTTAGTAAGACGTGCACAGCAAAACATCTTAGTCATATCAAGTAATTTATTTCTATTGTGAGGCCATTACAATCCCTTTGCCAGTGCAGTAAAACTATCCAAACCATTTCAACATAAATCTTTTTTTTAATGAATTTTGCATAAATGAGTGTCAGTATCTTGAAAGAAGACAGGATAAGGAAAAATACTGTACAAGAATCAAGAACAATGACATTTGACTGCAGAAAATTCATAAAACACTTTGATTTGCAACACATGTTGAAATAATCTCTTCGCACTCTGCAGATTTTTTTCATTTCTTTGGAGAAAATAAGAATTTTTGAAATTCATTGGTAAACAATCTCCCTCTCTGTCTACATCACTTCACTGTCCTCCAGCTTGGGAAGCCATCAGCGAAGCTTTCTGGCTGACCTGCGGTTAAGTAGAAGGTTATAGCTCTGGCTATTGAAACGCATGCAGACAGACACACAGGTGGTGTTTCACTTTCACTCTGGGGAGAGAGTGACTGACTGAATGAATATGACTGGGCTCCCTCTGTCCTCGCACATCTGGAGTGGGCTGACAGGAGGGAGGGGAGGGTGTGCGGAATGGTGAATGGCAAAAACGCAAAGATGAAGTGTGTGTGTCTATGTGTAGAGGGTGGCATAATATGTGTTGTGGTTTTGATCTCTTCATTTTTGCGGTTGAGAGGGTGCTTGTGTTTGTTTGAAGGGTGAAGACAAAAAGACCACTATAGAGAATGCGTACCATTAACTTGTTTGTGGAAGATTTTTATTTACTGCTTTAAAACCATCAAAGTAATCTATTGCACATATTTTTTATTTATTTGTTTTATGGTGTTGCACATTTTGTGCTTTGTGTAATTTTCCAATCCATGCTCCAGTTTTGTATTTTGCCATCTTCAATTGTTGCACTATGGTCCTGGAGGAATTACATGTTATGCCACCCAACACATGGATGGGCCCAGCTTGACTAGGTATGCACCATTAACAATAATCTATTAAATATAAAAAAATTATAGGGCTTTTGTGGATTGTGTACATTTTACATCCACTTCTTTGGCAACTCTTTCTGTCATTTCCATGATGTAATTGAACTGAAAAACAATGAACGAAAGCCAGAAAGGTAGAGAATTGACAGAGTGATAATGAGGACAGAGAGAAAATGGGGGAAAGAGTGCAATACATCAGAGGAAATAGATGAAGAAACAGAGAAAAGAGAGAGGGCTGGGGAAGCGTGAAGGAGAGAGAAACAGACAGAAACAGAGAGGCAGATGTTCCAGTGCTGCTGCTCTGCTCTGCTCTGCCCTGTGAGTTGCAGTGAGGCGTGCAGCTGCAGCTCTCAATGACCAATCATATCCCAGACGAGATGTGTTTAAAAAACGGGCAGGAAATTTCCACTTATTTCATATGTTGTGAGCTGATTACCTCTCTGCACAGAGGAGACTGCCTCAGTACCAACAGGATTGATCATTTATAACAGTCACACACAATAGAGGTACTGCACATGCATGAATATAGAAGTATTGACTCAAACACACACATTTGATCACTATAGAACTACACAGAAGTATTCAAACGTCATCCTAAACTATGAAAGAGAAGTAAAACTAGGAAGACTAGGAAATGAACAAGATCTATCTGGAGACTGCTTTTTAGTGTGAGTTGAATAAACACATAAAAGTAATTAATGTAATAGAGGAGCGAGCCAGGCCCTTGAACTTTATTTTTCCTTTGCTGCCTGGTGAGCAGTGTGCCGGTGAGGAGCAGCCACTTTTCATCTGTGTGTGTTGGAGTGCACTTCACAGAGGGCTGCAGCTACATTTGGCAAGGGAGGGGTCCCCTTCACACAGCTGTGCAAATCTTCCTGAGGATCATGTCTGTGTGTGTGCGTGTGCATGTTCGTTTAGGCACCAGCACCTGTACAAAATCTCTTCGTCTCATCTCGGAGGCCCCATGAAGAAATCGACACCAGGTCCGGCTCAATAGCAGGCTAGCGCCGCCACATCGTCCAAAAGCAACAGCGGGGCCGGGGGGGCCTCTGGCGCTCCTGTGGCACGTGCCTGCCTCTCCCCTAGCTCATGACCCAAGAAGGAGTTACGGGGTGTAGGGGAGGAAAGGCTGCTTGCTGCCCCTGAGCCCCCCTTGGCTCTCCAGGCTCCACACTCGCTGGCTACCCCTGGCCCCATCAAAGGCTCCACTGGGTGGAGAGGGGAACACGGTCGGACCTCCGGCTCATTGTTTTTCTCTCACACTAGTAGCTGGGAGTATTAGTGTGTGTAAGAGGCCACATGTTAAAGGTAGGTTTGAAAGGGGAGAAGAGAAGGGATAGGGAAAAGGGGAAGAACACCAAACTCTGAGCCAATGTTGCACAGAAAAGTTAAGTTAATTAGGAGAGTCGATGAAAGCTTTGGCAAAAATGAGATGGGGATTGCAACATCGAAATCTCTGCTACTGAGCTTATGTATAAATGGATGGCTCCTCTAATCGCTCCTCTTTGCAATACTCCTGGTTAGATAAATAGCTTCAAATGTAGTGAATAAAAGAGGGAAAAAAAGAGTACATCCTCTTTTCTAAACTGAACTGATTAATGACACAAAGCAGTTACACAAACCTTCTCTAAAGATATCAGACTGCTCAATTTCATGCCTTGGCAAGTGCAAATGATACGCTTACAAATGTTTCAAAACATCTACATTTATATTAAGCTAAACATTTAGAGATCCCAGACAAAAATTAGTCAGGCACAAGGTCTGAAGAATGCATTGTTTCTCAGCCTAATAGGAATGCACAGCTCATTGTTTTTAACACAAGAATCTCACGGCTTTCAATACAAAACAGCGTAAGAAGGATGAGCTCAGGGACGAGCTGAGAGGATGATGATGATGATTTACTGAAACCGGTATTTGGAGGCATGTTTTAGAGACTACATGGTGAAGATACATAGGAATGTTCTATTTCAGTGTCAGCCCTATTCTGGGAATAGAAACAACTCTAGTCATAACAACGGCACACTCACACGATGGCTGATAAGATGCCGATTAGATGAGCTCAGTCTTGGGGAATGTGCGTGTGTTTACGTGGTAGAGAGGGCAAGAGGGAAGAAGAGATGTAAAAGTAAAAAAATGTATTAAGAATGCATGTGATAGTGAGCATATAGAAAACAAGCGCAGGTGACTGAAGTTTGGTGACAAGAGGGGGAGGTGTAATGTCTAATTTGACGTCAGAGGCCCTTTACTGTTTGGTGTGAGCTTCCTGTTAGAGTGGTTTCCACACTATGGGGAGGGCGGAGTGAAGCCTAATTTCCCACTTGTTTGTTAACAAAGTGGGGGCTCCTGCTCTCACACAGAAACATTGAAGGTCATACTGAAAAAATAGGAAGATAAAAACGACATACTTCATAGGAATGCTTTGGGATATCAGGCAGATGGTGATTTGGGGATTTGATTCACTCTTTGTTTTTAATCTCTGTGGTTCAAACGCAGTTCAGCTCCTGCTTTTTATCACATAAATAAGATAAAGCCCAATAAAAGCATAACAGCTCCCGCAACGCTCCAATGGGTATCTCCACAGGTCTCCTTCACCTGTTTTATTTCTCCCTCTATATCTGTCTCCTCTCCTTCCTCTCTTCTCATGCGCTGGGGATTTAACAATGTTCCTCTTATTGTGAGCCATTCGTCTGCTTTATGCAGCACTGGAGTATAAATCAGAAGCCTAAATGCCCTCCAAAGTCTGGGAACCCCCTCCTCCCCAAAACTGGCCCAGAGAGCAGTGGAGAAGAGGTGATTTAATATCATAAGGTGCTTTGTCTTAGCATGCTGTGCCACTGCCATCTCCCTGCACAACTAAAAGCTAATGCTAAGTCAGGCCTGCAGCTGGAAGAGGGAGGAAAGGAAGAGAGCATAGTGTTTTTGGAAAGTTATGATCAGTTATGACCCATAAACCCACTTTACATAATGTCTTTTTACTATTATTGATCTCTTTTTTGCTTTATTGCCAATACAAAAGTAATAAATCCAGTAATTTTATGAGGACTTGGTCTAAATGTCAGCCTATGTTTTCAGAGTCTCAGAGCCATCAATGAGACAGCCACAGGTGTATGACATTAAGGACGTAACAAGGGGGGAAAACTCTACTCTGTAAGTTAGGTCAGTGTTTATGGATGATGTGAAGTCACCACATCATCAGGCGCTATAAACTTACAGAATGGAGAGAATGACGTGGCCTAATGAGTGACCACCCACCTGACATCAGGCTGTATTGTCACACGCCGGCACATGACAAGCCCTCTTCTGTTGAATCTGTGTCACCAACACACAAACTTGGCACTTGCCAGCCGTGCCCTCACACCTCATGCCAAGGAGGTGTCCGAACACTCAAAGCCACAAAAGAGCCAAGAGAGGCCTTAATCAGCCCTATTTACATCTCCCAACTGGAGGAGGGGATGTGCCCCATAATGTGTGCCAAGAAACAGACTTATATTTTTCTAAAGAAGAGCATGAAACTCATTAGTATCTACATGCCACAACAGAAGATGGCATGTGATAAAGCTCCCAGTCTGGATCAAACATTATAGCATTATAGTTATGTGGTATTTGTCACAACACATTTAACACAATTATTGTTCAATTATCATGTCTTGTGTTAAAATTTAAATTTAAAAATTAAAAATGGTTATCATATGGTTCCTTTGGTGCATGCATTTACCCACATACCACTAAAAACCCAGACATATAGATACACAGATAACACACACACCATGCTCCCCCTCCAACATATCGGGACTTGCGGAAATATAATAGAAGTCCTAATTCAGCTCATTTTCTTCCTTTTATGCAACATCTCTAGGACCACCATTCCAAATCTCTTGTCCCATTGCCCCTTTACCCCTCCATCATGTACAATTATGATAAAGACATTACCAGCTACCATAACATAGTTTGAGGAGTGACACATGTGTAGGAGCATTGTCCCACCGCTACCTCGAATTCAGCCTGTGGTGAACTAGTGAAGAGTGCTGCTCATTTATAGTGGGGGGCCTTCTTCTACGGCTGCATTTTCATGCTTTCAGTTTTCATTAAAACCACAAAAAGAGAACTGCAAGGGCCCCTCTGAGCTCGGGCCTTGGAAATTTCGCTACGCTAAACCACCATAATGTGCGCCTCGGTCCCACAAACATACTCGAGGGGGGCTCTTTGGTTGCCGTGTAATAAGTCCTGGCGTGGTAGCCTTGTAATTGGCCATAATTAAAAGGAGGCAGAAGGAGACGAGGATCTTCCTCTCAGCTTCAGCTGCCAGGCGGCAGGAAGTAGTAAAGACACGCTGTCTCTTCCTTTACTAGGTGCCACTCTGTCTTTCCCTTTGAGTCTCTTTTCTCCCTTTCTTCCTGTCACTCAGCATCTTTGTAAAGAGTATCTTTCGGGTCTCTGTTTGGAACCGCCATAGAGTGGAGGGGGGTGAGCTTGAGTGTGTAAAGTCTATCCCTTTTTATCCTTAAAACCCTTGCTGGCCTCACTCAAAGTGTGTGTGTGTGTGCGTGTGTGTGTGTGTGTGTGTGTGTGTGTGTGTGTGTGTGTGTGTGTGTGCTCAAGCATCTTTGTTTCTGTTCAGCCTGTAATTATTCAGTCTGCAGATGCTCCGTGTGTTTGTTGTCGTCTGGTTCCTGCTCGCAACCATGTCACTATCATGTCTGTGCAACTTTCATGACACTACACCACATCTATACAACCTGTCTTCACTCAGCAGGCCCATTACATTTAAGAGATGGGGAATTCACTTGCTCCATCTTCCACACTACGTTGGCATCAAGACCCCCACTTGGATAATGCTCTTTATAAAACACATAACAGGGTATGTATTCTTAGCCACACTTAAAGGTCGAGTGTGTAGAATTTTGTGGCATCTAGATCTGTAGTTACTGATTGCAATACCCTTGTCTCAACCTCCTGTTATAAGCGTGTAGGAAAAACGTAAAAGGCCCTATTTAAAAGTGGTTTGTCCCTTAAGGCCTATTATCGAAACATGGCGGTTTAATGTGGTAGATTCCATGGAAGAGGACCTACTATTTCTGTAGATAAAAACGTCTCATTCTAAGGAAACAAAAACACAACGATTCATATTTTTAGGTGATTGTACAAACATAAAACATACCTATGAATATTCAATTTCTGCCAATAGGTCCTTCTAAATGTTACTTACTGGACCCCTAAGTATTGTCGTTTCTCTAAACTAAATCCAACACAGAGCCATTTGTAAATGGGTTACCCTTTCAACTCAAAAACTCTAGTCAATTACACTGGACATAAGAACATGGAGACCTCCGACCCACAACTTTATTCATAAATGTCTGAACCCTTTTTTTTTTTGTAGATTCAGTGAGTAACAAAAACCATCTTTACATTTTTGCTTACTTAGGTCAATTTCAGCGTGTTTGTGAGGAGACAATATCCTGGAACTGAAAAAGAGGATGGGAAACACTAGCAATTATAGAACAAGAATAGGGTAATGTATAATTCAAACCTAATGCTGGTTTTCCATTCCCCACTAAGCATTTCTAATTTATGCCCATTATAGTATTCACAAAGTGATCATTTCTAATTTATAACGCCCTCAGTACTGTCTGTTCCAGGCATTGCATTGGTATCTCAGGCTCACCTAGCATCTGCCTCAGCACACTGCGGACAGAAGGGATAGTGCTGACGGGGCAGCGTTGAGCTTTTGTTACCTGAGCGTCAGTCACCGTAACCCAAAACAAGACAGCTGCTTGACTTAGCATCAAGCTGAAAGGAAACACCGAGGTGTGGATGGAGAGAGGCAGGGCGGGAGGGAGGGAGGGAGGGGAAAAGGGAAGGAGAGGTGGGCAGGGGAGGAGGACAAGTTCACTTGCTTGCCAAGTTCATATGCGTGATGCTGAATATTGGAGGCCTTGTCTTGAATAAACACAGTGTTGATAAAAAAAGTGTATTTAGAGATAGGGTGGCAAGAAATGTAAATGTTGCCCTGTTAATAGGTACAGTCAATGACATGGGTGCATTCAAAACCCCAAACAACAAGACTGTAGTATTTATTTATATGCAAACACAATAAAAAATTAATAACTCTGAATGTTATTAGACCTTATACAACCCCTTGTTCCAGTGACACAAAAACATTAACTCCATTTTAACTGCTTCTTGTTTCATCCAGCCCATAGGCACATTTCCACCTACGCTTCTGAACTCAAATGAACTTTGCAGACGTCACTTTCTCCTTTCTCCTTTCTCCTGATCTCCTCTGTTGTCAAAAGATGAAAAAATGAGAAGAGGTCAGGCAAGGCCCAGTGTCGGCCATATTTCCTGAGGCTCCGCCTGTGGTCTTCACAGCCAAAAACACACACGGACAGACAGTGGGAGGATTCTGCCTTGACCTTTCACCCCAGCTGGGCTCCCCCTGGGTCAACAGAGGGCATGTTGCCATCTCTGCAGAGGCCAGCACCTGGATCACTGGACCCATCCACAAGGGAAAGGGTGTGTGTGTGTGTGTGTATGTGTTCGTGCACGGCTTGGGGGAAGGGGGTCTCTGGGGAAATGAATCAGCCACTTAGTTCAGCCACCCGCCCCCTCACTTACAGAGCTCGCTTCAGCAAGACCCAAAGGTCAACTCTCACCCTTTCTCGCATTTCTCTGTCTCTTTTTGCCATTTCTCACTACCTCCCCCACCTCTCTCATCAGAGGTGAACAAGGAGCTATTTCAGAGTGATGTGAGAAACAGAGGTAGGTGCTGTGCGTGCATGTTTGTGTCTATATGTACATATATGTGTGTGAGAAATAGAGAGTGAAGGTCACTTTTGTCACCCTCCAACATCTGTCCTCCCAGCTAGACTTAACTTA
Organism: Dicentrarchus labrax; assembly: GCF_905237075.1. Taxonomy (NCBI): domain Eukaryota; kingdom Metazoa; phylum Chordata; class Actinopteri; family Moronidae; genus Dicentrarchus; species Dicentrarchus labrax. The sequence goes on along the minus strand of NW_026136720.1, from coordinate 18,891,133 downwards.
AAAAATGGCAACATAAAAAAAAGCAGACATAGTAGATTTCAGAGAATATCAGTGGTATTCATATCTTAATTTATTCCTTGGCTTCCATTCAAGTCGAAATAACAGATGAGACTTTATGTGATATTCCATGCCTTTGTTGGTGGGTTCAACAAGACCAAAAGCAGTCAGCTGTAATTGTACGTCTGAGAGAAAGCTGTAATTAAGTATTTTACATTTTAGGAAGGTGTAGAGGGGAACGAGTCTGCAGCAGACAATCAAAAAGCCGGTAAGATCACCGTCTTAGAAGAAAAAACATTTTCTAATCTGCTTAAGAGCACTGTAAGCCTGTTGAAAAAAGGCGTCCAGGTAGCATATATGCACCTGGATAATGTGGATTTACACTGGAGATGGCAAATTGCTAACTTCACAAGGAATGCTTTGTCAAAATTACGGCTGTGAGCGATTATGGTAAAATATGCTGAGCAGCATGATACCCATTCAACAACCACTCTTTTATCAAGACACATACCTCCTTACCCTCAAAATGCCTCCCCCTTTGAAAGCGTGGTACAGTATATACTGTCAAATATAAAACCATGTAAAATGAGCTGGTATCAGTGTGTGGCAGTGTGTGCAATCATTTTCTATTGGTGCATTTAGCCTGTGCATGTGCATGTGTGTTTTTCCTGACAGTGTGTGCTGTAAATGTCTGAGCAGAAGAGTGCGTTTTTTGTGTGTGTAGTGCCCAAAGTGTACCAGTTCGGGCTATCTCTTACCTTGTCACCCTATACGAGAGCAATGCGTGCCAAAGGCAAGAGTGAGGAGTCAGATTTGTACAATGTATGACACTCATGCCCTCGTATCCCCCCTGCTGCAAAACGCCCACTGACGGAAAGTCGGCATTAAGCCCAACATGCCTCCACCGGGCATATCAACTCGGGGTGACACACACACACTCTCACATACAACAACAGAGACGCACACAGGCAATATACACAAAGAGAAACTGGAGGCACACACCCATACTCATGCACCTCAGGGCGGAGAGGAGAGAGAGAGGATACTGTTATGGGTGAGACAGACATAGAGAAGTTGATTTGTGAGTGAGAGTGTGTGGTTGGTGTTATGGCTGACATCTGGCTGTAAGAGAATCTGTGGCTACTTAGATGCCCGGGGGTCTGAGGCTGTTGACAGTCCCCCACTCCTTCCATGCCTCCTCCTGCCTGATGTCACAGACTTGATAGTGACAAGGCAACATGGCCTTTTCTCCAACTGAGACTTAACCACGGTCAGAGAAAATCAAGCACACACACATAAGTACTGCCAAAATGTCCTTATCAAATAATTTACTCCAATATACAGTCTTCAAACTGATAAAAAAAAAAATCGAGCCACTGATTAGATAAGCTCAATTGTTTTCACTTTCCCCAACAACCAGAGATATCTTTCATAGCTTCAGGAAAAGCCACATCAATCCTTTATATCAGATGAATTACACCTGCCTCAGGTACTTGAACATCTATATGAATGTAAACATGTACTATATGTATTGATAAGTTAATCCAAATTTTCCACTGTGGTCATTTTCTAAAGGGACATCCTCCTCAAATAATCTGGGTACAATGCACAGCAGAGTATAGTGAAAGTACAGTGAAACTTTAAAAAGATGTTTTCTCCCTAATACCAGTCTGAAAGTCTAACAATGTAATCATTAAGAAAGTGCTTCACATTGGGGAAATATTTGCATTTAACAGAAAACCAAGTGACTAAAGTATTTTCAGTATTTTCTGGGGACATAAGGACATAAAACTAAGGAGATTAATTTAAGTGAAATAAAAATCGTCAAAAAGCTTTATATATTCTCATCACAAACGTAATGTAAAAAGCCACAAGCAATAAACTATCAATAACCACTGACTTTATAGAGTACATTGATTTATTAAGCTGGGCATGTTTTGCAGTGCACACATCCAGAGGGAAGGGGGGGTGGGGGGTCACATTCACAACACTCCATCACACAGCAGAGGGCCAGAACTGGAGATATCATTGTGTGGCTCTGCGGCGTCCAGTTTCCAATCCCTTCCATTGCCTCAGAGCAGCAGGCCTGTGCAACTGGATCTGTCAGCCGGGTCCATCAGATAGCCACCATGGCTGTGTCTACCTCTGTCTACCTGTCAAAGCTGTGTGGCTGTCATCCAGCCAGTCAGGCAGCCATTGCTCGGCCACCGCCCCTGCCTTATCAGGATAATGAGCTGCATTTAGGTCCATTATGAGCAGACCCCGAGGACTTTCTCTGCTGCTAAGCGGGGGTCTTGTGCCAGTGATGGACAGTGGGAATGTGATACGGGGCTGGGCTGTGCTGCAAGAGCAGGTCTGCAGGGGATAGAAAAGAAGAAACATGTGCATGTGAATGCCTAAGGACAGTAAGATAGGAGGAGCAAATCCGCAGTAAGTTTACACCATTTCACATATTAATCATATTAAAATAGTCACTGTGAACAAACAGGAAAACTGTTGAGAAGACAGCTTACAGTACCCGACGGCAAGGATACTGAAGAAAACTCTCATCTCTGCCACAATTCTGTTTGTTAACAGGAATTACACTAAACTACTATTGATCCAACAAGACAAGTGATAGTAAGACAGCAGGGAGGTTTAACAAGACTCAAAGGCTGGAGCCCCTGTAGCAGTCCCTAGAGGGTGCATTGTTCATTACATCAACATTTTGGATGGAACACCTGGTACCTGCCCTTGCAGGAATAAAATATCGTGCTGGGACATTTACAAGATGTGTGTGATGTGTCTGGGCCTGAAACACGCCAAGCTGCCTTTGAGTCCATAGAGGAGCGTACATTGTAGCCAGTTCTCACCCAAAGTGCTCTGTCATTGACTGGCTCGTCAGACAGCACCCAATCATGACTTCCTCCGCGACAGCTCGGGAGCCGATGGATCAGCTGGAGGAGGGGATGATGGCCTCGCCTTACCCCGCGCTATGGGAGGAGGTGTGCTTCATTACTGACCACTGCCTCCACCTGCACAAGGTGGCGGTTAAGTCGCAGGATCTCCTCGACACCCCCCTAACACCACAGGGTCTCTTTGGTTTAGTCATTGCATCGATGCAAAAAGAAGGAGGATAAAGCCCTGAAGCTGTGTCTGCCAAGAAAGGCAACTTCTGTCACCCTCCAGCCGATCGCCAAACCTTCGCCCAGGCGGTGGTTTTAAAATTCCCAGGTTGCCCTAACCTCATGTGGCCCCCCCAATTATCCCTCCCAAGCAAAGTGGCTTCCAAGTATATATGGTGTGGCATGCATGCAATTTTTGATCTCAGAGACTTAAACAAGCACCTCAGAAAACACAAATACAGGATGTTAACGCACGTCTCCCTGCTGCATTTTCTTTTGGACTCTCTTTCAGCCCCACCTTTTGAACCACTGGAGCAAGTGGACTTGAAAATGGTGGCGTTAAAGATAGCTTTGTTGCTGTCTATTGCCTCCGCTAAACGAGTGGGTGAGATTCATGTTCTTTCAGTACACCAAGCACTTTTCTTCAGGGGATGTTAGGGTGACCTTACAACCTAAGGTTTTAGGGTCAAAAAAGTAGACAGGCCTACACAACCCGACACAACACAACACAACACAACACAAATACCTATTCATGCACAGAAATACAGAGATGACGAGCTAGACAGACATAACATTTTGCTTCCCTCTAGCTCTCTTGTTATATCTCACTCTCTCTCTCTCTCCCCCTTTCTTTCTCAGTCAGTTAACAGAGTTATAACCTATTGATTGTGAGCTCCGAACAAGCTCCTCTTTGTTTGTTTTTTGCTTCCACAAATTGCTTTGAGAACAAACCACATTAAAAAAAACAAAAAAACAACACCACCAGAGAGTGTGGGAAAACCTACAAAGCTTGTTCTGAGTGACACACACTCATTACCATCATCACACAGGATAATTAGTACAAGAGGGTTAAAAATAATGCTGCCATCAATCAAAACAAAGACTGGGGGGGTGGGAATAGGAATGAGTTGGTGTAACCTGACTGCGCCAGATGGTTTGTTACACAGTTGTCATTGTAACCTCTTTGGTAAAGGGGAGGCACTTTCGAAAAATACTTGGCATGTGATTGGATGAACCACCTGTTTATCAGCGTCTAGCATGGGCATTTTCCATGACACATCTTTTCCTTCAAAAAAAACTTCAGTGCCACTTTTTGCTCTTCTTTCAATGAAACAGTTCTCTCCAGTGCTTATATAACTGACACTAGCAGAATCTATGCTAACCCTTTTTAGCAACCCCACTGTTGTTTTTAAGCAAACAGTCACTTCTCCCATACGTCATCACACACACCTACCATTAAACCACCCTGTTAGCTCAGGCTGTAGCTGCCAGTAGTTCCTCAAAGGATGCTGATTGGTTTGAACAACTGTAGTTCAGACACAAACGCATATAGTGAAGCCTGGCAAGATGGAATCTTCCGTGATATTGTGATTTCGTGATCTGGCCTCGCAAGTTAAGAGGGGAAGACTCGACTGGTGAAAGGAAGAAAGGGAGCAAAAGTGGCGCCGAAGACAAGTCAGCAGAATGAAGCCCACAGGAACTGTGAGTCAGGGACAGCAGTAAGTATGCTTATAAAAACGGGTGGGAATAACACACACATGCACACAGAAATATAGACACAAAGACACACATACTGGTTTGCAATGACCAAACTGATTACACAAATTACACAAATGAACACACCTGTGCCCATTCCCAGGGGAGACATGCACACACGTATTGCTCCTTCCACACAGTGCACTCAAACATTACAGCAGCCCAAAAATCACTACCACATAAAGGCGCTCTAAATACAGCAACAAGCCATATTTTCCATGTTCTGGTCTATTTAGCTTGATGTGATTCATCCAGACATCTCTCTGCAAACTACTCCAGTTTTATTGACATTGCTTAAGTTTACTGTTCAACAAACAAGGATGGTGAAAGTTCACTGAAAATAGGCCTGAAGCTGCGTTGGGTCTGTTGTGACCTCATGACTAATTCAATGCAGCAGTGACATTGGATATTTCTCAAGATGGGGACCGTTGTGCCAGAACAACTCTGCAGAAAGCCTGTACAGAGATTAATGATTTATTGGCCATCGAATGGTTAATGGCTCGCAGTGTTTGTCAGTGCAACCTTATCTGCTATGATTGCAGCCCGCTCGGTTGATTGCTTTGCATGAGTTTGACAAAATACCCATAGGCTCAGTTTCTTACTCTCTGTCTCTTTGCGGTCTTGATGACTTACAGCCGGATTGATATTTTTATGGATATAAACAAGCATTCTAATGCAATACTATTAATAATGCATCCCTTACTCTGTCCTCATGTCAAACAGATTTATAGTTATAAACAATTCTTCCTTTTGTGGTGGCTTTTTAAATTCATTTTAAAACAATGGAGCATAGTTTAGCTTTTAAGAAGTAGCAAAAGCAAACAGTAGTTTGGATTGATTGGCGCTTGTTTGTTGGTCAGAAGCCTGATGACTTGAAGGGTGCGCTGCATGGTGTGTTTTCTTGGCTTTGTCTGCTGGAAAGAGTAATTGTACCAGTCTTAAGTGTCCCGTTTTTTACGAGCTGCATTAGTGTTTTCCATCAAGCTGCAATTACGGGCTATTCATACACAGGGCAGGCCCTCCTCAGCCAGCGCTGCTTGGTATTTTCTGGGAACGTCTAGCAGACACAAGTTATCTATTGATATGCAAAGCTTATACGCTTTGGTATGCAAACATACATGAAGTGTAGATCTATAGGGACTGGCGAAAGAACTGCAGATCTCATGCAAATATGGACTTGTGTCCACTGTTGAACATGAGCAAACTTAGGTTAGGCTCACAGCAAATGTCTGTGTGTGGCTTACTTATAGGGTTGTTCAAAATTGTTGCTAAGCAATATTTTCAGGTGATACTGCTAAAAAGGAGGAAGGTCCCATATGTATTTTATTACCTGCTGGAAATGTGTTTCTAATGCACATAGTGAATCATCAGTCAAAAACCACCCCTAATACCAAAAAGGTTACACCACTTACAAAGTACGCCAATAATTTACCTATATACTATGGTCTTATAGCAGCAGTCGCAGCCATGTACTTATAAACCACACCCTTGTGCTACGAAATGCTTACATATCAAAAAAGCATCCCATCTGGTACATCACGATGCTCTTCTCCCCTCACAACCACAGTGGGACTAGGAATTTCAACCATTCCTATAAGGCCTAAATGAGCTTTCCATACAGGGAAAAAGAGCTGATGCTGGTTCGGTTAAGGTTAGTCAAATCAAGTCTTTAGGTTTTTAGGGTTATGGTTTTCTGGGTTCATCATCCTGTCTTTACTGCCTCCTCCATGTGTACATGGTATTTCTCAACCATTCCAATTTGAACAATAGGGGTAATTAAGAGGATTTTTAAATAAGAGTTAGTTAACCATATGAGCTTATCAGGTCTCTTACCACACTGTTAGCACTGTGTTCCTCTAAAAAATATAAAATTTGTTTTAATTGTAGTTAACAGTACGTGCCTTTTTGGTTACGGTTTTAGATCTTATATTTTATCTGATCACTGACAAATTCACAACAGGATCACCATGTTCTCTTCCTTCATACTTACAGTTATGCGCTGAATTATTCCTCAATTATTCCTAATTTACAAAACAGTGTTGTTTAATGTATGTTTCTTTTGAGTGGTGTTTTTAGCACACACATTGTTTTCTTTAGGCTGTTGTTGTGTTTTATGGACTGAGAAACTCCTGGTTGGGAAGCCTAGCAGTAGTCAATGAATAACAATTGTTAAAACACAATAAAAGCCCTACTCTGTCACTCATACAGCCTGAAAGCCATATAATCACAGACAACAGATAAGATTACTGAGTCTATTTCTACTCTAAAAGGCCACGTTTTATATGCCTTTGTTTCTGTCAAGTATTGAGTTTTTCTCAAATTCTTTGTTATGGTCAAAGACCTGACTTCTTATTTTCGATGATTAGATTAATTACTATATAACTTGCAGCTCTATTGCACTGTTTCATTGCCCTGTGCTGTTTAATAAATTACCAGAGGCACTAAAATTGGATGATATTTTAAACTTTGGCCACTGCCTCCCACACTGAAGTGGGTTTTTATGTTGCTATAAATGTTGCTCATGATAGCAGGGGAGCAGGATCTGGTGCTGCTGACCACATGTTCGCGTGGCTGGTTAATGTTTAACCCATTCGACTAGTGCTGTAGGGACAAGAGATAACCTGCTTTGTTAGTTGTGTCCAGACCCCCTCTTTGATGCCCCTGAAGCAGACCTCAAAGTAGCCGCAACAAAAGCTGACTGATCAAAGGCTTTGTGCCAACGCACATCCTATGCAAAGAAGTTGCACTTGAACACACAGTAATGAGTGTAGCAGATGACCAGCTGACCAACAACATGAACATACGTACTATGCTAAATAAGTAGGAAATTACTAGTCACTTCACATTGTCAGCCTCTGATTCTTGGTTGTGGAGGAAAGAAATAATAGAACCCCCCCCCCCCGACAAAAGCCAATAGTCAGCCACCAAAGCTTAGCTAGAGAGCTGACTATCCTTTTGGTGTGTCTGGGCCCTCAGTGACAAGAGCAAGCTTTTTTCTGCTACACTAGATTTTGGGACATTTGGCTTGGACAGGATGGGCTGTACTATGGGAAAATCTTAACATACAACTACTAAAGTGTGGGAAAATGCAAGTGTTACCACATCATTCATTTCATGGCAGTGTCACAAAGTCTGATAAACCTTTACTGATATTTTATGGTCTATCATTAAAGACTATACATTGAAGAATGCAGCCCGAAAGAAGTTTTATTTTAAAATCTTAACTCATCAGTGCAGTTTCACTATGTGTGTGCTGCTCATTGGAATAAACCGACGTGTAGTATCAAGAATGTGTAGTATATTGGGGCTCATACCTTCTGCTTCTACTAAGGCACTTTGGGAGGAGGGAAGTTTGGGAGGAACTGGGAGACCACTCATCCTACTTCTCTAATATTTAAGCAATGTGACTTGCAGCACTTCATGTGAAATGCTTTTTATAATTATTCTGATATTAGTCATTTGGTCTAATGAAAGTCTTTGGTTTACTGTAAGGGAGATGTGTCTACTACACATATGCTGTTCTTTATCAGGTTTACTTCCCCAAATGCCTCTGTGTTTGTCTGTCTGCTTCTCTGTGAGAGTGTGAGAGAGGATATTTGTGTACGTGTTTGTCAGCTTTTCTCCTTGAGGCCTGTCACACTGCATCTTGTGATACAACAACCACACATGCGTGATTGCATGCCCAATGCAGGCATGACTCAGCCACCTTTTGACAGGCATTAGCAGATCTGCTCGAATTGAGCTGCATGTGGTTTCACTTTAAGGCTCCTTACATGGCGTGCATCAAACACAATACTGTGAACTGGATGAGTGGATTTACGTTAAGGTGTGTGGTAAATCTCCATGTGCAAAACTGGTGGTGAGTGTTTGTATACGTGTGTGTGTGTATGTGTGTGTACAAGCATGTGTGTGTGTCCTCCAGTAGAGGTGACCACTAATGAGCAACTATAGCAGAGTGACCCTGTGGTCTGTGGAGAGAGCCAACGTGCTGTGGCTCAAAACCCGCACACACGCATGCGTGTATGAATATTCACTTATAGGTCAGTCTGTGTGTGTGTATGTCTCTGTGTGTGTTTTTGTGTGGAAGTGTGTATCATGATGACCACCACCCCCTCATTACCTCCATCATAGCTGGAAACAATCAGCCACTCTGCCCCAGTAGTAGGCCAGAGTCAGGCGTTGCAGACCTACAGACCTAGCATTAGAGAAGCCTCGATCACCACAGCCTGACTGGCCTCAGATTGGATCCAGCTTTCCAAACTCTGGGCAGCACAATCTCAAAAACCCAAATCAAAATAGCCTTTTTTTCCCCCATTTCAACCATGCTGGATGCCTAGACACAAAATCTATTGATTATCGTATATTGTCAACATATCACTATTAACAGATTATTATTAATATATTTTGTAAATGTTACTAAAGCATGGGTGCCTTAAGTGCACACTAATGTTTAGCCATTACTAGATATATGTATTGATTATATTATGCATTTTTATACAAGGCTTAAAAAGTGATGGTAATGATTTTTCTACCTTGAATAACAATTCTTGGTAAAGTTTTCTAAGCAAATTCATTTAAAATCTAGTACCTTGTTTCAAAACTGTTGCTATACCATAGAAGACATGGGTAAAGGTTCCTCTGTTCACAAATGACTAAGATTTTAATTATCTAAACCATAACACTAAGGGGCAAATTTACTAACCTGTGACTGTGTCCAAATGTTAATGTGTGCAGGTGACTGTTGTTGAGTGACTGATTTGTCTTGATCTCAGAATCAAATTACACTTAATCCACTATAAATGCAGTGAGACAGAAATGTTGAGACTAGGATAAACTAAAATGTCATTCTTAACTCACCTGTCTGCTTTGAACCTCTAGGTTGCAACAGAAGGTAAATTCACATCCCCTTATGATGTGCCACCAAATCTGTTTATATGCAGCGCTGTAAAAATGGTGCTATACCACGTTTGTTCACCACAGTTTTTGATTGATGATATAGAAATGAATTTGCATTGTTTTTCTGAGATATAGAGATTTTTACCCCCCAAAACATTTAATTACTAAAAATGTATTTTTTATAAAATAGTAAAATCCCTATCTTCTCCTGTTTCATCTTTTATTTCCACAAGTAATGATAATATGACATTTATCAATTATTTGATTACATCACATCACCTACAGACTATTTCCTGGCTTCTTTTTTTTTACCACATTACCACTGTGCCACAACATGGTGGAATACCTTGCTAAAACACACATCTTTTTTGGGGGGCTTTTCATACCTTTATTATGATAGGACAGGTTAACATTGACAGGAAAGGGGGGAAAGAGTAAGTCGGGGCAACATGCAGCAAAATGCTGCAGGTTGGAATCGAATCCAGTCCGCTGTGGTAAGGACTCCTGGGCTGCCATGCGCCCCATAATAATCTTTTTGACGCAGAAATTACCTTCTATACTTGCAGTTGTTATTTATACGTACATATACATTTAAAATGGTATATTTTAAATTCCTTACACTGATGTTTTAATTCCCTGCGGAGTGACACATTTCCTGTTGGCATCTGTGAACTCGTATGAGGTGCAGATGTGTCAGTCAAGACACAATCCACTTGTAGTACACAGTTGTACTACAGCACATTCCTGTCCAACAGCTGATGAGGAATCTCTGAGGTAAACCAAGGCCCACGTGACCAAGAAACTCACATGCACACAAGTACACAAACCTATACTCAACTGCACAGAAAATGATATTTTAAATGCTAAAATGTACAAAATACATGTGTGCATACATGCATGCTCAGTCACAGAGAGGGTAAGAGATGCCTATGCACACATAGACACATACACACACACTGGGCAAGGGACAGTGAGAGCAGGCCAGGCTGTTATTCTAGTGCTGGCTGGCTGAGTTGACCGTGTAATCTCCAGGGTGGAGTCCATATTGGGTTTCTAGGCAATTCACTGTTTTTGGCCTGCTTGTTTTGTGATTTAGCTAAAGAGAGAAAAAAGAGTGAGAGAAAGAGAAAGGGAGAGAGAAAGAGGACAACAACAAGTGTGGGTTGTTTTTCTTTCTGCCCAGCATATTGTTGATGAGTTGTAATGCAGTGTAATACAAGTGGTGGTTAACCTCAACATCCAAGAGAAGAGAGGGAGCGGGAGTGAAGAAGGAAAAGAAAGACAAAACAAAAGAAGCAAGGGAAAAAGAATAAAGAAAATGAAAGAAAAAAGAGAGGAGGCAAAACAAAGGAGGAGACAGATATAGAGACAAGCTTGAGGGGGTGGGTGGGTTGGTCTGAGAAACTTGTGGAAAACAAAGTTGTCTGGTGGTGTGACCACACCCGCTGTGCATTTTGTTTACAGTTATAGTGAGAATGTGGTATGAGGACCTATGGTGCACGGTGACATGACGGCTCACAACTTGCAACAGATACCATCTGTCACTGTTGAGCAGGGCTGATAAGACTGTCAAGACTGTCATTGTCAAATGCCTTCACTAGCAAATAGCTCTTTATCACACTGATTTAAAGGAACAGTACACTCATTTTTCCCCCTTTATATTTTGTTTCCTCATTTATACAGGTTAGTTTGTGAAACAAATCCGGTGATTTTTTTTCATTTTGAATTACGGCAGACACATGTTAATGTTTGTTTAAATGTAATTAAATTGAATATTATAATATATAAGCAAATAATATACATATTTTCTTTTTAAAAAACAGTAAAAATACACTTGTTGCTACATGCAATTCTGTCTTCTTTATGCATTCATATCCTTCAGATTAAAGCTTCCACAGAGTCTGAAAAAGTATCAAAAGGTGTGCAAATAGTGAAACAATTAGTTGGTTAACCAGTCCTAATCCACTGGTGAATTGTACGTATTTTTTGATAACTGATCAAACATTGAAGTCATTTATCGAGTACAAATGTAAAAAATCCAATGGTTTAAACCTTTCAAATGTTGCAGAAGACTGTTGGTTAGACTCAACAATTAATTGAAAAATTAACATATGAATTTAAAATGAAATGAATCCCTTGTTTGACAACTAAGAATTAAAAACACAAATTAAAACCTAATTACCTCCAAGTAAAACCTTAGTTGCGTGAGGGCTAAGAAGAGATTGTTTTGATATTTTGGCAGCCATCTGCCATAGCATGCTGTCATAGCAATGGCAGCACAGTCTGAGCGGCTGGTGTGACAGACGACAGACACTGAGCTGGCTGGCGAGCCCATGAGGGGGGGCTACCAAAGCACACACAAACACACACAGCACCTGCATTCCCACAGTAGTCCAAGTCAACAGTCACAGCCCAGGCCCCTCCTCACCATTATCAAGGGACGGGGTGAGTGTGTGCTGGGGGAGGGGGCAGGAAACCCTTGGAGAGTCAGATGGAAGGGAGTGATTTAAGCTCTTCTCCCCTGGATGAGGGAAGCTGGAAGGGCCTGGAGCAGAGGTGGGAGTAAGAGCAGGAGGGGGGGAGTGAGTGATGGAGGGGGGAGAAGGGTCAGAGGAAAAGGGAGGAGAGCCATCCAGCTGAGACAGCAGATCTCCACTGAGGCCCAGTGCCAATGTCAAGGTGCTGAGTGAGCTGTACAGGGAGCTCCCAACACACATAGAGGCTTACACTCGATTTGAAGTCAAAAATAACACATGCATAAACACACTACTCACTTGCCTTCCTGCAAAATTCAATAGTGGACACACACAAACATATGCACACTCCGTCTGATGCAGGCAAACACACACACTCTATTGCACACAATCTCTCTGCTCTCAAGTGCCCTCTAGTCCTTTTCCCTCCAGAGGAAACTCTTGTCGCTTCCCTCTTCACCTCTCGAGTCACACACAATCTCCTGTCAGCTGAGACAAACTGACAGGATAAGACACACAGTTGCACAAACGGCCAGAATGGGCTCCATTGTGCTCTAATTACCAGGACTGCTGAGATGCCCTTTGACCCCCAGACACAGGCTGTTTGACCAGTGGTGGACTGGTGGGAATGACACTCTTGACCGACACTGACCTTTCGATGTTCGCTTCTCACCACAAGCTGCTCGGGAGTGCACTTGATGTGTCTGTGTGTTTTTGTCTGTGTGTGTGTGTGTGTGTGTGTGTGTGTGTGTGTGTGTGTGTGTGTGTGTGTGTGTGTGTGTGTGTGTGTGGGAGTTTCACAAGTGCACATGCAGTGATTTCAGCAAAAAATGAATAATGCAAAATACACTTTGTTTTGGAGGATTTTTAGAGCAACTCCTGTGCTGATTACTTAGTTAATATGACTACTTGATCATACACCTTCAAAGTAGCATCTATGAGAACATAAGACACAGCAGAATATCTTATCTATTCCTTATCACTCTGACTTTTGTTCTGTCTCTCCAGTCTTTAGTCTTTTCTAAAAACTCCTCTATGTGTGAAGGAAGAGACATATCCCACTCAGCTTGCCCTTCTGTTTCGTTCTTGTCTCTGTTTGAGGTTTGCTGCAGCCCTTTATCTGCTCTGCTTATCAGGCTGACTTAAGCTCAGACACTCCTGGCCTCCCCTCTTCTTCAGCAGTATGTCATGGAGGAGGAGACATACAGTATCAAGATCTCTAGACTAATGTCTGTGTCTCGCTCCGTCTCTATCTGCCTGTCTGTCTCTATCTCTGTGTGTGTCTCGGTTTCTATATACCATTGGAATGAGAGTGAATGGATGTATCAAGATGTCTGCTGTGCGTACAGAGTAACAGCTGATCTGAATGTTTGTCACCTTGTATATATGTTGAAGGAAGTGTTTGTGAATACTTCCGTTTGGTTGTCTGTCTTTCACTAATCATCTGGTGTAAAAACTAGTGTACAAAGACGGACAGTCAAAGGTAGTGACTAGCTGGTGAACATAGTGGAGCATTTTGCAGCTAACCAGCAGGCAAGTTGCTGCCTTAAAATATTAAAAGTGGAAGGAGTGGGTGTTCATGATGTTGCTTTTGTACCCACTTGACCTATGTCGAAAGATTCCTGGAAATAAGGTCCTCAGCAAGTAAATGCACAGATGTCATAGGCTATATCCAATCAGGGACCAGCAATAACACTCCTGAACCACAGTAGACAATGGAAATCACTCCTTATAACTAGAGCTTCTTGTACTTTTTTCCAGTGAGATCACTACGTCCAAGGGTTTTATGGCTGTAAGATGCCAACAAAGACAATAAAACATTAGTTTCAGGTAAAATGTGAGACTTGGCAGGTATGCGAGTTATGATATGGCTTAAACTCTATTTACATTACTCGAGACAGGATAGGCTGCACCGCCTGCAGCCGTACTATCAGATGATAGCTGCATGACAAACACAGGGTGACGGGACCTATTTTGATAGTCAGCATTTAAAGTGTTGTATATTGCATACAGGGTATACAGGTCCCATTGACGGACCCATCCACTGATTCAGCCTCAAATAACACCTTCCTGATTTTATCCATTGTACCGTATGAGACTAGGCGAGGCCTGTATCCTGTGTGGACTACAAAGTTAATTGCAGACAATTGAAAGGTGTGTCGCTTTAATTGTTCTACAGGGAAACACAGGGCCCAGAGGTATAGAAAAACACCCACCATTATACACCCATAAAATGATTAGTCATTTACTGAAGAAAAAAAACTATGGAATACAGACAAGCTTATTAAGTGTTTTGCAAAAATCTGACGCCATTAAAGCAAATGGTAGCCGACAGGAGACTGGGCATAGAGTGTATGGAGCAAGTCGGGCAAACACATAGGTGTACACACACACACACACACACACACACACACACACACACACACACACATGCCATGCTTTACTGTGGGCACTAGCAACCCCACTGTTGCCTGAGGGATGTGTCTGGGCACAGAGTACCATAGGGCCAATGTCTGAACCACAAGTGGCCCAGTCAACTCTTTACACAGTCATAAACACGCCTGCATTAGTAACAGCTAGTTAAAATCATTCCATGAACTAAGGCGCTAGCCTGCTACGGCACAACACCCTGCTACAATAATAAAATGTACCTTATTTTATTTTTAATCTGCTCCTGTATAATGGGATGGCAATGTTAAGTCGATCCACCGCTTTGGCCGAGACGGAAATATCTCAGAAACTACTGGATGGATTGACATTCAGTTTTATAAAGGCAATCATGATGATCTTACTTTCCTCTGACTTTTAATCCAGTCAAAATCTTTCAAATACATTGGTTTATTAACAAATGCCTGCAAATCTAACGACATTCCAATCAGCCGCATCTGAATTAATTAGTTAATTAGTAGCATGCTAACAAAAAAGTAAGATAGTAAACATTAGACATAGTAAACATCACCAGTCTTGCATGCTGACATTCTTATTTAGAGTAGCCTCATAGTAGAGTTTGTAGACCTGCTCCTTTGCTTGTGTGAGGTATTTTGTAACTTTTTTTTTTTTTTTTTTTTTTTTTTAAAAACTACCCTACACATTTTAAATTCATGTATCTAATACAAGTAGTAATACCTGAGCAAGGGTTAATACTAAAATTATATTTTTCTTACTATAAAGGAATACAAGCATGTTTTTCTACAAATGCCTTTTCAGTACCCAGACCTGGGTATAGCTGAGTCTTCAGCACCCACCCCCTGAGAGGTAGATGTGCCAGAGTCGTACTTTGGCATGATGGGAAACTAGCCAAACTAAAGGAGCTATTACAAGTTTGATGGGAATGAATCGCAGTATGATAAGCTAAATTAATGTTTCGCTTACCACAGCCTTTATTTACAGATTTATGGAGCTTTATGGGCGCATGTTGGTTGATTAGAAGAGATACACACAAACGCAAAACCCACACATACAGGCCCTCCATCCAGTATTAGACATGCATACGTTTAATAATCCCCATTACATGTTCCCCAGGTACCTGCTTAACTTAATAGCAGTGACATTTACACTCATGGTCTCTGGAGTAATTTACACAGCTTGGTATTATTTGCAGCTGTTTTAACGTTCCATGCAGTATAGACCAATTTAACAGCACTCAAAAGTAGGGTGGCACCAGGGCTACTTAGCACTGTGTATTAGTAAGACTACAGGTCCCAATAAAACACAGACCCCTATTTCATGAACTGTATATTGACCCCCTCTTAACCTTCTTAAGTAAGCTCACACCTTCCTGCTGATAATGAACTGGTCCATGTAGGAGTATATTAGTGGTCAGGTCCAACCAAAAGTAGTAGGGGCGCTGGGCCAAGACAATAAAATATATGTGCAAAAAATATATCCCAGGGCCCTGCAAAACTTGGGCAATTAAAATGGAAATGTAGCATGGGTATTTACATCCAACGAGCAAGCCCACAGTGGGTGCTAGAGAGAAGCAGAGAGAGACCGGGAGAGAGAAAGGGGGGAGAGAGCTGATGAGAGACAGTGGCAGTGTACAACATGATTTAGATGCTGTGAGTGAGACTGCAGACCTATAATCCTGAAGGCACAGAACCAGACAGAGACAGAGGAAAGAAGAAGGGGCAAGCTCAGCAGGCAGAAAACAGGGAGTGAGACTGAAAGAGTGCTAGAGAGACGCAAAAGCAGAGGGAGATAGAAAGCAAGAGAGACTGTGAGATGGAGAGCAAGCAGCCAGACATGCAGGCAGACTGTCCGTCTCTGGTTTGTGGGAATGCGGTAAAGACACAGTAGTAGGCAGGGTCCCGGCTCTGAAATTAGAGAGTGGCGCTAAGAGAAGGGAGCCAGAGCCAAGGGCCGTCTGGGAGCTGCCAGGGGCTGCATCCCCAGCGCACTGCCGAAACATGATTTACTGCTGGACTGCACTACAAAAGCACACCGCTCCTGGTGCACTATCTAACTCACAGCAGCACACCACTCGTTGCATGCTATCGAGTTCACAACGCTATAAAGATACCACATCAACGGTGGGAAGTGTCGACGTGAGAAAGACCAGTTCAGCTTGGTACTCTATAGGCTGGTGCAGTGAGTCAAAGGAAAAGCTGCTGGATCAGGATCAAGGCTGAACAAAGCAAACAAATAGTGTTTTAAATTGTTTTTAAACTATTTGTTTGCATTTGTGTGAGTGTGCTGCAACAGGTACGAGAAGATGGAAAACAATATTCGATGTTTGGAGGTTTATCAGACAACACAACACTGCACAGTGTATTATACCTGGATGTATGCTTGTATACACAATTTATTACCAGATGTTGTACCTGTATTGTACTCACTGAAATTAATGGGGCTGCATTTCCATAGAGTATTGTCAGTCCAACTATTGTCAGTCCAAACCTGACTGGCATCGGCAGACTAATTTGCAAATGTAAATTTCTACTTACTTATATGTACTACTGAACAATACATTTGCAAATACTCAACAGTACATTGGCAAATGCAAATTAGTCTGGAACCTCTCAGTTCCCCTTATTTCCAAGGGGCAGTCTGCACATTTCCATATGTGCAGACTGGATGCCATTGAATAGACCTACAACCAATCAGAGCAACAAGTGTGACATAGCGCTGACAGACACATGCAAGCTGGGGCAGTGCTTGGTCCGTTTTCAGCATCATCCTGCTTACACAATTTTTCAAATTACTGCCACACTGGTACACTACAATGTGTTTCTGAAAGCATTCAGCAGTAAGAGAATCTTGATTCCTATTTGATCAGCGTGTGACGTGATTTTCTTAAATGTGGGTCAATGACGCTCTTCTGTCAAGCATCGTATAGAACCTGCTCCATATTAACTAAACGGTTGTTGATTGGTCCGACCAGATCAAGGACGGGTGAAATTCAGTTTGAATCGAAGAGTGGCCTAACTCATGATGTTTTATTTGCTCTGGCAGATGTGTCCAAACATGAAGTAATGCAAATGTCTGTAAGCAAAACACTGAAAGCCCAGCTCCAGGGACTGTTGTTCTGTAGAGGACAATGACCTCTGATCTCCTTGTGGCAGGGGGACAGTGAAAAGAAAATTTCCCTTTAAGGATGAATAATATGTTTCCCTCAGTGCCAACCTGCACCAAGAACACAATGCAACACAAGCATGTTTGCACAGATCTACAACTTTCATCCAGAGAATTGTACATTCACTGGCAGTTCAAAGAAGCTGCAGAGGATTCAGAGAACTATATTTAATCAGAAAAGAAAAACAGGGGGAACTGCTTGGTTGTTGTATGCTGAAGCTATTGCAGGTCAAGTTCAGACACGCAGGGAGATTCTGTATGTGCTTGTCTGCAGCATGGGGCAGTAAAAGCACGGCCGTTTCAGTGAATGCTGTGTGTTCCAGGATTTGTGTGTGTGTGTATGTGTGTGTGTATGTGTATGTGTGTGTGCATGTGTGTCTGCATGCGCTTCCTTTGCCAAGTTTCCTCTCTTTGTTTAGACCGGCCCGGTCAGTCCGGCTCCCCGCTGAGCACGCTGCAGCCAAATACACACATATATCAAAACACTGCACAACAACTGACAGGGTGCTCTCTGGGGCAGAGAGGTGCTGGGAATAGGAGCAAAGGGGAGGTTAGAGAAAGACAGAGATGTGTCCATACAGAAAAACAGAAAGTGAGGGTGAATGGAGAACTAGAAAGATAAAGAACTGTTGGACAAGGGGAGGTGGGATGGCAGCAGACTCACCCTTGATAGCAGAAGGGCAGGAAAAGGACAGACAGTGGGTCACTATGACCATCACTCTCATTACAGAAGGAAAGGGACAGGGCCGAGTAATATGCAGAAAAGTAGCGGAATTAATAGTGCGACACCAATGACCCCAGAGGAAGGGAAGGAGGAGGGAGGAAGGCAAATGTACAGTGTGACAACTACTGGGTACATTGATCATTTTATAATGGAATAATGTTTAAATTAGCCCAGTATACAGGAATTTGATGTTATATACATTTATACATTACTCTAAATAACAAAGTAGGGCTGCAGTTAATAGGAATGTTTCATCTTGAAACCCCTTGTACCCAAATATGCAATTTACTGCACTGAACTCAATAAGCATGAGACCGATACTTAAAGGTGTAACATTTAGGAGGATTTATTGGCAGAAATGGAATATTCATAGGCGTATAATCACCTGAAAATAAGAATTGGCATGTTTTCGTTACTTAAGAATGAGCTTTTTATATCTAGAGGAACCACTATGTTTCAACAGTAGCCTAGAGCAGACAAACCAAACACTGGCTCTACAGAGGGCCTTTTTTCGTTAATGGCAAATTTCACTTGAAAGGTGAGCGTTATTCAGTTGGGTGCAATCTTCAACTTCAATAAATAAAAATAAATAAAACTTAAAAAAAAAAAAAGTTATTCATAACAACAGTGCACCTAATATTGTTTTTTTGCATCTTTAATTCCTTTTTATACAGCACAAACCAGTCCGTTTAGTAGACACGATTGTGATACCGACATAATGTATCTAAAAAAGATTGAAGATGCCTACTGCAGCTTTAAATGAATCTGAAAAACAACCCTTTTCCCTAAAATTCAATTGAGCATGACATCAGAACAGTGGAAAACCCATTGAATAGTCTGAAGCGTCTTTCAAGTCCAAAGACTTTAAAAATGTCTTTAAAAACTTTTAGATCTCTGTATGTGGTTTGTAACATTATGTTTAGCTTATTATAGTATTACTTGGTTTCAATTAAGAATAAATATGTGTTTGATTGCTTTGCATTAATTCTGTTGCAATTGTAAAATTAAAAGATTTTTGCAACGAAAATAACATCAAAACTACAGCCACAGATAATACCCCAGGCACTAAACAGTAATAGTTCCTTTTGATGTGGGCTTAACTTGTTCAGGGTGCCAATTTCCAAAATCGAGAAAAACGTTATTGGATGCAATAGATTTGTTGATGCACACACTGTAAAACATGTACTGTACAAGTGCTGCTCATAGAGATAATGACACTGCTGAGAGCCAAGCTGAGACACTGGGTGGACAACAGTGTGTGTGTATGTATGCTTGGATATCCCCTTGTATTTGTGTATATGGTCAAATGTATAAATATGTATATACGTGAGTGTGTGTTTACCAGGCCCTCATCTCTGAAGCCCTCCTCTGGGTCTAGATAGGACCAGTCTAAACACACACACACACACACACACACACACACACACACACACACACACACACACACACACACACACACACACACACACACACACACACACACACACTCTCTCTCTCTCTCTCTCACACACACACACACACACACACACACACACACACACACACACACACACACACACACACACACACACACACACACTCAAAGCCCCCCCTCAGAGTCATGCTTTTAGGCGAGGGGCCCTAAATGCCTTACAGATGGACTCCTAACAAACACAACACTCTGTCCCGGCCCTCAAGTATTCCCAGTATTTGGCCTTGCTGTAATTTACAGCATACTTACCTAATTGAGATGCTATTACGGTCAGGGCACGCATTCTTCTGCGTGTGCAAAGTGCTAATGCAGATTATATAAACGTGACATACATGGCACAGTATAGTTGCCCTAATATAGCAGCATAACGTTAACCAAAGAGTGAGTGTGATATATAGTCCATGTAGTGTACTTAGGGCAACATAAATAATGATGTGTTGAGAAGAGACATGTCTGTGCAGGTCTGCAGGGTATTATCCTCACTATACACTGCTGATGGTTTTACACCCACCAAAGACCAAAGGAGTTTCTAAATACAACCGAATACCACTTTGATGACTAAATTATGATGGAATAAATACTGAATGTGAAACAAAAACTGAATAATTGCCCCCTTGCTGCTGAATGATGAGTTTCCTTCTCATTCACTTAAGTATTTCTAAAAGTGAGCTCAGATTTCAGAACAGATTTATTTTTTAATGTATCTTTTATGTAATTTTAGGTCTAGAGTAGTTAAACAATAATGCAACAATCAGCAAATTAAAAAAATAGGCATATACAGTTTCAACACAGACTTAAATTTGAGAGAATAAAAAAACAAAACTGTGAAAACCACCATATTACTTTGAAGTTAAGGATTCTCGTAATCTTTCCAATTTTAATAGATAACTAATAAAATGTAAATATTTGCATTCTCGATATCAAGTATTTTCAAAATTCTAAATAATGAACTGTTATATCTTCTGCTTTTGAGAAGATATTTTGAAAAAATGTATTCAGTATTTTCAAATTGTATTTGAATAAATAATTTATCACTGAATAACAGATTATTCATCGCCAGCAATTAACAAATTAGAAATTTAAAGGTTTGGTGTGGACTAAATTCTTAACCTTGAACAAACCAAATTTCTCTTTCTACATAATTAAAGGTTGATGCCTTCCGCTCTACACACTAATTTCAGCTTTAAGTTGCAGGGATTCTCTGAGTTGGACAACACTCCACAATATTGTTTAATCTCTGAAACAAAATAGGATTCGGATCAGACTAAAAAAGCATAAGCCTGTTTTCAGGCATTTACAGGCTATGTGAAGGCATATTGTTGTAATTTCGCTGCCCTTTCTGTCTATTGCTATGAGGGAAAAAATCCTTTTCCTATAAAACTGGGAGAGATTTACCACAAGCAGTGGGCTGACTTCATCCTAAAGCATGCAGCGAGCTCCTTTCTGAAAGGCCACGCTGAAGCCCAGAGACACTGGCCGCTGTTTGAGCTTGTCGTTTGGGTATTTTTCATCGAGTGTGTCTGACAGAAAGATAACACACTGTCACAGAGTGCAATCCATCTTCGTTTCCAGGTCGCTCCTGGAGAATTCAATCTTGAGAGTGTGGGGTTAGACACATTGGTGATTAATCAACTCTATGCTCATGTGCGTGAGTGTGTGTGTGTGCAGATCTATATGTGTCTTTGTCTGTGTGTGATAAATCACTGTCTAACCCTGTACAGGACACACAATGCCAGAGCCCCCTTCAGTCCACTGAAGATAAATTCATCTATGAGTGATGTGCTGACAATAGCTGGACAAGAAAATGCAATCTTACTTACTTAGCTGCAGCATAAAGCGCAGTCAGAGTGCTCAATGTCTGGTGTTTTACACTGGAGAGGGGTGGGAATTTGTCAAAAAAATAAAGCTGTAGCTAATGTAGCTGGATGCCACCAAGAGTGAGTGTTGAGAAAGGCATGGGAACACACTCTTGTGTACACACAAACCCACACACACGCAAACATTTAGGGCACAAAGCTGATGAGTAATTCCTCTGGGCTATTGGGAAAGATCCTATTCAGAAGTGATTCAACTGTGACACCAGGATTTTGCTTTCTGTATGGTTAGGTTTACTATTGCGAGCAAGGGGTGACGCTATTGTGAAATTACACAACGTTATGAAATACGTGCAGCGATGCGAGACAACAAAAGTGACAGGGCCGGAGATTGTGTTGCAAACAACTTGCTACTGACAACTGAACTCAGGGGCACTCTAACCATATGAAGTTATAAAAAACTTGATTCATTGTGTATCTCATCTCATAATAAACTACAAACAATGAGGTGCGATTTCACTTGTGTTATGCTGGGATGAGGTGTCATGTTGAAATGTTGTTTCAAGAGTGACAAAATCAGACTTTCAAGGGAAAATTCTCAATCTAACCTTCAACAAAGTGAAGATTGGAAATGGGCCAGGAGCAAAAGGGAATGCACCGTTGAATTATACGATTATTTTATTCAAAGCATATTTAGTAGATCTAGGGTGGACAATAATATGTGTGAAGTGCCACTGGAGCTTAAAGATGCAGTCCTGTCTGGAGGAGGACCAGGGAATGTACCAAGTAACAGAGGTCGACAGGTTCATCAACCTGCTGCCTGAGGGAAAAAGGAGGCCCCCATTTCCATGTAACAGGTGTGCTGGCCCATCAGAACCATCAAAACAAGAAATCTCTTTGTTTTGATGGTTCTCTCACTTTCTCATGACTTGAAATGAGACAGAGGAAGGGGACGAGTGCTAAGGTGAGAAAGTTAGTAATTATGAAGGATTTGTGGCTCTGTGCGTCACAAGTTTCTATTCTTCTGTTCCGCTTTGAAAGGATGCTTGTTGCAGCAATAGCATGCAAATGCAGTTCTGATTAGAGGAATAGTGAGTGGTTCCACATTTTTTTAGGAGGGAGGGCAGCCTGCATCATTAGGCTTCAACTGATTTGTTTCTCAATTATCCACCTCTCAGTTTTATTTAGCCTTTATGTCAAGGCTGAGTGGGGACAGAGGAGAAGTAAAAGAGTCATAGGTAGAGTAGGCACTTTTAAACGCAGGTATATGTTTCCAATCAGGAGATTGCGATCACAACGTGTAGCCCAGAGCAAATGGGCCGTAACTCAATCACCGAGGCAGGTCTTCAGGCTTGCAGTGTACATTGGTTCAAGATCATTACTCCTCTCTCCGTAACAAAGGGGTCTGAGAACAGCAAACGGATGCAAACATTAGAGAACATCAGTGTTGATGAGCGCACAGTCATGGGATGGCAAATGTTAATGCAAAAGTGGGGGAAATCCTGAGCTGGCTGACCTGAATAGGAAAAAAGTGGCTACAGAATGCATTGTTCTATTGTATAGGAGTTGTTTTCATTAACTGTAAGATGTGAGAACAACCTGACTATAAGGTTAGTATTCAATTTTGAACACCAGCACTATAAAAAAAACAGGCGCAAAAAAGACATTTGCGAACCTTTCCAAGTCTACAAAAATAATTTCACTTTCTAGTGATGCCACCAGTCAGACAAACAGACAACAGATGTAGCCACAGACCAAAACTAACAAACACATTTCATATCCTATAATTTGCACATGGAAAGACTGATAGACAGGAAGGCAGACAGATTCACACACACCCGTCCAACTGGTACAACCAGCCCCAGAGGGAAAATGTCTATCTTGGCATCACACTGGCATCAGTGCCGGCATCACGCTGGCAAGTTGTGCCCATCCCTCTATGACAGAGGACACACCTAGTTACACCCGTGGGCTTCATAGCACAGCTGTTGCCTATTGGCGGCGCCTCACTGCATAAAAACTTTTCTCTTTAGCCCCCATTGCTTCCAATACTCCCTTATGGAAACATAAACATCCAAGAATTGTCATCAATCAACGTACATAGGATTACAGGAAAAAAAGGGGGCTGGCATGGAAAAATCATCAAAATTACGCAGCCCAGACCAGGAGTAAAAAAAAAATAATGTAAAAACTGTAAGTGCAGCATAAACCCAGCACTGAATAGATGCTGATAAGATGGATAGCCGAGAATGCAGGTGTATGTTTTCTATTGGCACAGATTGACTGAAGCCAGCCACAACATGGTCATATCAAAAGATTCCACAACACTTGTTCATCTGATACCACAGACACAAGTCACAGTTGAACATACAATTACGTAGTCACACACACACGCATACTTTTCTTATGAACACAGAGGGTGATCTAATCAGTTTATCTCTCTTGCTTACAGACAAAACACACACACACTGAGCGCCAGGAGTGTGCCTACCTTATCTTCTAGCCTGATCAGACGTGCTCCAATCGTTGGGTATTCTTTATCTTCCCCTTTTCCTGGTAAATGAAAAATAAGAAAATCTAACATATATATACACACATGTTGACAAGAATTTACTACTGAAATTCTTGGTGGTAATCGCAAGGACACAAAAACAGATGCAGAAACATGTGTTTTTCCAAACTTAGTTAAAAAACACATTACAAACATAACATTATATTTTAGTAAAACCAACCATTCATTCATTTTCTGCCACTTTTGTGGGTACTTACAGCCCCCACTGTAATGTACAGTATATGCATATCAGGAAGAGTTATGTAACCTTAAAAATATGATTAACCTGAGCTTAAGTAAGTTTACACTCCACTGCGTATATATCACTGGATCTGCATTAGCAACACAGTATTTTCTCGAGTAAAACCTCTACAATGGTGATTTCACAGATGTGTATGATGTGTGAACATAACCATTCATTCATACTGTTTGTGTATATGTATGTATGAATGTATGTAGCGTAGCCTCGGCGAATATGCAAAATTTGAAAGTACAGGGTTGCGGACCTGTTTTCTTACTTGAGTCCCTTGTCCAACTGGCCAACTGGTTTACCACGTTAGTGGCCAGGGTCAGCCAAAATATGTTTATTAAGCACCTGGGAACTGGACCAAAGGAAAAAGGGGGGGAGGAAAGGAAGGCGCGGGGAGCCGGGTGTCAAGTGTGTCGAGAATGTTTAGACTATGAATGAATATGTATACACAGTGAAGTACTCTTTATATTAAAATCATCAAATAACAAATGAATTTCCTTGCAACTGAAGGATCCTGATAATGTGGACTGATAATCAGACTGATTTGCTATTTTTTAACTTTCACTTTATTAATTCAGCATGTTCATGTTAGCCAATTTCTTGTTGGTTGGTTTTGTTTTGCCCTAACCAATCAGTAGAGTGACATATTCATCCAGCCAACATAATTTCCAGTTGACACAGAAGCAGTAGTAGCAGTTCCCAGAACAGTTACTGGCACATTTTATACAGTGATCAAAGATGTGTTGCTTTAAAGTTGTTATATTTGTAACACAGGTGATTCATTGGCATTGATTTCAGTTTAGGGTGAGGGTTTGTCATAATTTTTCTGTTGCTATTTTTCATGAATGTAGTCAGGTAGCTACTTAGCTATGTCAGTGATTCAGAGATGTGGGACCAGACTATTGAAAATGTCAGTTTCACTCGAATTTTACTATTTCATTTGTAGCATATAACAAGACCCATATTATGTTTGGTGATTCTATGTTTTCTTCATAATTAATGAATACTTAATAACCTTTATGCTTAACTTGAATATTACATGACCACAACTATAAGAGAACACAATACAAAAACAATATTAATGATTTAAATATATTAAGTAGGATTCTGTAGATTTTAAATATTGTTAATTTATTACTTTATTTTAACAATAAATTCATTACATCCATACACATACACCGACATACAAACACACATAAGCCTGCTAATGCATTTCTAAATGCACAGTGAAACAAGCAGTGTTAACAAATTTTCATAGTCCCAAATATGAAAACATACATGTAAATATCCCACATCCAAACAGAGACATGCACATACATCGGGGACCTCTCTTTCTGTCATATTTAGTCTGGCACGGTTTTGTGTACGAGTGAGGCATAAACACAGAGAGGAGTGAGGAGTGATGGCCGTCTATCAGATGTGGACTGTTGTGTTTACTGTGTATTTACCTGGAAGAAACATTCCTGGTTTCCCCAGTGTACCGTCCAGCCTGGTGGAGAGACAGAAGTAATTAGACTGAGAAACGTAAAAACACTGGCCAGACCTGGAAGAGATTCAGTTGAGTAAACAGCACTTCATTCCAGCTCATGAACCAAACAGTAAAATAATATAAGCCAATTTATAGAGCAAATAAAATTAAACAAATGGTGTCAGCTGGAACATTATTTATATATCACTGTTTTGGGGGAAAACAAACAAATAAAAGTTTTGAAATAAATAAATAATAAAAAATATATGCTATGTTCTTATTGAAATGTCAAGCTTTGAAAATAAACAAGTCTTGCTTATGTGGACTGTGAACTATAGACATCTGTATAGATCTATAGTGCTGTCATGTCTTTTTCTTTGGATTTTCTGTTGAAAGCTACATTTTGTTATTAGTCTTCTTAGGGTAGCAAATAATAATAAATGAATTATTTAGTATTTTCTTGATTTACTGATACATTATGATGCCCCGCTGGTTTAAAAATTTCACAGTGCGTTACCATGGTTAGGCTGAATTACTGCAAAAGGTGTTACGAGGTCCAGATGACGCACTTACTCGACCCAATTTATTACCTAACCGACCGTTGTGATGTTTGGAGAAAGAAAATCGCTTAAAAAAAAAAAAAAAAAAAGGCAGAAAATTTGCAGGAAGAGGACAAAAGGTTTTACTTTAGTGAGGACTGGACTTCATTACAGCTCAACAAAGCATAACAAGGTGTAACAAATCAGAGGCCAGTGAGGCTCCTATCTGTCAGATGAACAGTAAGAACAGTAACAAACTGTACTGCAGGAGAACGATCCAACTGACAGAAACTGTTAGTTTAGTGAAAGCTGAATATGGAAATTTATAATGGAGGCATCTCTCTTCCTGTTGTCTTCATGACCCGGTTCAGTTCAGTACAGCTCAGTTGCAGGGAAACACACATTTTCATTGTATAACTTGGCACTTCACAGCTAATGTGTGCCATACTGTGCCAATAGACAAAATGGTACAAGACAATATGGGATGAGATTTCAGTTGACCTATTTTGTTTTAAAATTAGATTATATGTTTTGTTTTCTTCCTTCTTGTTGTGACTATGAGGTGGTATCCAACATAATGGTCCCAAGAATGTGAAAAATCAACTGATGTAAAGTTAGAGACAAAAAGTCCCAAAAAAGAGCAAGAAACAAGGTCAAAGATGTCACCTTCTCTGCAGCTCCTTGATGCGAACCATCATGTTGAGGTGACCCTGGGAATACTGCTCGATCACGTCTCGCACGTCATAGGGCTTCCGCGCTTGCTGTGGATCAATGCACGCACGCACACACAGAAACACAAAAACACACGCACACACACCCAGAGGGACACAAAAGCCATTGTCAACCATAGCCGCTGTGACTTGGTCCCCGAAAACATCCCCAACCCCCTTGGGTGCAAAGGGTTCATTGTTAACTTATTGTGTGTGTGTGTGTGTGTGTGTGTGTGTGTGTGTGTGTGTATGTGTGTGTGTGTGTGTGTGTGTGTGTGTGTGTGTGTGTGTGTGTGTGTGTGTGTGTGTGTGTGTGTGTGTGTGTGTGTGTGTGTGTGTGTGTGTATGTGTGTGTGTGTGTGTGTGTGTGTTTTGTGTATGTGTGACAAGTGCATGGTCATGTAGAAAGCAAGCATGTTAAAGTCCTTTCACAGCTTTGTTTAGTGTGACGTGGATACAAGCAGCATCAGAAAGAACCCAGTGAACTCTTTGGGGTATCCTTGGTATATGCAGAGTATAGCCTCTGCAGCTGAGATCACTTAGGCTATAATTGAAAACATGTACAACACTTGGAAATGGCAAGAATATAGGAACCATTCTACAATAACATGTAGCATGAAAATGATGGCCAAAGTATTTCAAACATGATCATGTTTTTTTTTTTTCCCTGAAATATTTATTGCACAAAATTTTTCGAACATAATTCTGCTGACTTTGGTGCTACGTGAGGCCACGTCCTGCTGTGTGTGTGTGTTTGTGTAAGCTTATTCATGCAAGTGTGTGTTTTTTATGAGTGCAGTACAGTAAGTAAATTCCTACTGTAGCCCCAGAGACAGGTTAGTAGATTTCCCATGATACTACGCCTGGACTGAAGTGAGCACAAAGAAGACATGCAGGTGCAGGTTTCAGGCATTTCCACACAAACACACACGTACAGACACATACACATGTGCAGCAGAGCAGCAGCTGATAAATGCCCTTGGGGCTCCCCGTCCTCATCCTGTATAACTGCACACACAACATGCTTCTCTCACTCTCTCTCTCTCACTCTCAATCCGTCTCTTTTTATCTCTGTATTTCCCCCTTCTTTGCTCCCCTTAACTCTGTAAAATTTCTCTCCTTCTTTGGATTTCCTTTTTGCTTACCTGAAACTTCTTTCTGGCCACAAAGTACTGCATTCTGCGAAGGACTTTTACAGCTGATCTCTGGGCATGGGACAACCTGTGACATAAAGGGAGACTGATTTAGTCTAAGAGAAAGAATTAGTCTACAGATGTTTCCTTGCTTTAAAATCTGAAGTGGCTTGTTTTGAACAAGCGGAGATGTAAAAAAACAAAAACAAAACAAACCAAAAAAAAACCAGAGGAAAGGCTGCAGTGTGATTGGCTCTTGCTGCCTTCAAGGATCAACAATGTGTGTACCATGCAACAGCAAAACACGTGGCCTTGACAAAAGAACACACATGCTGACAAGTATACATTGACGTACACAAAAATACACCTATGGCTGTATGTGTCAGCACAGATAAATCCATGTTGTCTATCAGTGCTTGCCTTATCAGCCACAACTATGAATCCACAACATGGTGCAAAGAAAGAAGAAAACCAGACTCAGTTTGCATTAGGAGGAGTCCCAAAAGACACGTCCCTCAGCTCAAAGCGGCACATCTGTGTCAACACAAGTGAAAACCCACTGGTATGGAGCTAACACTGAAACAGAAACCACTGGATGCAAACAACACATACACAACCTCATACATGCATACCATAGTGACTGTATGGCATGCACTTGTGTTTGTTTTTTCAAGGAGGCACTCTGTGTGCTGTGCACTGGTGCTTGTGATTTATTTGTCCGAAAACATGTCCTTGGATATTCCATGTGTGACAGCTGCATATTTGGATGATGCGTGCTATGGGTGAAAATGGAGGAGAAAACACAGACTGAAAATTTGTTGAGTGACTGGATTTCAGTGGTCCAAATGATTAAAAAAAAAACAAATACTGTGTGTGCATGCACATGTGGACACAGGCCCCCCACGCAAACCCAGCAGTTAAAGAGTTGTCAAATCATCATGTGAACTTGAGAAAGACATAGTGTCGTATTATATTGTCAATGGTGTGGAAGAAGCTATATACTAATGATGCTATACTTAAATATTTATCATATAAGTATTTATTACATACCGATGTATGATTTTTAGAAATGCTTTGTAATCATATCTGCATGTCAAATGGCCCCAATTGATGTTCCCACCCCAAAGTTGAGAAGCTCTGACTTGAGTTGTGTACAAGGAGCATAAAAACACACACTGCCCCTTTATTTCCATTGATACTGCACAGTTTATCATGAGGTTTTACTGCAGAAATGAATTATGAATGCTGACATATTTTTTATATAATTAATTATCTCAAACCTCTCTATTGAAAAAGTTTAAAGCCTCAAATGCACAAATGTAAATAAGTCCAACCCATGGTGGTTAGGAAGACGGCCTTCCAAGTGTGTGGTTAAGTTGAGAAGGTCAGAGGTGCATGAATCAGTGCTAAGAGGGGTTGTGGTCAAATACATTAGCCCTCCCTTTAATACTGCCAGGCATTAGTCCACTATGTAAAACTGTCAATGTCTTAGTTAAAGGACCCTTCTGCTTATTGGTGCACGTTACAGACTTGATTCTTGATTCTTACACACAAAGAGAGATAAAGTGCAAAGGATGCAGTTTTATGAGTTACTTAAGGGACCAATGTGTAGGATGTTGTGGCATATAGCCGTGAAGTTGCAGATTGCAACTAACTGAACACCACTCATGTCTGTATTCCCAACTTGGGAATGAGAACGGGCTGGGAAATGTGTAGGAAAAACTACATTGGCCACAAAACTCGCAAAAACTAGTATTGGATTTGTCCGTTCTCTCCTACTGTAGAAACATGGTGGTTGATCACGGAGAACACTTTTCAGGTGATTAATGAAAACATACCTATGAATATAATATTCAATTTTTGTCAGTAGATCCTCCTAAATGTTACACACTGGACCTTTAAAAGCAATTTCAAATATTCAAATGAAAATGATAAAAACAGCTCAGGTCTACTGGGTGAGGGGAGTTGCTTCTATTTCATGTAAAGTATGAGACAGGTGACCTTTCAGCCATCTGTTGGTATCAGAGACATTAAAGTTAAGCTGGTAAGCCGTGGGACGGGGTGTGTGTGTGTGTGTGTGTGTGTGTGTGCCAGCAGTGTATCTGCTGAGAAGGTGGATTAACAGCAAACTGACGTCACCAGATTCTTGCTGGAGAGATTCAAAGGAAGATGGCAGAAACGAATGAGGGAATGGAAAACAATCTGGTGCAACTCCAAATGTGCAAGTAAGAGAAAATTATAATGGTTAGAGTTGAATTCCCATTTCTAAACACTGGTCTGTACACTACTTATGTACTGTATGCAATGACAATGCATCAGACAGCCATCTAACAAAAAATGAATGACTATTCTTATGTCAGAATCTATGCTTTTGTATGGAGGGGGTAATGTGTGTGTCTGTACACTGTTTTGAACATTTCTCTCCAACTACGTCCCTATCAAAGCAGACACACCCAAATGCACACACAAGCACACACCCTCGACACACGAAAACACACACACCACCCTCCCCCTCCCCAAACAGGGGTCTCTGTGGAGTCAACAAGTCGCTCTGAGGTCTTAATTAGGCAGAGGGACAACAAAAGGACTAAACAGACAATGCATTGACATGGGACCATAAAACATCAAAGGCTGTCGGGCTGCTGTCTTTTTCCTGCCCTCCATGCGAGGACTGCCCAAGCTATAGGAGGAAATGCACACAAACAATACCAAACATAAAGAGCATGGGGCCCTATTTAAAAAAAAAAAAAAAAAAGTGCACCCCCCACCTCCTTGCTCTTCATCGTCAGAGGGTAGAAGGATGTGTTTTTTTCCCGCCTTTTTTCTGTGTGACTCAAAGGTTTGAGCATAATTGGGAAAGAAAACACATGTAGGAAACAAAAAACATGTGCGGTTTTGATCGTCGTACAACTGTACCCCGCTCTCTTGTTGCCCTCCTCCCGCTTCCTGCGTTTGACACAAATGCGGACACATGTTCATTGGGTAAGCGTGATAAAAGAATAACACCGAGGGTTTTTGTCCAACACCAATCTCCCCCTCCCCCCTCCACTCCATTAAACATTTGGCACACAGAAACTGAAGGAATGTAATTCTCACATCTCTCTGCTGATGCTGCCCTTCAAACACTTGCTGCCTCTGACTCTGCTTCCTACTCATCTCCTTCCTTTTCGTGTTTATTTTTCATCTGTGCAGAAGATTTGACACACAGTGTATCCTGGGGATTCCTTAAGTAAGCAAAGCTCAGATCTCACCCACGACGACTTCAATATATTTTCCATTGTCCTGCACTGTATGATTCATTCTCTATTGGGAAGGCTGGTTGTGTGGGGTTTTTTTTATGGATTAAACTCTAACTCTTAGCTCTTCTCAAAAGCCTTGCTATTCTTCATTAGGTCAACCGTAGAAGTCATGTACAAGCTGTTATTGCTGGAGTCATGAACTGGCCTTGTCCCTCTCTTGAAAAGCTGTGACAGATTTAGCCCCATGGCCTCCCCTGGACCTTTCTCTCTTAATAAGTTTTCTCTTTTTTCATTTTCAGATGGTCACTTTGGAGATCTCGGAGTTGTCAATGGCAACTTTCCCTCATCCCCCCACTCCCTTGGCTCTTTATTTGGCAGGGGACCGTCAAATATCCTGTGCTTCCATGGTGTGCTGCAATAACCTTGGAGTCTGTTAGGAGAAAGCAGCCTTAGACATCAATGTGCTACGGTCAGGGCCCAGCAAGACTGCTGGCCAGTGTGTGTGTGTGTGTGTGTGTGCATCTGTGTGTGTGTGTGTGTGTGTGTGTGTGTGTGCGTGAGATAAGCTTTATGACTGGTGCTTTGGTCCATCAAAGAGATGGGCTCTTCTTCTGTTCTCCTCAAAAACAGACATCCTTTTATCATATCTTTGAAGGATAAGATGACTACATTCTTTCAGGAATGTTTGATCTAAAAGTGACGGCATGCCAGAGGGTGCCGTGGTAAGAATTATAAGAGTGCATTTCTAAGACACTATTTCGAAAACAGCCAAGTTTCTCCATTCAGTGAGGGTTTTAAATGAATGGGCTTCGATGCAAGAAATGCTCCCATGCGGATTCTCCTATAAGATTTTGTCTAGTGGGAAATTAAACAGCTCTGAGAGGGATGTGCATGCAAAAAGAAGAATATGTTTACGCAGTCTCCACACCACTGTTTTCAGCTTGATTTCGTAAAGATGTCCGTTTACAGTGCAACAACAAAAACAAAAGCTAAATGTTGTCTTTTTTCCATAAAGCAACTCACAATTTATTTGTTCTCATTTACATATGTTATCTGTTGTTAGTCAAATGCATAAGATAGTTGTGGTGTTTGTTATTTCTGTGTGTCCATCTGACTTTCTTTTTTTCTCAAACTTGACACATTCAGATTGTTTTTAAATTGAATTTATAAATGTGACATAAATGTATATTTCTGTTTTCATTTGCTTTTGTATTTGTTTACTTTTGCATTAATTTACCTATTTATTTACTTTCCCATTAAATTGTCCATTAAATTGATTAATTTCTTCTTTTTTAAATTATTAAGTTCTGTATGTATTTATTTCTGCGTTATCTATCTATTCATTTTTTATTTTCGCAGTTTTCCGTCTTCCATACATGTGTCTGCTCCAGCTGTTTTCATGTCCCCACCAGATCAATAGACACTGATCAAGACATGCTGGAGACAAAAGCAGAAACCAAGCCACATCAAAGCGCCATGCCCATTAAGAGCTGATGACAAAGACAGAACAGAGAGAACAAGCCCCGTTTGATGTGTGTGGCCACAGAGAGAGAGAGGCCTGAGATACTATAGGTTTGCTAACCTCCTGCATTTCTATCACAACCACACTGTGAAACTACTGTATAGTGTGACAGAAGGGCTCTTTTGTGTATACACATGCAGGAATGTATAAAGCAAATGCAGATAAATTCTGTGCTTTAATCTCTCACACACAGTGGAGCTTGACTTTAACAAACTGCTGAAAGAAAACAAAACCTTGCTCAATTAGCCAATGATGATGTGGTGATACATACTTGGGATTTGAATCACTTCAAACACTATGTTGCTTGTGCAAAATATCCCTATATAATCTGATCTCACACTGTCACCATATACCCCTAAAGGTACGTGTGAATGAAACTCTACCGTCTTTAAGCTGGCGAAAGAATTTCACCAATGAAAATAACTAACTAAAAGAGAGATGGTCGACAGGCTGGTGACCTCAGAAAAGTCCCACCCATGTTTAATGTTATTGACGCCAAGTCTCACAACCTGTCATTATTTGAGGAGAACAGAGACAGACACAGCTCTTTCCCACCACACAGAGAGAAGATTGGAGAGGAGCGCACTTCTAACAAGTAGACTAATGACTGGTGAACTCTTCCTGACACGACTCTAACTGCCAAATTAACTAAAGATTTGGGCGAGGAGGTTTCCAGTTAGACAGCCGAGAAAATGAAAAACTACAGGCGTGGGAAAAAATGCTTTTTACTCGGGTATCAGAACACCAAGGAGCTAAGATTGTAATCTGTTAAATATAGACAAAGAATCTAATTGCAGGTATATTTCCATGGGTTCTCACATAATATATATATATTTTTCTGTATATCACGATATACTTTAATATTAGTTTGATATAGGAATCCTACAGTCAGTCCTTTTAAGATATGCAGCTGCTGCTGCTGGACAACCTGGTAGCAGTTAAAAGAGTTTGGGACAATGGCTTCATCCTATGTGACCATACTAATTCAGATTCTGAGAGTTAATGTTCCAGGCCTAAGGTGTAGCCTCAAGAGGAGGACGTAGCTGTAACTACTCTTCAAAGTGAGCCTAATTAGAGAGTCGGATAGATTTGGGGTTAATGACCCCCTTTGGTGCCAGACCTTCTTCTAGTCTAGTGTTTAGCCTAAGGTGTGTCAGTAATGCATGTTAGTGGGTAAATAAGGATAAACATTTATTTTTCAGAGAGCATTTTTCTTAAGAAATCTGTTTTTTAAGTGTATTTTGTGTCTACTGAAGTGAACTTTTTTTCTCTATGGGATTGTTTCTCAAACTTTTTCTACAACGTACTACTTCAGAAAATATTAATACCAGCATTATGATTGACGTTCAAATACAGTAGTGTATGACCCTATTCAACTATGGACAGTTCATGCAGGTTTATTCCTAATAAGATCATTTATTGTTGACTGTTGTTGAATCCTGAGTGGAACTGGTTCAAGAAGCAGAGCCAATTTGGTGGAAAAGTGATACTCCTGGTCCACAATTCTCTTCCTAATAGTTCCCATTTAGAGCCACAATTGCAGTGTTTTTGAACCATTCATTTTACATCCGCTTATTATCTTGCCATGTATGCATGTGCTACATGCATGAATGTGACCATGTAACAGAATAATACTGAAACAAAATATTACAGGAAAATATATTTTAAAATATATTTAATTGATCTCATAAATATTGTATAGTGTTATGTGTTCTTTAATTATTATTATTATTTTTTCATTTTGAAAAAATATTTCAGAGACTCCTCTGCGCACCACCAGAGTCAGCTCACGTACCACCAGGGGTACACTTCCATAGTTTGAGAACCAGTGCTCTATGGCAATGGCAGTCATACGGTCGCTCAGTCAACCACTGTTTAGTCCAGACTGAAATGTCTCAACAACTTTCATCTTGCATCATCAGGTCAATTTTCCTTATACTTGGGTTTATCTTTTTAAAAGTGTGATTTACTTTACAATGGAAATAAGTCTGCACTCTGATGTACATCAATGGCTGACACACATAAACTAGCTATACTCCACTGTCTTATTTCGCAGCATCAACAAGTGTCAGCTTTCCAGAAAAGCAGCACATTCTCTCTCTGGATTGACCTTTTCCAGCTACTGTACCTGATCTTATTTCTTTAGTCCAGTGAGTGCCATGGGCATAAACTAACGTGCGAATCACCCTCCACTGTTGTTTTTTATCTCTGTGTGGGTTATATTTTGTTGACACAATAGTTTGGTGTTTCTCTGTTGCCCTCATTTTCCACTTTTACAATTATTTTTGACTTTGGTGTGTGAAGAGTACAGACGTTTGAATAAATCTGTATAAAAGCTTGGCTGACTGACTCGGTCCAGAATCACATATGGGTAGTAGTAAGCCTTGCAAGGGGCCACACGCACAAATCCACATGCACCAGAATCTAGTATAAATGAAAGCAAGAAGGCATTTATATATATATATGTACATATAGACATACATGCAACCAATGCACTGACATCCAACACTTACAATTCCTCCCTGTTGAGACCAACATTCTTGAGGTCTAGTGTGTTTGTATGTGTGTGGGTATGCGTGTGCATTTTATGAAGACAGGAGGGCGACTGGGTTTCTCCAGTGGGGGACGAGGGGGTGAGGTGCTGAAGAAGGATTTATAATTCATGGCCTAATAGGATTTGTTGCTGTTTAGCAGGATTAGGCATGTTAGAGAAAGAATCTATTTATTGCTGCCAGTCGGGGGGTCCCCTCGAGGTTTTGGGGGGTGGGTAGTGGTGAGGTGAGGTTGGGGGGGTTGCACACTGGACCCTTGATTTTTTTCCCCCAATCATTTTCCAGGATAACCCCTGGCACTGAGGCCCCTGAGCACCCAAGCCTGGCCCCTTTTCTCAGCTCTTAGTCGGTCTACAGCCACCATCTTTGGATTAAATTGGCTGTTTCTCTTTCATAGCGCTCTGATAATCCAAGCACATGAGCCCAGTCGTTGGTCATGCCAACACACAAGGCTGTTCATCTGTGTTTGTGTGTGTGTCTAGGGACAATTAGCACCACCATACCCAGTTGGGGGAGCAAGGGCCCGCTGGAGGTGGCGGTCAAAGACCTACCTACGTTCAGCCTGGCTTAACCCTAGCTATGGACCCAGCAGGAGGACAGAGAAGAAGACAAGAGAGAAAGAGAGGGAGAGAAAGGAAGAGATGGAGGGTGACCTGTTGGCCTTCTTAGCTAAGGGGCTTCCCTTTCATAAGCCAATCGGTTTAGATTATAAAACCATGCCTCTTTTCAAAAGAGCATTATTCTTTCATTCATGTGTGGTTGGGGCTACAGTGGGGGGCTGACTGACATTAAAGACTGCTGTTTAATTAGGCCTTTCTACAGTGGTCAGCCTTTTTGTTCTTGCTTTCTGCTATGGGAGGCCTGGTTGGCCTCCCCAACGGTCAATGGTGATTGCTGTACGTCTATTTGTGTCTGAGAGAGGAAGCAGAAGAAAGAAGTGGAGAGGCAGCATTTTTTATCCTCTTAATCAATATCCAATTGAACTCACTGAACACTTCTATCTCAGTGTGTTAAGTGTCTTTAGTAAGTAAAGCCATTAATGAAATCCTACAGTTTGAGAGTCCAGTGAAAAGAAGTCAGTTCAGTACAGTACAGTACTTCTTCATTGCAATCCTAAAGCTTATGGGGGCACCTTTCCAAGCCTGGTAGTGGCTACTACACACACAGGCTCACATATAAAAGCATGGAAATGGAGGAAAACTAGAACTATATCACTATGGGATCACTTATTTTTTTGAGTCCCTTTGTGAGGGGAGGAGTGGGATACAGCTGAGAGGTCTGGCCAAACACAACGCTGCAAGCTTCTCTCAAAATGTAGAGAGGAAATTAGTGCACACAGGTCAGCTAATGAACAACCCCAGCAGTCTCTGTTTATCTCTGGTTTAGTTTGGTTTTCATTTATTTGCACAGCGATAAAAGATAAGAGGCAAGCGAATAAAAACAGACAAACAAAATAATAAGATGAACAGTAAATACATTCCTCTGTAACTCCCCCTCATTTCTTCCCATACTTATATTCTTATATCAAATAATAAAGAGAGTGAAGAAAAAATGAGAGAGACGGAGAGAGAGTGGTGGAGGGAGTGGTAACAGTAGTAAGTCGTAGTGGAGAGGAGGGATTTATGGCAGCAGATGACGCTGAGAATGTCTTTGCACCTTTGCTTTAATAGCTTCCGTTGCTGGTCCACGGTACAATTAGCACATTGCCTCTGTCTGCAGTTCTGTCCCTGCCTGGACAGTAATTACACCAGCTGCAGTTCTGTCCCTGCCTGGACAGTAATTACACCAGCTGCAGTTCAAACACACAAGCAGAGAGACAGGCCAGCAGGCAGACAGACAGACAGAGAAGATGAGAAAAGGTGAATGGGTTCATATCACTGGTGCTGCTACTTTACAACT
Organism: Dicentrarchus labrax; assembly: GCF_905237075.1. Lineage (NCBI taxonomy): Eukaryota > Metazoa > Chordata > Actinopteri > Moronidae > Dicentrarchus > Dicentrarchus labrax. The sequence goes on along the minus strand of NW_026136720.1, from coordinate 18,853,683 downwards.
CTCCCCTTGTGCATATACAGTATAGATATTAAGTTATTATAATTTCAGAGTTTTTCCACTGTGAGTTGAGTCTTTTCAGGATCGTGGTGCTCTTCAGTTTATCCAATCATGTGACCAGAAGGTAGCAGAGCACGCAGAGTCTCTATTACAGGGCTTACAGAGTTAAAAGTAATACATGTCTTAGATTTCAACCTGTTAAAATATAAAATAAACAAGAAAACAGCAGGCATGCCTTGGATATTTTAACAGTTTAAGACATATAAAAATACTATGAATAATAATGTGTGTCTTTGTGTGTCTTTTCCACAAAACAGTTCAATTACTTAGTGTTTTTTTCAGCACGACTGGCTTCCAAAGTATCTGTGATGTCACAAAGTCATCTTGCACATACACAACATGAAAACAGCCCTCTCATGTTTAACTCTGCTCCTACATTATTCATGCAAGTAAAGGTGAAACATCACAGTAAAGGAAGAAAAGGCAAAACACAAGAGGGGGACTAATTCATTAAAAACTTTCAGATTCAATGGTAAGCATTCAGAGATCTAACATACGTCCAATTGACTTGTAATTTCTTCCCTGCAGAGGATATAAGAGTCAACTCGGACTTATCTAGAGAGGTTTGAGTTTGTACTTGAATTTGCACCAAAACTGCTCAGTCCATTACCACCTGATTTGCCTACATTTGGACAGGGAACTGGGAATAGGGAACTACACAGACGAAGAGACAGGAATTATACTTGCATTGTTGAGCACATAATTCATATTTTTAGTATATTCTAGTCTGTCAAAATGTGTTATTTGTAATTTCTTTGGGTCAATTGGCAATTTAAAGGCACTTCAGCCACTTTTTTAGCACAGCTGTGCTATTGTTAAATTTTAAGTTTTGGTGGGATAAGCCAAGGCACAGTGTGGTGTCGTATGACTGAACCAAATGTATGTCCGTATCAGTTCTTTATGCACATAGAGAACAAGTAAACAAAATAAGGAACACTGTTAAGGCTGGCTACAGGCTACAATCCCACCTCTCTGACTGTGTAAGTAGTCCAGGTCAGGAACTGCTTCTTGCTTGCTGCTATAGTGGGATCAGATGACTGTACACTCAGAGTTCACGGGCCCAGGAGGAGGTGAAAGATGATCAGAGGCTCGGTGGGTGGAGCAGGGTCTATGATTGGTCAAATTGACCCTGGTTCTCTGGTGAGATGAGATGTGAGAGGGGAGTGTGTCAAGGGGAATTATGGGCCTGTATCACTGCTCTTAAGCTCCTCTAAAAATGATATGCTTTTGGTTCAATACTTTTTTTTTGCATCAGTGCTGTTTTGCGTGTTATCTAAATGTCAACAATATTCGAATACCATTTGAAGCCCCGGGGCAGAATACATATCAAAATGTTATCTTACATTAAAATCTAGCAATGTCATTTTAGCATCTTTAGTCCATATGTTTCATTTAAACTGTTTTCAGTGTTGTGTGAATATGATGTAAACGGGTGGACAATGGAATGTCACCACTCTCAACATAAAGTTAAAACATATCACACAGATGTCTATATTTTTCAACACCACCATTTTGGCATTGCTTCAACATGTTTCAGTGTTGTTTGAATATAGTTCTAGCATGGCCTACAATCAATTTGAGTGATATTTGTGTTATGTTTCCAAGTTCTGCACCACTGAGCCAGATCTGCTATCTTGAGATTGTGCTCCACAAAACATGAAATCTAATTTGAGTTGGAGAACAAACAATAGCTAGGACATTTGGGACAATGTTAAAAAAAAGGAACGGCTGCCAACTTTCAAAACATAACACATTGAACTGAATGTCCAATTTATAAACCCAGAAGAACTCCAAATAAGACGCTGAAGAACAGGTTGTATTGGAACGATAACTTAAAGTAATGTCAAACAACAGATTTAAGAAATGATTTAAACTCTGGGACAGTTAATAGATTCTTAGCTTGTGGCCAAATGTTAGCACAAAAATATGAGTAAGATACAGAGAATCATGCAAGGACATGCATAATTTATTGTAACTGATGTAATACTAGTATGATATAACAATATTGACCTAATAACACGACACAGTCTGCAAGCCAGGGAAATGAATATGATGAAAAATGATTTCCAATGCTACTCCACACTGACAGACAGAAAAAACAGACATGCTGGCTCAGGGCCCAGAGCATTAGATGACAGGCTGAAGTTCAGAGGCATTTATTTGTCATAATACTAAACTAACTTGAGATCAGCTGATATCTGTCAACATGCTTCACCTAAATCGGCGTGATACAACACTGAGCGACTGTGTCAACAATGTTGACATCAAACAGACCACAAGAGATGAGGAAATAAGAAAATGAAGAAGGAGCAGAGGATGATGATGTTTTCCGGATTCATCTTGTTTTCAAAGAGCTCGGTTATGAGAGCGGTTATCTGAAATGAGGCGCTGGGAACGGGGTGCAAAGCCATAATTGGATGCTTGTCCCCGGCTTGTCCCCCAATTTTTCAGGGCAAATTATCAACGCATGGGTTGGATTGCTGGAACCACATTGTGGAGGTGGGAACAGTGGGAGCTTTGAGGGGCCAGCGTGACACGCTAATAGAATCATTTAGCACACTGGGATAACGACAGCATGTGATGGATGGAGCAAAGGCCTTGCATCTGCTGCTGCTGCTGTTGCCACATTAACCCTGCTGACTCACTGCAGACGTAGGTAGCACTGCTAGAGGTGGGGGAATGTGAATGGTTGCATGTGTGTGCCGACAGTGAAGTGTGTGTATAAGCATGGCAAACGCCCTCTTGGCAAAATGCACAGAGCCTTGTCTATCTCTGAGTGTGTGAGTAAAATGATGACTGGGCATGTTGCTTTTGGAGAGCCTGCTGTGTTGTACCATCTCGGCTTAGGACCGTCTTGTGTGCCCTTACTCCCAAAAACAAACTGTCAATCACAGTTGGCCACAGACCTCTAAATTTCCAAACTGGAACAGGCAAAAGAAATACACTCAGAATAAGAATAACTTTAGAAATGTAATCATTTCAAGCTTTTATTTGTTGATGCGGAATACTATACTGGATCACCACTTCAAAGTTAGAGATTGTAGAGAAAATTGGAATAATTAAAAGGCTGCATGCTGCCATTGTGATTACTGCAGTACAGTAACCATCTACAGTTTATATTGTGCAAGTATGTGTGTGTGCCCACACCTATAGATTAGTGAAATGAGAGGAGTAATACCAGACAGCCACTGAATCATCTGTGCAGTAACAGTAACAGTAATAGGACTGTGTTGAAAATACATCTTTTTTCTTTTGGGTGAAAAGTATGTTACAAGAATCAGAAACAGAAAAAAAAAACATAAGAGAAAATGTTGAGTAGAAAGGAGCATTTTGTGTATACACCACTACAACCGGCTGAAGCTTGGGGTTGTGCCTTGTATGATTTTGGATGAAGTCAGCTTACAACAAAGTATTTAAAATTTACTACAGCTCTGATTTGGCAATATGCTGGCATCTTCACCACACCAAAGGCCAGAGAGGCCAGTGGTGCTGCAGCATTTACGGCTGTTTTTCACAGCAAAGTGTCAGAAAAAAATTCTGAGAAATTTATTTTTTGAAATATTCATAAAGGACAATCATAACATCACTCGTTAAAATATCCAGGGGCCTCCATGCTGATATTTTGAGGAACATTTATGTGAAATGTGCACAATGAGAAAAAAAAACTCTTCAGCTCTTTCACAACTTAACGTTTGATTTGTAGAAATGTATTGAAATATAATATATTCAATGTTTCTCAAAAGATAAAAGGTCATTCTATTCTGATAATTTAAATCATAATTTGGAACTGGCCTCAACCTAAGCCTGCTGTGATATTACTCCACTTCAACTTAATCCATCTGACAATAATCATGTTCATAGGTAAATGTAACAAGTCAATAGAAGACCCAGTTTGTGTGTGGGTGTGTGGGATCTTAAAGTAGAGGGTTGTGTGAGCTACAGTTGGCCTGAAGCCAGTCCAGGAGGGAGGACATTTCACACATGAAATCCTCTCCATTGCAGAAGTTGAGGTAGCCTGGATCTGTCAAGAGAGGTTCTTGTCCACCCCTGCATGGTGCAACACCGCTGCACTATGGGAAGCACAGCCTCACATATACACACACACAAAAAAGCTCACATGTGTATTCAACACTCCTCTCACAGATAAGGATACACATTCTCACAAAAAGACGGCCTTGAACACACACACATAACAGCTAGAGAAAGAAAGGGGTGAGGGGGGAGTGGTGCAAGAAAAGGGAAAGAGCGAGAGAGGGCAGTGGGAGAAAGAGTGCAAGATAAAGAGAGTGAAAGAAGGGCTTCACAAACAAAAGAAAAGTCAGTTACACACAGGGAGCGAGGAGAGCAGGGAAAAAAGCGCTGAAAAACAAAAATCAGCACAAAAAAAGGGCAGGGAGGGAAAAAAAAAACCCTGCCTTCAGCCTCAGAGTGGGTGGAGTGAGAAGGAGCGGCGGCAGAGGAGAGAGAGGACAGAGAGAAAGAAAGAAAAAAGAGATATGGAGAGAAAAAGAGAGAGAGACAGCAGAGGAGGAGGAGAGTGTCAGGGCTAGGGGTGATTAAGCCTGGGGTCTCCTCTCTGCAGAGACACGTGCGCAGACTTAATCAAGTCGACGCCAGCCAGCCACATTTCCACATTACTCCCTGTCCGACAGGTCCGAAAGAGGGAAGGGAAGAGGAGTAAAAGGAACCCACCCGACACGCACGCACGCATGCACAAACACAAACACACACACACACACACACACACACACACACACACACACACACACACCCTTCCCTTCCTCCTTCTCCTCTTCCTCCTCCCCGTCTTCTACCACCCCCGGAGCAATGCCAGAACACATGTGAGCGATGTTGGAGGGAATGGATGAGTGTAAGTTAGGGAGCAAAGAGCAAAAATACTACTGACTCCAACAAATGAAATGTTATTAGCTGGGAGCACCCACTACCCCCACCCCCACCCTGAAATGAGTTTTTTCTCCTGCTGCTGGTGAAACAAAAGTCTGCATGATAAAATCAAATTACTTTTACAAAACCTGAGTAAGACCATATGGAGTTAATACACAAACTGTTAATACGATGAAACCAACTGTATCTTCTTAAACTATTGCTGTTAAGAAGATATTTATATATATTAAAAAAGATTATTCTTTCCTTGCAGAATTTATAGTACCGTTATTGCTCGAATTGGTTCAGTGAATCTCATCTGCGCTAGTTTCTGTTTAACTCTTTTGCATTCATACTGCAGTTTCAGAAGTGTGGTAGTTTTTGAATTGCAGTTGGGATATTTCTAAACTATTTCAGAGAAGATGTTTTAATAGGTCCTATTTCAGCAGGGGTGAATGAGTGTGATCATGTTTCACTTTTAGTGACGTTACACACTCATTCTGAAAATACATAGTACACACCCTCAACCACACTAAGTTTCATACTCATTTAGTTTTTTTTTTATTCTTGATGTCTTCCCCTTCTAAAGAATACTGTGTACACCTTCTCTTCCCTCTCTTTTCTCCTCCACCACTCCTATTTCACGTTCACGCTCTTTTTTTCTCTCCTCGCTGGAGGCCAAGTGGGTCTGGGCCCAAGGTGGGGTATAGCGATGTCATTTAATAAGCAGATTAACTCCAGCACACACGCCACAGACGACCTGCACAATCTACACTACAAAAAATATCCAACCAAGACTTTTTTCTGTTTTACTCTGAATCAGAATTTATTTTATCTGCATGTGAATCTATTTCTACACTAGTACATCAACTACTAATACAGAAGAATGCATGATCTAAAGTTTCAGCTAAAGGGAAAGCATACAATTGTTAGTGATAAAAAATGTGTTGCTCTTCATGTACAGCCCTATATATATTCAGCATTTGCATTTTTTGCAGCGGAGCTCAGTGTTATTTCACAACAATGAGGCCTGCTTACAGCATTTCCAGTAATGGGTCAACTTCTAATCTCCTGGAGTGAAAGTCCCCGATAGAGATGGAAACAGAGAGACATTTGGTTCCACGCTGCTGTTTCTGAACAACTACTGAGGTGTAATTTCAACGTATCAACGAAACAAGGGCCAGCCTGTGCCAGTTAATCTCTCTTAAAATTATGCACAGGTGGTTTGGTGATAAGGTTAGGAGGTGTAGATACAGTGTGTGTCGGAGCATTTGTGTGTGTGTGTGTGTGTGTGTGTGTGTGTGTGTGTGTGTGTGTGTGTGTGTGAACACAATTGTGTATCCCCTGGCACCATATCAAGCACAAAGCTCAATCCTAAACATATGCGTGTGTGTGTGCGCATACAAACACACAAGGGGGCCTTCAGTGGTCTCCTCTGACCTGTGAGTGAGGGCTAATTAAGTGAAGGGAGATGACAATGAACAAGGGCTTCCCATAGGCCAAGCCATCACTCAGGCCTGCTGTAATGAACACCCATCTACAGGTGTGCTGATCCCTAGACGACTCCACACACACACACACACACACACACACACACACACACACACACACACACACACACACACACACACACACACACACGCACGCACACAAATACCTCCTTTAACACATAGGCGTGCATACTCAAACATGCTTCCATATGTACAGTACATTATTAATGCATGGACACACATGTTAGCAATATAGCAGGAAAAAGCAGTTTGCATGTAGTATAGTTGGGACACATGCACACACTGACATTTCAGAGTGGTAGTCTTGTTTTGCTGATGGCTGTCACAACTGCAGTGCCGTCCATTAGTGACGAGTCCGCCATCAGAGACGGGCATAAATTCCATAACATCTGTCACCTGATCTGCTGGACATCAAGCTCCATCAAACAATAATCACACATGACTGGGAGTGTTATGTGATCTTGTTGCACTACAAAAGCCCACACAGCCTTATTGGATATTTTCCATTTACTTATGAGATCCCTAATGCCCAAAAGTGTTTTTGTCTCGATTGCAAGGTGGTGTCATTTATCATATACGGTATTACTGACCTGATGAAGGCTCTCAGGAAACAGTAACCAAATCTACTCCATACGCCTTGATGTTTTCATTTCACATTTCAATTTGGAATAATCTTCTGCATGAATGATGTTAGCAAAGCAGCCGTTCCTTATGGTGAAGCACAACCTAAATGTATTTTCCCCCACAGATTAAGACCAGGTCTCCCCTGCTTAGTCGCCTTTTCCATTTCCAATGAATGATTAAACTTCACCATTTCATTTCCTAGAAACGTGCCAGGTTGAGTGCCATGGCTGCGCCTGAAGCACAACTTCTGCCTGCGTTTTATGGGCTTAATTAACGGACCCTAATTGCTTCTGAAAAGAAATAAATAAGGCAGCCAGTGGAGCGCATCCTACTGTTAACGGATTATTTCCTCTCTGAAAACAATAACAGAATGTTCTGGTTTGTTCCCTTGGGGCGGGTTAAAGATTCTCGGCCTCAATATTTGTTACAGACAAGTTATAAATGTAGATGTTGACTCCTCCAGAGCTGTGTGTCTGACAAATGATACTGAAAAGAGATTGAGTGGAATGAGCGCTCATTTGTTCTGAAACGTAATATTTTCCCATGTCACAGAAGTCATCTGTAAAATTAACCTTGGAAAAACAGTACTAAAATATGGAAGCCTTTCCAACTTTGATGAGTTTGAAGCTCACACAATCCCTACTGGCGCAATCACTATTCTGCATGTAATGAGAAAGGCCTCTAGCCAAAACAAAGGCAGCCCGTTCAAAAGAACATGCTTTTTTCCCCCTTCCCTGGTCTTTCTAGTACTGTGACGACAGGAAATGAGTTTCGACATCAAAGTCTGAGGAGGAAGTGACTCTCTTCCCCTCCTCTGTGTGGATTTGTCAACTACACCTGGCACACAGTGAGAACACACACGTACATGTACAAATGTACCGCCTAGACATTTTTGCTTCCGTCCACCTCGCATAAACCCTAACCATGATATCACCCGATGGTGTAATGGCAGGTTGGGGGGCCACAAACACCTCAAGAGTTCTCAGAGGCCTGGGAGAAGAACCACTGAAAGTTTTATACAGTGGGAGGGTTTGCATTTTGGGAGGGAGTCTCGTCCTGTGGCGGAATGCAAATATTTAACTCGCCCTTGGTATATAATGAAAATTACACAGTACGACAAGAATACCTGTGTAGCTACCCAGGTGATCGCCAGCCTGGCTCCATCCACCAGGACGTAAATACAGTAATTACCCACAAGCCTCATGGGCACAAAGGGGAGTCAGTAAAAAAAAAAAAAAGTCTTATTGGTTGTTACTGGACGATGATTCATGACTGAAAACTAACTTGTGCTGGCACAGCAGGGCTGTGGATGACATAACCAATAAGGGAGGCCATGAGAATGTTTCTCTGAGATTTAGGGTAGATGTAAATATTTGTTGCTCTGTGATAACGAGCAGGGGATTTATTTGAGTGGGAGACACAACAGCCAAGCCTCGGGTCAACAATACCGCTTGAACAAATTAGACTGGTTCACACTCCAAGAAGAAAGTGTGTGTGTCAGTGAATGGGAAGGGAGGGATTGCAAAGGTTCAAGGTTGCCATTTTCAGGCAACCCCCATGACCCTTATGTCACTGAGACATGCTCATACATCCCACTGTCTGCTAGAGCAACCTGCTGTAGCTGTAGCTAGTGAAAAAAAGGCCTCTGGTCATGCAGACACAAACACCTCTGCTGTTTACATAGTGTAGTCTCACACTGTGTACAGTGGTGAACTGTGTTAGTGAATGACAGAGAGAGGAAAAAAAGAAAAAAAGGAAAAGAAAACCTAAGAACAAAGTAGGCCTAGATGGCGAGAGATGTAGAAAATAGGGTGAGAGAAAAAATTAGATAGCAAGGAATTATGAATTGACAGAGAAGAGACAGAGAAAGGGAGAGGGGGAAGAAGGGGGACAGTGCCCCCTACAGAGGGACAGAAACTCTAACTGCAGTGACCTTGACAATGAGTGAGAGAGACAGAGGAAAAAGAAATAGGGAGGAAAAGGAAGGAGCTCTGCATATTGTGTCTGATGCAACAACAGATGGATAGTACTATATCAGTACTAGTTAAATAAATATATATGCCTAAATTTGTAGTTACAACATACAACTTTAAAATGGTTCATTCTTCTCACATTAAATGATGGGCAGTTTGACATGGTAGACTGCACACAAATAAGTTAGTCCATATTTAAACAGATGATAGTGGCTATTTTGATTTTTATGCACACTTAAAGCCACTTGGACAAAACGCACTGACTTTTTACATCCTTTCTAAAGTAGAATGCTTTGAAGTATCTTCAATTCATACTTTTTTAAGAAAAGTGATTTTCTTTTGCAATTCTTTCATGTATAAAATCAATTCTGATACAAGCCTGTATTTGAATTGCAGTCTTTTGTGTGTATGTGAAAAGAAAAAGGTCTCCTTGTATCCACATGTGTCTTCTCCTCATGTGTGCGTTTGTGTATTTATGTGACTTATGTGCATGTCTTAGCGCTCGCTGTGAGCGTGTGTCAGGCTATGTGAGTGTTTAAATGGATTTTCCAGAGGCCAACAATCCTGTTGCCATGTGTGAGAGGTTCTTTCCCTCGTATATTGACCATGACACCCTCCCTCCCTCGCTGCACAGCATGGCAGCCAGCAGCACCTGCTGCACCATAAACACACCTGCAACGCAGTAAAACCATGGAAACACCCAGAATGGAAAGACTTCACAATAGAATACAATACAATATATAGAGACAATAGAGACGACCACACAGCTGTACAAAGACTATACACTCAAGGTTCTTGGCCCGCTTTAGCCACATTTAGGCTGTACAGCATACTTTTTTTGTGTATTTTTTTTCCAACAAAATAGTATAATTATAGAAATACAATTCTACATTCAAACAGAAAGGAGACTGTGAGGAAGATGACAATGATAAGCTAGAGACACGCTACAGCCTATAATACACTATACTTTGGAGTAAATTTTGTTTTGGTTTTCAATGACTAAAAACAACAAATCGGCCTAAAAATTATATGTATAATCTGCATTTGGTCAACACACAGTAGTTGTGCACAACCTCCCTGCTCCTCTTGCCAGCAGAAGTCTTGACCTCAGTTTTCTTTATTCTGTACTCCTTGTAGTTTTGGGACTGGCAGTTGAAGCAGCTCATTTCCTCTTGTCTTTCCTTCTTGTGTGAGAATTTCTTGCTATCAGTCAAGGATGAGACAGATGCAATCTTCTTCAGTCCAATGAGAACTAAGTCAGCCAAAATAAGGTTGGAAAATGTGGAGATCATTAACCTCACTTTCCCAGCATCTCCTTTATGTCAGTAGGCTGGTTTAGTGACTCTCAAACTGAAAGCCCCCCAAATATTTTAGTGTGTCTTTCAAGATACTCCTTGCTTTCAAGGTTTCCCTAACTTTCTTTAAGGACACAGAAACTTAGTAAGCATACCTGTTGGTAATGGTTATCACAAATTATTTTATACACCATAAAATAATTCTATCAACTAACAATCTAGAGCCAAGATAGTGGCTCTGTAACACTGTACTTGGGCACAGTAGAGCTATACGCTAACATCAGCATGTTAATAATGCTAAGATTCTGATGTTTGCAGTTTTAATGTTGAGCATGCACCATCTTCGTTTAGCGTGTTCAAATAGGGCTGTGTTGGTGTCAGATTTTGCTGGTCCAGTCTACGAGTTTAATCTGGTTTGATTTTATGCAAACCGACTGAACAGGCATTTGTCATTATGAGACAATAAGCAGCTCTCAGCGATGTCAACCCTTTAGTGTAGCTGTGCTATGCAATGCTGAGCAGACAGTGGTGCAGAGTCAAGGCTTCATGGTAAGTTCCCTTTGAAATACATTGCTCGAAAGATGAACAATGACACCATAATTTTCCCTTTTCAATATAACTCAAACATAACGGTTCCTGACAACCGTCATTAATGCTTATCACATCTGTTTCCTTTGTTATGAAGGTAGCTAGCCAGCTATAGTTTGTCAGTGCAGTCAGTAATGTAGCAGATTGAAAGGTAAATACGAAGCCTGCTCCGATTAGGGTTAGGGTTAGGGCCATATGAAAGTTACTGGATGTATCCATTTCAAATTAAAAGCCCTCTAACATTTCAGCAGACAGGAACCCTTAATTTCTTTAGGTTTTTATTGTGAAACATTTGCAGGAACATGTTGTGGAAAAAATTGACTCCATAAATCCACTCTCATTCAAGGGCTCTCATTAAGTTCCCCTGAAGCGGATGAGTCACGTGCGTCTAAACTAGTGGTAAGATTCTGTATTACCAGTCCGGTATTGGGTTTAATATGAAACTGTTGACATTTGTTACACCAGCCGAACCCCTTGTTCAAACTTGACTTTTTGAGAAAGCAGTGTGCCAATTTCATTGCAATCCATCTAATAGCTGCATTTGCTTTGGTATATTGGTGGATAACAATAAACATAGAAAAATATAAATAACGAAAATACAGACAGAAAGACAAATTTAAACAAAGATGTTTGAAGCGGCTACCCGCCACCGCATCTGCACGTACTGCCGTCAGCGTTCTTGAAATAGCTGTGTTGGTACCTGAGGGCAAATCAGAATACTTTCTGCTTCTTTTGAAACTTTCATTATTGATGCATTTCATGCTCACCTACTACATGTGATATTTAACAGCTCCATCACAGTGTGCTGAGTATCAGTGTTTAACATTCACATCCTGTGACACGTTGGCCCTCTGGTCAAAATCTGGCAAGACTGGCAGTTGACTAGTAATTCCAAGTTAATCTTCCAGTGTGCGGATACCCAAAGACAGCTGTCAATAAAGAGAATGAGATGGCTGGTATACTGCATCACAGTATAAAAAGACTTTTGGAGACACCCAGAATGAAACGACCAACCGTGCTGCCCTCCCTTACTGCACCGTGACTAACTAGCTTGTAAACCGCACCCAAACTTTTGACAGCTTTGCGTATGAACACACATGTGGCTCGTAACAATTAAACATAAATGAAGGAACAGAAGGAAAAAAAGTATAAGAGTGGAAATAAATCCCACAGCTGCTCTGTTGGGGATGTTTTTTTGGTTCTTTTTAGAAACTTTCATTAAAGGAAAAGCAAGAGGAAGATAGTTGTTGGGTTCAGTGGTAATGGTGTAATTAATTTTGGATGTTTATTTGAGTTTGTCACACTGACGGGATGGGTGGCAGGTGCTGAAAGCAGGTCCAAGTGCGGACACTGGATGATGGTTTGCAGATGATGGCTTCTTTTTCCAGAACCCCTAGCAACTGGACCGAGCCCAGTTGGCTGACTGAAGGGAGTAACGGGAGTATTTCTCTTGCTTTCAGAGTTTATTTCTTTCTTTCTCTCGTTTCCCCTCTCTTCCTTTCTCCCTCTCCTTTTCCTTCTCCATCTCTCTCCTTCTCCTCTCCCTCTTCCTTCCCCTGTCACCCTACCCCGGCGGATTCCACTCCAACTTTTTTGCAAGAGCCTAACAGGACTCAA